>NW_025765425.1:0-1200000 GCF_003918875.1 Haliotis rubra
TGGGCGCTGCTTCGTTCCAGTTGCAGCCATTGCTATCACTGTTTTAACACTGGGCCGTAGACTCTTGCAAATGTATCATTACCTCCAAGGCCGTTTTTCACGGAAATCGATGGGAAGTCGTGCTTCCCTCCATTAACCTTTGGCGATTAATTTTGCTGGACCTGGGAAGCCCAGGGAAAATTCGTACTTTCAGCAGCGGCATAAACAGAACAAAGAAAGTTACATGGTTAGCTTTTAACTTCCATGGAACCCGATAGCAATTCCGGTGACTGGTCACCCGCCTTGACCCACACATTTAAAGGTGGATGGCACGGTGACTACAGTGTGTAACCCTGCGGTGGCGTACCGGTACTTGCTGGGCGATCGTTACATCGATCATTTGTTCGCCAGGCCACGCGGTTCCTGCATGAACCACTGTGACGGCTGGGGTTTTAACTGGGTGGATGTCCAGCGATATCAGGTTATCGCTCTCGGTGTTCATGTCTTGGTATCGTAGCTACTGCTTTATGTCTGTTGTCAGATCGGGCCTGCAATAGGCTTCAGATCGGGAACCAAGGTTGAAGGACGATACCGCTGCCAAATCAGCGATAATCAATTCAGTTCATAATGCAAAAGCTGACTACCTAATAATCTGCCGCCGCACTACAGGCGTCGAAACCGTCATATTAACAAAACAGCATGTTGTCAATCTTAGCATAGGTAAATAAAGTGCGGCGTATGCAAACCATCAAAATGGTGATAGCCCTAAAGGGAAAATTGTAAGCCGCTTCTGAATTGTCTATATAAGCTGCCCGGAATTCGCGATAGCGGTGTAATACCACAACTGACTCATCCATGAGCTGTTCTTCCAAATATATGACGACGGAGCTGTAAATAATGAGTGGACGGAACAATCGCGATTGACATCAGCAGCGTGATCTACGCAATCTGGACCGTGGCTGCTGGAACTGAACAAGAATCAGCATGTACTACTAATCAAATTAATCAGCATGTGATGAATATCAATTTGGAATTACTTGCATCCTTTATTTGGCAAAATCCTGGCTTTGTCTGTAGCCCGCAAAATCTGTTAAGGATTTGAGTTTCAGAACTACCGCAACGATGCAGGTACTAAAGGAAGCTCAAATCTCGCTAACGGTGCTGCCACTACGCCTTTATTCTAAGTGGCGCGACTTCGAGCTTATTACACCGTCTCATACCCGATGGGGAAGAACGATGTTTAGCTGATCACGTTAATGGACGGTGGAGCACGGAGTTATCCTGAAGAGTCTTTAGAAGATGGTATGTATACATGAACTGGTTTCACGTCTTCACCATCTCCTAACTTCTAAACCCATATCGAAAGAATTTCCAAATAAGAAAATGTTTTGCTAGGCCTATGACACTGCCTTAAGATATACTCAACGATCGCGACCAGAATAGATGGCACTATTTGGGGACAACAACGTCTTCTATTGCTTGTTCACGACGTTTCAGAGCTACCTTTGCTCCTTTCTTCAAGTGATGAGAAAGCATTACGTACCCTCTGAAAATGTCCATCAAATAAACCAAGAAATCGTTATCTATATACAGTGTCATACATTACGGTTCTTCCAACTTCTAAAATGACTTTCAAAAAGACGGTCTGGAAAACGGTCATGAATTTGTGCAAATTACAAGCGACAATTTCATATTTAATACAATGGAGTCATGAATGAATCTTGAAACTATAGTCTTGAAAATATAAATGGACTCTGCAAAATTACTGACGTTAGTTAAAGTGGTACTACCCCTGAAAATGGCAAATTGTCCGATGCATGATTCTTTGGAGCACATCTATGATGCCAGTATGAAACACACCACCATAACATTATAGACCACCATAAAAATGGCTGTATGCTCTCTCTTCCGTCAGTATATGTGGTATATGGATCTATTTTGGACATTATGAGTCGAAACAACTGACCAAAAATCACGACAAACACCAGTAAATCGAGGATGACTGTACATATTCTGATGGTTATTATAAACGTTATGCTATTACATAATCCCGACTCACCAGAACATGCTGTGGGCAAGAAACAGGGAAGCTCCGTCTTGTTATACAGCCACCTGGGGACACACGGTGAAGGAGGTTTGGAATTGATTGAAGGCTTCATTACAGCTTTCAAACAGTTTGTTGATCATAGATATGTGGGTGATTGATCTATTCTTTGCATGTGTTTTACCAGGTGCCACTGGAGGGCATACCACCACTTCAGGGAACATGGTAATGTAACTGCTAAATAAATAATCATGATACAGTGGAAATTCGTACGTATCGTCGACTCTGCTGTTGGCAGAGATTTCTTTAATGGATGTTGAATGTTTTTGTATATATTAGTAAACATAGATATATATATATATATATAAACAGTTCTGACATCAACCTGTATGTATATTACTCAACAGAGGTAGCTTAATTGACTGGAAGTCATGTATAACGGTCAGAAAATAATCATATACAACTTAATAATGACTTACATGTATTTTAATAATATTAGATATTTAAAAATTCTCTCTAAACGCCTGCGAACATTTAAAATTAATGAATAGATATCTCACCTCGATTCGAGAATGATTGCAGAATTCATGCATATATGTATCATAGTTTAATGTATTTAGAGATATTTGAAATTATCTGAAATCAAATCATCTTTGAATAAATATATCTCCACTGCAATCCATCAGAAAGATGTTTGGTTTAGACTGCCCATGTCATTGATGCCGTGGTCGTTAAACGTAATAGTACCACCGCAGTCGTACTGAATGTACCTAAAGCAAACAAAACAACATGGTTTCTTTGTCTCAGTCATACCAGGCAACACTAACGTCGCATGAGTTCTATTCAGCTGAGCTGAATGTTCTTATCAACAATAAAACATGGTTTCTGTCCAAGACGTATTGATAGTACCTGGCAACAAAACAACACGCTTCTGTTGAGCAGTCGCGAACATACCCTATGCACAAAACAACATGGGTTTCTGTCCAAGACGTATTGATAGTACTCTGGCAAACAAAACAACACGGTTTCTGGTCCTAGGCAAGTCATGATGTACCTGGACACAAAAACAACATGGTTTTGTCCAAGACATATTGTTAGTACCTGGCAACAAAAACAACACGGTTTCTGTCCGCAATTCAAATATGATGTACCTGGCAACAAAACAACATGGTTTCTGTCCACACAATAACCAGTCAGGATGTACCTGGCAACAAAAACAACATGTTTTTCTTGTCCTAGCCGGGGTCAGGGATGTACTACGGCAATAAAAACAACATGGTTTCTGTCCTCCTCAGTCAGGATGTGTCTTTGCACAAAACAACACGGTTTCTGTCCTAGTCAGTCAGGATGTACCTGGCAATAAAACAACATGGTTTCTGTCCTAGTCAGTCAGTAATGTACCTGGCAACTCGCTCTTTTTCATGGTTTCTAAACCCTAGTCAGTCGCCGATGTACCTGGAAAGCAAACAACATGGATTCTGTCCCTGTCAGTCAGGATGTACCTGGCAACATGGCTCAACATATGGTTTCTGTCCTAACTTTACAGGATGTACCCTGGCAAACAAACAACATAGATCTTGTCGCTGTAACTACTGGATGTATTCACTGGCAACAAAACTTTAACATGGTTTCTGTCCTAGTCAATATGCGATGCACCTGGCAACAGAGCAAATATGGTTTCGTCCCAGCTGGGCCCAGGATGCAAAAACAACACGGATTTCGCCCGAGTTGTGCTTGAAAATCTGGCAACGGCAAACATAATACGAAGAAAACCTGAGTCTTTCCATGACTATACAATAGCAAAAGACAGGAGAGCAGTAAGTGTGCTGCGAATTTGTATTTAATATCACGAGTTGACAAATTTATGGGCGATTAACCTCGTATGGTACGATAAACCTGACGGCACTTCGAAGCTGTTTCATGTGGTTTGTTGATGTCCGAGTATCGTATCCTGGTAGTTCTTCCCTTCTCCGAACGTCCCAGTAATACGCACCTGCACAAACAATGCGACGCTTTCGTAACATATCTGTTTGACATGCATTCCTTTGTGCATGAAAATAAAATTCAAAATTAAAATTCGTCAGTGTTGTTTCAAATCACTTTAAATCTTGTGATGTAGTAACCTTGGTGGTACAAACAAGAGGTTGGATTCAGCACTGAGCAAATACCCACACCACCAGATGACATAGAATCACCCATGAGAACAATCAAGCGGTCTGGAATTGTTTTGAAAGTTTTTCTGTATTTCTAATGTGTCTGATAAGTTACAATGTATTAATTTTGTTTCGTTTCATTTAAGACAACCTCCGTGGTGCGATAAATAGGAGCTGTTTGTCGGGAGGGCAGAAGGTGGTTCTATCCCAGATTAACGCTTAGTGTCTGACTGACTTGACTGACTGGAGTTTGGTTTTACGCCGCTTTAGCAATATTCCAGCAACATCACGGCGGGGACACCTGAAATGGGCTTCACACATTGTACCCATGTGGGGATTCGAACCTGGTCGGCGCGTGACGAGCTAACGCTTTAACCACTAGGCTACCCCACCGCCCCCTTTAGTCTCTGAACATATATATAAGTTTGATTGTAACAACTTCTGTTTCATTTTAGGCTGTAGCATTGCAGAGTGGCTGCAGCTGTAGGGAAAGTAATATGGTTCAGGGACTGTGAGACAGACTGATTCTGCGTCGTCATCTGTGTTATACGGAAAGACGTTACAAGATGGTAATTGCTGTTTCTTTGCATGGCGATCGGCAGTAGGGCATAAAACTAAGACTGCTAAGAATACTTTGAGTCGGGTATCAAAACAAGTTACTTCGCACATAAGTATAGTGTATAGAGACATAAGAAACAGTAATAATTCCAATGGACGAAGGATCACAATCAGGAGCATTGGACCATGGGATTCTCGAACCTCGATGATAAACGGAAAATCTCAATAGAAATCATTACATGTGACTGTGAATAATGATTGTAATGTGTAAATTGATATATTCTCACCATCGTCGGTCCAGTACCCCAAGTGGATTGATTGTAAAGTCAGATTTGACATACTGATCCCGTATGGCCGTGCCATGTTTGTAAATCTGACCCCAGCCTCACTGAAGGCTCTTGAAAGTAGATTGTCATACACCGAGTGATGGGAAACGGAACACTTTTCTTAAAGGTTCATAAATATTCAGCATATGTCTAGTTACTTACTGATACCAAGATCATGAAATCAAAGTGATCAATGACAAATATACATACTTTATGCATTTTCTTGAAATGGAAAATAGCGGTTTTCGTTTAGGACGGAATTAAGGTACGAACCTGAACCAGTAGCACGACATTGCGTGATACTCGATTCTGAGATGGCTGAGAGCCTCATCAAAATTATGCGCGTCCGGTTTTTAAAATTTTATTTAGCGGTTCTTAATCAACGATAAAAGGACCGCAAAAATTGGAAACACAAAAGTAGCTATATTTTCTTAATTCTAGAAAGCAATGACACTGACTCCCAAATTTGGGAGATAAAAAAATAAATGAGGAGGTGAAATAAATTTGTTGACTTTCTAAACTGCAAAAGCGTTTTTGAGCTGCATGCACCTCAGATCAGAAACCAAGGCTACGACACATTCCAGTGGACAAAACGAAAAGCATCCGTCCAGAAGGAGCACTCTTGAAGTGTATGTACCTTGTTAATGCCTTGGTTGCCACAGAAAGAATAAACTTGTTTTCACATCTGCAGGAACATTCTCCACTCCACCCATTGTGCCCCAGTAGACGTTGTTCCGCCCGTACTTGCGTTCTGACGCCATATTGATGACGACATAAACTGACTGGCAGGGGAGATAATCAGGGTATTTTGCAGTCTTCGCGATCAAATAGTGCCAGAGGGACCGTCTTCTCTGAGTCCATCACTGATGATCGTAAAATGATGACGGCCCCATCTGTAATTGTAAAATGATTGGTGCTGAAGCTGATTGTCTGAAACGGGATGGAATGCTGTCAATCGTTTCGCACTTCTTTCACCACGTACGGAATTTTATAAGTACCATTTTTGAAGCTATCTGGCATTACTAGATATCAGATTTGCTCCAGATTGGTTTGGTTACTTCGTTATATAATCTTGATCACGTCATGACTGATGACGTCGCCTCAGTATCTCAACATTGAAGAGTTCACTTCAAAAGGTTACAATGGAAAAGTTATGATATACGATGCTGAAAATTATCACGCTTCAAACTTGCGGGGATTTGTATTATGTTATATGATATAATAATATGATTCCCAATAATTTTTAGGTAAAGACTGAAAATTCGAAAGAGAGATAATAAAACAAACAAGAATAAGTGCTTACTGCCCAGACCGTAGATAATCATGTCCAAACATTAAGGACCGCTATATAACAAAGGTAGCCTAAAGGAAGATTTGCCTCTTTGTATTTGGAATCCAGGAAAACCAGAAATGGTGAAGTTACCGCTGGTGGCGGTGTTGTTAGTTCCGCTGATGTAACGCTGCTTGTTGAAGATGTTGATGAAAACATTAGTGCAGATGACGATGATGGTGGTGGTGGTGGTGGTGGTGGTGGTGGTGATATAGGAATTATTGACTCGAGCACATATACAATTCGGTGACTTTGACAGCAACTCGGGGTTATGATTACACAATGCCATTTAGAAAGTGGTCAAATGCAGCAACATATGTTTATGTTGGGATTACACTTTCTTAGTAAAGTACAAATTCTAGTACTTTTTGAGTTGAGACCTTCATCCGGGATTCGAACCTCACTCCTCAGAGTCAGGCACCTCATCGCCAGCACACAAAGTCAGCCGCCTAACCCATTCAGCTACCGTGACTTCCACAAAAATGGAAGTCGGACAACTGGTAGTCTAGACTGCCGGCTTTGTGTACCCTCTCTGATAAGTGTTAATTGGCACGGCTCCCACGGCGAAAAGCTATGCGATTACACAATGCCACTTTAGAAAGTGGTCAAATGCAACATATGTTCATATTTTGGATTACACTTTCTTAGTAAAGTACAAATTCCTATACTTTTGGGGTTGAGTCCAATAAGCGGAATTCGAACTCCACACCTCAGGGTGAGGCACCTTAATCAGCTAAACACACCAAGTCAGCCGCCCAATCTTAATCTGGTACTTTACCACTTCTTTATTTTACTATAAACATATGTTATACAGTAATACAAAACCAATCAAAATGCATGTGGTAGAATTCATTACAAACAACCTCGGTCGATTATATATGAGACCCATTGAGCAACCGAATGCGGGATGAATGAATGAAATGAATATTGCTTTTACCCCTCATCAGCAATTTTCCAACCATTTGGAGCAAGTGAGAAATAATGCGGAAAACCAGATTGTATTATCTGGTGAAATTATCGTTTCCATCTTAATGCAAGCTTTCATTTTACATTGGCCTTGCGTATGCACTTTTAACCGTATATACTCCATGTTCACTCTACAGCCATGTAGCTGATAAAGTGGAGCTTTAACGTTTTCCAAGTGGATATATTGAACAATCCAGCAGTGTGAAAATGTGAGAGAAAATCGAAACAAAAAGGGTTTCATTTGATTCGTGTACCTCTGGTGTGTGAAGATAGTGGGACGGGTCCAATCGATGGCATTATGTCAACCACCCTGTAGTTTGGGAGGAGTGGAGTTGGTTTACTTAACACATTATTCAGTTTTTATCACGGCGTGACAGGATCGAAGAGATGAAGATTTTGATGTTTACCACGTTGATGACAACGGGTGTCGGGACGAACCGGATCCAAACCCACTATCATGTTTTTGCAGTGGCGTGTCCAAGGGACATAACTCTGGCATACTTAATTACGGCGCCTGAGATGGAATGTTAGAATTACATTTAATCGCTGAGGCTACGTATTTTACCTGTTTGAACAGCATGAAAGTAGTATGGCGGATTGGTTGTAGGTGAAGATGCTTGAATCCGCTGTACTGTACAAAACTGGCCTCCGATCTGATCTGGTCCCTGCCTGGTACAAAGAAGTTGTTGGACTGCCACTGACCAATGAAGTCCACAACTACTGGACTGAGTGTTCTTGACCAGCTTCAAGGATCCATCAGCCGTGGTGAAGACTTCATCTGTCAGATGTGAAGAAGTTGTGGGAGCGCTCTTCAGCCAGATCGTCTCCCCTGGACAACGACGTTGTAGCTGCCATCGGTGTTGAATGCTGACGACAAAATCCTCTTTCCTTCTGCGCATGGTGTGACTGCTGAAATGAAATGCCAGTGGCATGTGAGTGTATGTTTCAGTGTGTTCTCTCCCTCTCTCACCTCCTCTCTCCTTCAATCTCTCCTCTCCTCACCTCACCCTCACTATCTTTCACTCTCCCCCTCTCTCTTTTCTCATTTCCTTTTCTTTCTCTGTCTTCCTCACTCTCACTCTCTCTCCCTCTTCTCTCTTCTTTCTCTCTCACCTCTCCACTCTCACTCTTGTACCAAGCATGGATGCTGATTTTCTATTTCATGCCTATGCTATGTCAAAATAACTGTCCCTCTTTGAGTCTCTTTGAGAATCATATGCATGAATAACAATTTTAGCATAATATTTCTTATAAATCGTGTTCCATGACCTTTTGGGAAGGCGGGCACCTTCGGAAAAATTCTGTCGCCCCGCCCATTCTTGGATTCTCTGGGGAAACCTATTATAGGTATACCTTATTTCGAATCGAACCCGGACTTTCCTGCATTGGACATTGGCACATCCCGTCATTCCACTGTGGACGTGCTTCTGTCATATATCATCAATATTGAATGAATTTGTCTAACGCATGGTCTAATCTTTAATTGATAGATGCGCTTAGGACCGTGATGAATCTCTCTCATTATCCCAGCTAATGGTTCAGTACACGCATTCATTTTCAGCTCCCTAGGCACCATACTGTTTCCTTACGAGCCTAAGGCGCTAGACGTCTATCCGTGCATCCTCTTTATACTGATTCACCTCTATTTATTTCTGTACTCTGTATACCCGTGAAGATGTCGGGGAACAATTGGTCTTCAGTAACCCATGCTTGTCGTAAGAGCGACTGACTAACGGGATCGGGTGGCTGCTTAGTCGACTGTAATATCCCAATTGTAGAACGATGCTCATTATTTTAACAGTGGGTTACCCTCGGTCTCAAGTCCCTCGATTATTTACAGACCGCCGCTATATAGCTGCTATATTGCTGAGTTATTCGTTAAAACAACAGACAAACTTAATTCAGTGCGGACAGGACCGAAGTCCTTGACCCTGTACTCCATGCGGGATATAAGAGTCAATGGGGTAGATATGGGCTTTGACATGAAGAGTGGTAAAATCTACCGATATTGTTGATAATACATAGAGGTTGCAACATGCCCACATGGGTCGTGACTTCATAGGGGGATGGTAGGATCACATCCGGGACATAGTATGACCTACATCCGACATGGATATATATTATTATAACATATTATTAGTTAGAGATCCACTCAGATTTTTGAAGCTCTTTAGCGCTAAGATAGTTGTATGTTAATGTTAATGCATGGCACTTTACGACTATCTTTAGTTTAGAGAGCTTCGAAAATCTAGCCAAAGGTCTCCGATTTCTGTCGAAACTAACTTACGTTTTACCAAATTTCCAAACTGAGTTGGACAATTTGAAACAGCTGATTTTAAACTGAACTGCATTTTTAAAAATAAAAGAGCCCCAAACAACTTAAGTAATTCCATCCACCAAACTCAAATTATCAACTATGTTTGAGTTTATTATCGATTTTAGTTCATTCTGGGAAATGCATTTTTCCTGCATTTTTCAAACCACCTTAAGTCAAAACTCAGACTTAAGTTTTGTTTCGAGAAATCGGCGCCTGATGTAGTTCGACGGGAGGTAACTCGCACCATGTGGACGATCATTCGTAACTACTCGTGTATTCCGTCAAGCCGGATGGCGATGACTCGTACCCATCTCGTGGTCATCTTCACGACTGGGCCTTGCGTAAGCGCACAATGGGCACGGAGGTGAAAATAGTCTAGTATTATCTACAAGGAAAGGTAACTCTGAACTTCCAAACATGGCTACTCCCTGGAATGTCCTCACATCCCGTGAGCAAAACAGAGCCATACAGTCATTCCCTTCTAAATATGTTTCAGTGTTGAAAGTTGCTGATCCTTTTGCTCAAAGTGTATGTTTCAATTGTCCTTTGCATAGTTCAAAGGTTCCGCCAATTTCCAAATGCGTTTTACTACGCGCGATTTGATTGGTTTGTCACGATTCTTGGCAATAATGACGTACTATACAGGTACGAGTCTTCTTGTAGGTCACGGAAAGAGGCGAGTAGTCACGAATGTAATGACGTACTTTAATGATACGAGTCTTTTTGTAGATCACGGAAAGAGGCGAGTCGTTACGAATGTAATGGCGTACTATAATGGTACGAGTCTTTTGTAGATCACGGAAAGAGGCGAGTCTTAACGAATGTAATGGCGTACTATAATGGTACGAGCCTTTTTGTAGATCACGGAAAGAGGCGAGTCTTAACGAATGGTGGACGTTAACGAGTGATAATCAATTTACCCCTGAAGGTGAAGCTGAATTGCTAAAAATATATGCATTTATTATATTTCCAACAAAAATAGGCCAGTAGAGTAATGATATTGTCTGCAATACGAGCTAAGTAGTAACATTTTGAACAGAAAACGGACAAGTATCATGTATGATTTTCAGATTTGGAAGTTCCTTAAGTCTTCCGCACCAGATATCGTTAGAACTTAGAATGTTAACTGTAACTGTATGATAGAGCGGAAGTGCAGCGATTACAAGATTCCTCGTCGAGGCGAGGATGCGACTAACGGGATGGGATGGCCAGGCTCGCTGACTTGGTTGACACTTGTCATTGTATCTCATTTGCGTAGATCGATGTTCATGCTGTTGATCACTGGATTGTCTGGTCCATAGGCGATTATTTACAGGCCGCCGCCATATAGCTGGGATATACGCAAACCAAACAAACCCTGTTCATGGCTTTACATGATGTCATTTTGAAGTAGTATGTTACGTCGTGACGTCAGTCCCCGGTAAGATAGAAGCTCCGTGACGTCAAACATTGTGTTGTTAATGTTAAACCGTTCATCCTCAAAGGGTTTGAGCTTTGCAAAAAATATATTCGAGGTAGTCTCTTGTGAAATCAGTTGCAAGTAATATTTACCGATGCTCTTCTATATCGACATAAAACACCTTATCGCCTCGACCTCCATCAAATCGTCAAATATACAACCAAGTCATTGAGAGTCAAATAATATAACGCGTGATATAGGTATATATCCCAATTCAGTATTATTTCTAAGTGAGTGTGAGTTTAGTTTTATCAATATCCCAGCAATATCACTGCAGGGGACACCAGAAATTGGCTTCGCACATTGCAACCATCTTAAGTGGTGGTGTGTGGTCCTGTCCGTAGAGCTCAGGTCACGAATCAGTTGAAGTAAAGCAACGTCGAGCTCGGAGAGTCCTTGGATGGGTGACCGTGTTTGGCAGTTTGACTCCTGAGAGTTTCTAAGACTTCAGTCCTGCCCCACAACGAAGCACATGTGATACATGTTGTCTACTATTAGGCAAGCGAGTTTGTTCAAAATTGCCTCTGTTCACCCAGCAGAAAATGGGTACCTGGTGGGATAACGTCATGTGACTATACCCTTCTAGCGCCTAACAGGCAGCTTGGGTTATCCGGGGTAATAATAATCAGATTCTTATTACAGCGGTCAGTGAGAAACTAGTCAGATGGATACTAGGCGCTATAGAAATGAATTATTATTATTAATTATTATTATGTCTAATAAGAAAGTAAGTTTGTGACGACAGGATGTTTCCTGATTACAAACATCAGTCGATCAAACCTACATAAACAGTCAGACAGAAGCAAAACACTTCACGTGCTCCCTTGTATTTGATTATAAATCATTGTTTTATAACCCACAAAGAAACAAGACACTTACTGACAACAAAGGCATAAATACAGAAGTCCATACAGCGAGTCCTTGTTGAACATCTTGCGCTGTTGAGCCATCTACATCCCTGATGCCCAATAACCCTTAGGTGTTATATACAGTAGGTCGTGCACTAATTCTGTTACTATCTAGTGAATAGCGTGATAATACTGACCAGGTCTCGAATGGACTTGGGTGTCAAGGTTACGGATATGTGTCATCATTATTTATCGGTTAGCATGTCAAATAATCCACGAATTCGTATCAACGCAATGCGGTGAGTAAATATGGTTTTACGCTGCTTTAAGCACAACACCTGTAATATGACGGCGAGGGACACCAGAAATGGGCTTCACACATTGGTACCCATGTCGAACCAAGGTCTTCGGCGTGACGAGAGAACGCTTTAACCACTAGGCTACCCCACCGTCCCTATAACGACAAGAATTACTGGACACCTGACCATTTGTCCCTTTAGGTTCGTCTTTAAGAAGGCTAGAGTTTAGTGTAACAGGTACACGATCACAGTACAATTAAGGTGTTAACGGACTCAAAAAGACCACTAACTTCTGGATAATCGTAGTTCGTTATATGCATGTCGACTTAAATATACACAAAGTCACCGAGACAAAAAATGTTCGTCATATCGTTACAAGCGTGATCGTTAAAAACGTACTTTACTGGACTATTATAACAAGACACTGAACAATGCTTGATTCTGACTGGTGAAAGTAAAGTATCTAATTCCATTCCATATCGATACCTGGTTCCGTTCCGAATTACGAAAACAGTTATCTGATCTACAGTTACAATATACCTCAACTTTTTGGGCATAAAAGGGGTTTCATTTCTTATCAGATTGCATGCAGGGATTGTCTTTGGACTGCATGGTGGCTAGGTTAAGGTGGCTTAGCACTTACATAGTGACGTACATCTACCTATGTGAACCTGTTCCTGTGCCTGTGCGTGAGCGTGCGTGCGTGCGTAAGACCGGAATAGTGGCCATTTAATAGTGGTAGCCCACCAGAGCTATACTCGGCGTCATTAATGAAGGGTCAAGCTACTGGTAACAATTTCTGAAAGGTTGTAAAATCTTCATTTTTGTTTGAAATATATACAACTGAATGTTTTACAAACTTTCTTAAAGTTCACATGCAACGTAAAACACAACTCTGCTGATTCTGATACCTTTCGGTATGGACTTACAGATACAAATCATCAAAATGCAAATTCAGCTTAAGTTGAAAAATAACGCGATGAAAAAAACCCCGTTCAAACGATTCACTAAATTCACCCCAGCGCTCGGGGTGAAAAGTGGTTTCAACAGCTGCGCTGCGCTAGGCTGCGCTCATAGCACGTGCGCAGTGAAATAGGTTCGCGCAGCTTGGAAGCGGGATGTACGGATTATAAGGTCGTGAGCAGGAGTAGTCTAATCAAAACAAATAGTAAATAATCTACTCGTTACATAAAATAACCTTGTTAGGTTCTAGATCTACTCAGCTATGTGTCAACCAGTGAGGCGTTCGACATTTCAAGACGGAAAACCTTCGCTGGCGGTGAATACTCGGTGAAGGCTTTGATGTGAGCTATTTTTCTAATGTTTTGTTGATATTTCATAGGCGCGAGCTCTTTATTGTTATGACAGTAGATTACAGATTTAACTGTTTATATAATTTCATTTGTCTGTTCCACCACACGTTCTTCTTACCGAGTCACTTTCTCAGTTCGATACTTAAAAGCAATGTCATTATTTAGCGTTGACAGAATTTCTAACCGTGATATAGATATGTCGTTGTCACAGACAAAACTCACTGTCTGTTTTATTGGTCCAGAACCATCATTATATAACTACTCCTATGTGTCTGCCTGCCTGTCTGCTGATGACAATATTCAATACACAACTTCGATCACTCACCACATGCAATTTGAACTTAACACCTGTCAGGCTATACACCATAACCAAAACGCATTGATTTATGGCCCGAGTTCGGTCTCTGTCACATTATGTAATTACACAGACAGGCAGGTGTGATACCTGTACACATGACATGTTATGATGTCTGTTGATTGCAAAATGTTATACACAAAAATGAGCATGTATTTACAAAACCCAACATCTCCATATATACACACACAATGAACCGTGAAGGCATCGGCAAATGAACCAGCCGTTACACTTGAGTGCACACCCACCCACTTTGTTCGGTATCACGGGTGCTTCTGTTTCCTTGAGGGAAGTAAACCCAAGTACAAAAATATGGTGACACTTTTGATTTGCGATTGTACGCTTATAGTTTTGTTTATATGTTTTTTCATAACCAGCAATATATATTTGTCATGAATAAGTGATAATTGTGTTTTAATTATGTTTGATTTTTCGGTTGCATGTGACCTTTAACAGTATGGAAAAACACATCAGGCCGTTGAAATGTCATTATTACGTTCTTTTACGTCCGATACATTCTGTTACAAATCGCACATTTTTTATTCAAATGGTCAATATGGAAATCCACTTGCAACTTAATGTCAATGATTTCGCTCTATCCATGGGAAGTGGAGGACAATTCACATGCATTGATGCTTTTTCACTGTCGTTCACTCTGCAGATACCTGTTTTTAAAATTAGACGGGTTTTTTACACATTTGCTGAAAGGGGTCAGGCTATAGGCCTTTTGGAATCTGGTCAAACTTAGCGGCTGTCCGCTTTAATGTGAGTGCTATTGGTATACTGTGGCAGAGATTTCAAGCCAGTTGGTCCGTGGAAATACAGGTCGACCAGGTCGACCCAGAGTCACAACGGGTGAGGTGATGGGCACATGCTTAACACCGCGCTACGTGACAGATTCCTTAACCCAGCAGATCTTCAGACAGAACACTTCAATGTTAACAATGTAAGGATATCCAGGAGCACCAATCGTCGACGTTTAAGGGAGACGTTTACAGAAAAACGAGATAACCCTGAAAACTACAGACCCATCACCTTACTGAGCTGCTTCAGCAAATTATTCACCTCTGTACTAAACAACCGACTCACAAAGTATCTAGATTCATCCGGGGTCCTCTCAGAAGCACAAGCTGGATTCAGCAAACAGTACTCTATAAGTGATCATATCTTTAATCTCCACTGCCTATTGGAACTTATAAACTATCCAAAAAGAAACTCTTTGCAGTTTTTATAGACTTTGAAAAGTCATTTGACAATGTTTGGAGAATAGGACTTTGGAACAAGTTATTAAACCAAGGAATCAACGGTGGTTTCTTTAAAATAATCCAAAACATGTACAAATCAACACGATCATGTGTTTCCATCAATAACATAAGAACCGAGTACTTCCCATGCAATAAAGGCGTACGGCAAGGTGAAAACCTATCCCCTATGCTATTGGTTTAAACATATTTTTATTCCTAGAGAATCTGGTTTGGTAAACAAGCAGAACTCTGCTTATATCAATACCTCACCAGTACATATATCATTTAAACAAAATACACAAGAACTGGATACAAAAACCGACAAATTAAATCATATATGTGCGTTGCAGGTGCTTATAAACATTGAGCTTGCAGCTACACTTCATTAATTGATTGCATATAATTGTTAGTATAATTTGTCAAATCGTTTAGACTTAAAGATGTATTGATGCAGGGACTCTATTATGTTCTTATTGACGTTGTTGTTTGCCGGAGGTATTCCGTATAACACAGTTTGGAGATATATGCTATTTGCACCATACCTTAATGACCTCGAAGAATGCCTCACTAGTAAGTCCTGCGATGGAACCACAATCAAGGTGGATGAAGAAATGAACATCTCAATTAAACCATTTGCACTATTGTATGCAGACGACACCGTTATGCTAGCTCATACAAAGGAATCTCTACAGGAACAACTTGATGCTTTCAGCCAATACTGTCGACATTGGAAACTGAAGATTAATGTCAAAAAGTTCTTTTTTTCAATGGCAACAAATTAAAAGTCGTTCTCTACAGGATTCAAGTTAAACGTAGAAATAAACAGCTACATAGAAATGAGAAAGTCTGTTTGTGAGAAAGCCAGCAAAGCCATGCACTTTATAATATCTAAGGCAAGAAAGTTCAATTTATCCATTTCATGCCAGTTTAAATTATTTGATGCTATGATTTTGCCAATTGTAACCTATGGAGCCGATATCTGGGGTTATGAAGATTTAAATTTGACTGAAAATGTAAAATTATGTTTCTTTCGTAAAGTCCTCTGTTGTAAGAAAAGCACACCATTATGTATGTTATACGGAGAAACTGGTCGTATACCACTGTCCATTTTTGGGGGGAAATTGATAATGGGAAAATCAAATAAAATTTCATCAGTTTTATATAATGTATTGTACAAACAAGTTTGCAAATGTAATGCCAACTATAGTTGTAAATGGATTAATTTCATCAGAAATATCCTAACAGACACTGGTAATAATAATGTGTGGATTAATCAGTGTTTCCCTTCTGTAAATTGGCTTAAGGCTTATGTCCGAAACTGCCTCAATGACCAATATGCACAGCAATGGTTCTCTTGTGTAAATAACTCGTCAAAATGTAAATTCTATAAGGTTATCAAACAACAATGTAATTTTGAATGTTATCTTTCTAAACTTAAAAGAACTGTCTATTTACCTTTACTCTTTTTAAGAATAGCTTGCCATATACTGCCAGTTGAAGTGGGGAGATGGCATAATGTTCAATATGTAAATAAACTTTGTAATTTATGTGATATTAACGCTATTGGCGATGAATACCATTACCTATGCATTTGTAAAGTATAGTATAGAAAAATGTACATCTCAAAATATTATTATCAAAGTCAATCTGTATATAAAACCACTCAATTATTCAACTGCCATAAAGTAAGTGTATTTCGCGAACTGGCTAAATATATAACAAGTTTTATGGATAACAACTTCTTTATTTTGGTGAGTGCGACGTTTCGATACAGATTCTTGTACCGTTGTCAAGCAAGAGTGATACATGAAGTGTAGGAGCTGCATATATATACTGTATATAACAATGAAACAACATAATAGACAAAGGAAACAACATAATTGCCATGATTGGCTAAGCAGTAAGCTGATGAAGCCAGTAAGTACATAAAGGATAGTGAATGGAAGCCAGAGATGTAGTTACAATGAGATGTTTATACAATGGATGCGATGTTTATACAATAGACTGGGCTTGGTGGAGGAGGGATCATAAGCAGATGGAATGAACATCCTCTCAAGTTGAACGTTTGATGTGAATGGCTTCCTGACCGTTTAGTTCCTGAATGTGATGTCGTAAGCACATCCTCTCAAGTAACCACCTCACCTTCCTGATGAGATGTCGTGACCAACAAATCATCCCTAAAGGCCTACAGCTCCGCTCTCCCATCCAGTCTACAGCAGCCAAAGCCATCCTTCACCTAGCGTCCAGAAAACTCCTCACTGAACGCATCCGACATCATCGCAAAATCAAGGCCACCTCCACGTCCGCCATCAATGATCTCCACACCTCCCTCAGTTCCACCCTTGACCCAGAACTCTTCTCTTCCTTACGAACTGCCCAGACTACCGCCAACAACAAACTAGACACCTCAACTAAGACCGGACACATCAAGAAACTACAAGAACTCACTGCCTCAGGAACCAAACGCAAGAAAACCACAGCACCAACTATCAACAACACAGTCGTCAACCTTAGCAAGAAACAACTCACCAACCAACAGGTCAGTACCCTTGCCAAAGGTCTCAAATTTGCCCCTACATCACCCAAAATCAACTCGGACATGTTTATCGCCAACATTGAAAAAGGGTCTCCAACAACTTGCACCCGGTGGAAAGGTTGACTTCCTCCGACACCAGATCACCAGTATTCTCCACAAAGCCCAGCCTCAGAAACCAAACATCACACCAGCTGAGAAACAAGCCATCAGACAACTTAAACAACATCCTGATATTGTCATCGCCCCAGCCGACAAGGGCAGAGCCACTGTTGTCTTAGACAAGGACCACTTCCACTCCATGGTGGATAACCTCCTAGATGACACCTCAACCTACCAAATGATGAAGAGGGATCCGACTACAAAGCTCAACCGTCAGCATAAGGCCACGCTAAAAACGCTGCATGATAAATATGAACTCTCAACAGACCTGTATCGTAAACTCACAGTATCTCACCCCAGCCACCTTATGCCAGAGCAACAGTCAAAATCCACAAGAACCCCGTTAAAACTCGTCTACTAGTCTGTTCCCGTGACACTGTATTCTACAGTACTGCCCAGCACCTTACCCAAGTACTCTCCCCATTAGGTAAATCTGCCAACTCCTTCATCAATGATTCAACTGACTTCTGCTCCAAGATCCGTGACATCACCAACCCAGGTCCAATCATCAGCTACGACGTTGTGGACCTATTCACCAATGTACCTCGGGATGAAGCCCTTCAAGCACTACGTCACAGAATTGACAACCTCCAACAACCCCTCAACACCAGCCTCTCTACCGACTCTATCATCAGCCTCACCTCCGCCTGCATCAACTCCACCTACTTCACCTGGGGCGATGCCATCTATGAGCAAATCCACGGTCTTCCCATGGGCTCCCCACTATCCCCCATCCTAACAGAAATTTACATGGCGGACCTGGAAGAAGGCCCTAGAAACTGCACCCTTCAAACCGTCCTGCTGGTACCGCAAAGTGGATGACACCTTCGTCGTCCTCCAACCTCAGCAAGATCCAAAGCAGCTCCTCGTCCATCTCAACAGCCAACATCCCTGCATCAAATTCACCATTGAAACAGAGCAGAACAACCAACTACCTTTCCTTGATGTCCTTGTGTCCCGCACCTCCTGCAACCAACTCCAGACCTCCGTGTACAGAAAACCAACTCATACGGATCAATACATCCACTACAACTCCAACCACCCACCTAAAGTCAAGACCGGCGTCATCTCTACATTGACCAGAAGAGCCAAAAACATCTGCTCAACAAACCTACAGGAAGAAATTGAACACCTGAGGAAAGTCTTTGTGGAACGCAACCACTACCCACCTGAAATAGTCAACAGAACCATCGAAGCATCGCTTTCACCTCCTGCCAAAAGATCTAAACCAGAATCAGCCCCCATCAAGATATCCATTCCCTACATTGGTAAACCATCACACCAAATCAGCCGACTCCTGAAACAACAGGCAGGAATAGACACTACCTTCTCAGCGTCCTCCAGCCTCAACAACCTCCTCCATGCCAACGGAAGAAAACAACCCACCGTCAACAACAACAACCCGAAATGTGTTATTTACAAAATAGACTGTGATTGTGGACAATGCTACATAGGTGAAACATCCCGACCCATCAACACCCGAGTCAAAGAACATCGCACCTCTGTTGCTAATTCCGACACCAAATCAGCTATCTCTGACCACATCAAAGCCAACCCCAATCATCAAATAGAGTGGTCCGACATCACCATTCTCGCCAACAACCAAACGGACTTCACTAAACGCAAGCTCACAGAAGCCATTCACATCAAACGCCACAAGCCTACCATCAACCGTGACCAAGGATACTTCATTCCATCTGCTTATGATCCACTCCTCCACCAAGCCCAGTCTATTGTATAAACATCGCATCCATTGTATAAACATCTCATTGTAACTACATCTCTGGCTTCCATTCACTATCCTTTATGTACTTACTGGCTTCATCAGCTTACTGCTTAGCCAATCATGGCAATTATGTTGTTTCCTTTGTCTATTATGTTGTTTCATTGTTATATACAGTATATATATGCAGCTCCTACACTTCATGTATCACTCTTGCTTGACAACGGTACAAGAATCTGTATCGAAACGTCGCACTCACCAAAATAAAGAAGTTGTTATCCATAAAACTTGTTATATATTGTACGTCTCAACTTCTAAAATGCCACTCAAACAAGTTGTAATGAGTGTTCTGTTCTGGCCGGACTCCGCTGTAGGCGACCTGCAGTTCGTCCACCACTAACACCACGTCACAGACAGGTGCGTTTGAGATGGAGTAGACGTCATATCCGCTTACACCAACGTCAATGGTCTCATGTGCTATTCACAGATGAAAGCAGATTCAATATGGCCTTCCATGATGGTCGGCAGAGGATTTATCGTCGCAATGGAGAACGAATAACAGATGCAGCTGTGGCCACGCATAACCGATTTGGATATACTGGATATACTGGATGTACTCCACTGCACGTGATCGACGGTAATCCTACCGGACAGCGTTATCGGGACGAGATTCTGGCTCCTATATCAGTACCATTCCTGCAAACTTTGCATGGTTTATACAGTCGACCCTCTTGGGCGCGCGAGGAGGGTACACAAGATATTGAATGACCGATTGCTTCATGTTTGTCATTTTCATGTTTGGGGGTTGGTCTATACAACTGATGCTTGCTAGTGCTGTTTGAATTTTTTGTCTGTATGTCACGATGTGTCACGTTTGTCAACACATTAAACATTATGATGACACTCTTAGTTGTATCATTTCTGAGCAACCTTTCTGTACATGTGCTATATATGATTTGACCTGTTATTAATGACGCCTAGTATATTTTGTCTTTACCATGGATGCCCCTCACCCATCACAGTATCCTGACACCGAGTTAACCATTTAACTGAGTTTAATACTTCGCCGCACTCAGCAATATTCCAGCTATATGGCGGCGGTCTGTAAATAATCGAGTCTGCACCAGCCAATCGAGTGATCAACAGCATGAGCCTCGATCTGCGCAATTGGGAACCCATGGCATGTGTCAACCAAGCCAGCGAGCCTGACCACACGATCCCGTTTGTCGCCTCTTACGACAAGCATAGGTTACTGAAGGTTCATTCTGACCCGGACCTTCACTGGTCTAACCATTAAACTACTTATGGTATAGGGTGAGTGGGTGAGCATGGTTTTACGCCGCTTTTAGCAATATTCCACCAATATCACGGCGGGGGACACCAGAAATGGGCTTCACACATTGTTCCCATGTGGGGAATCGAACACGGGTCTTCGGCGTGACGAGCGAACGCTTTCACCACAAGGCTAACCAACCACGTCCTTTAGGTATGGTCAGCAAAAGGATCAAATAAGCGTCCTTCTACTCCCCAGACCGACGGTTTATCCATTGCACCATGAGGGCAGTACGTAGGTATAAGGGGTTATATTTGCTTATATAGTGTTTAAAACAGGCGATGATATTTGTACAAGTAGATAACAATGGTATAAAGAAATGAGTTTATTTGGAAAGCATAGCATACATCTAAAACATGTTAAGTGCCACAGTTGTCTGGTTGGAGTTTTTGTGACTCTCACAAGCGAGTTATTATAACATGGCTATGTGTTCGTTAACAAAGTTGCTGTGAAAGAGTATATATATCACGCAAATTATATGAGACAAATCACTGCCCATGGCAAATGCCCGAATTCAGACAGTACATTTATCTAAGTTGACACCCAGCGATGGCTGAACGGAAACCCATAATTTATTCCGGACCTTAGACCCTTAGTCTATAATATTATAAAACATGATAAAATGTACATGCTGAAATGGCGAGTGAACCTTATTTTTTCAGCTTCGTATCTTTAGTACCATACGTAATTTACTAAAACATTTAATGATATATATATCGTCGGCTGATGAAGGCCATACAAAGGTTTCAGTTGATGGTGGATTGGTTTGATGAGTTGCGAAACATTCTTCTCCCCCTCCCCACCCCCACCCCTTTAGTTTATCTTCAACATAAGCAAGGCCTCATCATGGCAGAATACATAGAAGCGTCTTAAAATGTGGAGCCTGTGTATGTGTCATTTGTAAGTCTGAAGTTGCAAACTCTCAAACATGGTTTTTATTTCCCGTTGATAAGGGGGGACTGAGTAAATGGGTTTTCACACAAGATATAGATTAAAAATGAAAATATGAATGGTCGTATTTAGTTGATGAGCCGATGCGTACAGGAAGCACTATAAAATCCATAGTCCATGACAGTAGTGTATTTCAGTTTACAGAAGCTGTTGGCTACCACGTTAAACTAGCGTAATGATCGTAATGACAGATGACAGTCACACCCAGTCATCGACATCCTCGGCCTTCAGCTTTGCCTTCAGTTCCTTGGCCTCTTGTATAGCCTTCCTCTTCTCTTTCTCGACTTCTTTGTCTGTCGGTCCAGGTGGAGGAAGAACTGCTTTCATCTCGGTTTCAATTCTCTCTATTCTGCTCTTCACCTTTGTATCAAATTCTCTCTGCTTCTGTTGAACTAAAACAGCAATTGAAGCAGTGGCGTCTTTTGCTTGTGTTTCCAGTTCTGTCTGTCTTCTCGAAATTGCAGCCTTGTCCTTTTCCGGATCCAGTCCAAGCAACTCCCCCAGACTTGCAACTTGATCCATCAGGTGCTTCTGTGAGACTTCAACATACATCTCGGCGAGGTTGTTTACCATGTAGGCCAAGGTGTTGGCGTCGGTGGCTTGTACATAGATCATATCTCTCAGCATGTCCGACATGGTGTACTTCAGGCGAAACTTTTTCCCCTTCTCAGCACTTTGGAGAAAATTCTTGACATTCTCATTCATGCTACACTTAATGATGTTGGATATTGTTTGGAAAAATCTCACCAATTTTCCCCATTGGGTTCTGACTTCCCCAATAGCCTTGATACCTCTCTGCAATAACGCTTTGATCTGGTCAAAGTCTACCTTGTCCAGCTTGATCCGTGCAAGATCGGTGATAATGGCTGTGATGTCTTCGCTGACTTTATCTAGTTTCTGGCTTTTATCACGGAAGTCATCTCTAACGGTCTCAAGGGTAGATGAAGCTTGTTCGACCTTAAATCTGGCCTGTGCACTGTGTCTTGAAGAAGCAGAGTCGGATTGTCCTTGCTCATATGATGACATCTTTGGGGTCGGCATTTCGAATGGCTTTGCCCCAAATGCAGTTTCGCAAAACAAGTTTAAACCTTGCATCTTTGCATTTAGCCTTCCCGCCACTACTCTCACTCTCTCTGTTTGCTGTTCCCCGCCTGACAGTTGCTTGCTGGCATTCTTCAAAGTCTTAATCAGTTGAGACGCATCCTCCTTAATTCCATCGAATTTGTCTCTACATACTCCTGAGTAGGATGAGAGAGAACTAATGATGTCACTTAATGTTGATTCGACCATTGTCAGATCCCCGGGTTCTTTCCCCTCAGAAAGCAAGTTGAAATTGTCCAGGACGTTCTGGATGCAGAGCGAAATTCTAGGAAGCTCCAACATGAGTGCATCTGCAGACTTTTCTGCTTCTGATTTCACAGACGCTGTGTCCCCTCCCTTATTTCCGCGTCTCTTACCACCAACGGATTTCATCGCGAATATGCTTGTCACACTCTGTACTGCTGTGACAGCACATTTGGCTAGTCCCTCAACGAAATCCATTCCAAGCATATCCCATCCAGAGGGCATAGAGTCCATGGCCTTTTCATATGACTTTTGAGCTTTTTGGAACTGTTCTCTCATTTCGTTATACTCCTTTTCAGCTTGTTCTTTCCTTTTTTCTAATGCCCCCTTCCGTGTTGATTTCACTTCAATGTCTTTTTCAGCTTTTCTAATCTTGTCGTCATATCCCCCTTTTGAAAATGTACATGCCTCTTGCAGTTCGCCAATCAAGTCCATGACGTCAGAAAACTGTGTTTCAACTTCCTCAGCTTTTAACATACAGGTGTCAGTAATCCTTTCGATGTTCGCCAAAATATCCGGAACCAATTCTTGTATTTCCTCATCAGATCCACCAATGATAAACTGCAAAGATTATATGATCACATGGCACAATGTCTATACTACTTGAAGGGATGCTTTAGAGTGATGTATGAAGAGTGATAAGTAAAACCTTTGTTATCGTGGCCACATTCAGTAATATCCGCTAAGAATTATTCGCGACTAAATGTACCAAAACAAGTGTATTTACAGAAAACGACTCCGAGAGAACGGAAGGAAAACTTCATCGCCGTTGTATTGAAAAAAAAGTTTCCTTGTACAATGTAACATATGTTATATTTGGGATTACACTTTCTCAGTAAAGTACAGATTCTAGTACTTTTCCTTGTATAATGTTATCATGGTGAGATTATTCAAGAAAGTAGTTCCCAAATGGGCATAAGCATAATTTCTTTCGCGAAACTCACTCCCAATAGGCCTCTAGTAATGTAAAGATATTAGTCTCATTGCTAGTTTACATATTTTTCTTTGGCAAACCGATGATGTCATGTCAAAGTTGAGGTCAACGTCTCACTGACAGTTTTAAGTTACAGTCCGGCAGACCCTCATACAAAACATTACGATGTCAGATGTTCCAATCCTTGTCATATCTTTGATTTAACAAGTGTTCAGTACCTTTGTACAAGCAGATTAGTATTTCAAAACGCATTGATTTTACTTTTTCTGTTCGGTTTTTAAGTTCTTCTTGAATGAATTTTTCTATAAATACCTTCACAGCGTTCTTGACATGGAGAGGTATCTGCAGGGTAAGAAGACGGATCTGGTCCATGTTCTTGTTGGCACAGTTGAAGGAAGTCCATCCCTGGTTGGCGACCTGAACTATGCTTGTCCTCAGTGAACCAGGGTACTTGGTATATTTGAAGGCAGATCTGTCCATGTGTTCTGACACCAGAGAGACGTCCTTGTCCAGAGTGACGAGCACCAACTGACCCAGAAGACACACCGACAGAGGAGCTGGGCACAGCATCTCCTGCCAGTTCATATGAGGCCCTAGGACCAGCATCATGTCTTCCTGCAATTGCAATGAAAGATGTACTATGAAAAGAATACCACTAGGTAACAGTTTTATTTCCAAGTATTACTTTAGCCATTACTTAAGACTGAATTGTTTAACATTTAAATCATTTGTCCAATCATCATGGTACGTCCTTATACCACAGATTTGATTCTTTGGCTGAAGAAGTTTTAAATGATCATGCTTGACGTGGTATGGAACAACACTTAGTGTGGTAGAAGATATCTACTGCTGGTTTGTTGTGGACTATGGACTACGTGATCTCATGCACTGTCAGAAGGTATGACAACAGCAAAACTCTACCTTGGCATCCGTCGGGCTCATCACTCTTTTCTCGGCCTTTGCAATGTCCTGTCTGCTGACATCCGCCATGATGTGTTCTCTTTATATCTGGTAATACGAATGTTCTGGAACATGTGTTACAGATAGAACTTAGTTATCAGATGGAATATTGTTCAGTTAATAGATTATTATATGTGGGTTATAGATTCACAGATAAACGTCACTCATTTGATTGTCTGGCCAAGTACAAATCTGCAGACCATGAACTTGTAGCTTGAATAGTGCAGCCATAAAGCAATCAGGAAACTGTGGCTTACATAGGAAACATATAAATTTATAGACAGAAGTATACACACGCACACGCACACGCACATACATAAAATATGTGAGTGCAACCTGTAATGAATTCAATATGTTCATGAGCTGAATATGCCGTTGAAGGCAATCTTACGTTTGTGCAGAGTATATTCTTTTGACAAAGATATATATTCACTCTCTACTTTCACCATAAGCTGCCGAATCCAGGATCTGCAATTTATCCCTGTACTTCAACAACTTGAGTGAAATTACTTTCTTACAGAACACCTTTGCCTGTTATTGAAAACTGAAACTTTGTTGAAAAGTATTTATAGTTTCGTTCCACCATTATATACAGCATCACCACAAACTGCCTAACTGCGGTGTTTTGCTGGACGACTGCCTTGACAGATGCAACATCTCCAACAGGCTGTACGTACCCCAAACGTAAAACTCAAAAAAATAAAAATAGTTTTATTGAAATGAAAGCAACACAAAACAACAACTTTATAATGGCGTTTTTACAAATTACTAAGTTAACAAGAAGACAGGTCGTGGAAGCAAAGATATATATTCAGTTTGAGACTATACAACGATTTAACCTAACAAAACGTGACTTAAGGGTCTTTCTCACAAAATATACGAACAGTCCAACAATGATAGTAGGAAGATCTTTGGGCAGTCAATTCTTTGCATTTTGCAGTCGCCTATGTCAGAATGTCCACACGTCACCACTCGCCTCCTTCTGCAGCTCCGATAGCCTTCAAAGCAGGGCGTGACAGAACCTTATTCCACAAATCAGACGTTGTGACTCCTGTTTTCTGTAGACTGGCAACCAAGCTCTTCAAAGGTTCTCCAATCTGTGCTATGTCATACATTAATTTGGTTTCATCCCTTAAGATCTCGGCTCGTCCGGCAACTAGGCTGAGCTTGTGAATAACCTTCCGCATGTTGACCAGACTGGAGTTTTGTTCTGTAATGTAATTCCTGGTGGCTTGAATGTAGAGCTCTGTGTTACTAATCTCAGCAGCGACACTCGCTTTTTCATCTGTTTTTCTTTGTAATTCATGTTCAGTTTGTTGACAGTTATTTGACATCTCTGACAAAGTGTCCCTTGCGTTAGACAGTGTCGATCGAACTGAATTCAGGCAGTGTTCGGCATTCTCCACATCATTTGTAAGAGCCGTCTCAGAAACGGCCAGCATTGTTGCTCCAACTATTGGGATCCATATGGTCGCCCAGCCTGCTGTTCGTACGTCATTGCGATGCTTTTCAGCTCTTTCGAACTCTTCCCTTGCTCGTTGAACTCTTTGCTCTGCACTTTGCACGTCCTCTTCGGCACTGGAAACCATTCGAGCCTGGTCCTGCAGGTGTCTTCTCTTTTCATCAAGGGATGCATTCAAGGATGCTAAAGACACAAGAAGTTGCTGGTGATAGGCTTGCTTCTGTGAAAGCTCTGCTTCCTTGCCGAGACACTTTTCAGTCAAAGTTTTGATGTGCTCAGTAAGTTTTCGTTCAGCACCGGAAAATGCCTCATAGGCATTATTTGCCGCAACCTTAACGTCCTTTGATCCAGATTCTATTATGGTCATGAGATCATCAATGTACTGTACGCCAGCCTCGAACTGTGTCACAACTGCTGGAGGTACTGGTTCGTGTATTTGTTTGCACAAAGCTTGGCCCATTGTCTGAAAAATGTGTTAATGTTTTATTTACTTTTGGAATTTATGAAGCATGGAATCTTTGCAGGAATATGTATAGTTTGTAACATAAAAGGTATATGATGTATATTAGGTAACTACAATGCATGTTGTGTGACATGGCTGCGCTGTTCTCAAATACCCTTTTGCTAAAATATAACTGGCTCGTCTTTCAAACAACAGTTCTGTTCTAAGACGTAGGATAAAACACTTAATTTTAGGTGTTTATGACTTTAAAATCCACAACAGAACTAGGGTTTTAAATACCATAAAAACCTGAGGAGATCTATAAACGGAAAGAAAAATGTGTAAAAAGCGTTTATCAGTATTTTTATCTTTCCCACATTTCCCATGAACTTTTAAAAACTTAAACTATCTCCTGTTGCCATACATGTACTTGAGAAGAAGATCAGAAAAGGCATTTAAACTTTATTTTGGTGTGTAAAATCAATTGTGTGTTATTTTGATTTGTTATTTCATGTATAAAATTATGGATATTGCATAGCTGGGAACAGTGACAGGACGACGGGAACTGGTGGTTATAACAAAATACAGACTTAATCTCACAGGTCTCTATGCTGCCTGATCTGGCTAAACCTATATCAGCCTGAGTGAGAGTATGTTGGTATTGGTTGCCGCAGTTGCCAAGCTACACAAAGGCAATGGGTAAAGTACCGAGTATGAGCCAGGCAAACCAATGGCCGAAGCATGAGCATCTATGCAATTACACATCTATCATTAGTTTGAACTAGGTAAACAAACAGTTCTGAAATCTAAATCAATCTGTGACAGCCATTACTGGGATTACTATAAAAATGTTTCACATTCTTAAAACGAAATTTCACTACTCAAGAAATGATCGTGAATATCTGATATATATACTGTTCAACATTTGCTAAGGATCACAGAACTTTAAAAAAAACACTTATGCCATAAGTAATATGACGTCACACGAGTGTCACATATATCTCGATTCGCCCTTTGTGAGAAAGTGGGTTGCATTAACACCTATCGTGGCCAAACCTGGACATACAGGTGGTGACACAACAGTTGTCAAAGTCACAATTATCTGTTCAGTAGGTGTGACCCCCAAACACGCACTACAGTATGGACCCGTGAAGATCCGGGTTAGAATTGATCTGCGGTAACCCAAACTTGTCGTAAGAGGCGACAAACGGAATTAGCTTGCCCTCATATCGCCTACACCTCATGTCGCCTACACCTCATATTGCCTACAATAATTATAATGGCGAGTTCTACCACCCCCATCATAGTAATGGGTATTGATATTGCTATTTTAACTTGTTGTATATGTATCCTTATTAAAGTATAAATCATCAAGACTTTTCTAATGGTATAACAGCATTTACGTGATGTGCAGTCAGCCCTAAATTTTGTTTTGATAAGGGTATAGGCGAAATGAGGTGTAGGCGATATGAGGTCAGACCGTCAGACTCGCTGACTTGGTCGACACATATCATCGTATCCCAATTGTGTAGCTAGTTGCTCATGCTGTTGATCACTGGATTGTCTGGTACACACGATTATTTACAGACCGCCGCCATATAGCTGGGATATTGCTGAGTGCAGGGTAAAACTAAACTCGATCACTCACTACAGTTTGACACCGCCTTTTCATGCTGCCAATACTGTTGCTGTGGGAGACGGTTCAAATCCTGCTAGAGTCTGTGTTTGGTGCTTGGTTGATCCACTTGCTTTGGTGCTTGGTTGATCCACTTGCTTTGGTGCTTGGTTGATCCACTTGCTTTAGTGCTTAGTTGATCCACTTGCTTTAGTGCTTGGTTGATCCACTTGCTTTAGTGCTTGGTTGATCCACTTGCTTTGGTGCTTGGTTGATCCACTTGCTTTAGTGCTTGGTTGATCCACTTGCTTTGGTGCTTGGTTGATCCACTTGCCTTAGTGCTTGGTTGATCCACTTGCTTTGGTGCTTGGCTGCTTGTTGCAGCAGGTTCCCTATGTGTTCTATGGGGTGGATATTAGGGCCATACCATACTTTGGGGGGTTAGTGTTTTCAGATACTTTCCCACGGCCTTTGCATGATATGGACGATCGTGGACATTAATAGGGAACCGATGAAGTTCTTCCCGAAATAGCTCCCGCGAAGGCTCTAAAAAGGACATCCAAAATCTCATCTCTGTGGCGAATCCCGGTCAAGGTACCATTTGCAGGAACATGCAGGTCGGTTTTATCGTCCCAGCTGGTTCACCCCTTACCATACTTGAGCAATTTCCATGTCTGCCATGGTCAACAATGGTTTACATATGCTTCATCTTGCTAAATTCTGGTCTCCAGTCTGGTGCAGTTCAATTCTCATGGTTAGCGGTCCACTGGTGGGCAGGGGTTAAAGGGATTCGAACACAAGGTCGTCTTACACGTAAACCATGCTGTCGTCTTGGAACTGTTTGTGTTCAAATGTTGACACTGCGGGTAGTGAAGAGCCAAATCTCAGCTATGAGGCATTTCTGTTCTCTGTCAGAGAGCTTGAGTGTGGAGGTAATGGTCATCCCGAATCATTGTTGACCTTTCACGACCTCAACCATGGCGGCAATACCTCACGTTTGGAAACGGTTCCATGTCCTATTGCTGACACTGTGGTAACACCACGTTCTTCACCTACTCCACTCTCAGTCGCTCCTTTTCGCAACATCCCAGTGCCTTGTGGCAGTTCTCCAGGCCATGTTTGTTAACTGAACAGTCAATTTTGGTTTACAATGCTGAAAACACAGAGAGAAATCTCCCCACAGAAATCTGCCATTAAAGCAGCATACCCTTTTCGTTCAGCTATCAATCACTTTATGTGCATCTACTATTCGTTATCATTCAATTCTCAAATGTTTTACTTGTAACATCCCATGCCTTAGCAAATGTTGAACGGTATATAACTATACTGTATATATAATCACTGAACTACAGCATCACATCAACTGGTTAGAAATGTCAGTTTATTTAAGGGGAAAGGAAGAAATTTCATAACAACCTAAAGGGCATCCTAATGTATGTTTTTTCCTATTTTCAAAATGGCGGGTGTTGTTATCCTGTGTTTCTGTGCTTGAAACTACTTTTAAAAAGGAAATTGAATCACGATAATGGTGTTTCCTTCCCCATGTCAACTATACATTTTGTGTCAGTATATGAAACATTGTGGCCGCAAATATATCCTCACAGTATGTTGTTAGCATATAAAATATAGAAAGTTGTTTCAGCCTTCAAGACAAAAAGAAAATACAGCAAATATAATATTGAATAATGCGTGGTAGGACACTGAGAACTGGAACTGAGTTTATTGGATGGTATAATTGGAAGAAAACGATGCAAAATTATTCGCCAAGTAGCAGTCAAACAGTGCTGATACCGGGTGGCAAAAAAAACAGAATGCGACGACCACAGTGATAACATGGCCAACAATACAGGGAGCCATGGACATAGCGATAACATAGGAAACAATGCCGACAGCCGTGGACATAGCGATAACATAGGAAACAATACAGGGAGCCATGGACATAGTGATAACATAGGAAACAATAAAGAGAGCAAAGGACATAGTGATAAGATAGGAAACAATACACAGAGCCGTGGGCATACCGATAACATAGGAAACAATACAGTGAGCCAAGGACATAGTGATAACATAGGAAACAATGCAGACAGCCGTGGACATAGCGATAACATAGGAAACAATAAAGAGAGTAGTGGACACAGTGATAACATAGGAAACAATAAAGAGAGCAGCGGACATAGTGATAACATAGGAAACAATAAAGAGAGCAGTGGACATAGTGATAACATAGGAAACAATACAGAGAGCCATGGACATAGTGATAACATAGGAAACAATAAAGAGAGCCATGGACATAGTGATAACATAGGAAACAATACATAGAGCCATGGACATAGAGATAGCATAGGAAACAATACATAGAGCCGTGGACATAGTGATAACAAAGCAAGTAATAGATATGATATATGTGACACTGGTTGGGTTTCACCATATGGGTAATAAATAGAGGATATTAATATATGAGCATACTATGTTTACTACACAAGTGTCTAAATGCTGGTATTGCCCGAGCGAGAGTGTCGTAACATAGTATGATATGGGCACGAATATAATATTCTATGTACTATCGAAGTCGGCAAATTGAGGAAAATATACCCAAATCTACTTTCAAACATAGGCTGGCTACCGCATGTAGAACGCAACGTCATAGAAGAAACGTGACGTCACCATGACAAAGTGATAGTTTGCCCTAGGGCATCGTATGAAAAATATGAACCCAGATATTTTCAATGGTAATAAATCTCTATATTCTTATACATTCTTATATAAGACATCATTAATCTCCATATGATATGGTACATGCATAAAAGGAATAGCAACATTTACCCATATGATATAGCTGATGTGTAAGACTCTCGTCAACATTTACCCCTTTACGACACAGCCAATATGCAGGACATTTATCTTTAGACGACATGGCTGATATGTAAGTCTGTCTTTAATTAACATTGCCTTTTGTGAAACTATCGTTAACATGTATCTCCATGTGATATGGCAGGTGTGATAGACTATCGTTAACATTGTTTCCCTATAATGTGGCTGCTGTGTAAAACTATCGTTAAAATGTATCTCCTAAATATGATTGATATATAAAACTGACATTAACCTTCGTGTTACACAGCTGACATGTACGCTGACAAATAAGGACACAGGTGAATGTAAACATATGGTCAAATCCCACCTACATATGACATATCTGACACTTAAGACTGGTGCCACCATCTACCTGTTTAGTGCAAACTCACAACTACTGCAATATGAATTCTACTTACTGTTTTCCGCAGAGGACAATGTTGGAATAAGTGTACGAATAAACACAACCCGTTTTATACACAGCGGCAGGAGAGATTTCTGGGAAATTTGAAAGAGCTGGAAATGTGAATCATCCCGGAAGAGAAACCAGAAAGAGCCGGTCAGGGTTGGCAGCAGGCCCCGTGAAATATATGGGCACGGCGGTGGAGGAGGTTGGAGGTTGGAAGGGGGACTTTTGTTTTGAGTGGCTGCTCGGACGAGTAGGATATGTCTGTTTATGTCTCCTGTTAACTGTGATGTGTGTATATCCACCAACATGTTCCTAACCCTGCTTCAAGTCTGTGAAGGTCGAGCCCATGGATGTGTAGTATTTCTATCCTTGTAATAGGTGAATCTAAATAGGCACAATACAGTTTGTTATTATTTTGTTGGGATAGTTTGTTCTTATCATTTGTAGTATCCATGAATCATGATCTCTTACCCGTGAAGATCCAGGTTAGAATCGGTCTTCAGGAACCAATAGTGGTAGTGGGCGACTAACGGGATCAGGGGGTGGGGGGTTGGGGGTGTCAGACTCGCTTACTTGGTTGACACGTGTCATCGTATCCAATTGCGTAGATCAAAGCTTAGGTTGTTGATCACTGGATTGTCTGGTCCAGATTTGATTATTTACAGACCGTCGCCATATAGCTGGAATATTGCTGTGTTGGGCGTTAAACTACAAACCAACATGTTTTCTTATAATCATTCCTCAGGAGACTAGGCCAAGTCTAACACGTTCTCTTTGTGTAAAGGTCACATAGCCAACTTAAGATAAAGTCCTATCTGGAGGAAATATATGCCTCGCTTATCTCAAGTTCCTACTCATCTATTTCATCGTGACAATGAAGCACATGGCAGTGTCTACGTGTCTGTTGTAAAGTGGAGTTACCAGGAAGCAACACACTGGAGCTATGTAACTGTGGGTGAGTGTGTGTGTGTGTGTGTGTGTGTGTGTGTGTGTGTGTGTGTGTGTGTGTGTGTGTGTGTGTGTGTGTGTGTGTGTGTGTGTGTGTGTGTGTGTGTGTGTGTGTGTGTGTGTGTGTGTGTGTGTGTGTGTGTGTGTGTGTGTGTGTGTGTGTGTGTGTGTTCGATTCCTCACATGGGTACAATGTGTAACCCCATTTCTGATGTCAACCGCGGTTATATTGCCGGAATACTGTTAAGCCTAAAGGCGGCGAAATACCCAACTCATTCAGTTGCCCTGCCTCTGCTTGTGTTTGTGACCAGTGTCAGCTATAGAACACCTATTATCATAACAAAAATTAAAGCCATTCAAAACACGGTGCTTATGATAGTCGTGCAGCGCTCACCTTTTCGTGAACCCTAGTATCAGCACATAAAGACAAACTTAAATATAGTCGGATTAGCACAAAGAATTCCACTTTCCACAGAGAATTCACAGAATGACTTACCTGATTTTGTTAGTGTTATTCACCTCGACAGGATCAACGGAAGAAAATTGCTGACACTCCTTCACATATAACAATTATTTGTTACAAGAAATGCCATCCAACCATAAAGATTATTGAGGCAACGATGTTTTAGGTAAAGTTTAATTGTAATTGGTTGTCACAAAAGTGAAGTCTTGTTGCTCAAGGGGGCGGTAGGGTAGCCTAGTGGTTAAAGCGTTAGCTTGCACTCCGAAGACCTGGATTCGATTCCCCACATGGGTAGAATGTGTGAAGCCCATTTCTGTTGTCTCCCGCCGTGAAATTGCTGGAATATTGCTAAAAGCGGCGAAAAGCCATGCCCACTCACTCACTCTTGTTGCTCAACATATGCTGACGTCATTGATTCATTTTCTAAAGTTTCACAAACGATATTACTGTTGTCAAGTTAATCTTGATCAATTGTTAAAAGTGAATCTAACCAGTTTTAGACTCTGGATGTACTGTAGATAAACATTTGTCTCGCTTATCATGCAGTCACGTGAACACAGCCTTTTCCTTCTTGTGTAACAGTTAAGAATTTGGAAGTGATTCACAGTATCTGGAAACCTGAAATTTTCATTTTATTGACACCTCTAGACACTGTTAGCACATTAACTGTTAGCACATTAACAGTTTTCACAAGGAGTGGAGTCTTAGGGAACCCACAGGTAAGTGTGTGAGTTAAGTTTTACGCCGCTTTTAGCAATATTCCAGCAATAACATGGCGGGATACACCAGATATGGGCTTAACACATTGTACCCATGGGTATCGAACACGACTCTTCAGCGTAACTAACAAACGCTTTAACCACTAGGCTACCCAACCGACCCCATAGGGCACGACTGCAAGCAACGATCTCTCCACCACGGTCGGGATGCACGTAAGAAACTGGCCTTCAGCAGCCGATGTTTGTCATTAGCGGCGACCAACGAGATCGGTTGGTCAGTTTCCCTGACTTGTCGTCAGAACCAGGTGGCGTAGATCGGTGCTCATCATATTAATCACCGGCTTGAATAATCCATACAATAGTTATTTACAGATTGCTCTATACAGTTGGTGTATCGGCGGTACAATGTTTAGGGACCTCCACAATCAGTCATATTTCTGGTATACATTTTCAGGCCAAGGGTCGTTTGAAAGCCTCCTTGGTGAAGTGGTTAGAGCATCTGCCCGGAGAGCGGAAGGTCGAAGGTTCGATCCCCGGCCGCGTCATACCAAAAGACGTTAAAATATGGTACTTGTTGGTCCCTGCCTGGTGCTCGGCATTAACTGGTACAACAAGGACTGGTCGACTCGGAGTCAGTATAATGGTATTCATGCTTCACTGCGGCATGGTATCTCAGTGAGCTAGCACTGTAAATCCAGCATAAGTCTGAACTTGTACAAGCCGTCACACATACACACGCATGCATGCTGTCATATGAGCAAAATAATCTTAGGTGCAACGTTAAACCCCATTACACCTCCCCAAACCCGCACTGTCCCGTGAACAATTAGTTGAGTCATGCCCCTTGACCTGCACATGACGTGACGGGGAACTGCTGACATACATCTCATAAACACGAGCAGCAGGAAACAACCATAGAAGCATGTAGAAGTGTGAGAGTGAGACAGGATAACAATATAAAGCCACAAGGAAACCACCATCCAGGAAGAAAAAACAACAACGGGGAACAGTATACCGCCAACTTCTTGCGATATTCATAAGTGAGTGAGTGGGCTTCACACATTGCACTCATGTGGGCAATCGAACCCGGGTCTTCGGCATGAGGAGCGAACACTTAACCACTAGGTGAGGTGAGGTGAAATTGGGTTTAACGTCGTGCTTGAGAATATTTCGCTCATATGACGATGTGCATGCGTGTGTATGTGTATGTGCGGCTGCTTGTACTAGCCCAGACTTGTGCTGGTTTTATAGTGCTAGCCCACTGAGATACCGTGCCGCAGTGAAGCATGAATACCCCACTCAGACACATTACACTGACTCCGAGCCGACCAGTCCTTGTTGTACCCATTAATGCCGAGCGCCAGGCAGGGACCAACAAGTTTTACCCAAGCCAAGACCCAGAATATCTGTCTATAACAATAAGCTCAACCATGACCCAGAATATCTGTCTCGAATATTACCCCAGCCAAGACCCAGAATATATGTCTATAACAATAAGCTCAACCATGACGCAGAATATCTGCCTCGAATATTACCCCAGCCAAGACCCGGAATATCTGTCTATAACAATAAGCTCAACCATGACCCAGAATATCTGTCTATAACAATAAGCTCAACCATGACCCAGAATATCTGTCTCGAATATTACCCCAGCCAAGACCCAGAATATCTGTCTCGAACAATAAGCTCAACCATGACCCAGAATATCTGTTTTAATATTACCCCAGCCAAGACCCAGAATATCTGTCTCGAACAATAAGCTCAACCATGACCCAGAATATCTGTCTCGAATATTACCCCAGCCAAGACCCAGAATATCTGTCTATAACAATAAGCTCAACCATGACCCAGAATATCTGTCTCGAATATTACCCCAGCCAAGACCCAGAATATCTGTCTATAACAATAAGCTCAACCATGACCCAGAATATCTGTCTCGAATATTACCCCAGCCAAGACTCAGAATATCTGTCTATAACAATAAGCTCAACCATGACCCAGAATATCTGTCTCGAATATCACCCCAGCCAAGACCCAGAATATCTGTCTATAACAATAAGCTCAACCATGACTCTAGAATATCTGTCTCGAATATTACCCCCAGCTAAGACCCAGAATATCTGTCTATAACAATAAGCTCAACCATGACCCAGAATATCTGTCTCGAATATTACCCCAGCCAAGACCCAGAATATCTGTCTCGAACAATAAGCTCAACCATGACCCAGAATATCTGTCTCGAGAATATCACCCAGCCAAGACCCAGAATATCTGTCTATAACAATAAGCTCAACCATGACCCAGAATATCTGTCTCGAATATTACCCCAGCCAAGACCCAGAATATCTGTCTATAACAATAAGCTCAACCATGACCCAGAATATCTGTCTCGAATATTACCCCAGCCAAGACCCAGAATATCTGTCTATAACAATAAGCTCAACCATGACCCAGAATATCTGTCTCGAATATCACCCCAGCCAAGACCCAGAATATCTGTCTATAACAATAAGCTCAACCATGACCCAGAATATCTGTCTATAACAATAAGCTCAACCATGACCCAGAATATCTGTCTCGAATATTACCCCAGCCAAGACCCAGAATATCTGTCTATAACAATAAGCTCAACCATGACCCAGAATATCTGTCTCGAATATTACCCCAGCCAAGACCCAGAATATCTGTCTATAACAATAAGCTCAACCATGACCCAGAATATCTGTCTCGAATATTACCCCAGCCAAGACCCAGACTATCTGTCTATAACAATTAGTTCAACCATGACCCAGAATATCTGTCTCTGAATATTACCCCAGCCAAGACCCAGAATATCTGTCTATAACAATAAGCTCAACCATGACCCAGAATATCTGTCTCAAATATTACCCCAGCCAAGACCCGGAATATCTGTCTATAACAATAAGCTCAACCATGACCCAGAATATCTGTCTATAACAATAAGCTCAGCCATGATGACGCAGAATATCTGTCTCGAATATTACCCCAGCCAAGACCCAGAATATCTGTCTATAACAATAAGCTCAACCATGACCCAGAATATCTGTCTCGAATATTACCCCCAGCTAAGACCCAGAATATCTGTCTATAATAATAGCTCAACCATGACCCAGAATATCTGTCTCGAATATCACCCCAGCCAAGACCCAGAATATCTGTCTATAACAATAAGCTCAACCATGACCCAGAATATCTGTCTATAACAATAAGCTCAACCATGACCCAGAATATCTGTCTCGAATATTACCCCAGCCAAGACCCAGAATATCTGTCTATAACAATAAGCTCAACCATGACCCAGAATATCTGTCTCGAATATTACCCCAGCCAAGACCCAGAATATCTGTCTATAACAATAAGCTCAACCATGACCCAGAATATCTGTCTCGAATATTACCCCAGCCAAGACCCAGACTATCTGTCTATAACAATTAGTTCAACCATGACCCAGAATATCTGTCTCGAATATTACCCCAGCCAAGACCCAGAATATCTGTCTATAACAATAAGCTCAACCATGACCCAGAATATCTGTCTCAAATATTACCCCAGCCAAGACCCGGAATATCTGTCTATAACAATAAGCTCAACCATGACCCAGAATATCTGTCTATAACAATAAGCTCAACCATGACGCAGAATATCTGTCTCGAATATTACCCCAGCCAAGACCCAGAATATCTGTCTCGAACAATAAGCCCAGCTAAGACCCAGAATATCAACTGTTGCCTTAGTTGTGGTGTAGTAAGACACATACCCATTGACCTTGAGTACCGGCGATACATAGAAGAGACAGAAGTCAACAGTGGTGCAGCCACTCATAGTCAGAGGTTGGGGATCCGTCAGAGGTTGGATCTTGTTAGGATCATTGGCAGGGAACACCATCGAGTTGGGAAACTAGAAATACAACATTGACAACGTTCATCTTAAAGGGGCACAACACCCCAATTTCCGAACCATATGATACATTTAAGCATATTTGTGTAAAGATGTTGAAGAACGGTTATACATAAATCTTAATAATTTATCTGGCATGTCTCACCCCTTGGTATCCCGCCATGCATGGCGTCATGGTGTAGCTTCCCACTTGATCAGCGGCCAGGATGATGCCGTACTTGTTCTCACCCCCAAAATCTGAATACGTGGACCACACCTCCCCGTCTGGACCCTCAAAGTCCGACCAGGCCAGCTGGGGAAATATGACGTGCATGAAATATGACGCTATGAAGGGCATTTCGTACGTTTCCATATTGTTTCATAGATTTTCAGTGCATATAACATTACTTAATTTTAAGATGGTTCGCTAAATATATCAAAGGCAATGAAGTACAAAAATAACGTTTAGCTTAGATCGCTGCTCATGTTGTTGATGACTGTATTGACGTCACGCTTCACGTCAGTTGTCACTGCCTCATGCGGTCTCTTCCAGTGCAACTAACTCGGTTAGCACTCCTCGGGCTTTAACTTTAACAGTTCAGGGCAAAACTGTAGAACCACTTTATTGCACTATTTATGGTGAAAACTGTATACGTTAATTAGGAAGCACCTTTCGTAGCATGTTATCAATTGCCGTCGCTGGTCGTGACGGCTTTAAGATGAGGCCGTCAGCATTGACAGATCTGTTGAAAGAATGTGAAAATACATTAATGATATCATCTGTTAAGTTTGGCCAGAACATTTCAAAACATTACTCGCCACAACTTAGCTGATGTTCTAAGCGTTGCTGCAAATTGCAGAAAGCGTGTTCCAGCTTAAAATGAGGAAAACATTTCATTTGAAAGAAAAGGTATGGTATGGTTATGTGTATTCGTCACACGTTAAAATGTTACCTGGATGATATCTTTGTTATCATACGACAGATAAACAAAGGGAGGTAAGTATGAGGGATACAGCATGACAGATAGTTTCCGTATTACCGTGAGCTTTTAGAATCCTGCATTCTGATTTGCCCACCTGTCGAATCAACGTTACACGATATTTTGGCTTATGACTCAATGATAATTGTGAGTGTAGTTTATGTGGACTGTCAACATATCTTATTGGAAGTTTATTAAGTAAATTTGTGATGACTACTAACAAGCTACAATGACCGTCAACCTACTTAGTAATGGTTGTCAACGTACTTCATGAGGACTTGCTGAGGACTGTCCACCTACTTCGTGATGATTGTCAACCTACTTCGCAATGACCGTCAACCTACTTAGTAATTAATGGTTGTCAACCTACTTCATGATGACTATCAAAGGACTTGATGAGGACTGTCAACTAATTTGATGATGATTGTCAACCTACTTAGTGATGATTGTCAACCTACTTCACGAGGACTATCAAAGGACTTGATGAGGACTGTCAACCTAATTCATGATGACTGTCAACCTACTTAGTGATGGTTGTCAACCTACTTAATGATGACTATCAAAGGACTTGATGAGGACTGTCAACCTAATTCGTGATGATTGTCAACCTAATTCGTGATGATTGTCAACCTACTTCATGACGAGTGTCTTGTTCATATACCCCACCATGTCGCTGACCCCTACTGGACCTGTACTGAGGGTTGCTATTGCAGAGTTCAAGGTCGTGAACGGTTCTGTGGCACCATCTGAAACAAAACACGTTTAAACCAGATAGAACTAGGTATATATCAGCCTACGGAAGACAGACTGGATAACTTGTTTTGATTGCATGTCACCGTACAACCAGGGCGTACATCGCTGCTCGAAATGACTATTCTGTCTGGTCCAAATTTCATTATTTATAGGGGCAGGTAAATCTATGAGTGCCTCGCATATACACTTACAAACAAAGCAGAGATGAACTTTTAATAATGCATCATTGTTGCTTGACAACGCTCTACATACGGTATGGGTTTCCAGGCTGAACGCTGGTTGTCCAGAAGTTGTCCTTGAATGGCGCAACGCCGAGAGCCCACGCAAACAGTGACGTAACGCCCACCTTCCAGTTGGCGGTGCCGGGGATGTAGTCACCACTGGCACGGGCCTGGAAGATGCAGTGTAAATGTGACAAGTATCAAACATACTTCTTAGGTTTCAACTCACACAGCCACGCAGTGATGACTTGAAATTTCACTCCTCTTTTTGCATATCGGGTGACCGGAGATAAAATGAAATTCACAAATCGTACATATGCTAGGAATTGAACCCGGTCGTCTGTGTGACGAGCAAACACTTCAACCACAAGGCTACTTCGCCGACCATATTGACATCAGAGCAGTCTGTGGGAACGGAAATAATTCAGATTGACAAACAGAACTTCATAATTATTGATGTATCACACTTCACAATGGATACAGTAAGTGGGTGACTGTAGTTTCATGCCGCTTTTTGCAATATTCAGCAATATCATGTCCCCCTTCACTGTACCTGTGTGACCGTGAACATCCGGGTTAGAATTGATCTTCAGCAACCTATGCGACTAACGGGATCGGGTAGTCAGGCTAACTGAATTGGTTGACACATGTCATCGTATCCCAGTTGTGCAGATCGATGCTCATGCTGTTAATCACTGGATTGTCTGGTCCAGACTCGAATATTTACAGACCGCCGTCATATAGCTGGAATATTGCTGAGTGCAGCGTTAAACAACAAACCAACCACCCTGTCCTTTCACTGTACCTGTGTAACAACGGGTATTTCCAATGCCTGCATCATGTGACGTGGCAACGACATACAGTACTGAAGAGTCAGGCCATTCTTGGCGGCGCCATTGCCCATCTGAAGCAGCCATTGTCGGCCCAGGTCGATGTCGCTCCACACCTTATGAAGTTCTTCAAATTGAACATTCATAAAATCCTAGAAAACAAAGTCTCATTAATAGAATTTGGTGCTTGATGTGGGTTCACTTTCATACCTGACAAAGGTTTTCAAGGTCATCTGCCTTTGGCCGCTCTTTCTTTCTAATTTAAAGTGACATTTTAAGAATTTTGGGTAAATGTTGGTACATGCACTTCAGTGGAGATAAATCTCTTCACAAAATAGTTGTGTGGTGTAGAGTTTTGTATGAGAGGTATTACCTGTTCGAAGACCAACAAGCCCCACTTCCTTGCATCAGCGAGCAAATCATCCCAGAATTTCTGAAAGGTAATGGATGGTTCCTGTAATTAAGACGTTTATGACAAATAGCAGCCTACAGTAGTATGTTCCGATTTCTTTGTATGAGGGAGAAATGAATATTTTGAAATTTGTAAATAATGGTATTAAGTTATCGAATATTAGATGTTGTTTCCCAGTAGAAATCGACTAAAAATTTACCATCTTTCTTTGTTATATTTTCTAAAACCCCTATGATGGACATAACATGTCAACAGTCCACTTATACAATCGAATTGAAATTTTGCCTGATAGGAGGTTTGTAAAAAGAGATATTACAAGTTATTACTGCTAGTTGTGTCAATGGAACAACTGAAGGTATTCTCTATATGTATGGATTTGGCCTTCTGTAGTTCATATTAGCAGCTTTATGTCAGAATTTGTACACAGAATCAATATATCTTATCAGCATGATTGGCATACAGCCCTCCATAGCAGCTCCAAATACTCATCTCATGTTGCTTTCAAATCATCCTTTGGCGTACAATCGTATATAAGGAAAATCACTATTTCAAAATTCAGGGATCAATTGAGAATTTTCTCACTTAGTAACATATGTTATATTTGGGATTTCACTTTCTTAGTAAAGTACAGAATCTGTAATTCGTAACATATGTTATATTTGGGATTACACTTTCTTAGTAAAGTACAGAATCTGTACTTTACACAATATGTACAGAATCTGTACTTTACAAAGAAGGTGTAATCCCAAATATAACATATGTTACATTCGACAACTTTCTAAATGGCATTGTGTATTCATAGATTTCGGCAGTGGGAGCCGTGCCAATTTACATTTATCAGGGGGTACACAGAGTCAAGACTACCAGTTGTCCGACTTCCATTTTTGTGGAAGCCGCGGTGGCTGAGCGGGTTAGGCGGCTGACTTTGTGTGCTAGCGATTAGGTGCCTGACTCTGAGGGTGTGGGTTCGAATCCCGGATGGGACTCAACCCAACAAGAGTACTTTATCTGAATCTGTACTTTACTAAGAAAGTGTAATCCCAAATATAACATATGTTACATTTGACCACTTTCTAAATGGCATTGTGAATTCATTTCTCACCTCGGGTTCAAATTGAAAGTGGTAGATATTTTAAGAACCTAAAGCTGATAGATTATGTCTTGTACGCAAACAATGGTATGATGAAGATAAATATCATTTTGGAATAGTGTGTAATTTAAACCAAAAAATAAGTTCTTTGTACCTGCCTACAAAATTCTGTTCAAATCCTACTTTACATAAATTTAACATCTTGATTTCAGATGTAAACACAAAAAAAATTAAATCCCTAGCAATGTTTTTAAGTAATGCGATGCGACTTAGTCATGTGTACTTCCTGTCCTGTCTAATTGTCCTGTCTCACTTCCTTAGATAGGGCGGGGGGTAGCCTCATGGTTAAAACGTTCGCTCGTCACGCCAAAGACCCCGGGTTCGATTCCCCACATGGGTACAATGGGTGCAGCCCATTTCTTGTGTCCCCCGCCATGATATTGCTGAGAATATTGCTAAAAGCGGCGTAAAACCATACTCACTCAGTCACAACTTCCTTATGGTGTCCTTACTCATGTTATCACTGTTTTAACACCGATATGTCGAACTCCATAAAATGTATCATTACCTCCTCCAAGGGCAATGATTTTCCACCGTCGATCAGGAAGTCGTACTTCCCTCCATTAGCCTTTGCGTAAGTCGTGTTGCTGGACCTAGGGGAAGCCCAAGGAATAATTCATTAACATTTTTCAACGTATAAACAAGAACAAAAGTTACATGGTTAGCTTTTAACTACCATGAAACCCCGTGTAATTCCAGAGTGACTGGTCACCTGTGACCCACATTTGTAAGTTGGTCATGTGACTACAGTGTGTAACCCTGCTGATGGCGTGTCACAGTGCCCCCACGGAGTAGATCGTTACTCATACCATCGACCATTTGTTCGCCAGACCCACACTTGATTCTATATATACCACCGTGACAAGCTGGGGGTTTGCTAACTGGGTGGATGTCCATCGATATCGAGGTTATCTTTCTCTCAGTGTTCATGTCTTGTTACCATCCAGCTACTACTTTATCTGTCTGTTATCCAGATCGAGGCCTAAATGACCAGATCGAGGTCGAGGTTGGAGGACGATACCACCTATCCAAACCAACGACTGTAATCAGTCGATCACTCAATGCAAAGCTGACTGCCTAATAATCTCTGTGTACCTACTTTCTACAAGACGTCTAGAAATAGTCGTATTAAACAAAAACAGCATGTTGTCAATCCAGCGTATGATACAGTTGGGGTGTCAAGCCATACTGCAAACCATCAAAATGGTGACCAATTCCCCACAAGGGTAAATTGTGTGAAATGATTCTGAAACTATAGTCTTGAAAATATAAATGGACCCCAAAATTACTGACGATATTAAAATGGTACTACCCTGAAAATGGCAAATTGTCCGATGCATGATTCTTTGACACATCTATGATGCCAGTATGAAACACACCATCATGACATTATTTAGCCACCATCAAACATGGCTGTATACTCTCTTTCCTCCGTCAGTATATGTGAATGTCTATTTGGACATTATGAGTCGAGACAAACGGACCAAAAATCACGACAAACACCAGTAAATGAGGATGACGTACATATTCTGATGCTTATTATAAACGTTATGCTATTACATAATCCCGACTCACCAGAACATGCTGTGGGCAAGAACAGGAAGCTCCGTCTTGTTATACAGCCACCTTGGGACACACGATGAAAGGGGTTAAATTGATTCAAGGCTTCATTAAAGCTTTCAAACAGTTTGATCATAGATATGTGGGGTGATTGACTAGCCTTTGCATGTGTTTATGGCAGGTGCCACCGGAGGGGCATACCACCACTTCGCGAACACATGGTATCAACACTAAATAAATGATCATGATACAGTCGAAATTGTACAATGTCGACTCTGCTGTTGGCAGAGATTTCTTGTGGATGTGGAATGTTTTTTGCATATATTAGTAAACATAGATATATATATAACAGTTCTGACATCAACCTGTATGTATATACTAACAAGAGCGCTTAATTGACTGATCATGATTAACGGTCAGAAAATAATAATACTCTTAATAATGACTTAATGTATTTTTAATAATATCAGATATTTAAAAATTCTCGATGCCTGCGAACATTTAAAATTAAAAGTAGATATTTCACCTCATTCGAGAATATTTATAGAATTCATGCATATATTTATCATAGTTTAATGTATTAAGAGATATTTGAAATTATCTGAAATCAGAATCATCTTTGAATAAATATATCTCACTGCAATCCATCAGGAAAGATGTTTGGTTTAGCTGCCCATGTCGTGATGCCGTGGTCGTTGTCGTAATAGTACCACCACCAGTCGTACTGAATGTACCTGGCAACAAAACAACACGGTTTCTGTCCTGGTCAGTCATGATATACCTGGCAACAAAACAACATGGTTTCTGTCCTAGTCAGTCAGGATGTACCTGGCAACAAAACAACAGGGTTTCTGTCCTGGTCAGTCATGATGTACCTGGCAACAACACAACAGGGTTTATGTCCCAGTCAGTAAGGATGTACCTGGCAACAAAACAACAGGGTTTCTGTCCCAGTCAGTCAGGATGTACCTGGCAACAAAACAACACGGTTTCTGTCCTAGTCAGTCAGGATGTACCTGGCAACAAAACAACACGGTTTCTGTCCTAGTCAGTCAGGATGTACCTGGCAACAAAACAACACGGTTTCTGTCCTAGTCAGTCAGGATGTACCTGGCAACAAAACAACATGGTTTCTATCCTAGTCAGTCAGGATGTACCTGGCAACAAAACAACATGGTTTCTGTCCTAGTCATTCAGGATGTACCTGGCAACAAAACAACATGGATTATGGATGTACCTGGCAACAAAACAACAGGGTTTCTGTCCCAGTCAGTCAGGATGCAAGAAAACAACACGGATTTCGTCCGAGTTGTGCTTGGTGTACCTGGCAACAAAACATAATACAGAAAACCTGAGTCTTTCCGTAGCTTTATACATCAGATTCAATAACCATAATGTTAAGACAGGATCGAGTATTGTTCCTTAACGTCCGGTGTACTATAGAGCAGTGCGTGCTGCCAATTCGTATTTAATATCACGAGTTGACAAAATGTTTATGATTAACCTGCATGTACAAACCTGACGGGTACCCCGAGCTGTTTAATGTAGTTGTTGATGTCCAGTATCGTATCCTGGTAGTTCTTCCCCTTCTCCGGAACGTCCCAGTAATACGCACCTGCACAAACAATACGTGCTTTTCGTAACATATCTGTTTGACATGCATTCCTTGTGCATCAAAACAAATTTCAAAATTAAAATTCGTCAGTGTTGTTCCAAATCACTTTAATCTGTGATGTATAAACCTGGTGGTACAAACAAGTGGTTGATAGCACGAGCAATACCCACACCACCAGATGACATAGAATCACCCATGAGAACAATCAAGCGGTCTGGAATTGTTTTGTGTTTTTCTATATTTCTAATGTGTCTGATAAGTTACAATGTATTAGTTTCAGTTTCGTTTCATTTAAGACAACCTCCGTGGTCTGATAAATAGAGCGTTTGTTGGGAGGGCAGAAGGTGGTTCTATCCCAGACTAACGCTTAGTCTCTGACTGACTGACTGACTGAGTTTGGTTTTACGCCGCTTTTAGCAATATTCCAGCAACATCACGGCGGGGACACCAGAAATGGGCTTCACACATTGTACCCATGTGGGGATTCGAACCCGGGTCTTCGGCGTGACGAGCCAACGCTTTAACCACTAGGCTACCCTACTGCCCCCTTAGTCTCTGAACATATATAAGTTTGATTGTAACAACTTGCTTCATTTTAGGCTGTAGCATTGCAGAGAGGGTTAGGCTGTAGGGAAAGTAATATGGTTCAGGGACTGTGAGACAGACTAGTTCTGTCCTCGTCTGTGTTATACGGAAAGACGTTACAAGATGGTACTTGTTGTTTCCTTGCCTGGCGATCGGCAGTAGGGCATAAAACAAGACTGCTAAGAATACTTTGAGTCGGGTATCAAACAAGTTACTTCGCACATGAGCATAGTGTATAGAGACACATAAGAACAGCAATAATTCCAATGGACGAAGGATCACAATCGAGTATTGGACCATGGGATTCGAACTTCGATAAACGGAAAACTCAAAAGGAAATCATAACATGTGACTGTGTGAAGTATGATTGTAATGTAAAATTGATATATCCTCACCATCGTCGGTCCAGTACCCCAAGTAGTTGATTGTAAAGTCAGATTTGACATACTGATCCGTGCGGCCGTGCCATGTTTGTAAAATCTGACCCCAGCTCACGAAGGCCTGAAAGTAGATTGTCATACACCGAGTGATAGGAAACGGAACACTTTCTTAAAGGTTCATAAATATTCAGCATATATCTCGTTACTACATACCAAGATCGCAAATCAGAGATCAATGACAAATATACATACTTATGCATTTTCTTAAAATGGAAAATAGAGGTTTTCGTTTGGACGGAATAAGGGTACGAACCTGAACCAGTAGCACGACATTGTGTGATACTCGATTCTGATTTGCTGGGAGCTCATCAAAACCGTGCGCGTCCGGTTTTTAAATTTCATTTTAGCGGTCTTAAATCAACGATAAAGGACCGCAAAATTGAAAACAAAGTAGCTTTATTTTCTAATTCTAGAAATGACACTGACTCCCAAATTTGGGAGATAAAATAAATTTGTTGTTTCTAAACTGGAAAAGCGTTTTTGACTGCATGCCTGTGATCAGAAACCATGGCTACGACACATTCCAGTGAACAAAACGAAGAAAAGCATCCGTCCAGAAGAGCACTCTGAAGTTTATGTACCTTGTTAATGCCTTGGTTGCCACAGAAAAGAATAAAACTGTTTTCTACATCTGCAGGAACATTCTCCACTCCACCCATTGTCCCCCCAGTAGACGTTGTCTCCGCCCGTACTTGCGTTCTGACGCCATATTGATGACGACATAAACTGACTGGCAGGGGAGATAATCAGGGCATTTGCAGTCTTCTCGCGATCAAATAGTGCCAGGGGACCGCCTCTGAGTCCATCGATGATCGTAAATGATGACGGCCCCCATCTGTAATTGTAAAATGATTGCTGCAAGCTGATTGGCTGAAACGGGATGGAATGCCCTCAATGTTCGCACTTTTCACCACGTATGGAATTTTATAAGTACCATTTTTTATTAGTTAGATATTCGGCATTAGTTAGATATCAGATTTGCCCAGATTGGTTTAGTTACCGGTACCACATATATAATCTGATCACGTCATGACTGATGACGTCGTCTCTGTATCTCAACACTGAGAGTTTACTTAAAGGTTACAATGGAAAAGTTATGATACGATGTTGAAAATTATCACGCTTTCAAATTTGCGATATTTATTATGTTATATGATATAATAATATGATCACCAAGAATGTGTTTTTAAGTAAAGACTGAAAATTCGAAGAAGAGATGATAAAACAAACAAGAATACTGTTTTCAAGTGCTTACTGCCCAGACCGTAGATAATCATGTCCAAACATTAGGCCGCTATAACAAAGGTAGCCCAAAGGAAGATTTGCCTCTTGTATTTGGAATCCAGGAAAACCAGAAATGGTGTAGTTACCGTTGGTGGCGGTGTTGTTAGCTCCGTTGATGTAACGCTGTTGTTGAAGATGTTGATGAAAACATTAGTGCAGATGATGATGATGATGGTGATGGTAGTGGTGGTGGTGGTGATATAGGAATTATTTACTCGAGCACATATACAATTCGGTGACTTTGACAGCAACTCAGGGTTACATTAATACATGAATACACAATGCCATTTAGAAAGTGGTCAAATGTAACATATGTCATATTTGGGATTACACTTTCTTAGTAAAGTACAGATTCTAGTACTTTTTTGGGTTGAGTCCAAGGCGAATTCGAACCCACACCTCACGGTGAGGGCACCTAATCACCAGCTTTTGCACAAAGTCTAACCCGCTCAGCCACCGTGGCTTCCCCGTGGGACTCAACCCCTAAAAGTACGAGAAAAAAATCTGTACTTTACTTTACTGTAACATATGTTAGACATTAATACAAACACCAATCAAATGTGCATGTGGTAGAATCTATTTACAACCCGTCGTTATATACGAGACCCACCGAGCAAGTGGGATGAATGAATGAATGAATGAATATTGCTTTACCCCGCATCAGCAATTTTCCAACTATTTGCGGCGAACAAGTGAGAAATAATGCGGAAAAAAACAGTTTGGATTAACTGGTGAAATTATCGTTTCCATCTTAATGCAAGCTTTCATTTTACATTGGCCTTATATGCACTTTAACCATATATACTCCATGTTCACTAACAGCCATGAAGCTGATAAAGTGGAGCTTAACGTTTTCCAAGTGCATATACGAACGATCCAGCAGGGTGGTCCGTTATGTGAGAAAATCGAAACAAAAGGGTTTCATTTGTTTCGTTTACTTGATGTGTGAAGAAAGTGGGACGGGTCCAATCGATGGTATACGTCAACCACCCTGTACAGTTTGGAGTGAGTGAGTTGGTTTTACTTAACACATTATTCAGTTATATCGCGGCGTGATAGATGGAAATAATGAAGATTTTGGATATTTACCACGTTGATGACACCGGGGTCGGGACGAACCGGGATCCGAACCCACTATCATAGTTTTGTGGCGTGTCCAAGGGACATAACTCTGCACAGGTAATAACGGCGCCTAAGACGAATGTTAGAATTACATTTAATCTATGAGGCTACGTATTTTACCTGTTTGAACAGCATGAAAGGTATGGCAGGATTGTTGTAGGTGAAGATGCTTTTATCCGGGGTGTACTGTACAAAACTGGACTCGATCTGACTGGTCCCTGCCTGGTACAAGAAGCTGCTGGACTGCCACTGACCAATGAAGTCCACACCACTGGACTGAGTGTTCTTGACCAGCTTCAGAGATCCATCAGCCGTGGTGAAGACTTTACTGTCAGATGTGAAGAAGGTGGGAGCGCTCTTCAGCCAGACCTCTCCCTGGACAACGACGTTGTAGCTGCCGTCGGTGTTGACGTTGACGGCAAAGTCCTGCTTTCCTTCTGCGCATGGCGTGACTGCTGAAATGAAATACAGTGGCATGTGAGTCTATGTTTCAGTGTGTTCTCTCCCTCACTTTCTCTCTCTCCCTCAGTCTCTCCCCTCTCCTCACTCACCCCTCACTATCTTCTCTCTCCTCTCCCTCTCTATCTTCCTTTCTCTTTCTTTGTCTTCTCTCTCCCTCACTCTCACTCTTCTCTCCCTCTTTCTCTCTTCTTTCTCTCTCACTCTCTCCACTCTCTCACTCTTGTACCAAGCATGGATGCTGATTTTCTATTTCATGCTCATGCTATGTCAAAATAACTGTCCTCTTTGAGCCTTTGATAATCATATGCGTGAATAATTTAGCATAATACTTATAAATCTGTCATTCCATGCCCTTTTTGGAATGGGGGGGGGGGCGCACCTTTCGAAATTCTGTCGCCCTGCCCATTTTGGATTCTGGGGGAAACTCTAGTATAGGTATACCCATGTTTGGAATCGAACCCGGACTTTCCCATTGGACATTGGCACATCCCGTCATTCCACTGTGGACGTTTCTGTCATATATCATCAATATTGAATGAATTTGTCTAACGAATGGTCTAATCTTTAATTGATAGATGCGCTTAGACCGTGATGAATCTCATCATTATCCCAGCCAATGGTTCAGTACACACTCATTCATTCTCAGCTCCCTAGGCACCATACAGCCCACGAGCCTGTAAGGCGCTAGACGTCTATCCGTGCATTTCCTCTTTCCGTATACTGATTCACCTCTATTTACTTCTGTACCTGTGTGCCCGTGAAGATCCGGGGAACAATTGGTCTTCAGTAACCCATGCTTGTCGTAAGAGGCGACTAACGGGATCGGGTGGCCAAGCTAGCCGACTGTATCCCAATTGTAGAACGATGCTCATTATTTTTAACAGTGGGTTGTCTTGTCCAACCTCGATTATTTACAGACCGCCGCTATATAGCTGTTATATTGCTGAGTTATTCGTTAAACAACAGACAAACAATTCAGTGTGGACAGGACCGAAGTCCTTGACCCTGTGCTGTGTGATATAAGAGTCAATGGTAGATATGGGCTTGACATGAAGAGTGGTATATACCTACCGATATTAAGCTGATAATACATAGAGGTCATAACATGTCACATGGGTCGTGACTTCATAGGGGGGATGGTAGGACTTACATCCGGGACATAGTATGACCTACATCCGGGACATGATATATATTATTATAACATATTATTAGTTAGAGACCAGGGCCTAGATTTTGGAAGCTCTCTTAGCGCTAAGATAGTCGTATGTTAATGTTAATGTATGGCACTTACGACTATCTTAGCGCTAAGATAGTCGTATGTTAATGTTAATGTATGGCACTTACGACTATCTTAGCGCTAAGAGAGCTTCGAAAATCTAGGCCCAGGACCCGATTTCTCGAAACTAACTTAAGTTTTTACTCAAATTTCAAACTGAGTTGGACAATTTGAAACAGCTGAATTTTAAACTCAACTGCATTTTTTTAAATAAAAGAGCCCAAACAACTTAAGTAATCTATCCACCAAACTCAAATTGTCAACTATGTTTGAGTTTATTATCGATTCCCCACCATAGTTCATTCTGGGAAATGCATTTTCCTGCATTTTCTCAAACCAACTTAAGTCAAAACTCAGACTTAAGTTTGTTTCGAGAAATCGGCGCCTGATGTAGTTCGTGGGGAGGTAACTCGCACCATGTGGACGATCATTCGTAACTACTCGTGTCATTCCGTCAAGCCGGATGGCGACTTGTACCCATATTGTGGTCATCTTCACGACTGGGCCTTGCGTAAGCGCATACGGGCACGGAGGTGAAAATAGTCTAGTATTATCTCCAAGGAAAGGTAACTCTGAACTGCCAAACATGGCTACTCCTGGAATGTCCCATATCCCGTGAGAAAAACAGCTATACAGTCATTCCCTTCTAAATATGTTTCATTGTTGAAAGTTGCTGATCCTTTTGCTCAAAGTGTATGTTTAAGTTGTGCTTTGCATAGTTCAACGGTTCCGCCAATTTCCAAATGCGTTTTACTACGCGCGATTTGATTGGTTTGTCGCGATTCTTGGCAATAATGACGTACTATACAGGTACGAGTCTTCTTGTAGGTCACGGAAAGAAGCGAGTAGTCACGAATGTAATGACGTACTATAATGATAGGAGTCTTTTTGTAGATCACGGAAAGAGGCGAGTCTTAACGAATGGTGGACGTTAACGAGTGATAATCAATTTACCCCTGAAGGTGAAGCTGAATTGCTAAAAATATATGCATTTATTATATTTCCAACAAAAATAGGCCAGTAGAGTAATGATATTGTCTGCAATACGAGCTAAGTAGTAACATTTTGAACAGAAAACGGACAAGTATCATGTATGATTTTCAGATTTGGAAGTTCCTTAAGTCTTCCGCACCAGATATCGTTAGAACTTAGAATGTTAACTGTAACTGTATGATAGAGCGGATGTGCAGCGATTACAAGATTCTTCTTCGAGGCGAGGATGCGACTAACGGGATCGGATGGCCAGGCTCGCTGACTTGGTTGACACATGTCATCGTATCTCATTTGCGTAGATCGATGTTCATGCTGTTGATCACTGGATTGTCTGGTCCATAGGCGATTATTTACAGGCCGCCGCCATATAGCTGGGATATACACAAGCCAAACAAACCCTGTTCTAGGCTTTACATGATGTCATTTTGAAGTAGTATGTTACGTCGTGACGTCAGTCCCCGGTAAGATAGAAGCTCCGTGACGTCAAACATTGTGTTGTTAATGTTAAACCGTTCATCCTCAAAGGGTTTGAGCTTTGCAAAAAATATATTCGAGGTAGTCTCTTGTGAAATCAGTTGCAAGTAATATTTACCGATGCTCTTCTATTTCGACATAAAACACCTTATCGCCTCGACCTCCATCAAATCGTCAAATATACAACCAGATCATTGAGAGTAAAATAATATAACGCGTGATATAGGTATATATCCCAACTCAGTATTATTTCTCAGTGAGTGTGAGTTTAGTTTTATCAATATCCCAGCAATATCATTGCAGGGGACACCAGAAATTGGCTTCGCAAATTGCAACCATCCTAAGTGATGGTGTGTGGTCCTGTTTGTAGAGCTCAGGTCACGAATCAGTTGAAGTAAAGCAACGTCGAGCTCGGAGAGTCCTTGGATGGGTGACCGTGTTTGGCAGTTTGACGCCTGAGAGTTTCTAAGACTTCAGTCCTGCCCCACAATGAAGCACATGTGATACATGTTGTCTACTATTAGGCAAGCGAGTTTGTTCAAAATTGCCTCTGTTCACCCAGCAGAAAATGGGTACCCGGTGGGATAACGTCATGTGACTATACCCTTCTAGCGCCTAACAGGCAGCTTGGGTTATCCGGGGTAATAATAATCAGATTCTTATTACAGCGGTCAGTGAGCAACTAGTCAGATGGATACTAGGCATTATAGAAATGAATTATTATTATTAATTATTATTATGTCTAATAAGAAAGTAAGTTTGTGACGAGACAGGATGTTTCCTGATTACAAACATCAGTCGTCAAACCTACATAAACAGTCAGACAGAAGCAAAACACTTCACGTGATCCTTGTATTTGATTATAAATCATTGTTTTATAACCCACAAAGAAACAAGACACTTACTGACACAAAGGCATAAATACAGAAGTCCATACACCGAGTCCTTGTTCAACATCTTGCGCTGTTGAGCCACCTACATCCCTGATGCCCAATAACCCTTAGGTGTTATATACAGTAGGTCGTGCACTAATTCTGTTACTATCTAGTGAATAGCGTGATAATACTGACCAGGTCTCGAATGGACTTGGGTGTCAAGGTTACGGATATGTGTCATCATTATTTATCGGTTAGCATGTCAAATAATCCACGAATTCGTATCAACGCAATGCGGTGAGTAAATATGGTTTTACGCTGCTTTAAGCACAACACCAGTAATATGACGGCGAGGGACACCAGAAATGGGCTTCACACATTGGTACCCATGTGGAAATCGAACCCAGGTCTTCGGCGTGACGAGAGAACGCTTTAACCACTAGGCTACCCCACCGTCCCTATAACGACAAGAATTACTGGACACCTGACCATTTGTCCCTTTAGGTTCGTCTATAAGAAGGCTAGAGTTTAGTGTAACAGGTACACGATCACAGTACAATTATGGTTTTAACGGATTCAAAAAGACCACTAACTTCTGGATAATCGTAGTTCGTTATATGCATGTCGATTTGAATATACGCAAAGTAACCGAGACAAAAAGTGTTCGTCATATCTGCCAGTTTGTTACAAGCGTGATCGTTAAAAACGTACTTTACTGGACTATTGTAACAAGACACTGAAAATGCTAGATTCTATACACAATTACAGTAAAACTACGGTTTTAAGGAACTTTAAAGACACTAACTTTAGTTCTTGACAACCGTAGTTCGGTATATGCATGTCGACTTGAATATACAGAAAGTAAACGAAATGAAAAGTGTTTGTCATATCTGCCAGTTCGTTACAAGCGTGATCGTTAAAAAACGTACTTTACTGGACTATTATAACAAGACATTTAAGAATGCTTGATTCTGACTGGTGAAAGTAAAGTATCTAATTCCATTCCATATCGATACCTGGCTCCGTTCCGAATTACGAAAACAGTTATCTGATCTACAGTTACAATATACCTCAACTTTTTGGGCATAAAAGGGGTTTCATTTCTTATCCGATTGCATGCAGGGATTGTCTTTGGACTGCATGGTGGCTAGGTTAAGGTACCTTACATAGTGACGTACATGTACCTATGTGAACCTGTTCCTGTGCCTGTGCGTGAGCGTGCGTGCGTGCGTAAGACCGGAATAGTGGCCATTTAATAGTGGTAGCCCACCAGAGCTATACTCAGCGTCATTAATGAAGGGTCAAGCAACTGGTAACAATTTCTGAAAGGTTGTAAAATCTTCATTTTTGTTTGAAATATATACAACTGAATGTTTTACAAACTTTCTTAAAGGTCACATGCAAGGTAAAACACAACTTTGCAGATTCTGATACCTTTCGGTATGGACTTACAGATACAAATCATCAAAAATGCAAATTCAGCTTATTAAGTTGAAAAATAACGCGATGGAAAAAAAACCCGTTCAAACGATTCACTAAATTCACCCCTGCCTTGGGGTGAAAAGTGGTTTCAACAGCTGGGCTGCGCTCATAGCACATGCGCAGTGCAATAGGTTCGCGCAGCTTGGAAGCGGGATGTCCGGATTATAAGGTCGGAGTAACAGGAGTAGTCTAATCAAAACAAATAGTAAATACTCTACTCGTTACATAAAAGAACCTTGTTAGGATCTAGATCTACTCAGCTATGTGTCAACCAGTGAGGCGTTCGACATTTCAAGACGGAAAACCTTCGCTGGCGGTGAATACTCGGTGAAGGCTTTGATGTGAGCTATTTTTCTAATGTTTTGTTGATATTTCATAGGCGCGAGCTTTTTATATGTTATGACAGTAGATTACCGATTTAACTGTTTATATAATTTCATTTGTCTATTTCACCACACGTTCTTCTTACCGAGTCACTTTCTCAGTTCGATACTTAAAAGCAATGTCATTATTTAGCGTTGACAGAATTTCTAACCGTGATATAGATATGTTCTTGTCACAGACAAAACTCAGTGTCTGTTTTATTGACACCTATGTATCTGCCTGCCTGTCTGCTAATGGCAATATTCAATACACAACTTCGATCACTGACCACATGCAATTTGAACTTAACACCTGTCAGGCTATACACCATAAACAAAACGCATTGATTTATGGCTCGAGTTCGGTCTCTGTGACATTATGTAATTACACAGACAGGCAGGTGTGATACTTGCACACATAACATGTTATGATGTCTGTTGATTGCAAAATGTTTTGCACAAAAAATGAGCATGTATTTACAAAACCCAACATCTCCATATACACACTCACAATGAGCCGTGAAGGCATCGGCAAATGAACCAGCCGTTACACTTGAGTGCACACCCACGCGCCCTGACTGGGTTCGGTATCCCGGGTGTTTCGTTTCAAGGGAAGTAAACCCAAGTACAAAATATTGCACTTGTGATTTGCGATTGTACGCTTATAGTTTTGTTTATATGTTTTTTTCATAATAAGCAATGTATATTTGTCATGAATAAGTGATAATTGTGTTTTAATTATGTTTGATTTTTCGGTTGCATGTGACCTTTAACAGTATGGAAACACATCAGGCCGTTGAAATGTCATTATTACGTTCTTTAACGTCCGATACATTCTGTTACAAATCGCACATTTTTTATTCAAATTGTCAATATGGAAATCCACTTGCAAATTAATGTTAATGATTTCGCTCTATCCATGGGAAGTGGAGGACAATACGCATGCATTGATGCTTTTTCGATGTCGTACACAGATACCTGTTTTTAAAATTAGACGGGTTTTTTACACTTGCTGAAAGGGGTCAGGCTATAGGCCTTTTGGAATCTGGTCAAACTTAGCGGCTGTCCGCTTTAATGTGAGTGCTATTGGTAGACTGTGGCAGAGATTTCAAGCCAATGGGTCCGTGGAATATGCACGTCGACCAGATCGCCCCAGAGTCACAACGGGTGAGGTGATAGGTACATGATTAACACCGCGCTACATGACAGATTCCTTAACCCAGCAGAACTTCAGACAGAACACTTCAAATGTTAACAATGTAAGGATATCCAGGAGCACCGTTCGTCGACGTTTAAGGGAGACGTTTACAGAAAAACGAGATAACCCTGAAAACTACAGACCCATCACCTTACTGAGCTGCTTCAGCAAATTATTCACCTCTGTACTGAACAACAGACCCACAAAGTATCTAGATTCATCCGGGGTCCTCTCCGAAGCACAAGCTGGATTCAGGAAACAGTACTCTACAAGTGATCATATCTTTAATCTCCACTGCCTTTTGGAACTTAATAAACTATCCAAGAAGAAACTCTTTGCAGTTTTTATAGACTTTGAAAAGTCATTTGACAATGTTTGGAGAATAGGACTTTGGAACAAGTTATTAAAGCAAGGAATCAACGGTAGTTTCTTTAAAATAATCAAAAACATGTACAAATCAATACGATCATGTGTTTCCAGCAATAACATAAGAACCGAGTACTTCCCATGCAATAAAGGCGTACGGCAAGGTGAAAACCTATCCCCTATGCTATTTGCACCATACCTTAATGACCTCGAAGAATGCCTCACTAGTAAGTCCTGCGATGGAATCCCAATAAAGGTGGATGAAGAAATGAACATCTCAATTAAACCATTTGCACTATTGTATGCAGACGACACCGTTATGCTAGCTCATACAAAGGAATCTCTACAGGAACAACTTGATGCTTTCAGCCAATACTGTCGACATTGGAAACTGAAGATTAATGTCAAAATGTTCTTATTTTCAATGGCAAGAAATTAAAAGTCGTTCTCTACAGGATTCAAGTTAAACGGCGCTACAGTAGATCATGTAGATATGTACAAATACTTAGGCGTCATCTTAGGCGTAACGGCAGCTACATAGAAATGAGAAAGTCTGTTTGTGAGAAAGCCACCAAAGCCATGCGCTTTAATATATCTAAGGCAAGAAAGTTCAATTTATCCATTTCATGCCAGTTTAAATTATCTGATGCTATGATTTTGCCAATTTTAACCTATGGGGCCGATATCTGGGGTTACGAAGATTTAAAATTGACTGAAAATGTAAAATTATGTTTCTTTCGTAAAGTCCTGTCTTGTAAGAAAAGCACACCATTATGTATGTTATACGGAGAAACTGGTCGTATACCACTGTCCATTTTGGGGGAAATTGATAATGGGAAAATCAAATAAAATTTCATCAGTTTTATATAATGTATTGTACAAACAAGTTTGCAAATGTAATGCCAACTATAGTTATAAATGGATTAATTTCATCAGAAATATCCTAACAGACACCGGTAATAATAATGTGTGGATTAATCAGTGTTTCCCTTCTGTAAATTGGCTTAAGGCTTATGTCCGAAACTGCCTCAATGACCAATATGCACAGCAATGGTTCTCTTGTGTAAATAACTCGTCAAAATGTAAATTCTATAAGGTTATCAAACTACAATGGAATTTTGAATGTTATCTTTCTAAACTTAAAAGAACTGTCTATTTACCTTTACTCTTTTTTAGAATAGCTTGCCATATACTGCCAGTTGAAGTGGGGAGATGGCATAATGTACAATATGTAAATAGACTTTGTAATTTATGTCATATTAACGCTATTGGCGATGAATACCATTACCTATTCATTTGTAAAGTATAGTATAGAAAAATGTACATCTCAAAATATTATTATCAAAGTCAATCTGTATATAAAACCACTCAATTATTCAACTGCCATAAAGTAAGTGTATTTCGCAAACTGGCTAAATTTTGTAATATTATCATGCACCACTTAAAACCAAATACTAAATAACCTGTCCAGTTATACCTTTATCCGCCATTACTCAAAATGTTCTAATGTTAACCCTCAATATGATATGTATATAGCCTTGAGTGTAATAAAGTTCTGTTCTGTTCTGGCTGGACTCCGCTGTAGGCGACCTGCAGTTCGTCCACCACTAACACCACGTCACAGACAGGTGCGTTTGAGATGGAGTAGACGTCATATCCGCTTACACCAACGTCAATGGTCTCATGTGCTATTCACAGATGAAAGCAGATTCAATATGGCCTTCCATGATGGTCGGCAGAGGATTTATCGTCGCAATGGAGAACGAATAACAGATGCAGCTGTGGCCACGCATAACTGATTTGGATATACTGGATATACTGGATGTACTCCACTGCACGTGGTCGACGGTAATCCTACCGGACAGCGTTATCGGGACGAGATTCTGGCTCCTATACCAGTACCATTCCTGCAAACTTTGCATGGTTTATACGGTCGACCCTCTTTACTGCAAGACGACAACGCTTGACCTCACAGGGCCAGGATTGTCACGGAATTCCTCAGGCAGCAGGGTGTAGAGCGGATGGAGTGACGAGCATGCTCGCTAGACCTCAATCCAATTGAGCATGCCTGGGATGAACTTGGATGTGTACACACGTCACCCAGCACCAGTGGATCTCCCAGGGCTCGGCAGAACTCTAGTAGAGGAATGGAATGCGATTCTACAAGCTTTCTTTATGAACTTGATAAGGAGCATGAGAACAAGGTCCACCTGTGTCTTGGGCGGGCGAGGAGGGTACACAAGATATTGAATGACCGATTGCTTCATGTTTGTCATTTTCATGTTTGGGGGGTTGGTCTATACAACTGTTGCTTGCTAGTGCTGTTTGAATTTTTTGTCTGTATGTCACGATGTGTCACGTTTGTCAAAACATTAAACATTATGATGACACTCTTAGTTGTATTATTTCTGAGCAACCTTTCTGTACATGTGCTATATATGATTTGACCCGTTATTAATGACGCCTAGTATATTTTGTCTTTACCATGGATGCCCCACACCCATCACAGTATCCTGACACCGAGTTAACCATTTAACTGAGTTTAATATTTCGCCGCACTCAGCAATATTCCAGCTATATAGCGGCGGTCTGTAAATAATCGAGTCTGGACCAGCCAATCCAGTGATCAACAGCATGAGCCTCGATCTGCGCAATTGGGAACCCATGGCATGTGTCAACCAAGCCAGCGAGCCTGACCACCCGATCCCGTTTGTCGCCTCTTACGACAAGTATGGGTTACTGAAGGTTCATTCTGACCCGGACCTTCACTGGTCTAACCATTAAACTACTTATGGTATAGGGTAAGTGGGTGAGCATGGTTTTACGCCGCTTTTAGCAATATTCCACCAATATCACGGCGGGGGACACCAGAAATGGGCTTCACACATTGTTCCCATGTGGGGAATCGAACACGGGTCTTCGGCGTGACGAGCCAACGCTTTCACCACAAGGCTAACCAACCGCGTCCTTTAGGTATGGTCAGCAAAAGGATCAAATAAGCGTCCTTCTACTCCCCAGACCGACGGTTTATCCATTTCACCATGAGGGCAGTACGTAGGTATAAGGGGTTATATTTTCTTATATAGTGTTTAAAACAGGCGATGATATTTGTACAAGTAGATAACAATGGTATAAAGAAATGAGTTTATTTGTAAAGCATAGCATACATCTAAAACATGTTAAGTGCCACAGTTGTCTGGTTGGAGTTTTTGTGACTCTCACAAGCGAGTTAGTATAACATGGCCATGTGTTCGTTAACAAAGCTGCTGTGAAAGAGAATATATATCACGCAAATTATATGAGACTAATCACTGGCCATGGCAAATGCCCAAATTCAGACAGTACATTTATCTAAGTTGACACCCAGCGATGGCTGAACGGAAACCCATAATTTATTCCGGACCTTAGACCCTTAGTCCATAATATGATAAAACATGATAAAATGTACATGCTGAAATGGCGAGAGAACCTTATTTTTTCAGCTTCGTATCTTTAGTACCATACAAATTAATTTACTAAAACATTTAATGATATATATATCGTCGGCTGATGAAGGCCATACAAAGGTTTCAGTTGATGGTGGATTGGTTTGATGAGTTGCGAAACATTCTTCTCCCCACCCCTCCCCACCCCCACCCCTTAGTTTATCTTCAACATAAGCAAGGCCTCATCATGGCAGAATACATAGAATCGTCTAAAAATGTGGAGCCTGTGTATGTGTCATTTGTAAGTCTGAAGTTGCAAACTCTCAAACATGGTTTTTATTTCCCGTTGATAAGGGGGGACTGAGTAAATGGGTTTTCACACAAGATATAGAATATAAATGAAAATATGAATGGTCGTATTTAGTTGATGAGCCGATGCGTACAGGAAGGACTATAAAATCCATAGTCCATGACAGTAGTGTATTTCAGTTTACAGAAGCTGTTGGCTACCACGTTAAACTAGCGTAATGATCGTAATGACAGATGACAGTCACACCCAGTCATCGACATCCTCGTCCTTCAGCTTTGCCTTCAGTTCCTTGGCCTCTTGGATAGCCTTCCTCTTCTCCTTCTCGACTTCTTTGTCTGTCGGTCCAGGTGGAGGAAGAACTGCTTTCATCTCGGTTTCAATTCTCTGTATTCTGCTCTTCACCTTTGTATCAAATTCTCTCTGCTTCTGTTGAACTAAAACAGCAATTGAAGCAGTGGCGTCTTTTGCTTGTGTTTCCAGTTCTGTCTGTCTTCTCGAAATTGCAGCCTTGTCCTTTTCCGGATCCAGTCCAAGCAACTCCCCCAGACTTGCAACTTGATCCATCAGGTGCTTCTGTGAGACTTCAACGTACATCTCGGCAAGGTTGTTTACCATGTAGGCCAAGGTGTTTGCGTCGGTGGCTTGTACATAGATCATATCTCTCAGCATGTCCGACATGGTGTACTTCAGGCGAAACTTTTTCCCCTTCTCAGCACTTTGGAGAAAATTCTTGACATTCTCATTCATGCTACACTTAATGATGTTGGATATTGTTTGGAAAAATCTCACCAATTTTCCCCATTGGGTTCTGACTTCCCCAATAGCCTTGAATCCTCTCTGCAATAACGCTTTGATCTGGTCAAAGTCTACCTTGTCGAGCTTGATCCGTGCAAGATCGGTGATAATGGCTGTGATGTCTTCGCTGACTTTATCTAGTTTCTGGCTTTTATCACGGAAGTCATCTCTAACGGTCTCAAGGGTAGATGAAGCTTGTTCGACCTTAAATCTGGCCTGTGCACTGTGTCTTGAAGAGGCAGAGTCGGATTGTCCTTGCTCATATGATGACATCTTTGGGGTCGGCATTTCGAATGGCTTTGCCCCAAATGCAGTTTCGCAAAACAAGTTTAAACCTTGCATCTTTGCATTTAGCCTTCCCGCCACTACTCTCACTCTCTCTGTTTGCTGTTCCCCGCCTGACAGTTGCTTGCTGGCATCCTTCAAAGTCTTAATCAGTTGAGACGCATCCTCCTTAATTCCATCGAATTTGTCTCTACATACTCCTGAGTAGGATGAGAGAGAACTAATGATGTCACTTAATGTTGACTCGACCATTGTCAGATCCCCGGGTTCTTTCCCCTCAGAAAGCAAGTTGAAATTGTCCAGGACGTTCTGGATGCAGAGCGAAATTCTAGGAAGCTCCAACATGAGTGCATCTGCAGACTTTTCTGTTTTTGATTTCACAGACGCTGTGTCCCCTCCCTTATTTCCGCGTGTCTTACCACCAACGGATTTCATCGCGAATATGCTTGTCACACTCTGTACTGCCGTGACAGCACATTTGGCTAGTCCCTCCACGAAATCCATTCCAACCATTTCCCATCCAGAGGGTATAGAGTCCATGGCCTTTTCATATGACTTTTGAGCTTTTTGGAACTGTTCTGTCATTTCGTTATACTCCTTTTCAGCTTGTTCTTTCCTTTTTTCTAATGCCCCCTTCCGTGTTGATTTCACTTCAATGTCTTTTTCGGCTTTACTAATCTTGTCGTCATATTCCCCTTTTGAAAATGTACATGCCTCTTGCAGTTCGCCAATCAAATCCATGACGTCAGAAAACTGTGTTTCAACTTCCTCAGCTTTTAACATACAGGTGTCAGTAATCCTTTCGATGTTCGCCAAAATATCCGGAACCAATTCTTGTATTTCCTCATCAGATCCACCAATGATAAACTGCAAGATTATATGATCACAAGGTACAATGTCTATACTACTTGAAGTGATGCTTTAGAGTGATGTATGAAGAGTGATAAGAAAAACCTTTGTTATCGTGGCCATATTCAGTGATGTCCGCAAAGAATTATTCGCGACTAAATGTACCAAAACAAGTGTATTTACAGAAAAAGACTCTGAGAGAACGGGAGGAAAACTTCATCACCGTTGTATTGAAAAAAAAAAAAAAAAGTTTCCTTGTACAATGTAACATATGTTATATTTGGGATTACACTTTCTCAGTAAAGTACAGATTCTAGTACCTTTCCTTGTACAATGTTATCATGGTGAGATTATTCAAGAAAGTAGTTCCCAAATGGACATAAGCATGATTTCTTTCGCGAAACTCACTCCCAATAGGCCTCTAGTAATGTAAAGATATTAGTCTCATTGCGAGTTTACAGATTTTTCTTTGGCAAACCGATGATGTCATGTCAAAGTTGAGGTCAACGTTTTTCGGTGACAGTTTTAAGTCACAGTCCGACAGACCCTCATACAAAACATTACGATGTCAGATGTTCCAATCCTTGTCATATCTTTGATTTAACATGTGGATCGTGTTTTCATATTCAACTCATTGTGTCAGCCATGAGAATATTACTGGATACACTATATTACACAAATTCTTACATATCATCGACAAAACAAATATAATCACAATGGCGATTACTTCTTCGTTTTCTTTTACCAATACATAAATATGCAACATGAAATAGTGTATAATAAGTGTTCAGTACCTTTGTACAAGCAGATTAGTATTTTAAAACGCATTGATTTTACTTTTTGTATTCGGTTTTTATGTTCTTCGTGAATGAATTTTTCTATAAATACCTTCACAGCGTTCTTGACATGGAGAGGTATCTGCAGGGTAAGAAGACGGATCTGGTCCATGTTCTTGTTGGCACAGTTGAAGGAAGTCCATCCCTGGTTGGCGACCTGAACTATGCTTGTTCTCAGTGAATCAGGGTACTTGGTATATTTGAAGGCAGATCTGTCCATGTGTTCTGACACCAGAGAGACGTCCTTGTCCAGAGTGACGAGCACCAACTGACCCAGAAGACACACCGACAGAGGAGCTGGGCACAGCATCTCCTGCCAGTTCATATGAGGCCCTAGGACCAGCATCATGTCTTCCTGCAATTGCAATGAAAGATGTACTATGAAAAGAATACCACTAGGTAACAGTTTTATTTCCAAGTATTACTTTAGCCATTACTTAAGACTGAAGTTTGTAACATTTAAATCATTTGCCTAATCATCATGGTACGTCCTTAAATGATCATGCTTGACGTGGTATGGAACAACACTCTGTGTGGTAGAAGATATCTACTGCTTGTTTGTTGTGGACCATGGACTATGTGATCTCATGCACTGTCAGAAGGTATGACAACAGCAAAACTCTACCTTGGCATCCGCCGGGCTCATCACTCTTTTCTCGGCCTTTGCAATGTCCTGTCTGCTGACATCCGCCATGATGTGGTAATACGAATGTTCTGGAACATGTGTTACAGATAGAATTTAGTTATCAGATGGAATATTGTTCAGTTAATAGATTATTATATGTGAGTTATAGATTCACAGATAAACGTCACTCATTTGCTTGTCTGGCCAAGTACAAATCTGTTGACCATGAACATGTAGCTGGAATAGTGCAGCCATAAAGCAATCATGAAACTGTGGCTTACATAGGAAACATATAAATTTATAGACAGAAGTATACACACGCACACGCACGCGCACACACATAAAATATGTGAGTGCAACCTGTAATCAATTCAATATGTTCATGAGCTGAATATGCCGTTGAAGGCAATCTTACGTTTGTGCAGACTATATTCTTTCGACAAAGATATATATTCACTCTCTACTTTCACCATAAGCTGCCGAATCAAGGATCTGTACTTTTACCCTGTACTTCAACAACTTGAGTGAAATGACTTTCAAACAGAACACCTTTGCCTGTTATTGAAAACTGAATTTTTGTTGAAAAGTATTTATAGATTCGTTCCACCACCACAAACTGCCTAACTGTGGTGTTTTGTTGGACGACTGCCTTGACAGATGCATCATCTCCAACACGCTGTACGTACCCCATACGTAAAACTCAAAAATATATAAATAGTTTTATTGAAATGAAAGCAACACAAAACAACAACTTTATAATTGCGTTTTTACAAATTACTAAGTTAACAAGAAGACAGGTCGTGGAAGCAAAGATATATATTCAGTTTGAGACTATACAACGAATTAACCTAACAAAACGTGACTTAAGGGTCCTTCTCACAAAATATATGAACAGTCCAACAATGATAGTAGGAAGATCTTTGGGCGGTCAATTCATTGTATTTTGCAGTTGACTATGTCAGAATGCCCACACGTCACCACTCGTCTCCTTCTGCAGCTCCGATAGCCTTGAAAGCAGGGCGTGAGAGAACCTTATTCCACAAATCAGACCTTGTGACCCCTGTTTTCTGTAGACTGTCAACCAGGCTCTTCAAAGGTTCTCCAATCTGTGCTATCTCATACATTAATTTGGTCTCATCCCTTAAGATCTCGGCTCGTCCGGCAACTAGGCCGAGCTTGTGAATAACCTTCCGCATGTTGACCAGACTGGAGTTTTGTTCTGTAATGTAATTCCTGGTGGCTTGAATGTAGAGCTCTGTGTTACTAATCTCAGCAATGACACTCGCTTTTTCATCTGTTTTTCTTTGTAATTCATGTTCAGTTTGTTGACAGTTATTTGACATCTCTGACAAAGTGTCCCTTGCGCTAGACAGTGTCGATCGAACTGAATTCAGGCAGTGTTCGGCATTCTCCACATCATTTGTAAGAGCCGTCTCAGAAACGGCCAGCATTGTTGCTCCCAACTATTGGGATCCATATGGTCGCCCAACCTGCTGTTCGTACGGCATTGCGATGCTTTTCAGCTCTTTCGAACTCTTCCCTTGCTCGTTGAACTCTTTGCTCTGCACTTTGCACGTCCTCTTCGGCACTGGAAACCCTTCGAGCCTGGTCCTGCAGGTGTCTTCTCTTTTCAGCAAGTGATGCATTCAAGGATGCTAAAGACACCAGAAGTTGCTGGTGATAGGCTTGCTTCTGTGAAAGCTCTGCTTCCTTGCCGAGACACTTTTCAGTCAAAGTTTGTATGTGCTCAGTAAGTTTTCGTTCAACACCGGAAAATGCCTCATAGGCATTATTTGCCGCACCCTTAACGTCCTTTGATCCAGATTCTATTATGGTCATGAGATCATCAATGTACTGTACGCCAGCCTCGAACTGTGTTACAACTGCTGGAGGTACTGGTTCGTGTATTTGTTTGCACAAAGCTTGGCCCATTGTCTGAAAAATGTGTTAATGTTTGATTTACTTTCGGAATTTATGAAGCTTGGAATCTTTGCAGGAATATGTATAGTTTGTAACATAAAAGGTATATGATGTATATAAGGTAACTACAATGCATGTTGTGTGACATGGCAGCGCTGTTCTCAAATACCCTTTTGCTAAAATATAACTGGCTTGTCCTTCAAACAACAGTTCTGTTCTGACGTAGGATAAAACACTTAATTTTAGGTGTTTATGACTTTAAAATCCACAACAGAACTAGGGTTGTAAATATCATAAAAACCTGAGGAGATCTATAAACGGAAAGAAAAATGTGTAAAAAGCGTTTATCAGTATTTTTATCTTTCCCACATTTCCCATGAACTTTTAAAAACTTAAACTATCTCCTGTTGCCATACATGTACTTGAGAAGAAGATCAGTAAAGGCATTTAAACTGTATTTTGGTGTGTAAAATCGATTGTGTGTTATTTTGATTTGTTATTTCATGTATAAAATTATGGATAATGCATAGCTGGGAACAGTGACAGGACGACGGGAACTGGTGGTTATAACAAAATACAGACTTAATCACACAGGTCTCCATGCTGCCTGATCTGGCTAAACTTATATCAGCCTGAGTGAGAGTATGTTGGTATTGGTTGCCGCAGTTGCCAAGCTACACAAAGGCAATGGGTAAAGTATCGAGTATGAGCCAGGCAAACCAATGGCCGAAAGCATGAGCATCTATGCAATAACACATCTATCATTAGTTGGAACTAGGTAAACAAACAGTTCTGAAATCTAAATCAATCTGTGACAGCCATTATTGGGATTACTATAAAAATGTTTCACATTCTTTAAACGAAATTCCACTACTCAAGAAATGATCGTGAATGTCTGATATATATACTGTTCAACATTTGCTAAGGATCACAGAACTTTAAAAAAAAAACACTTATACCATAAGTAATATGACGTCACACGAGTGTCACATATATCTCGATTCGCCCTTTGTGAGAAAGTGGCTTGCATTAACACCTCTCGTGGCCATGCAGGGCCAAACCTGGACATACAGGTGGTGACACAACAGTTGTCAAAGTCACAATTATCTGTTCAGTAGGTGTGACCCCCAAACACGCACTACAGTATGGACCCGTGAAGATTCTGGTTAGAATTGATCTTCGGTAACCCAAACTTGTCTTAAGAGGCGACAAACGGAATTGGCTTGCCCTCATATCGCCTACCCCTCATTTCGCCAACACCTCATATTGCCTACAATAATTATAATGGCCAGTTCTACCATCCCTATCATAATAATGGGTATTGATATTGGTATTTTAACTTGTTGTATGTATGACCTTATTAAAGTATAAATCATCAGTGTAAGGGTTTATTTTCATTAGTGGAAGACTTTTCTAATGGTATAACAGTATTTACGTGATGTGCAGTCAGCCCTAGCTTTTGTTTTGAGAAGGGTATAGGCGAAATGAGGTGTAGGCGATATGAGGTCAGACCGTCAGACTCGCTGACTTGGCTGACACATATCATCGTATCTCAGTTGTGTAGGTAGATGCTCATGCTGTTGATCACTGGATTGTCTAGTACTGACTCGATTATTTACAGACCGCCGCCATATAGCTGGGATATTGCTTAGTGCAGCGTAAAACACTAAACTCACTCACTCACTACAGTTTGACACCGCCTTTTCATGCTGCCAACACTGTTGCTGTGGGAGACGGTTAAAATCCTGCTAGAGTCTGGGTTTGGTGCTTGGTTGACCCACTTGCTTTGGTGCTTTGGTGCTTGGTTGATCCACTTGCTTTGGTGCTTGGTTGCTTGTTGCAGCAGGTTCCCTATGTGTTCTATGGGATGGAGATTAGGGCCATACCATACTTTTGGGGGTTTATATTTTCATATACTTTTCCACGGCCTTTGCATGATATGGACGATCGTGGACATTAATAGGGAACCGATGAAGTTATCCCCGAAATAGCTCCCGCGAAGGCTCTAAAGAGGACATCCAGAATCTCATCTCTGTAGCGAATCCCGGTCAAGGTGTCATTTGCAGGAACATGCAGGTCGGTTTTACCGTCCCAGCTGGTTCACCCCTTACCATACTTGAGCAACTTCAGTGTCTGCAATGGTCAACAATGTTTACATATGCTTCATCTTGCTAAATTCTGGTCTCCAGTCTGGTGCAGTTCAATTCACATGGTTAGCGGCCCACTGGTGGGCAGGGGTTAAAGGGATTCGAACACAAGGTCGTCTTACACGTAAACCATGCTGTCGTCTTGGAACTGTTTGTGTTCAAATGTTGACACTGCGGGTAGTGAAGAGCCAAATCTCAGCTATGAAGCAATTCTGTTCTCTGTCAGAGAGATTGAGTGTGGAGGTAACGGTCATCCCGAATCATTGTTGACCTTTCACGACCACAACCATGGCGGCAATACCTCACGTTTGGAAACGGTTCCATGTCCTATTGCTGACACTGTGGTAACACCAAGTTCCGTACAGACAGACGGGACAAAGCAATAACATAGGAAACAATGCAGACAGCCGTGGACATAGAGATAGCATAGGAAACAATGCAGACAGCCGTGGACATAGAGACAGCATAGGAAACAATGCAGACAGCCGTGGACATAGAGACAGCATAGGAAACAATACACAGAGCCGTGGACATAGTGATAACATAGGAAACAATACACAGAGCAGTGGACATAGTGATAACATAGGAAACAATACTGAGGGCAGTGGACATAGTGATAACATCGCAAACAATACAGAGAGCCGTGGACATAGTGATAACATTGCAAACAATACAGGGAGCCGTGGACATAGCGATAACGTAGCAAACAATACAGAGAGCCGTGGACAGAGTGATCACATAGGAAACAATACACAGAGCCGTTGGACATAGCAATAACATAGGAAACAATGCAGACAGCCGTGGACATAGAGATAGCATAGGAAACAATGCAGACAGCCGTGGACATAGAGATAGCATAGGAAACAATACACAGAGCCGTGGACATAGTGATAACATAGGAAACAATACACAGAGCAGTGGACAGAGTGATCACATAGGAAACAATACACATAGGCGTGGACATAGCGATAACATAGGAAACAATACACAGAACCATGGACATAGCAATAACATAGGAAACAATGCAGAAAGCCGTGGACATAGAGACAACTTAGGAAACAATACACAGAGCCGTGGACATAGTGATAACATAGGAAACAATACAGAGAGCAGTTCACATAGTGTTAACATAGGAAACAATACACAGAGCAGTGGACATAGTGATAACATAGGAAACAATACTGAGGGCAGTGGACATAGTGATAACATCGCAAACAATACAGAGAGCCGTGGACATAGTGATAACATTGCAAACAATAGAGGGAGCCGTGGACATAGAGACAGCATAGGAAACAATACACAGAGCCGTGGACATAGTGATAACATAGCAAACAATACAGAGAGCCATGGACAGAGTGATCACATAGGAAACAATACACAGAGCCGTGGACATAGTGATAACATAGGAAACAATACACAGAGCAGTTCACATAGTGATAACATAGGAAACAATACACAGAGCAGTGGACATAGTGATAACATAGGAAATAATACTGAGGGCAGTGGACATAGTGATAACATAGCAAACAATACAGAGAGAAGTGGACATAGTGATAACATAGGAAACAATACTGAGAGCAGTGGACATATTGATCATATAGGAAACAATACACAGAGCCGTGGACAAAGTGATAAAATAGGAAACAATACACAGAGCCGTGGACATAGTGATAAAGTAGGAAACAATGCAGAGAGCCGTGGACATATAGATAGCATAGGAAACAATACACGGATCCGTGGACATAGTCATCACATAGGAAACACTACAGACAGACGTGGACATAGTGATAACATAGGAAACAATACACAGAGCCGTGGAAATAGTGATAACATAGGAAACAATACCGAGAGCCGTGGACATAGTGATAACATAACAAACAATACACAGAGCCGTGGACATAGTGATGGCCTAGCAAGCAATACATAGAGCAGTGGACATAGTGATAACATAGGAAACAATACACAGAGCCGTTGGACATAGTGATAACATTGCAAACAATACAGGGAGCCGTGGATATAGTGATAACATAGCAAACAATACAGAGAGCCGTGGACAGAGTGATCACATAGGAAACAATACACAGAGCCGTTGGACATAGCGATAGAATAGGAAACAATACACAGAGCCATGGACATAGCAATAACATAGGAAACAATGCAGACAGCCGTGGACATAGAGATAGCATAGGAAAGAATGCACAGAGCGGTGGACATAGTGATAACATAGGAAACAATACACAGAACAGTGGACATATTTATAACATAGGAAACGATACTGAGGGCAGTGGACATAGTCATAACATCGCAAACAATACACAGAGACGTGGACATAGTGATAACATTGCAAACAATACAGGGAGCAGTGGACATAGCGATTACATAGCAAACAATACAGAGAGCCGTGGACAGAGTGATCATATAGGAAACAATACAGAGAGCCGTGGACATAGCGGTAACATAGGAAACAATACACAGAGCCATGGACATAGTGATAACATACGAAACAATGTAGACAACCGTGGACATAGAGATAGGATAGAAAACAATACACAGGGCCGTGGACATAGTGATCACATAGCAAATAATACCTAGAGCCGTGGACATAGAGATAGCATAGGAAACAATACACCGAGCCGTGGATATAGTAATCACATAGGATAAAATACACAGAGCCGTGGACATAGCGATAACATAGGAAGCAATACTGAGGGCAGTGGACATAGTGATAACATCGCAAACAATACAGGGAGCAGTGGACATAGCGATAACATAGCAAACAATACAGAGAGCCGTGGACAGAGTGATCACATAGGAAACAATACACAGAGCCGTTGGACATAGCGATAACATAGGAAACAATACACAGAGCCATGGACATAGCAATAACATAGGAAACAATGCAGACAGCCGTGGACATAGAGATAGCATAGGAAACAATGCAGACAGCCGTGGACATAGAGATAACATAGGAAACAATACACAGAGCAGTAGACATAGTGATAACATAGGAAACGATACTGAGGGCAGTGGACATAGTGATAACATCGCAAACAATACACAGAGACGTGGACATAGTGATAACATTGCAAACAATACACAGAGTCGTAGACATAGCAATAACACAGGACACAATGCAGACAGACGTGGACATAGTGATCACATAGCAATCAATACAGGGTGCCGTGGACATAGAGATAGCATAGGAAACAATACTGAGAGCCGTGGACATAGTGATAACATAGGAACAATACACAGAGCCGTGGACATAGCGATAACATAGGAAACAATACACCGAGCCATGGACATAGCGATAAAATAGGAAACAATGCAGAGAGCCGTGGACATAGAGATAGCATAGGAAACAATACACGGATCCGTGGACATAGTCATCACATAGGAAACACTACAGACAGCCGTGGACATAGTGATAACATAGGAAACAATACACAGAGCCGTGGACATAGTGATAACATAGGAAACAATACTGAGAGCAATGGACATAGTGATACATAGCAAACAATACAGAGTGCCGTGGACATAGTGATAAGATAGGTAACAATACAGAAAGCCGTGGACATAGCAATGGCCTAACAAGCAATAGATAGAGCCGTGGACATAGTGATAGCATAGGAAACAATACACAGAGCCGTTGGACATAGTGATAACATAGGAAACACTACAGGGAGCCGTGGACGTAGGGATAACATAGCAAACAATACAAAGAGCCGTGGACATAGTGATAACATAGGAAACAATACACAGAACCGTGGACATAGTGATGACATAGGGAACAACACTGAGAGCCGTGGACATAGTGATCACATAGCAAACAATACACAGAGCCGTGGACATAGTGATAACATAGCAAACAATACAGAGAACCGAGGACATAGTGATAAGATAGGTAACAATACAGAGAGCCGTTGACATAGCGATGGCCTAGCAAGCAATACATAGAGCCGTGGACATAGTGATAACATAGGAAACAATACACAGAGCCGTTGGACATAGTGATAACATAGGAAACAATACAGGGAGCCGTGATGGATAACATAGCAAACAATACAGAGAGCCGTGGACATAGTGATAACATAGGAAACAATACACAGAACCGTGGACATAGTGATGACATAGGGAACAACACTGAGAGCCGTCGACATAGTGATCACATAGTAAACAATACACAGAGCCGTGGACATAGAGATAACAATAGGAAAAAATACAGAGAGCCGTGGACATATAGATAGCATAGGAAACAATACACGGATCCGTGGACAAAGTCATCACATAGGAAACACTACAGACAGACGTGGACATAGCGATAACATAGGAAACAATACACAGAGTCGTGGACATAGTGATAACATAGGAAACAATACTGAGAGCCGTGGACATAGTGATAACATAGGAAACAATACTGAGAGCAGTGGACATAGTGATCATATAGGAAACAATACACAGAGCCGTGGACAAAGTGATAAAATAGGAAACAATACACAGAGCCGTGGACATATAGATAGCATAGGAAACAATACACGGATCCGTGGACATAGTCATCACATAGGAAACACTACAGACAGACGTGGACATAGCGATAACATAGGAAACAATACACAGAGCCGTGGACATAGTGATAACATAGGAAACAATACTGAGAGCCGTGGACATAGTGATAACATAACAAACAATACACAGAGCCGTGGACATAGTGATGGCCTAGCAAGCAATACATAGCGCCGTGGACATAGTGATAACATAGGAAACAATACACAGAGCCGTTGGACATAGTGATAACATTGCAAACAATACAGGGAGCCGTGGATATAGTGATAACATAGCAAACAATACAGAGAGCCGTGGACAGAGTGATCACATAGGAAACAATACACAGAGCCGTTGGACATAGCAATAACATAGGAAACAATGCAGACAGCCGTGGACATAGAGATAGCATAGGAAACAATGCAGACAGCCGTAGACATAGAGATAGCATAGGAAACAATACACAGAGTGGTGGACATAGTGATAACATAGGAAACAATACACAGAACAGTGGACATATTTATAACATAGGAAACGATACTGAGGGCAGTGGACATAGTCATAACATCGCAAACAATACACAGAGACGTGGACATAGTGATAACACTGCAAACAATACAGGGAGCAGTGGACATAGCGATTACATAGCAAACAATACAGAGAGCCGTGGACAGAGTGATCATATAGGAAACAATACAGAGAGCCGTGGACATAGCGGTAACATAGGAAACAATACACAGAGCCATGGACATAGCAATAACATACGAAGCAATGTAGACAACCGTGGACATAGAATGGGATGAAAACAATACACAGGGCCGTGGACATAGTGATCACATAGCAAATAATACCTAGAGCCGTGGACATAGAGATAGCATAGGAAACAATACACAGAGCCGTGGATATAGTAATCACATAGGATAAAATACACAGAGCCGTGGACATAGCGATAACATAGGGAAACAATACTGAGGGGCAGTGGACATAGTGATAACATCGCAAACAATACAGGGGAGCAGTGGACATAGCGATAACATAGCAAAACAATACATAGAGCCGTGGACAGAGTGATCACATGGGAAACAATACACAGAGCCGTTGGACATAGCGATAACATAGGAAACAATACACAGAGCCATGTACATAGCAATAACATAGGAAACAATGCAGACAGCCGTGGACATAGAGATAGCATAGGAAACAATGCAGACAGCCGTGGACATAGAGATAACATAGGAAACAATACACAGAGCAGTAGACATAGTGATAACATAGGAAACGATACTGAGGGCAGTGGACATAGTGATAACATCGCAAACAATACACAGAGACGTGGACATAGTGATAACATCGCAAACAATACACAGAGCCGTGGACATAGTGATAACATAGCAAACAATACAGAGAGCCGTGGACATAGTGATAAGATAGGTAACAATACAGAGAGCCGTGGACATAGTGATAACATAGGAAACAATACAGGGAGCCGTGATGGATAACATAGCAAACAATACAGAGAGCCGTGGACATAGTGATAACATAGGAAACAATACAGAGAACCGTGGACATAGTGATGACATAGGGAACAACACTGAGAGCCGTCGACATAGTGATCACATAGTAAACAATACACAGAGCCGTGGACATAGAGATAACATAGGAAACAATACACAGAGCCGTGGACATAGTGATAACATAGGAAACAATACTGAGAGTAATGGACATAGTGTAACATCGCATACAATACAGAGAGCCGTGGACATAGTGGTAACATCGCACACAATAGAGAGAGCCGTGGACATAGTGATAACATAGCAAACAATACAGGGAGCCGTGGACATAGTGATAACATAGCAAACAACACAGAGAGCCGTGGACATAGTGATAGCATAGCAAGCAATACAGAGAGACGTGGACATAGTGATAACATGAGAAACAATACACAGAGCCGTGGACATAGTGATAACATAGGAAACAATACAGAGAGAGGTGGACATTCTCATAACATAGAAAACAATACACAGAGCCGTGGACATAGTGACAACAAAGGAAACAGTACTGAGAGCAGTGGACATAGTGATAACATCGCAAACAATACACAGAGCTGTGGACAAAGCAATAACATAGGAAACAATGCAAGCAGTTGTGGACATAGTGATAGCATACGAAACAATCAACAGAGCCGTGGACATAGTGATAGCATAGGAAACAAGACTGAGAGCAATGAACATAGTAATAACATCGCAAACAATACAGAGAGCCGTGGACATAGCGATAACATAGGAAACAATACAGAGAGCCGTGGACATAGCGATAACATAGCAAACAATACAGAGATCTGTGGACATAGCGATAACATAGCAAACAATAGAGAGATCTGTGGACATAGCGATAACATAGCAAACAATACACAGAGTCGTGGACATAGCAATAACACAGGAAACAATGCAGACAGCCGTGGACATAGTGATCACATAGCAATCAATACAGGGTGCCGTGGACATAGAGATAGCATAGGAAACAATACTGAGAGCCGTGGACATAGTGATAACATAGGAACAATACACAGAGCAGTGGACATAGCGATAACATAGGAAACAATACACAGAGCCATGGACATAGCGATAAAATAGGAAACAATGCAGAGAGCCGTGGACATAGAGATAGCATAGGAAACAATACACGGATCCGTGGACATAGTCATCACATAGGAAACACTACAGACAGCCGTGGACATAGTGATAACATAGGAAACAATACACAGAGCCGTGGACATAGTGATAACATAGGAAACAATACTGAGAGCAATGGACATAGTGATAACATAGCAAACAATACAGAGTGCCGTGGACATAGTGATAAGATAGGTAACAATACAGAAAGCCGTGGACATAGCAATGGCCTAGCAAGCAATAGATAGAGCCGTGGACATAGTGATAACATAGGAAACAATACACAGAGTCGTTGGACATAGTGATAACATAGCAAACACTACAGGGAGCCGTGGACGTAGGGATAACATAGCAAACAATACAAAGAGCCGTGGACATAGTGATAACATAGGAAACAATACACAGAACCGTGGACATAGTGATGACATAGGGAACAACACTGAGAGCCGTGGACATAGTGATCACATAGCAAACAATACACAGAGCCGTGGACATAGTGATAACATAGCAAACAATACAGAGAACCGAGGACATAGTGATAAGATAGGTAACAATACAGAGAGCCGTTGACATAGCGATGGCCTAGCAAGCAATACATAGAGCCGTGGACATAGTGATAACATAGGAAACAATACACAGAGCCGTTGGACATAGTGATAACATAGGAAACAATACAGGGAGCCGTGATGGATAACATAGCAAACAATACAGAGAGCCGTGGACATAGTGATAACATAGGAAACAATACACAGAACCGTGGACATAGTGATGACATAGGGAACAACACTGAGAACCGTTGACATAGTGATCACATAGTAAACAATACACAGAGCCGTGGACATAGAGATAACATAGCAAACAATACAGACAGCCGTGGACAAAGAGATAGCATAGGAAACAATGCAGACGGCCGTGGACATAGCAATAACATAGGAAACAATGCAGACAGCCGTGGACATAGTGATAACATAGGAAACAATACAGAGAGCAGTGGACATAGTGATAACATAGGAAACAATACTGAGAGCAGTGGACATAGTGATCATATAGGAAACAATACACAGAGCCGTGGACAAAGTGATAAAATAGGAAACAATACACCGAGCCGAGGACATAGTGATAAAATAGGAAACAATACAGACAGCCGTGGACAAAGAGATAGCATAGGAAACAATGCAGACGGCCGTGGACATAGCAATAACATAGGAAACAATGCAGACAGCAGTGGACATAGTGATAACATAGGAAACAATACACAGAGCAGTGGACATAGTGTTCACATAGGAAACAATACAGACAGCCGTGGAAATAGTGATAACATAGGAAACACTACACAGAGCCGTGGACATAGTGATAACATAGGAAACAATACTGAGAGCACTGGACATAGTGATCATATAGGAAACAATACACAGAGCCGTGGACAAAGTGATCAAATAGGAAACAATACACAGAACCGAGGACATAGTGATAAAATAGGAAACAATGCAGGGAACCGTGGACATAGCGATAAGATAGGAAACAATACAGAGAGCCGTCGACAAAGCAATAATATAGGAAACAATGCAGACAGCAGTGGACATAGTGATAACATAGGAACCAATACACAGAGCAGTGGACATAGTGTTCACATAGGAAACAATACAGACAGCCGTGGAAATAGTGATAACATAGGAAACAATACACAGAGCCGTGGACATAGTGATAACATAGGAAACAATACTGATAGTAATGGACAGAGTTTAACATCGCATACAATACAGAGAGCCGTGGACATAGTGGTAACATCGCACACAATAGAGAGAGCCGTGGACATAGTGATAACATAGCAAACAATACAGGGAGCCGTGGACATAGTGATAACATGGGAAACAATACACAGAGCCGTGGACATAGTGGTAACATAGGAAACAATACAGAGAGATGTGGACATGGTGATAACATAGGAAACAATACAGAGAGTTGTGGACATAGTGAACAAATAGGAAACAATACAGAGAGACGTGGACATAGTGATAACATAGGAAACAATACAGAGAGAGGTGGACATTCCGATAACATAGGAAACAATACACAGAGCCGTGGACATAGTGACAACATAGGAAACAGTACTGAGAGCCGTGGACATAGTGATAACATCGCAAACAATGCACAGAGCCGTGGACAAAGCAATAACATAGGAAACAATGCAAACAGTCGTGGACATAGTGGTAGCATACGAAACAATCAACAGAGCCGTGGACATAGTGATAGCATAGGAAACAATACACAGAGCCGTGGACATAGTGATAACATAGGAAACAATACTGAGAGCCGTGGACATAGTGATAACATAACAACAATACAGAGAGCCGTGGACATAGTGATGGCCTAGCAAGCAATACACAGAGCCGTGGACATAGTGATAACATAGGAAACAATGCACAGAGCCGTTTGACATAGTGATAACATAGGAAACACTACAGGGAGCCGTGGACGCAGGGATAACATAGCAAACAATACAAAGAGCAGTGGACATAGTGATAACATAGGAAACAATACACAGAGCCGTTGGACATAGTGATAACATTGCAAACAATACAGGGAGCTGTGGACATAGTGATAACATAGCAAACAATACAGAGAGCCGTGGACAGAGTGATCACATAGGAAACAATACACAGAGCCGTTGGACATGGCGATAGAATAGGAAACAATACACAGAGCCATGGACATAGCAATAACATAGGAAACAATGCAGACAGCCGTGGACATAGAGATAGCATAGGAAACAATGCAGACAGCCGTGGACATGGAGATAACATAGGAAACAATACACAGAGCGGTGGACATAGCGATAACATAGGAAACAATACACAGAACAGTGGACATATTGATAACATAGGAAACGATACTGAGGGCAGTGGACATAGTCATAACATCGCAAACAATACACAGAGACGTGGACATAGTGACAACACTGCAAACAATACAGAGAGCCGTGGACAGAGTGATCATATAGGAAACAATACAGAGAGCCGTGGACATAGCGGTAACATAGGAAACAATACACAGAGCCATGGACATAGCAATAACATACGAAACAATGTAGACAACCGTGGACATAGAGATAGGATAGAAAACAATACACAGGGCCGTGGACATAGAGATAGCATAGGAAACAGTACACAAAGCCGTGGATATAGTAATCACATAGGAAAAAATACACAGAGCCATGGACATAGCGATAGCATAGCAAGCAATACAGAGAGACGTGGACATAGTGATGACATAGGAAACAATACACAGAGCAGTTCAAATAGTGATAACATACGAAACAATACTGAGGATAGTGGACATAGTGATAACATAGGAAACAATACACAGAGACGTGGACATAGTGATAACATTGCAAACACTACAGGGAGCCGTGGACATAGCGATAACATAGGAAACAATACAGAGAGCCGTGGACATAGTCATAACATAGCAAACAATACAGAGATCTGTGGACATAGCGATAACATAGGAAACAATACAGAGAGCCGTGGACATAGCGATAACACAGGAAACAAAACACAGAGCCGTGGACTTAGCGATAACATAGGAAACAATACACAGAACCATGGACATAGCAATAACATAGGAAACAATGCAGACAGCCGTGGACATAGAGATAGCATAGGAAACAATGCAGACAGCCGTGGACATAGAGATAACATAGGAAACAATACACAGAGCAGTAGACATAGTGATAACATAGGAAACGATACTGAGGGCAGTGGACATAGTGATAACATCGCAAACAATATACAGAGACGTGGACATAGCGATAACATAGCAAACAATACAGAGAGCCGTGGACAGAGTGATCACATAGGAAACAATACACAGAGCCGTTGGACATAGCGATAACATAGGAAACAATACACAGAACCATGGACATAGCAATAACATAGGAAACAATGCAGACAGCCGTGGACATAGAGATAGCATAGGAAACAATGCAGACAGCCGTGGACATAGAGATAACATAGGAAACAATACACAGAGCAGTAGACATAGTGATAACATAGGAAACGATACTGAGGGCAGTGGACATAGTGATAACATCGCAAACAATACACAGAGACGTGGACATAGTGATAACATTGACAAAACAATACAGGGAGAGCAGTGGACATAGAGATAGCATAGGAAACAATACACAGAATACGTGAATATATAGGAATCACGTAGGAAAAATACACAGGCACAGCCGTGGACATAGCGATAACATAGGAAACAATACAGGGAACCGTGGACATAGCGATAAGAGATGGAAACAATGCACTGAGAGCCGTGGACATAGGGATAACATGATAACAATAAACAATACAGGGAGCAGTGAACATAGTGTTCACATAACATAGGAACAATACAGAGAGAGGTGTTCCGTGGACATAGTGATAACATAGGAAACAATACAGAGAGCCGTGGACATAGTGATAACATAGGAAACAATACTGAGAGTAATGGACATAGTGTAACATCGCATACAATACAGAGAGCCGTGGACATAGTGGTAACATCGCACACAATAGAGAGAGCCGTGGACATAGTGATAACATAGCAAACAATACAGGGAGCCGTGGACATAGTGATAACATAGCAAACAACACAGAGAGCCGTGGACATAGTGATAGCATAGCAAGCAATACAGAGAGACGTGGACATAGTGATGACATAGGAAACAATACACAGAGCAGTTCACATAGTGATAACATAGGAAACAATACTGAGGATAGTGGACATAGTGATAACATCGCAAACAATACACAGAGACGTGGACATAGTGATAACATTGCAAACACTACAGGGAGCCGTGGACATAGCGATAACATAGGAAACAATACAGGGAACCGTGGATATAGCGATAAGATAGGAAACAATACAGAGAGACGTGGACATAGTGATAACATGGGAAACAATGCAGACAGCCGTGGACATAGTGATAACATAGGAAACAATACACAGAGCAGTGAACATAGTGTTCACATAGGAAACAATACAGACAGCTGTGGACATAGTGAACACATAGGAACCAATACAGAGAGACGTGGACATAGTGATAACATAGGAAACAATACAGAGAGAGGTGGACATTCTGATAACATGGGAAACAATACACAGAGCCGTGGACATAGTGGTAACATCGCACACAATAGAGAGAGCCGTGGACATAGTGATAACATAGCAAACAATACAGGGACCCGTCGACATAGTGATAACATAGCAAACAACACAGAGAGCCGTGGACATCGTGATAGCATAGCAAGCAATACAGAGAGACGTGGACATAGTGATAACATGGGAAACAATACACAGAGCCGTGGACATAGTGATAACATAGGAAACAATAAAGAGAGATGTGGGCATGGTGATAACATAGCAAACAATACAGAGAGCTGTGGACATAGTGAACACATAGGAACCAATACAGAGAGACGTGGACATAGTGATAACATAGGAAACAATACAGAGAGAGGTGGACATTCTGATAACATGGGAAACAATACACAGAGCCGTGGACATAGTGACAACATAGGAAACAGTACTGAGAGCCATGGACATAGTCATAACATCGCAAACAATACACAGAGCCGTGGACAAAGCAATAACATAGGAAACAATGCAAACAGTCGTGGACATAGTGATAGCATAGGAAACAAGACTGAGAGCAATGGACATAGTAATAACATCGCAAACAATACCTAGAGCCGTGGACATAGCGATAACATAGGAAACAATACAGAGAGCCGTGGACATAGCGATAACATAGCAAACAATACAGAGATCTGTGGACATAGCGATAACATAGGAAACAATACAGAGAGTCGTGGACATAGCGATAACACAGGAAACAAAACACAGAGCCGTGGACTTAGCGATAACATAGCAAACAATACACAGAGCCGTGGACATAGCAATAACATAGGACACAATGCAGACAGCTGTGGACATAGTGATCACATAGCAATCAATACAGGGTGCCGTTGACATAGTGATAGCATAGGAACAATACACAGAGCCGTGGACATAGCGATAACATAGGAAACAATACACAGAGTCATGGACATAGCGATAAAATAGGAAACAATGCAGACAGCCGTGGACATAGAGATAGCATAGGAAACAATACAGGGATCCGTGGACATAGTCATCACATAGGAAACACTACAGACAGCCGTGGACATAGTGATAACATAGGAAACAATACACAGAGCCGTGGACATAGTGATAACATAGGAAACAAGACTGAGAGCCGTGGACATAGTGATAACATAGCAAACCATACAGAGTGCCGTGGACATAGTGATAAGATAGGTAACAATACAGAAAGCCGTGGACATAGCGATGGCCTAGCAAGCAATACATAGAGCCGTGGACATAGTGATAACATAGGAAACAATACACAGAGCCGATGGACATAGTGACAACATAGGAAACACTACAGGGAGCCGTGGACGTAGGGATAACATAGGAAACAATACACAGAGCAGTGGACATAGTGATAACATCGCAAAAAATACACAGAGACGTGGACATAGTGATAACATTGCAAACAATACAGGGAGCCGTGGACATAGCGATTACATAGCAAACAATACACAGAGCCGTGGAGAGAGTGATCACATAGGAAACAATACACAGAGCCGTGGACATAGAGATAGCATAGGAAACAATACACAGAGCCGTAGATATAGTAATCACATAGGAAAAAATACACAGAGCCGTGGACATAGCGATAACATAGGAAACAATACTGGGAACCGTGGACATAGCGATAAGATAGGAAACAATACAGAGAGCCGTGGACAAAGCAATAACATAGGAAACAATACAGACAGCAGTGGACATAGAGATAACATAGGAAACAATACACAGAGCAGTGGACATAGTGTTCACATAGGAAACAATACAGACAGCCGTGGACATAGTGATAACATAGGAAACAATACACAGGGCCGTGGACATAGTGATAACATAGGAAACAATACTGAGATCACTGGACATAGCGTAACATCGCATACAATACAGAGAGCCGTGGACATAGTGGTAACATCGCACACAATAGAGAGAGCCGTGGACATAGTGATAACATAGCAAACAATACAGGGAGCCGTGGACATAGTGATAACATAGCAAACAACACAGAGAGCCGTGGACATAGTGATAGCATAGCAAGCAATACAGAGAGACGTGGACATAGTGATAACATGGGAAACAATACACAGAGCCGTGGACATAGTGATAACATAGGAAACAATACAGAGAGATGTGGACATGGTGATAACATAGGAAACAATACAGAGTGCTGTGGACATAGTGAACACATAGGAAACAATACAGAGAGACGTGGACATAGTGATAACATAGGAAACAATACAGAGAGAGGTGGACATTCTGATAACATAGGAAACAATACACAGAGCCGTGGACATAGTGACAACATAGGAAACAGTACTGAGAGCCGAGGACATAGTGATAACATCGCAAACAATACACAGAGCCGTGGACAAAGCAATAACATAGGAAACAATGCAAAGAGGCGTGGACATACCAATAACATAGGAAACAATGCAGACAACCGTGGACTTAGAGACAGCATAGGAAACAATACACAGAGCTGTGGACATAGTGATAACATAGGAAACAATACAGGGAGCCGTGGACATAGCGGTAGAGAGATCCCTGGACATAGCGATAACATAGCAACAATACACAGAGGCGTGCATGGACATGGCGATGACATAGCAAATAATAAAGAGAGCCGTGGACATAGTGATAACATAGGAAACAATACACAGAGCCATGGACATAATGATAACATAGGAAACAATGCACAGAGCCGTGGACATATTGATAACGTAGGAAGCAATACAAAGAGCCATGGGCATGGTCATAACAAAGCAAGTAAGAGATATGATATATATGACACTGGTTGTGTTGGGTTGTAGTCAAAAGGGCCGAAGGACAAAAGGGCCGAGGCTAAAAGTCAAATGGGCCGAAATGAAAAGTCAAAAAGGCCGAAAAAAGGGCCGAAAATAAAATAAAATTTAATAAATAATAATTTAATAAATTACGTAGTAAAATAGTATGAATAGTGTGTAGTTTGTTGTTTTTGTGATTTTCAATGGAATTTGAACATGGGAGTGTCATGACTAATCCGTATGGGATGTTTGTTTTTGTTGTTGTTGTCGACTCAGTGTCTTAACTAATGAACTCACTTCAATTGACAATATGCTATATAACCTGCTTCCCAACATATATAAGTCTTATATAAGACTATTCTCTATATGATATGGTACACGCGTAAAAGTAATAGCAACATTTACCACCGTATGATATAGCTGATGTGTAAGACTCTCGTCAACATTTACCTCTTTACGACACAGCTAATATGCAGGACATTTATCTTTAGACGACATGGCTGATATGTAAGTCTGTCTTTAATTAACATTGCCTTTTGTGAAACTATCGTTAACTTGTATCTCCATGTGATATGGCAGATGTGATAGACTATCGTTAACATTGTTTCCCTATAATATGGCTGCTGTGTAAGACTATCGTTAAAATTTATCTCCTAAATATGATTGATATATAAAACTAACCTTCGTGTTACACAGCTGACTTGTATGCTGACATATAATGACACAGGTGAATGTAGACATATGGTCAAATCCCACCTACATATGACATATCTGACACTAAAGACCAGTGCCAGTATCTACCTGTTTAGTGCCAAACTCACAACTACTGCAATATGAATTCTACTTACTGCTTTCCGCAGAGGACAATGTTGGAATAAGTGTACGAATGAACACAACCCGTTTTATACACAGCTGCAGGAGAGATTTCTGGAACATTTGAAAGAGCTGGAAATGTCAATCATCCCGAAAGAGAAACCAGAAAGAACCGTCAGGGTTGGTAGCAGGCCCCGTGAAATATATGGGCACGGCGGTGGAGGAGGTTGGAGGTTGGAGGGGGGACTTTTGTTTTGAGTGGCTGCGTGGACGAGTAGGATATGTCTGTCTATGTCTCCTGTTAACTGTGATACTAATATTATGTACGTTTCAGACACAATGCTCCTTGTGTTGTTTTGCCGTCGTTGTATATTCGCCTCACTCTTTGCGTCCGATGTCCCAATATTTGTTACACAGATTATTAGCTGATGTCTCTATTTCATCTCAGCTATGACGACTGTTCGAACCAAGTTAATGACCCCTTGCTTGACAAACACACCCACACAAACCACCCCAGGTTGAGTAAAACTAAAATTGTACCAAACATATCAAATTAACGTTATGTGTGTATGTCCACCAACGTGTTCCTAACCTTGCTTCAAGTCTGTGAAGGTCGAGCCCATGGATGTGTCACAGCAAAAATAACTTAGTTTCCATTCTTTCGGAAACCTAATGGATACTGGGTAATGTAGGTTTCCGCTAGGTTTCAGTATCCGGAAACAGACAATGCTAGTTTCCGCATAGTTTACAAAACTGAAACTAACAAATCTAGGTTTTCGTCAGGTTTCTACAACTGAAACTGTCTTTATGAGTTTTCCATTTAGTTTCAGGTCGCTGATACATTCATAGCAAAATGACTTAGATTCGGTTGTTGCGGAAACTTATTGGATACTGGGTAATGTAGGTTTCAGCTAGGTTTCTGTACCCGGAAACTGACAAGTCTATTGGTTTCAGCTTAGATGAAATGACAAACTTAGCTTTGCGCTGTTCCATTGGGGGACTATATTTATTTACTGTTACACTTGCAAAATAATTTCTATATACAGAATCCAGCTAGGGTCCATGCAGGGAGCAAAAGCAATAGCCCATTTAAATACTGTACTGTTAAAGTGTTTATGGTTATATGCTAGTTTTTAGTGTACATTTGTGATATACTAGTTATTTTACTGTCCTTCGCAGACAGGTAAATATATAGGTTTGTTTTTTATATAATGCACACATTTACAAATTTAAATTAACGAGGTTAGTTTCAGCGACTGGAAACTACCGGAAATCAACAAAGTTAGTTCCAGAAATGGAAATTTACAGTAAAGTATCATTGGTAGTTTCCATCGCATAAAGCAGCTGGAAACCATCATTGATGGGAACGTGAATGAACGAAACGTAGAGGAAATTACTCCATATATACCAGTATATACAGCATACATCTAGAAACCTACATTAACCTACGCTAAACTGTCTATGTATTCCATGCATATAAGTTTCAGTTTAGTGATCTCAGTGTTTCTGTACACCAGAATTCAAATAAAAGATACTGTCACATGAAAGATTAATTTCAGGAGCAGTTAAACCTAATTATGGAAACTTAAGATTCTACTTTGTAACCTTTACGTTTTGTTAGGTACACTCACAGATGCCTTAAACTTATAAATTATTGAAGAACACCGGGTAAGGCTCCATTAGGTTTCGGTTACTCATTGGCTTTCCGTTTGTAATTTTTGTCAAAGTGATACATACTAATACAACTAACTGGGAGTGGTTATGCACATTACACATAACTGTACTAAAAAGGACAATAGTTTCGTAAATGTTCAATAAAGAACATAATACAGGCTACAATAAATTATACAGTAGACTTATAGACATAAAATATATTTAAGTTTAACTTCATCTGCCAGTGGTGAAAAATGTTAGGATTGAAAGAAAATGAAGTCAATGAACGTTTGTTTTGCCTTTTAATTATAGCATTATCAGTATTGATCCATTATCATATTTTAAGCACTTTGGAACCTCATAAATTTATAAAATGGCTTTCTAGATATGTCATAGAGTACCTAATTAAAATGTAAGGGAATCATATTTCACACACATTTGCCCTAAGTGTGACTTAGTACAAGTTGTTTGTGGAATGATTTTGTTGAATGCTACAAGAAAAATGAAAACAAAATACAGATATCAAACTTAAAACCAACTAACGTTATAACAAAACTAATGGGCTATTACCTTGTTCGAGAAAAGTATCCATCAGTATCCACATAATGGAACGATATGCCATTCATCGGCAGCTGCCCAAAAAAATGTTCCATGTCACGTGACCGGGTTTCATTGGCCACCAAAGATAATACACCTGACAAGTTTTTACATAATGTCCACAATTCTTTAAAAAAAATCAAATACTAGTAGTGTCGGTTAATCCTCGAAGGAAGGTCGCTGTGTTTACACGACAGAATGTTGGTATATTCGGTGATGTCTTACTTGGAAGCAGACCTTTGTTACAGTGAAAATCCTTTGATATTGGATGGCTGACGGTGCATGTTGTTTTAAGGGATTAACTTTCTGAACTACCTAGCGAAATAGGTGACACGAACTCACCCCTTGTTCACTTACATAATGAAAATCAATGAAATTGAACTCACTTAGCTTGTTTTGACAATCATTGATTGTCATTAATTGATATGAGTAAGCACCAACTCATCAATTTGGGTACATAATATGCTGGGCATACCTTCAAATTCATCACTTTTATTAAGGCAAAACAGCAGTTCCATGTTTAAAGTAAAAGTTCATTCCGACTTCACGAGGTGGAAGATATCTATGTATGAAATGCTACATCTTGGTTGTCCTGGGTATGTTGTAGAGTCTCAGCTGTCTCCACTGTCGATGATATAGTCACCAAACATCCTGACATACGTAACCACGAACGTGTCAACAAGATATAAAGGTGTGACAATATATCCGCTGTGACAATAAATACAACATATAACATAAATATATTTTACAATACCACTGATGATTTGTCTGCAGGGAGAATAAGTGTACTTGCGTTCGCAGACGCAGTTTCATACTTAATGAAACTGAAGTGTAGACTGTATGTGTACTATGTACATGTATTATGAATTTTTTTTATCATTATGATGATTAAAATATAATTTGTTCTAAGATGTCACTTTAATGAATTTTATTGTTGCCATATCATGAATAAGTAAAATATTCTGTAAAATCTGGTATTTTCTACGAATATCACTTCGTTGTACAATTTATTTTGTTTTCAACTTGGGAATTTAGTGTTACCTGCATGCCTGTCATCCATTGTTCTCCAAATGCGTTCAACCTGACAATCCCTTAGTGCCTTATTGTTGTTAGAAACATCACGAATGTCTACTTCACGGTAATAAACCTCTTCAGTATACGTTAGTAACTCTACAAAAATAAACCCTACCTTTTGACGGTTAATCCTCGACAAAAGACGTCGTGCAAGATAAAAGTAATAAATCAATTGCGTGTCATCGGTTAATCCTTTTTTCTGTGCTTGGTTTTTTAACTCAACTGATAATTCCTTTTGCTGCACCTCCATGCATATATTACATAACATGTAGTACATAAGACCTTAATATATACTGAGTCAAAAAAGAAACTTCACATTCTTTCTTCAGGGCACTATTAAAGAACAAGAGATGGTAAGATGGTTAAACTGTTATTATTTCATTGCTGAGATCTGTGTGATGTACTCGATACACTGACAGTGCCATAATCAGTTCCATTAGGCTACACCGCCGTTCCAAAACATGGGTATACAGAATGTCAAGTCACAAGAATAAAAATGCGAAATTTCTCAGTTCAATATCGTCTATGGCCGCCCCGCGCATTCACCACTGCCAAACACATGAGTTTATTTTATATTTGAATGTATTATGAATAAAATATATGACATAATACATTCAAATATATAATACACTCATTTCAACTACAGTTAATATAGCTGAATAATCATAATTTAATATGGACATATGGTTATTACTGAATACTAATAACTGAAACCAAATGGAGCTATACAGATTCTGATTTACTGAAACTTATGGAACATGGTAAATGTGATTAATAGAAACGAAATTCACAGGGAAACATAATTGAACTAAGTAAATAAATGAAACCATCAGAAAGTAAAGGATAAGGGAAACCCAATGGAACCTCATAGGAATCTGCGTAACGGAAACTCACTGGAACCATACAGGAATCGGGTAACGGAAACGCACTGGAGCCCTACAGGAAACTGGGTAACGGAAACGCACTGGAGCCTTACTGGAACCTGGGTAATTTGTAAGTTTCCGCTTTCCGGAAACTTGAAGGAAATGTAGAGAAACAGTCCGGAAACCGGAATCTAAATAGGTACAATACAGTTCGTTATTCTTTTGTTGGGACAGTTTGTTCTTATCATTTGTAGTATCCATGAATCATGATCTCTTAACCCGTGAAGATCCAGATTAGAATCGGTCTTTAGGAACCAATAGTGGTAGTGGGCGACTAAGGGGATCAGGGGGTCAGACTCGCTGACTTGGTTGACACATGCATCGTATCCAATTGCGTAGATCGAAGCTTAGTGTTGTTGATCACTGGATTGTCTGGTCCAGATTCGATTATTTACAGACCGCCGCCACATAGCTGGAATATTGATGTGTGAAACAACAAACCAACATGTTTTCTTATAATCATTCCTCGGGAGACTAGGCCAAGTCTAACACGTTATCTTTGTGTAAAGGTCACATAGCCAACTTAAGATAAAGTCCTTTCTGGAGAAAATATATGAAGCGCTTATCTCAAGTTCCCACTCAACTATTTCATCGCGACAATGAAGCACATGGCAGTGTCTACGTGTGTGTTGTCAAGTGGATTTACCAGGTAGCAACACACTTGAGCTATGTAACTGTGGGTATTTCCAAGAACTGTCAGCCCAACAGAATCATTATGTCATTCCGCGATTGTATTCCAAGTTAAACTAACTGCAAGGTGAATTTGACTGAAAATGTCATTAGGAATATTTCAGCATTATTTCTATTACTGATTATTACTCAAACTGCTTTTAACACTGTTCTATGCAATAATGTAACATTACATCAATGTACATTAATGTAACACCTAATCGCCAGCGGGGCGATGGTGTAGCCTAATGGTTAAAGCGTTCGCTCGTCACGCCGAAAACCCGGATTCGATTCCCCCCTTCCTCCTTTAAAACGGCGTAAAAATAAACTCACTCACACACACACTCTCATCGCCAGCACATAGTAAGCGATGTAACCTACTCAACGCTAGTAGTTAAGCCTTTGGTCACCTTGACTTTGCCATCACATCAAACCTTATTTTTGTAGCATCACTCGTGAATTCATTTGGGTGTTTGTGTGTGTGTGGGGGTGGGGGTGGTGGGTGGGTGTTTATCGGTGTAAAGCGTTCGATTCCCCACATGAGTACAATGTGCAACGCCCATTTCTGATGTCAGCCGCTGTGATATTGCCGGAAAACTGCTAAGCCTAAAGGCGGCGAAATACCCAACTCATTCAGTTGCCCTGTCTCTGCGTGTGTTTGTGACCAGTGTCAGCTATACAACACCTATAATCATAACAAAAATATAACTATTCAAAACACGTAGCTTATGATAGTCGTGCAGCGCTCACCTTTTCGTGAACCCTAGTATCAGCACATAAAGACAAACTTAAATATAGTCGGATTAGCACAAAGAATTCCACCTTCCACAGAGAATTCTCAGAATGACTGACCTGATTTTGTTAGTGTTATTCGCCTCGACAGGATCAACGGCAGAAAATTGCTGACACTCCTTCACATATAACAAATATTTGTTACAAGAAATGCCATCCAACCATAAAGATTATTGAGGCAACGATGTTTTAGGTAAAGTTCAGTTGTAATTGGTTGTCACAAAAGTGAAGTCTTGTTGCTCAAGAGGGCGGTGGGGTAGCCAAGTGGTTAAAGCGTTAGCTTGCACTCCGAAGACCCGGATTCGATTCCCCGCATGGGTAGAATGTGTGAAGACCATTTCTGTTGTCTCCCAATAGAATTGCTCTCATACAGTTGGTGTATCGGCGGTACAATGTTTAGGGACCTCCACAATCAGTCATATTTCTGGTTTACATTTTTAGGCTAAGGGTCGTTTGAGAGCCTCCTTGGTGTAGTGGTTAGAGCATCTGCCCAGAGAGCGGAAGGTCGAAGGTTCGATCCCCGGCCGCGTCATACCAAAAGACGTTAAAATATGGTACTTGTTGGTCCCTGCCTGGTGCTCGGCATTAATGGGTACAACAAGGACTGGTCGATGTGGAGTCAGTATAATGTGTCTGAGTGGGTTTTTTCATGCTTAACTGTGGCATGTTATCTCAGTGGGCTAGCACTATAAAACCAGCATAAGTCTGAACTTGTACAAGCAGCCGCACATACACATACACACGCATGCACGTCGTCATATGAGCGAAATAATCGTAGGTGCAACGTTAAACCCCATTACACCTCCCCCCACCCGCACCACTGTCCCGTGAACAGTTAGTTGAGTCATGCCCCCATGACCTGCACGTGACGGGGAACTGCTGACATACATCTCATAAACACGAGAGGCAGGAAACAACCATAGAAGCATTTAGAAGTGTGAGAAGTGAGACAGGATAACAATATAAAGCCACAAGTAAACCGCCATCCAGGAAGAAAAAAACAACAACGGGGAACAGTATACCGCCTACTTTTTGCGCTATTCATAAGTGAGTGAGTGGGCTTCACACATTGCACTCATGTGGGCAATCGAAACCGGGTCTTCGGCATGAGGAGCGAACACTTAACCACTAGGACACCCTTCCGCCACATATGCATAAGAGTGAGTGAGTGAGTTTAGTTTTACGCCACACTCAGCAATATTCCAGCTATATGGCGGTCTGTAAATAGAGTCTGGACCAGAAAATCCAGAGATCAACAGCATAAGCATCGACCTACGTAACTGGGATACGATGTCATGTGTCAACCAAGTCACCGAGCCTGACCACCCGATCCCGTTAGTCGCCTCTTACGACAAGCATGGCTTACTGAAGATCAATTTAACCCGGATCTTCACGGGTTATTCATCAGAGTCAAATTAACAGTTCGGGTTCTGTTAAAAGGTCCGTGTGAGGTATACACTGTACTCATGTGGGTTATCGAACCCTGGCCTTCGACGTGACTAGCGAACGCTTTAACCACTGGGCTACCCCAACACCCCAGATCCATATGAGTATAGTCAAGTTAACAGCTCGGGTCCATGAGAGACAGAGGTATATGAACAGTACACTTTGTTTCACGGAAACTGAAACGATGACGGGAAATGACTTAGCATCTTGAGGACCATCCACGTGACATTCACAAATATGTCACATGCTTCTATGTGGCCATATTGACAAATATCATATGAACATAACTTACGCTCACGGAAACAATGCTTGTGATGTCATTCTGTTGTTCTATCAATATATACAGTATAGTTTGTTGCTGTTATATCCCGATGATAGCAAGAGTTATGTTTCTCGACAGAAAATGTTATTCTTTAGCGTTGCCGTAGCCTGTACATAGCAGCTACACCGTGCACTTGACTTCTCCCCAGGATGCGCTTCCACTGCAGAAACGCACAGAAACAGTGAGTGAGTGAGTGAGTTTGGGGTTACGCCACTTTTTGCAATATTCAAGCAATATCACGGCGGGGGACACCAGAAATGGGCTTCACACATTGTATCCATTTGAGGAATCGAACCCTGGTCTTCCGCGTGACGAGCAGACGCTTCAACCACTCGGCTACCCCGCCACAGAAACACTTTACCTGAGCACAGCAGAGTACAGAAAAGCAAGAGAGTCAAAGGGTCATTATCACTTTATTACAAACGAAAACAGTGAATTTTGTCGCTGTTGTTCCAATACTGGACACGTACTCCTACACCTGTGATGTGGTCACGAGAGTCATTAGTAAGATAAACGTATACTTACGACAGCCATTAATGTAGACTTGCGACGTTCGTAGCACCGATCTTTCCGCGAGGTTTAAATGTCGCGCCATATCTAACATGAATACTACCCATCAAATGTTTAGACTCACTAGTGTAAATGTAGCCACTTACTTCAGGCAACTGTTCTAAAGTACATTTTGCAAAATATTCCAGACTGATAAAAGCTACTGTTTACACATGAACCGATATAATGTAAACATATTCGTACAGCTGAAAAGATTGTCATGAGTTCAAGAAATGATAAAACTCGGTGATAATTGGCGAATTCTTTACACCAAAACTCAGGTGTTCACTTGCACGATATTTGCACATGCTTTTCAACAATTTGATGCATGACCCTCGAGCAATTCATCTGCGTAAGGTTTTCAGCTGGTTCCCCCAAGTTAGTAGAGAAATTCATCTTCGATGTAACCACATATATATACATAACATATAGTGAGTAAGTGAGTCTAAACTTTTGATGGGTAGTATATTTTAAAATTGAGTTTAAGCCGCAACAGAGTGAAGATGCGACAACGTGACAATAACCCTTTAACTATTCCATAGATGCAGTTTCTTCAGGCCAAGATATCCACAGACTATGGAATACTGTAAGGGACATTCTCGCGATCTCGCATTCTCGCGATCTCGACCTTTGGAAACAAGCTAAAAATGCTAAAAGTGCGAGAATGCTAGATCACGAGAACGCAAGATTTGGCCAAATCTCCATGATGCGACATCATATACGGCTAGCATATTCATTCAAACAAAATTCTAACCGACCAATTTCTAGCAGTCGGCTAAAATGAGCATGTCTGATGTTTTACTCGACACCATATTTGCTAATTTAGGTCATAACATATTAATTAATAAATTTCTTCCGCTCCCAAAACACCCTGTCTTACATTATTCTTTCGTCTCCAAGTTCCAAGAAATAGAAATGCATTTGTACCAATAATATTTGTGTTCCTGTGGCGGCCATGATAAAGTGGAGACTACGGGTTATGAGTGAGATATCTGTTTATTTCCATATCCCGGTGGAAGAAGACACCCTGTAATAACAATAATATACACGATATATACAACATAAAATCACATCTGATGAACATGTCATCATAATAAATATAGTGCATAAATGTGCCTATCAACAATCATATACCGGTATTACGCGATGCAATATCACACAAATGACTTACGTGATCACATGTTTACAGTGATATACAAAATGAGTGTTGACATAAAGACTTATAATAATACATGGTATAATAATGAAATAGACAATAAATACTGTACAAACAACCTATCCTGTGGGTGACACGAGAATGGGTTTGCACATCCAGCAGCCGAACAGTCATCGCATGCAATAACCCTGTATAGGTACCACACACTGATCAAATGTAATCTTTGTCAAGTACATACAATATACATGAAAGATGAGATATATCAATCTTACATGATACAGTAAATAGTTACCAAAGAAGAACTACTAGCCAGCATATTGACTACACATATAGAAAACAAACCATAAACACATTCATACAAGTTAAATGGTATACTGTGTATTGACTTTTATTTTGTTTATCGTGGGCATATTTATACCTATTTTGTGTAATGATTAATGTTAGGGTTTAATTTACTATATGTAACAATTAAAATGTATAATAACTAACGGGATCGGGTGATCAGGCTCGCTGACCTGGTTGACACATGTCATCGGTTCCCAATCGCGCAGATCGATGCTCATGATGTTGATCACTGGATTGTCTGGTCCAGACTCGATTATTTACAGGCCGCCGCCATATAGCTGGAATATTGCTGAGTGCGGCGTAAATCTAAACTCACTCACTGAAACACAAAGTAAAGAGGCAGCTGAACTGACAACTAATTACAACTTAAATACTAGTACATAATATCCTGAAATAAGATAATGATGATTTGTTATTCATTTATGTACACAATATACAACCACTCACTTTCTGTGCAGACTCTTTCTGTGTTGTCACAACCCGAAGTGCACAGTAGACAACCCTGTGCACTTAAAAGAACCCACGAATCAGTTGGTATATGGCCAGATGGTGGTCACATGAATACGTGCAAACACTAAGTTGCGGGTACAGCAACGTGCAGTCAAATTGGACAAAGTACTGTGACTATGTGTTCCAGTCCACCCAGCTGTGAATGGGTATCTCGTTAGGATGAGAAAGTCACAATAAACTCGGTGCGCCTAGAGGCAGCAAGAGTTGTATACTCCCAAGGGAGTTGAGATTGATCATACTATGTGCCGTTGAGATTGACATCCAAATAAACGAGGGAAAAATATACCAGCGCATTGAGCAAGGAGTAGTTGCGTAGATATGTGCGATATATAAATATAAAATATCCTATGATGTTAATAATAATAATTCAGTCCTGTTACATTCCTAATTTCTTTACTTGATGAAATACTCCACAAACGTAGCACTACTGAACATGCTTGATGCATGTGAATCGAATCCTTCGACAGAAATTGTACTCAGGTGCCTTAAAAAGTAAAAAATAAAATGTAAATTATTATTCTTCTCGCCTCCCATTTTTTTTTAGAAAATAATCCAACTCTGTATTTAAATTTATTGCGGCCTTACCTTCACAAGCTCGGCATGCTAATATTAGAAATAACCCCTCATTCACAGCCCAGGGTACGTGCATTGCTCTGAATAAGTGAGTGAGTTTGGCTTAACACGACTTTCAACAGTACTTATCTTTCAGCTATATCACGGCTTGTCAGCTCGATATAGGATGAAACCCACCAACATAGGTTTCTCAAGGGACGCAACTCCATTGCGACGCCTCAGACGACTGAGCTACCCATGATCCCGGTTCAAGATGACTGTATAGGTATTTGGCAGAAACGCAGAAAAATCGCGAGATTTGTCGTCGAGATTGCGAGATCGCCACATTTGTCAAATGTCGCAATCTCGCGTTCTCGCGTTTTAAAAAATTGTTACATAGAACTGTATGGGCAATTGAAACAAAAACACGAGAACGCGAGATAGCGAGATTTGTTAAGTGTCGCAATCTCGCGTTCTCGTGTTTTTGAAAATCGTTACATAGAACTGTATGGGTAATTGGCACAAAAGCACGAGAACGCGAGAACGCGAGATCGCGAGATTTGTCAAATGTCGCAATCTCGCGTTCTCGCGTTCTCGTGTTTTTGAAAATCGTTACATAGAACTGTATCTGCTGCGCCGCCCGCATGCCCAATTGATGGTAGAGGTATAGATTGATGAACAAAGATGAAATCTGTTTTAATTGATAATATTTCCATCTTCATTATGATGATAGGAAATGAAAACATTTGAAGTTTAACCATCTGCCAGTGGTAAAAATGTTAGAACTGAAAAATAAAGAAGTCAGTGTATGTCTTTATATTTTGTTTTATAATCATAATTAGTTTATTATAATATTTTGATGCATTTTGAAACTTATTAAGAAGCGCACGAACTGCTTAGTACTTATAGTGAATATATAGCATGACTGTAATATCTAGACATTGTATAGATTGCCAACGTGAATCATATTTCACACACACACGCCCTAAGTGCGACCTAGTGTAAGTTGTATCATTACCAAACCGAAACATGAGTCTCATCAATCAATTCAGACAATGACCTACTTTTCATCCGATCTGATTTTTCTCTTGTGAAAGTGAAATCAGACACTACAAACAACTATGGTTACACTAAATTCCAATTCCTTGTTTCATAAGAAAATGGTATTTACAAATTAATTGTAATTTTAAAGTTTTAAAAAGTCGTTTTTCTATATTTTATGTCGAAATTTGCTACCAAAACCGAGGAGGAGTGTTTTATCCACCTTATGAGCCGTCATGAATGTAAAACACAAATATGTATTATTTTCATTTTGTGTAAATGTTTTGTGTACATGTACTGAGCATTGATCAATTTACAACATTGATGGAACAGCCCGCAAATGATGGAACAACCGGTGTCACCTGGGATGCGACTGGCAGCCAACACCTGCCTTGCACGCGCAATGCACGCGCTACCCCTGTCCTGCACGTGCGCTGCCCGCAGTACCCGTTTTGTGAGGAACACATGGTTCATACTGACAAATAATCTCATTCTTGACAGCGATCCTTCGTAGCCTAGTGGATAAAGCCTCCAAGCAAAAGAGGGAAAGGTTGCGGGTTCGAAACCAGTTATCACTACTATATATTGGAAATTTTCATAATGTGATATTTTTACGGTCGTAAAAAGTCGCTACAGATCGTAAAATAATCGCAACAGATCTTCATTGAAGCATAACTGGTCGGATATCCAATCGTGAGAATGCGTAACAGATCCAATCAGAGCTTATGAAATCGGAAAAGAGCGTCAAGAAGGGGAAAAATATACAAAATGTTCCACCATCATGAAGATCTAATACGATATTTTGCTTCGCGTCAGATCGACATAATGGTGGCGGTTAGTTCCCATAGGAGAGAGCTTGTGGGGTGGGGGGGATTACCTTCAAGTCGAACAAAGGCAATTCTATGTTTATACAGGCACAAGGTTGATAAGAAAAGTTGAAGTGGTAAAGAAATGAAATAAGTCTAAACTGATATTTGACATTTCATGACATAATTTATTTGGTGTCCCCATTATTAATCACAACATAAAAACATATCATATGAAATATCAATATATCAAATATTCCACCAAACATTACCAATTACAAATATAAGAAAGGCAAGATTTATGGACGTCAACATCTTTATTGTGACTAACACGACGTTTCGGAGCGTATGCTTGCTCCTTCACCTGATGAAATGCCCTTCAAAGATTTAATTACAAATACATATTCAATTCTGACATAGTTAAGTAATTACTTTATCAATATCACTATAAAGTTACAATTCATTTTACACTTATTACATTATTTTAAGCAAGTTTCATTTCATGAGAGACCCTATCTAAGTAATACAACATATCAATGTTGTCAACCACAAGTCTGTGTTTCAGGGTGGACAGTTCTCTTTGGAGGTTTTGATATTTCTTTTTCTTTGGGGGAAGTCTCTGCCTAGCACTGTACCATGTATTGTAACATGTTCAGTTCATTAATGTTTTGCTCCTCCAACAAGAATTTTATCCTCTTGTTTACTCTGTAGATGTATCCTTCAGCACACAAGTACCTACCACCACGTGAAGTAGGAAGGAACTTGTAATTGAACTCTTAACTGTCCATGAGCCATTGTGAAAATGATACTAGCTATTGTAACTTGATGGTATTTATACAATATGTAAGACATGTATGTACTGTATGGCACTGATTGAGTGAACACATTAATCAGTATCATTATAATCTCAGTGAGCTAAACTCAAATGGAAATCATACTCCACAACATAGTTCAGAATTTCACAGCACCCAGTGACCCTTATAACAACACCGGCACAACATCACGGAGACTATACTGTAACATTAAAATTCTACTTCCCGGGAATACCCCATCGTGGCCTAATCGTGGCCTAGTGTAAACGCAGCATTACATAAACACTAGCTTTTGACAAATCCGCTGTGCATGATAAAATTAATCAATCAGTCAGCGAATTATCGGTTAATCCTTTGATCGATGTTTGTTTTTTATAATTCAGGTGATAATTCCTCTTCCTGCACTTCCATGGGCATATTACATAACGTGTAATACATTTGTCGCATCAGACCTTAATTTATAATGTTGAGTATTTACTGCAGACACGAGAAATGCCAAATGGGAACATTTGTCGGGTAATCTAAGTGGTGTTACTACTAATGATATGTTATTAATTTATTAATATAACTGATCATGAAGTGAATGATGACAAATAACATGTGTATGTTTTATACCACCAAACACGAGTTACAGCTAGGGAGTAGTAGTGGCTGTATTAAACTTATGGCCGACACTGTTTTGAGGATACGAACGGAACTTTATTGTTGCATAAGAAATACATACATGGGGCGCGGTGGACGAGCTTGCTAAGGCGCCAGGCTAGTGATCCAGCGAGGTTGAGGTGTCGGGATCGAGCCCACCTGTAACCGGGTGTAAAAATCTTGGAGTCAACTTTGTGTGCAGACTCTTTCAGTGTTGTCACAACCCCTTGTGTACAGTACACAAGCCTGTGCACTTAAAAGAACCCACGAATCCGTTGGTAAATGACCAGATGGTGGCCACATGAATACGTGCAAACACCTAGTTGCGGGTACAGCAACGTGCAGTGAACATGGACAAACTACTGTGACTATGTGTTCCAGTCCTCCCAGCTGTGAATGGGTACCTCGTAAGGATGAGAAAGCCACAATAACTCGGTGCGCCTAGTGGCTGCAAGAGTTGTATACTCCCCAGGGAGTTGAGATTGATAATGCGATGTGCCGTTGAGATTGACATCCAATGATCGAGGGAAAAAATACCAGCGCCTTGAGCATGCACTAGTGTGTGGATATGTGCGCTATATAAATATCCTATAATAATAATAATAATTTGAATGTCCCCACACCTCGCAACCATATAACATGATTGGTAGGACCATGCAGTCAAAACATTTAAACAAACAATCGAGAGGAATGTGGCGATTTCTAGCCTTTGAGAGGATAATAAACACGTCTTTTTATGCTTTTCGTCACATCGCCATTATTCCAGCCATTTGGTGACGAAATCAAGTCTGCATCCATAAACATTTTAAGTACAAAGTCCAAATGAGTTTTACTTTAAATACATATTTATTCATGACATTGTTATCTAAAAACAGAAAATGTCATAGCACTTAATGTAAAGGCACTCAATTCGTTATTCGCATTACATAGTTACAATTTATGATACAGATTAACTTCCCTCAGGTAGTTAACAATGAGATGCCCGCTCACGCGGGAAAACAGATATCGGTGGTACATGAGTATAACAAAGGAGTACTTTACCAAATGTACAACAAGATGACTAAATGATACATCAATTAAAGTGTTTACAAACAATCTTAAAATGAACTTGGGTACATTTTAAGAGTAGATATTTTACTTGAAAAAGGTTGACGAAACTTTGACAAATTCGGCCATGTAAGGTTCGTTTAACAATGATACTAATTCGTTCCATGAATTAATAAAACTATAGATAAGTAGGGTTTGAAACTTGAAACAAATAAAACTTCATCTCAGTTAAGCGGCTCACAGAAGGAGTATTGGGGTCGCGCGCTAATATGAAGTACGGTAATCCAATGTTTTCATAGCAATTCGCTTTGGTGGCACTTCTAGCACAACTTTGGTTTTCGCTTTACCGGGAATAGGGAATACTGAAATTTCGCTTTCCCGGGCCGACACCGGTTAAAATACTGTAAAATGATTGTCCTCCTGAGAGGGTACGTAAGTCCCAAAACATTCAAAGTAAATTTAAACTCTCCAATTTTTAATCGTAGAATATGTGTATTTTTAATGTATGGCTAGATGTGTGTAAATTGCTAACAACTGAAGGGATGATGTACATCCAGCTATAGGGTCCATGCAGGAAGCAAATGTATTGTAAGTCCCAATGGTCCCCAGTATGGTGATCTACCTTCAGTTATTTGCAATCTATAGCCTGTTTTATATTGTATTGTCATGTATAGTTAAAATGTTTTAGATTTAGTTACAGTTTTAAATTTCTAACTGTGATAATCTAGTTGTTTTACTGTCCTTCGCAGAGAGGTTTTTATAATTTACCTTTCATTTATATTAATGTATGACTTGATATAGTCACGATATGGCTGAAATATTGCCAAAGTGACTTTACATTTTAACTCACTCACTACACTTGAGTGCACACCTACCCGCTCTGACTGGGTTCGGTATCCGGGTGCTTCGTTTCGAGCGTAGTATACCCAAGTACAAAATAGTGTGTTTTTAAAATCATAGGTGATACTGACAGTGTATGAAATAAGCCCAAAACCCAGCCAGACATCAGGGCTGGTAACTTCCAAATGTTACCAGCCCAAAATGGATTTAACCAGACCAGACACCAAGATATGTATGGGACATGTAAAAGTTTTACCAGATCATCGGGCTGGCTAGCTGTAAATCTAGACCGTCCGTCAGAAATCTAGCCCGTCTCGGGCGGTGGGACGTGCACTATTTCATACACTGGTAATAGACATCCTATTTTTACATGACATGATTAAATCCAGGCATTAGAAAATCCGAAAAGCCTACACTGCTGGGATACTTTATAAGAACTACCGGGTATATTTTCAAATAACGGCATCTGATTTGCATCCGCACTTCCTAATGTCCCGATGTTTATGTTGAAGAAATTCTGCCAAGGTGGACAGTAGCCCAGTGCCCGAGTCCGTCACGGTCGAGGGAGCTGGTACTGAACAGCTTGCAGCTAGGATTTGAAATAAGACTGTCGGCGAGAAACATTAATCCCTCTGGATCAGTGCCCCTTTAAAAATCGTTGCATAGAACTGTATGGGCAATTGGCACAAAAGCACGAGAAGGCGAGAACGCGAGATTGCGACATTTGACAAATCTCGCGATCTCGCGTTCTCGCGTTCTCGTGCTTATGTGCCAATTGCCCATACAGTTCTATGTAACGATTTTCAAAACACGAGAACGCGAGGCGAGAACGCGAGATTGCGACATTTGACAAATCTCGCGATCTCGCGTTCTCGTGCTTTTGTGCCAATTGCCCATACAGTTCTATGTAACGATTTTCAAAAACACGAGAACGCGAGAACGCGAGATTGCGACATTTGACAAATCTCGCGATCTCGCGTTCTCGCGTTCTCGTGCTTTTGTTTCAATTGCCCATACAGTTCTATGTAACGATTTTCAAAAACACGAGAACGCGAGATTGCGACACTTGACAAATCTCGCGATCTCGCGATCTCGCGTTTTTCTACCAATTACCTATACAGTCATCTTGAACTGTGATCACGGGTAGCTCAGTCGTGGCAATGGAGTTGCGTCCCTTGAGCGTGCCAGAAACCTATGCTGGTGGGTTTCATCCTACATCAAACTGATAATCCGTGATATAACTGAAAGATAAATACTGTTGAAAGTCGTGTTAAGCCAAACTCACTCACTTATTTAGAGCTATGCACGTGCCCCGGGCTGTGAATGGGGGTTAATTTCCAATATTACCATGCCGAGCTTGTGAAGGTAAGGCCGCAATAAATTAATAGACATAGATTGATTAATTTCTAAAAAACACATGGGAGGTGGGAAGTATGTTTATTTACATTTTATTTTTGTCTAATCGAACTTTTTAAGGCACCTGTGTACATTTACTGTAGAAGGATTCGATTCACATGCATCATGCATGTTCATCAAGAAAAGAAAGTAGGGATGTAACAGGGGTGAATTAGGTGGTTGTATATTGTGTACATAAAAGAATAACTAATCGTCATTATCTTATATCAGGATATAGTGGTCTCGCAGACGACGAATTCTTTATGCATTTAAGTTGCAATTAGTTGTCAGTTCAGCTGCCTCTTGTCCTTGTGTTTCAGTGAGTGAGTGATTGAGTTTAGTTTATATGGCGGCTGTATGTAAATTATCGAGTGTGGACTAGACAATCCAGTGATCAACATCATGAGCATCAATCTGCGCGATTGGGAACCGATGATATGTGTAAACCAAGTCAGCGAGCCTGACCACCCGATCCCGTTAATCGCCACTTACGACAAACACGAGTTCCTGAAGATACATTCTAACCCGGACCTTCACGGGTGTCTTTGTGTTTCATGTACAGTTCTGTGTCACAGTTAGGTCAGAATCAAAGGTTAGTTATTATGCATTATAATATAACATACATAGTAAATTAAACCCTAATATTAATCATTACACAAAATAGGTATAAATATTCCCATGATAACAAAATAAAAGTCAATACACAATATACCATTTAACGTGTATGAATGTGCTTATGGTAGTTTTCTATATGTCCAGTCAATATGCTGGCTAGTAGTTGTTGCTTTGGTAACTATTTTCTGTATCATGTAAGATTGATATATCTCATCTATCATGTATATTGTATGTACTTGACAAAGATTCTTATATGGGATTAGTGCATGCGATGACTGTTCGGCTGCTGGATGTGCAAACCCATTCTCGTGTCACCCACAGGATAGGTTATTTGTACAGTATCTATTGTCTATTTCATTATTATACCATGTATTATTATAAGTCTTTATGTCAACACTCATTATGTAGATCACTGTAAACACGTGATCACGTAAGTCACCTGTGTTATATTGCATCGCGTAATACCGGTATATGACTGTTGATAGGCACATTTATGCACTATATTTATTATGATAACATGTTCATCAGATGTGATTTTATGTTGTAGATATCGTGTATATTATTGTTATTACAGGGTGTCTTCTTCCACCACGATATGGAAATAAACAGATATCTCACTCATAACCCGTAGTCTGTGGTTAATAACACATTGGAACTCCGCCATATCATGGCTGCCACAGGAACACAACTATTAGAGATACAAATGTATTTCTATTTCTTGGAACTTGAAGACAAAAGAATACTATAAAGCAGGATGCTTTGTAGTCAGGCGGGAGCGGAAGAAAATCTATTAAAGTAGCGGATATGGTGTCGAGTAAAACATCAGACATGTTCATTTTAGCCGACTGCTACAAATTGGCCTGTTAGAATTTTGTTTGAATGAATATGCTAGCCGTATATGATATTGCATCATGGAGAAACTCACTGGTCTGTGATTATTTGTATAACTGACGGTGTAGCTGCGAATTGATGCGGCTTTGAGAACTATTTTATCACTCACTGACGTTAATATATTTCCAGCTTCCGGACACTTTCATGTTTTCCCTTTTATTGGACATTCATATTCACAATTCCTTTTGTTAAATTATATTAAACACGTTGAGGATTTTTAAGTACATAGGAAATTGTAACAACGGCAGCGGACTTATATACACTACCCTACACATCGCGTATGTAAATTACATAGCATTTTCAAGCTATGTCATAATTTTGCTAAATGCTACTTGGGAAATGAAAAGCACGAAAGAAGCATGACCACAGCACTACTAAGATGCGCATGCGCCTTGACCTTATGATATTACGCATGCGCAACGACAGCGTCTAAAACGCGAGATCGCGAGATCGCGAGAACGCGAGAAAATGAAATGTCGCATTCTCGCGTTCTCGCGATTTCGTGTTTTTGTGGCCATATTTGACAAGTCGAGATTGCGAGAATGCGAGATTTGACAGCATGTACAAATGTCCCATTCTCGCGATCTCGACTTTTGACAAAAAGTGCTATGTACCAAAAACACGAGAACGCGAGATTTTGGCCAAATCTCGCGTTCTCGCGATCTCGCATTCTCGCACTTTTGGCATTTTTAGCTTGTTTCCAAAGGACGAGATCGCGAGAATGCGAGATCGCGAGAATGTCCCTTACAGTATTCCATAACAGACTGACTTGACATAGACTGGGTATTTTTATTCCATCATAAACAACAATAAACAAAAGTCCACATGTCACTCGCCATCAAGAGGAAGCATGTTTTGACTAGATGTGTACTTAACACATGCACACATTCCAGGATGTATGTTTTGTTATCTATATTCCACGACATGCACCTGCTGTGAAGCTAAGGACAGCTTGACTGCCTGGTCCGAGAGTACAGGTCAAAGGTGAGGATTTACCGTCCACGTTGAACCAGAACTTGACAGTTTCGTAGGCAGCTCCGGTGAGACTGAGGGTGATGTCGTCGGCAACGTTGATGTCCGTCACTCTCTGCGGCGACATCGGCACCCATTTGTCCAGCTCACCTTGGATCAGCACTTGTTTGCTGAAGGGAGATAATAAGGAATATTGAGGGTGGTATAGCCTGGTGGTTAAAGCGTTTGCTCTTCGAAGGCCAAGGTTCGATTCCACACAAGCACAATGTCTGAAACCCATTTCTGCCTAGACCCGCCGTGATATTGCTGTAAAATAATCTAAGGGCATAAAACCATACTCGCTCAATCACCCATTCACTCTCGAACAATACCCCAATGATTCAAACAATATCCCCAGCAAAGACCCAGAATATCTGCCTCGAAAAATATCCCCAGGATATCTCTGTCTCAAACAATATCCCCGGCCAAGGCCCACAATATCTCTGTCTCTGTGGCGACATCGGTACCCATTTATCCAGCTCATCTTGGATTAGCACCTGTTTACTGTTTGAGGGAGAAATACAAATCAACAGAAGCACATATGCGTAATCGGGAAACACCGTCTGAGAAATTACTGTAGTATAGCATTATCAACATTCCTGCTGTGATATCACGGAACTCTGTCTGAATGATGAATGTACTTTCATGTCAGTAATAGCTCTGCTATGATATCACGGAAGTGTCTGGGCGATGAATGTACTTTAACGTCAGTAATATTCCTGCTATGATATCACGGAACTGTCTGGGCGATGAATGTACTTTAACTTCAGTAATATTCCTGCTATGATATCACGGAAGTGTCTGGGCGATGAATGTACTTTAACTTCAGTAATATCTCTGCTATGATATCACGGAAGTGTCTGGGCGATGAATGTACTTTAACGTCAGTAATATTCCTGCTATGATATCACGGAACTGTCTGGGCGATGAATGTACTTTAACTTCAGTAATATTCCTGCTATGATATCACGGAAGTGTTTGTCGATGAATGTACTTTAACTTCAGTAATATTCCTGCTATGACATTACGGAAGTGTTTGTCGATGAATGTACTTTAACTTCAGTAATATTCCTGCTATGACATTACGGAAGTGTTTGTCGATGAATGTACTTTAACTTCAGTAATATTTCTGCTATGATATCACGAAAGTGTTTGTCGATGAATGTACTTTAAGTTCAGTAATATTCTGCTATGATATCACGAAAGTGTTTGTCGATGAATGTACTTTAACTTCAGTAATATTCCTGCTATGATATCACGAAAGTGTTTGTCGATGAATGTACTTTAACTTCAGTAATATTTCTGCTATGATATCACGGAAGTGTTTGTCGATGAATGTACTTTAACTTCAGTAATATTCCTGCTATGACATTACGGAAGTGTTTGTCGATGAATGTACTTTAACTTCAGTAATATTTCTGCTATGATATCACGAAAGTGTTTGTTGATGAATGTACTTTAACTTCAGTAATATTCTGCTATGATATCACGAAAGTGTTTGTCGATGAATGTACTTTAACTTCAGTAATATTCTTGATGTGCTGTGAGAACTACACTGAACTAAAATGGACTGTATTTACACTCAGGTCGCTGGTGAGTGAGTGGGTTAGTTTTACGCCGCTTTTAGCACAATTCAAGCAGCATCACGGCGGGGGACACCAAGAAATGGGTTTCACACATTTTACCCGTGTGGGGATGTGAACCTGGGTCTTCGAACGCTTCAACCACTAGGCTACATGTGCATTGCCTGACAGACCTGAGGTTTTTTATGTTTTATACGTAAATACATCATTCACTCACACACCCATACTATAATAATACAAAAATAAATTGATTCAGAACATTATGAAGTTTGTGTGAGCAATGTTGTTTAATAACAGCAAGATCCCTTCTGGTTTCGAAAACTGTGGATTATTCTCAAACAAATCTCATATCCCCATCCCCCAGAATATTTATATATATCGGCACCTGCCTGGGTTAAAGTGCACAAAAAACACATACCCATTGACCTTGAGTACCGGCGATACATAGAAGAGACAGAAGTCAACAGTGGTGCAGCCACTCATAGTCAGAGGTTGGGGATCCGTCAGAGGTTGGATCTTGTTAGGATCATTGGCAGGGAACACCATCGAGTTGGGAAACTAGAAATATAACATTGACAACGTTCATCTTAAAGGGACACAACGTCCGGGCGAACTGGCAGTCAAGGCAAGTTTAGTTCAATCCATCCATCTATTCTGAGAACAATTATACAAAACAGTAGTACAATAATTTGGCATTTCTCACCCCTTGGTATCCCGCCATGCATGGCGTCATGGTGTAGCTTCCCACCAGATCAGCGGCCAGGATGATGCCGTACTTGTTCTCGCCCCCAAAATCGGAATACGTGGACCACACCTCCCCGTCTGGACCCTCAAAGTCCGGCCAGGCGCGCTGGGAAAACCAACTTTGAGCATGAGACAAAATGAAAACTTAATGTATTGCGAACATTTTCATGTTAAATATTCAAATTACATGTGCATCTCTTGATTGTATACAAGTTACCAACCTACCCGTGAAGATCAGGGTAAGAATTGGTGTTCAGCAACACATGGTTGTCCTAAGAGGCGATTAACGGGATTGAGTAGTCAGGCTCGCTGCTTGATACATTTCATCGTATCCTAATGATGTTGATCACTGGATTGTCTGGTCCAGACTTTCAAGAAAAACAAACCGAGCCATCTAGTCGAGAATTACAGAAATAGTTTGCTTTGGGCCCATATCTGTATCCAGCATCCCAACGGGTTACCGTTCCCCATCAAATATCTTTAGTATATGTAATAGCTCTTAAAAGAAACGGTCGGTAAAGCGAGACTTCCGGTCTGACGGTGTTTCGGTGTATACAGTGTAAAGAGGTACCCTTCTTATCGTGTTGTCGATTGCCGTCGCTGGTCGGGATGGCTTTAAGATGAGGCCGTCCGTATTGACAGATCTGTAGAAAGAATGAAAGAAATTGAAAACTACAACAAAAACCTCTAGCCAAGCTGTTGCTAGAAGTGGCCCTGGGAATATCACAAACCGTGTCTGGTCATCAAATGAGATTAACGGTATATTTGACAAGAAAAGACAGATGTTCTATTAATAAGATTTATTATAAGTTGTTTACTGGTCACGAGGGGAACATGGGTTAATATACCCACAAACATCGAGGGTACATCAACCCATTGGCCCCGAGGGACTAGTGAACAACGTATTTATCTTACCAAACACCTCAATGTTAATTCTGAATTGTTTGAGGCACGGGTCTAAAACTTTTTGTAGCCATCGCTAGATTTTGCAGACGACAAGAAAAACAGATTTAGAGTTATCTCCCTTCCATCAATTTGCATTCGCAAAACATCGGTAATATCCGTACATCATACGTGATTCAATGTTATTCGAGATAAAGAATAACTACCACGAAGTACCAAATGAGTTCGGCATTCCCAGCGGGGTACATAGAAATGTTACTCGCTTGTGAGTGGGGTACATTAAAAATAATAGAAGAGCGCTCAGCCAATCAGAAAACGACATTTATGTGTGAGGCAAGATAATGAGTGTTTCCGTTAACATGTTGCCGACATGGTCCTACTGGTGACACAAGAAAGGTAAACAGGTTACTGAGGTAAACTTTGTGAGATACGTTAGTTTCCACATAACATCGACCTTTCAGAGCAGCAATGTTTTATTCGCCAACAGTGGAATAGAATCTACCGATTTGGCTTATGACTGTGGTGCAATTATTATTGTCAACATAGTTCATCAATATGAGACTTGTTATCATACTTCAAGGTTATTGTCAATCCTCTTTGATATTTTTCATATTTTGGGACAATTGTCAACCCACTTTGCATTAAAAATGAAGAATAATGACAATTATTATGGCTATACAACTTCTTTTATTCTGTAGAGGCGACGTTTCGACATAGGTTCTAATGTTGTTGTCAAGCAAGTGATACATGAGTAACAAATTGAGAGAATATATACAGGAGTGTTGTTACAGTAGATAGGGAATGAGTTGTTTATACAATAGATGAGGTTGATGTACAACGTTTGTATGAGAGATTGAGTAAATTGATAGGAAGCCAGTAGGGTGGCATATTCATTCCCTATCTACTGTAACAACAACTCCTGTGTATATTCTCTCAATTTGTTACTCATGTATCACTTGCGTGACAACGACATTAGAACCTATTTCGAAACGTCACCTCCACAGAATAAAAGAAGTTGTAATAATAATTGTCATTATTCTTCATCAACTCAATTTATAAAATGACCATCAAAGAAGTCACTTTGCATTGTCAAAGTCCAATTGTTGACTATTGTTTACATACTTCGGGATGGTTGTCAAAATGCTTCATATGATTATCAACCTATTTCATGATGATTTTCAAGGTACTTGGTGATGAGTGTCAACTTAGTTCCTGACGACTGGACACCTACCGCATGAAAATCAACAACCTTCTTCATGGTGATTTTCAACTTACTTTCAAATGTGTGTCAAACTATTTCAAGACGATTGGTGATTGTCAAGCTACTTTCTAATGACTGTCAACTCACTGAGGTGACTGTCAACCCTGCTTTTTGATGATTGATGACTGTCAAAGGACTTCATGATGACTGTCAACCTACATCGTGATGAGTGTCAACCTACTTCATGATGACTGTCAACCTACTTCATGATGACTGTCAACCTACATCATGATGACTGTCAACCTACTTCATGATGATTGTCAACCTACAACCAACCTACATCATGATGATTGTCAACCTACATCATGATGAGTGTCAACCTACTTCATGATGATGAGTGTCAACCTACATCATGATGACTGTCAACCTACATCATGATGACTGTCAACCTACATCATGATGACTGTCAACCTACATCATGATGACTGTCAACCTACATCATGATGACTGTCAACCTACTTCATGATGACTGTCAACCTACTGTCAACCTACATCATGATGATGACTGTGTCAACCTACTTCATGATGACTGTCAACCTACATCACCTACTTCATGATGACTGTCAACCTACATCATGATCAACCTACTTCATGATGACTGTCAACCTACTTCATGATGAGTGTCAACTGCTACTTCATGATGACTGTCAACCTACATCGTGATGAGTGTCAACCTGTCAACCTACATCATGATGACTGTCAACCTACATCGTGATGACTGTCAACCTACATCATGATGAGTGTCAACCTACTTCATGATGAGTGTCAACCTACATCATGATGACTGTCAACCTACATCATGATGAGTGTCAACCTACATCATGATGACTGTCAACCTACATCATGATGAGTGTCAACCTACTTCATGATGACTGTCAACCTACTTCATGATGACTGTCATACATCGATGACTGTCAACCTACTTCATGATGACAACCTGTCAAACCTACTTCATGATGATGACTGTCAACCTACTTCATGATGACTGTCAACCTGATGACTGTCAACCTACATCATGATGAACCTACTTCATGATGATGTGTCAACCTACTTCATGATGACTGTCAACCTACTTCATGATGATTGTCAACCTACTTCATGATGAGTGTCAACCTACTTCATGATGACTGTCAACCTACTTCATGATGATTGTCAACCTACATCATGATGACTGTCAACCTACATCATGATGACTGTCAACCTACATCGTGATGAGTGTCAACCTACTTCATGATGACTGTCAACCTACTTCATGATCAACCTACTTCATGATGAGTGTCAACCTACATCAACCTGATGAGTGTCAACCTACTTCATGATGAACTGTCAACCCTACATCATGATGACTGTCAACCTACTTCAACCTACATCATGATGACTGTCAACCTACATCATGATGAACCTACATCGTGATGACTGTCAACCTACATCATGATGACTGTCAACCTACATCATGATGAGTGTCAACCTACATCATGATGACTGTCAACCTACTTCATGATGAGTGTCAACCTACTTCATGATGACTGTCAACCTACATCATGATGACTGTCAACCTACATCATGATGACTGTCAACCTACATCATGATGACTGTCAACCTACTTCATGATGACTGTCAACCTACTACAACCTACATCATGATGACTGTCAACCTACATCATGATGACTGTCAACCTACTTCATGATGATGACTGTCAACCTACATCATGATGACTGTCAACCTACATCGTGATGACTGTCAACCTACTTCATGATGACTGTCAACCTACATCATGATGACTGTCAACCTACTTCATGATGACTGTCAACCTACTTCATGATGACTGTCAACCTACATCATGATGACTGTCAACCTACATCATGATGACTGTCAACCTACTTCATGATGACTGTCAACCTACATCATGATGAGTGTCAACCTACATCATGATGACTGTCAACCTACATTGTGATGACTGTCAACCTACTTCATGATGACTGTCAACCTACATCATGATGACTGTCAACCTACTTCATGATGACTGTCAACCTACATCATGATGACTGTCAACCTACTGTCAACCTACTTCATGATGACTGTCAACCTACATCATGATGACTGTCAACCTACATCGTGATGACTGTCAACCTACATCATGATGACTGTCAACCTAATGATGATTGTCAACCTACTTCATGATGACTGTCAACCTACTTCATGATGACTGTCAACCTACTTCATGTCAACCTACTTCATGATGATGATGAGTGTCAACCTACTTCATGATGACTGTCAACCTACATCATGATGAGACTGTCAACCTACATCATGATGACTGTCAACCTACATCATGATGACTGTCAACTTCTGACATCATCATGATGACTGTCAACCTACATCGTGATGAGTGTCAACCTACTTCATGATGATCCTACATCGTGATGATTGATGATGACTATCAACCTACATCGTGATGACTGTCAACCTACATCGTGATGAGTGTCAACCTACTTCATGATGAGTGTCAACCTACTTCATGATGATTGTCAACCTACTTTGCCGTGACTGTCAACCTACTTCATGATGACTGTCAACCTACTTCATAATAAGCGTCTTGTTTATACACCCCACCATGTCGCTGACTCCTACTGGGCCTGTACTGAGGGTTGCTACCACAGCGTTCAGGGCCGTATTCGGCTCCGTGGCACCGTCTGAAACAATATACATATATAATTTAACAACCTGGAAAAGTTGCATATTCAAAGTTAGAATGTGGCGGTGAGATCGCCTGTCCTTTGTTATACACTCCCAATAAACGTGAAGATGTTTGTCGAGAGAGGCGACTTACGGGATCGGGCGGTCAGGCTCGCTGACTTGGTCGACACATGTCATCGTATCCCAATTGAGTAGATCGATGCTCATGTTGTTGATCACTGGCTTGGTCCAGGATCGATTATTGACACACAACCGTCATATAGCTGGAATATTGCTGAGTGCGGCATTAAACAGTAAGTACATACAAATGAACAAATTATTCTCTCTGTAGCGCTTATCCTAACAATACATGTACACCTCCAGCCTGCAGCCCCTAGATGCTGGGATTATCCAGACATTCAAGGTTCATTACAGGAGACATCAGCTCAATCACCTTGTTGATTACATAGGGCCTCTAACTGTCCTGGGCGGTGGGGTAGCCTAAGGGTTAAAGCGTTGGCTCGTCACGCCGAAGACCCGGGTTCGAATCCCCACATGGGTACAATGTGTGAAGCCCATTTCTGGTGTCCCCCGCCGTGATGTTGCTGGCATATTGCTAAAAGCGGCGTAAAACCAAACTCAGTCAGTCAGTCTAACTGTCCTACCTGGTTATAATGCCACCCTGGATATAATGCCACATTTTCTTCTGGACAAACGGTGGCATTATAACCAGGGTATGCTGTATATATTTCCACCACCATACCCTCCCAACTCGAGCGGCCTGTAATCTTCTTACATTTGAGGCTACTCGGGGATTCTACCCTTGACTGTATTTATTTAACCTTGTACATAATTTTAATTTACGGACTATATGTAAGTGAAAAGTTGACCAGACTTATGACTTGGCTGGTTGCATGTCATCGTACACCAAGGGTGGACACCGTTGCTCGGAACGTCTGGTTTGCCTTGTCCACATTTAGTTATTTATAGACACAAGATAACCTCTGAGTGCATCGCATAAACACTACCAAACAAAGCAGATATGAACTTTATAGCATGCATGGACTGACAGCGCTCTACATACGGTATGGGTTTCCAGGCTGAACGCTGGTTGTCCAGAAGTTGTCCTTGAAGGGTGCAATGCCGAGAGCCCACGCAAACAGTGACGTAACGCCCACCTTCCAGTTGACCGTATTGGGAATGTAGTCGTCGCTGGCACGGGCCTGGAACGATGTGGCGTATGATGTGACAAATGAAAATATAAACCTTTTTAGGTTAAAGAGCAAAAACTTCAAAATGTAGCGTAAGTTCCTGTTCTCTCACCCAAACCCGTGAAGATTCTGGTTAGAATTGGTCAAGACTGTTGTAAGAGGCAACGCAGGATCGGGTGGTCAGGCTCGCTGACTTTGTTTGACACATGCCATCGTATCAATTTTATTACCCTTAAGATAAATTTGTTTTTCTGATTGGTCAATAGCCAAAGCATACGAAACCATGTAGGCGGATTTGCCAGGGTGTACGAACCGTCAAATGTGTCACGTGACACACTACGCTGGATTGTACAAATTACCTTGACCTTAGACGGAATATGGCTGCCAAACAGCTGATCGTTTCGAAATTGTAGAGCTGGCGTATACAATTATGAGTATAAACAGAGTAATAAAATTGTTGCCATAATTTCTTATTTGTTTGCATCAATAGAATATAAAAAAGTATAATGTTTCTATATTTCATTTTTCGTTTTGCAAACACCTAAAATTCGATCATCTTATCATAAACTAAGCTATCACGAGTTATCTCCCTTTATGAGCGTGACCGTTGACTGTTTGATTAAACATACTGTATGAAGTTTATTGTCGTTTTTTTGTTATTTTCAATTGAATGTTGATTTTTAAAGAGATCTTAAGGGTCATAATTTCGTCACATGGTGTTTTGAAAGGGTTACGGGACTGTAAGACCCTTGTAAATTCCGTAAGCGCCTCGGGAAATGCGGAATTTACAAGGGTCTTACAGTCCCGTACGCCCTTTCAAACACCGTGTGACGAATAGTGTAGATCGGTGCTCAGGCTGTTGATCACTAAATTCTCTGGTTCAGACTTGGTTATTTACAGACCAGTGCCATATAGCTGGAACACAACAAACCAACCAGTCTGTTCTCTCACGATACCTGTGTAACAACTGGGTATCTCCAACGCTTGCAGTACGTTGCGCGGTAACGCCATGCAGTATTGAAGTGTCAGCCCATTCTTAGCGGCGCCGTTACCCATCTGATGCAGCCATTGTCGTCCCAGGTCGATGTCGCTCCACAGTTTGTGAACTCTTTCAAATTCAATATTCAGGAAATCCTAGAAAACAATATGCGATTGATATACTTTTCGTGGTGCTTGATATAGTTGCAAAACACCTCACAAAGCTTTTAAAGGTCAGCTATGTTTTTGCTCCTCGCCCATTTACGGCGTATCGATGTATTGATATTTTCAGGAACGCTGTGGGAATGACACTTTGAATTGTTACTCTATCACTCCAGAGTTGCAACTACATGGAAACGCTCCTCACAAAATAATTGTGCATTCCTCAACTTCATGTGAGCTGTATGTTCAGGAACGAGAGATCTCACCTGTTCGTAGACCAACAAGCCCCACTTCCTTGCATCAGCTAGCAAATCATTCCAGAATTTCTGAAAAGTAATGAATGGTTCCTGTAAATAAGACGTTTGTTGTGCCCTTAAACCTACAATGGTCTTAAGTGCACAGAAATCATTAATATTCATGAGTGGGCGGAGCTTATGTCACTACGTCACATACACGGCACAGTATCTTCCGCGGAACTAGTGGAGGGAGTTGACCAACGCTTCTTCGTCTGCCATTACCTTATAGTGAGTGAGTGAGTATGGTTTTACGCCGCTTTTAGCAATATTCCAGCAATATCACGGCGGGGACACCAGAAATGGGCTTCACACATTGTACCAATGCGGGGAATCGAACCCGGGTCTTCGGCGTGACGAGCGAACGCTTTAACCACTAGGCTACCCGCCGCCCTCATTGCCTGATACAATGTGACAGCTACAATATGCATATGAGGTATATGTAAACATGAAGTATACGTGCCGTTTATTCAATACCACAGACGTTTATGACAAATGGTAACTTACATCAGCATGTTCGATTTGTTTGTCTGAGGGAGAAATAAATCATATATTCCTTCAACTATCTTAACTGCAATTATTCAAATAAGAATCCCAATGGTATTAATAACCACGAGGCTATGATTCACGAGAGATATAATGAGAATGAAGACAATACATGCAACAGTGTCGCTGTTACATCCGGGAAATACTCTGTTCGTGCTTTAAAATACTAATAGTCGAAACTCGTTGTCTCGAATTTGGATGTGTTGAATCCCCGGTTACGAAAACAAACTGTCCCCACAAACTTTTACTCTTAATGTTACTGTTTTAACCCGAATTGAATCAATTTTATAGTCCTCAGAGTTAAAAATAAGTACGTAAATATGTTGGGGTTTTCTCAGTATTTTCATTGTAATATCATGATCATAGGCTCTCCCGGATTTGATTATATTTGTCCAAGAAATCTGTGTTTGTAGTAAGGGGTGGCTTAATGGGCCGAGTTGTCGACCTTGGTGAAGTGGTTTATTGCTTATCATACTCCCAAGGGAGTTGAGGTTGCCGGGTTTGTTTTTGTGCCGTTTATAGCAATATCCCAGTAATATCACGGCAGGGGACACCAGGAATGGTCTTCACGCCTTGTATTCATGTGGGAAATCGAACCGGGACCTTCGGCGTGACGACCACTAGGCTACCCACCACTCCCACTTACAAAGAAAACGTGTCACCGATAGAAATATAGCCGTTACCTCCTCCAACGGTAAAGACTTTTCACCCTCAATCAGGAAGTCGTACTTCCCTCCATTAGCTTTGGCATAAGTCGTGTTGCTGGACCTAGGAGAAACCCAAGGGACCGTTTAGTAAGATTGTTACATTCATAAACACGAACAAAAGTTAAACACTTCTTTTTCTACGTACGTAAACCCCTATAGGATTCCATAGGAACACTGGTGTGGGGTGAACCTGGTTTGAAAGTTGGTCACGTGACTACAGTGTGTAACCCTGCTGATGGCGTGTCACAGTGCCCCACGGAGTAGATCGTTACTCATACCATCGACCATTGGATCGCCAGACCCACACTTGGTTAAATGCAGGCAACTGTGACAAGCTTACTTTTTGTGGATTTTTCAAAAAGCACCATCGATCACTCGATAGCCATGACATCGTAGATGTGTCAAGATTACCATTGCCTAGTTTTCATATCTTGCTTGTTATCGTCCCGATACACAATTACCTGTTTATGCTCCAGATCGAGGTCAAGGTTGTCAAATCGAGGTCAAGCTCGAGTAAAGACAATACAGGAAATGTCTTTGCGTGATTACTCCATATTTGAGTATATTTGGTCTTGCATTTTTGCCAATTGTGACTTGAAGGTGGTGTGTGCTGCTTCATATTTTGCTTACAGCACAGCAGAACCTCACCCCTGCATAACCAAGAACTAAGTAACACGCATGTACTGTAGATCATAGTACATAATTTACAACATCCAAGACATCTAGTACAAAGTGTAATTAATATTGTCCAACAACCAGTTTTTATATATCACCCCACTAAAATAATGTTTACATAATTTGATAAATAATTGTTTCATGATGAATATTCATATGGCTGAAAGTTTTCACGTTTTTGTTTTGAATATCTGACAGTAGTAACCGAAATAATTGTAACCATGCCATCACGGTCATTTTATATTATTTCGAGCTGTTGATTGATTTGTGACTCTATGACTTTTTGTGTGTATAAAAACTTCACCATAAATGGCAAAGTTCATATATTTATATTTTTTTTAAATAATGTTACAAGAACTGCTATTTATTTAATATATCATTATCAATATATTTACAGCATGGCAAAGAAACAATTTGACACATGCAGATCCCTGTCATCTATCCAAAGTAAAATTTATAATGCATTTTCTTTCACATTTGCAAAGCAACAAACAATTTATTTCTTGTATCTTTGAGTCATTCTGTCACCTGAACTTGCATACAGTCATCCACAGACTTGGAAGAGAGTAAAATTATATGTCAAGCCTACCAACTAGTTTACACATGCATTTTACATTGCATAAAGCCAATTGTCTCCATTGATTATATCTATTAAATAGTTCCTAACAAATATGAATATTGATATGTATAAAATAGTTTTTAATTTGAAATAGTTACTGAAAATATTGCTGCAGCATAACAAATGTATTTAGAAAATAAATAAAACATTAAACAAACAAAAATATTCTAATTTGGAAATTACATACTTTAATTGAAAATGGAAATGACAGTCAATGCCAAATATGAATAGACCATCAACTCGATAAAGTTGGTAACACATGACTCTTTTATGAATAGCAGTATATTAATTAATAGTTTTATTAATTCAATAAATAAAGTTTACTCAAATACATTTTACGTTAACCATGTCATTGATTCCCGAAATATATTTTCTGACAAACACTGTCCGCGATACTGAAAAGAAACACGTTTAGCGATAGAACTGCACTGGCTGTCAAAAATATATTATAGCTAAAGAAATGTACTCATATGTCTTCGAATTGACTCATTGTTGTCGGTTGTCAGTAAGAAACCGATAATCCTTGAAGGAATAATAATTTTTCGATCTTATCGTCCCAAAATGATCCAATTATTCCGACTGTCACCAGCTGTTACAGCCAAGCATGGTAGTATACTTGGTCCGGTCTAGTAAGGTGATATTTGGCGGTCGCGCAATTTGGTACCAGAACTGGTTCTTGAGTATTCGCTTGTCACCGGAAATCTAGTAGCGGAAGTAGCGCCTCGCGAGACTTACGGGCCTTATACGCATGATAATCTGTCGACCCCTCAAAGCTAGTCGTCTATTCATCTCTGTGTAACACTTCATGACCTACTGTCTACAACACGTGTATTGGAAAAAAACGCCTTACCTCCACTAAATGATCAAGCCATAGTGCAAGGGCAAGTAAGCAAATCTGGCCAGCCATTGTATTCAGTTCCTATTGTGCATGCATTTTATAAAATCGGGTGTTTTTGTCCCGCATACAACGTTTTAATTCTGTTTTAAAAAGTACGTATTCTGTTATTCGAGAATGAAAATAGCGTCACCGGCACTGTTGAAAGAAACAACAATACACAGCGTTACTTCGCCTAGCGACAGAAGACGACCCTAACATTTGTCCCGTTTGTGTTGCTATAGAAACAGCATTCTCGTATCTGATTGGACGAATGGCGTATCATGTCACCTAATGGTTGCGCTCGAAGGTACCCGAAACGCCTTCATCAAGTAAAATGAAGTTGTTATGCATAAAAGTTTCAAGGGTTTTGGGGTTTTTTTTGTTCCCCTAACTCTTGAACCTCTATCAAATGAGAACTGTTTATAGGTATGTTTACGACTGTTTACGGTTGCACTCTGCTATTAAGATGGCGTAGGTAAACAAGTGCTCCACTGTAATTATTAAGAGAGGAAAATGACTTATGTAAAGCTTATACAGTTAAAGGGTTAACTGCTGGAAAGGTGGACGTATTCACTTGAAACTTTGAATAAAAACAAAATACGGATATGAGGAAGTGATCAATACTCCCGAGAACCGATGTATCTGGATTGCAAAAAAACCCAACAAAAACCAAAAACTTTGATTGGCCCAAAACGTATAAACTGAAAATGTCACAGAGCTGTACCCAAACACATAATATTGTTTGTTTTACCTTCACACACCATCCAAAATACGTATATACTTTGTTTTGACCTGCAGTTTTAGATGGAGTTGTGTTTGTACAAGGCAGGTACAAAACGGAAACATAGTCCAAAGAAGAAATGACATTCCACATGTGCCGTATGTATACTGAAGGAAACTAATAAGGGAACACCACATCGCAGTGTTCCTCTATTTATACTCAGATTCACATCCACAGTGTGAAGAGACATTGAAAAGAATAATGCCTGTGCTTTCATGTGTTCCCTTATTTGTTTCCCTCAGTATATATTTTCATGCTTATTATAGTCATTATCTTATCACATGACTCACCAGAACATGCTGTGGGCAAGAACAGGAAGTTCCGTCTTGTTATACAGCCACCTTGTAACACACGAAGAAAGGGGGTTATTTAAGTAATATTGACATAAACAGTTCTAACAGCAACCATTTTATATATATACTGACAAAGGCGCTTCATGCATTCATAATGAATAACGATCAGAAAGCGAATAATGTATATGTATGTTCCTTAATATAGTTTATTGCATTATGAGATATAAGAAATTATCAGCATGACCAAACACAATATTTATTGGTTGGAAGCGAAAACGCCTCCTTTAATCAGGCTGAATTTGTCTCTCGGGTGAAATGTCTCTCTGAACTGAGATTCAAACTGAACTTTAAACAATTCCAAATGACCAATGAACATAGCTGTAGCAAATTAGGAGCCACGTGACCAGGTGGCTAATCCGAAAATATTGTCCCGCTTTACTTCATGGTTAATGTGGAAATCGAGTTTTCTATACATCTCTAATTTAAGCACATTCTGTGTTTTTACTGATCAAAAACGTTGATAAAGTCATACACTTTCAATTCAAAACAAATCCACACGTAATAGAGCACACTTGTACTAATTCAGTATATAATTTCAAATTGCAGAATCGGAAAATCCATTCCATTTTAGTAGAACCCAGGCTTTTCTTGTTTCACTGCATTTAAGCAGAGACATTGTATGGTCTCTGATTTAAGACAATCAGTTAACATCTCACTGCAATCCATCAGGAAAGATGCTAGGTTTGGCTTCCCATGTGATGACACCGTGGTTCTTGTCGTAATAGTACCACCACCAGTCGTACTGGATGTACCTGACAACAAAACAGGAATAATTCCTGTAATCTGATTGGTTTAGCGTAAACATTTTGGGTTCTCCTCTTATTCAGTCTGATAGAATTTCAGCTGACGACTGTGTTGTTGTATTTTCCACAATCTATTAGTAAACAGGAGGTTCCTTTATATACCACTTTATATATGATTATATATGATTCTTTCAAATATATATACATAGTTAATAGAGGTGTGACGATACAGACATTTCACGATGCGATAAGTATTGCGATATGGAACGATACGATTCGATACGATGCATATCACGATATGCTATCATTCGTTATTTTCTTTTAAAAAGTTTATTTTGATAACAAGAAACAGTGTAAATTTTGACATAACCGTCAATTTCTGGTGAAAATTCACAATTTTAAGGTCAACGATACATATCACGATACGGAAAAAAGTATCGATATATTTATTGTCAGAAAAGTATCACGATTATCGATACTACGATATATCGTCACAGCTCTAATAGTTAATGCATTATGATTACATTTTAGCATAGGAAAAGACCGAATGATCCTTAACTTGTTTGAGTAGCATATGTAGGATGATATTGCTACGGAATTGAGTATTATACATAAGTTGACAAAATGTCACGACTGTACAAACCTGACGGGTACCCCCAACTGTTTAATGTAGTTGTTGATGTCCAGTATCGTGTCCTGGTAGTTCTTCCCCTTCTCAGGTATGTTAAAGTAGTATGCACCTGCACAAACAGCAGTTTTTGTGCATGGAAAAATAAATTGAAAATGGAATGCGTCAGGGTTGTTTTCTATCCCTTTATCTATAAACAGGTTTTGGTGAGACAGACTAATAGCTGATAGCATGAACACTGTCCACACCACCAGATGACATACAATCACAGAGATCTCGCATTCTAAACACCGACGGGACGGTGGGGTAGCTTAGTGATTAAAGCGTTCGCTTGACAGGTTCGATTCCCCACATGGGTACAATGTGTGAAGCCCATTTCTGGTGATGTTTGTGAGAGATGATTTTACGGAATTCCCTTTAAAAAGTCATAAAGACAGCCGTCTCAATAATAGTTGAAGATGAAAATTTGAAGAATGATGTTTATTTGTTTATATATTCTCACCATCGTCGGTCCAGTACCCCAAGTAGTTGATTGTAAAGTCCGACTTGACATATCGGTCCGTACGTCCGTACCATGTTTGTAAAATCTGACCCCAGCTAACGAAGGCCTGCAAGTAGTTTGTGATACTCCTTGTGATAGAAAATAAAACACTCAAATTTCATAAATATTCTAGACATTTCTTAATATGCTTTTATATCAATGAATATCAATGAAAAACTACATTTGTACTATTTTCTTAAATGTAATGGGCCGCTGGTGTAGCCCAATGGTTAAAACATTCGCTCGTCCCGCTGAAGACCCGGGTTCGATTCCCAACATGTGTACATTTCTGGTGACCCCCGCCTTGATATTGTTGGAATATTGCTCAAAACGGCACAAAACTACACTCACTCCCTCAAGATCACAGAATCACGATTTTCCTTCAGGTCGTGTGGCCGGAGAGTGGCCTTAATTTCACGGAACAGCATTAAAGAGATGACACTGGCGAACTTCTTAAACATTTAGGGGCACACCCCTTAAATATTCACAGTGTAAATAAATTTGTTGTTTCTAAACTCAGGTAATTTGTTGCATAAACTGGAAAAGCGTGTATTCCTACATTCCTGCGATCGGAAACTGTGGTTACGACCCATCCCACAGTATAAAAGATTGAGCATTCGGAAGTTTATGTACCTTGTTAATGCCTTGGTTGCCACAGAAAAGAATAAAACTGTTTTCTACATCTGCAGGAACATTCTCCACTCCACCCATCGTCCCCCAGTAGACGTTGTCACCGCCCGTACTTGCGTTCTGACGCCATATTGATGACGACATAAACTGACTGGCAGGGGAGATAATCAGGGTATTTGCAGTCTTCACGCGATCAAATAGTGCCAGGGGACCCCTTTGAGTCCATCGACGATCGTAAATGATGACGGCCCCCATCTGTAATTGTGAAATGAATAATTGGTTAAAACGGGGTGCGATGCTGAATCCTGTGGCGCCCTCTATTGTATCATGGCATTCCAGAATGACGCCATGTCCCACAACTGCGAAAGGTCACGTCACGATTGCAATGGAAAATGTGTTAAATATAATCTTAATAATTATCTTTTTTCAGTTTTTAGGATTTTATCATAAATATATCGGATGCCCTGAAGGTATTTGTAATATTTCAAGTAAAATTTGAAAATTCGAAATGAGAATGACTTTTTTCAGACGCTTACTGCCCAAGACGTAGTTCTCGATGTCCAAACATTTGGCCGCTATAACTAAGGTAGCCCAAAGGTAGAGTAGCCTCTTGTATTTGGAATCCAGGAAAGCCAGATATGGTGTAGTTACCGTTGGTGGCGGTGTTGTTAGCTCCGTTGATGAAACGCTGTTGTTGAAGATGTTGATGAAAACATTAGTGTAGATGATGATGATGATGATGATGATGATGATGATGATGATGATTGAATAGTTTGTATTAAATGATGCATAAATATATTTCATGTTTACAGTCAATGTGTGATGAAGGCTCGAAATTGATGCAGTTCTTTGACGTAAACCACTCTTGAGAAACACAAGAGCACGAGTGCGTGCGTGCGTGCGTGCGTGCGTGCGTGCGTGCGTGCGTGCGTGCGTGTGACAGAGAGACAGAATCAACGATCATGGGTACCTGGCGGAACTGTGAGCCTCAGACGTCTGAGTCACTCATACCCTTGTAAGGTAGAGAATATAGGATGTTGCGATATTTTATTCTATTTATATATAGAAACACATCGAAAACGAAAAACATATAGCAACATCCTACATTTTTCATAGTATTAACGACCGCCTCCGTGGTATAGTGGTTAGAGCGTCCGCCCAGAGAGCGGAAGGTCGCGGGTTCGATCCCCGATCGCGTCATACCAAAAGACGTTAAAATATGGTACTTGTTGGTCCCTGTCTGGCGTTCGGCATTAATGGGTACAACAAGGACTGGTCGGCTCGGAGTCAGTATAATGTGTCTGAGTGGGGTATTCATGCTTCACTGCGGCATGGTATCTCAGTGGGCTAGCACTATAAAACCAGCCTAAGTCTGGGCTAGTACAAGCAGCCGCACATACACATACACACGCATGCACGTCGTCATATGAGCGAAAAATGAGCACGACGTTAACCCCAATTTCACCTCACCTCACGTCATAGTATTAACCATGGCAAAGGAACTTATGCAAACATCTGTTATTACATTGACCCTCAAAGAATAATTAAAAGGCAAATTTAACTAAAAATGAACAAAAAAATGTAGTTTATAAAAAATATTGACTCATTTTGTGGTGATGATAACAATTGCTGTCATCTTCTCAAGATTCTGGCATACAGTCGTCAAGGGATCACATCTATATCAGTCACCGAGCACAGAGTCAATATCTGGTGTAACCTCCGCCAACTGCAATAACGTCCCTGACCCTCCTCCTCACTGTATCAGACGTTAAATTGGCGTTGAGGCGTTGCGTTCCATTCTTGATGGAGGGCTTGTTCCAAAGCATCAAGATTTTGTACTGCAGGGTCTCTCTGGACTATTTTGCGATCAGTAATGTCCCAAACATGCTCTATGGGATTAAGATCTTGACTCATGGCGGGCCAAGGTGGAGTTGCTGTCGCCTCTTGATGTAAGAAATCACCAACGGCACGGTACGTGGGGCCTAGCATTGTCGTCCATTAAGACTGGCCTTGTGTTGAGAGGATGGTCATCAAAGTGTGGCACAACAACCCTCCCTGGGTACCGTTGTCTATTTAGATTTTGTCTGATGGTCACAAGGTCATTACAACAATGAACTCATGCCAAAAGGTTCTTGCACCAAGATATTAGATTGTGCATATGCAGTGTTTCAGCGGCGCCAAACATCAGCCACGAAGACCCTCCCACATGACGTCTCATTCCAGTGACATCCATCGTTAACACCAACATAGTGTTCTGGGATAACAACGGACGTTTAATTGGACGTCTGACTATAACTGGCCGATTCCATCCATCGTTAACACCAACATAGTGTTCTGGGATAACAACGGACGTCTGATTGGTCGTCTGACTATAACTGGCCGATTCCATCCATCGTTAACACCAACATAGTGTTCTGGGATAACAACGGACGTTTAATTGGACGTCTGACTATAACTGGCCGATTCCATCCATCGTTAACACCAACATAGTGTTCTGGGATAACAACGGACGTCTGATTGGTCGTCTGACTATAACTGGCCGATTTCAAGCAATTTCGAACTGTTCTGCTGAAGTGAGTGAGTTTACGCCGCACTCAGCAATATTCCAGCTATAGGACGGTGGTCTGTACATAATCGAGTCTGGGCCAGACAATCCGGTGATCAACAGCGTGAGAATCGATCTACGCCCTTGGGATACGATGACATATGTCAACCAAGGTAGCGAGCCTGACCACCCGATCTCACTTTGTTTTTAACACCCCACTTGACATGAACGGATAAAGTCTTATAATACTTAGAAGGACTGTATCCTCTCTAGGAGTTGCCACTCGAAGTGGACCTGACGCTTAGGGTTCTTAGCATCATTAGTTGGCTGGTGTCCTTCTGGCCAATCGGCTGATAGTAGATGGATGACAGCCAACAGCTCTTGCAATAGCTCTCAGTGACATGCGAGCATTCCGCTTACCAATAACCTGCCATGTATGAGCAGCTGTCAGTTGAAAGGCCCTATATTTCCTCATTTAGTCAAATGATTTTCTAAGTTATCGAGCTGAAAGAACAGTTTACTGAAATTTGCGTAATGACGGATACATGTATTGCACGTGATGCTCGCCTTTGGTCGTTGCACGGGCATGTCTACAACCAATGTATGGTGTGCCTGAAGGGTCAAAATAATTATACAAACAAGCATAATTAGGACATGAATATAAAAGGCTATATGGAGTTTAAATTCCACGCTGTGATGATACTTTTTCATGTGTATATATAGGTCGCATCTAAACTATATTTAATCTCTGTGGCTACGGATTTTACCTGTTTGAACAGCATGAATGGTATGGCAGGATTGTTGTAGGTGAAGATGCTTGTATCCGGGGTGTACTGTACAAAACTGGCCTCGATCTGACTGGTCCCTGCCTGGTACAAGAAGCTGTTGGACTGCCACTGACCAATGAAGTCCACACCACTGGACTGAGTGTTCTTGACCAGCTTCAGAGATCCATCAGCCGTGGTGAAGACCTCACCTTCAGATCTGAAGAAGATTGGAGCGCTCTTCAGCCAGACGTCTCCCTGGACAACGACGTTGTAGCTGCCGTCGGTGTTGACGTTGACGGCAAAGTCCTGCTTTCCCTCTGTGCATGGTGTGACTGCTGAAATGAAATACAGTGATGTTTGTTTTGGACTGAATTCTCTCTTCACAAAGATGGATGCATGTATTTCTTTGAATGTGTTAGTTTTGTGTGGGTCGGGGTTGGCGAGGCTCCCCAGTCTTCAGGGAATGACCCTCAAGGTTCTTTGCGGGAGAGAGAGAGAGAGAGAGAGAGAGAGAGAGAGAGAGAGAGAGAGAGAGAGAGAGAGAGAGAGAGAGAGAGAGAGAGAGAGAGAGAGAGAGAGAGAGAGAGAGAGAGAGAAGAGATTCGAGCAATATTCTCCAATATTCGAGCAACATTCACCAGAGTGATTCATTTGCTTCAGTGTGGGGCCTGACCTTGACCCTAGTGTTGTCAGATATGGGTACCGTTGACTGATAATGGACTTGTTACAACAATACATAGCGGTCATAACGTGTCACAGGGGTCGAGACTTCATTTGACTAACATCAACCTCTTTATCATATACATACAGATTACATCTCGTCTATTTCCATAAGGTGTAAGGTCTGGAAATGCTGGGACCACATTAGCTGGTGGAGTTTACGTCACGTAGTTCGAGGATAGGTTACAAACAACATACGGAAAAAACGACTGATAATCAATATTGGGTTAAAACAAACAATACTTATTTCACTCTGATGACATATATCTGTATCCATTTACATATAATAGGATTTTAGGGGACTTGCAAACAGGCAAAATTGCAAACAGACATATATAAGATACCCTTCTTAAGACACAAAGTATATCAACTCAGACCCAAAAACCATTCCGTTTGTATCACGCGAATGCCGAAATGAAACCAAAGTAGAGAGTAACAAATAACCTCCAGTTACGACTGAAGGCGGTGATAATATATCCGAATATCATGCCCCATGTGATATAGGTATAAAGAGCCGACCAATATTTTGATATCATATCGTCAAATAGTATGTCTCAAATGATTAAATGTTAATCAATACCATTTATACCTACAAATGTGTTTTGTAACATGATCGCCGCAGATAATGACGATTGTCTATATTACGAGGCAGCGATATATTTTCCTCCTTTGACGATACCGATAACTGCGATACATAAAACGCTTGCAAGATGTATCGATTCCTATTTTAAAACTTACATCGATTCAAATTTCAACTTGAACTAGTTATATCCATCTCGAGCCAAACATGACTTAAGTCTTGATACATTGAAATTATATAAAACGAAGACCCTCCGATTTATTAGTGAATAAATGTAGCTAGCTTTACTTAAAATATAGGTTTGAAACTAACATAATTTGAAAATTACATATTGGCTGTAACTATTTTGATGGACTAATCAGCGAGCGCGTCTTAAGACACAAAGTATGAACTCAGACCCAACCATAATGCTATGAAAAGGCGCAAAAATTATGTATCGCAGTACGTATCGTATCGTGACCTTTCATCATGCCCCATGTGATATAGGATATAAAGAGCGTGATATTTGTTTCATATCGTCATCCAGTATGTTATTGGATGTTATACGTGTTACCTACAAATGTTTTTTGGCATAACATCTCTTGACAGTCTCCTCCAAACCAAGCTGCATGCATTGTTTTATGATGATCATTTGTACATGTAAATACACTCAACCTACTCCGTACCTTTATCAGATCGACCCGTGACTATCCGGGTTAGAATTTGTCTTCACTAACCCATGCTTGTAAGATGTGACTAACGGGATCGGGTGGTCAGGCTCACTGACTTGTTTGACACATGTCATCGTATCCCAGTTGCGTAGATTGATGCTCACTGAATTGTCTGGTCCAGACTCGATTACTTACAGACCGCCGTCATATAGCTGGAATATTGCTGTGTGCGGCGTAAAACAACAAACCAAATCTTCATCAAATCGGCATTTTTTCAAACTACATCACTGACAATGAAAACCACATGACAAGCCATGGACAGCATATATCAAACCCAGCTTTATATCTAATAAGAACAATGCGTTGGGGAAATTGGCGGATTACAAATATCCTTCATCAGACCTAGGTGACCGTCAAGAGGCAAAAACTTCATCAGCTGTTTAAGTTGTATAGTTTTATTGGGTTATTAGATTTTTTACTTTGATGGGCAAAAAGGTTTTGTTATTATCAACCATTGTGATCAACCCAGAACAAACGAGCCACTTACTGATACAGAGGTACAACGACACAAATCCACACACCCAGGCCTTGGTGAACATCTTGAATCACCAGCATCCAAGAGGCCCAATAATCGCTGGATGTTATACAGGCAAGGTCGGGCACTATCTCTAGCCATATGGGGTGAATGACGTGTGATACCGCCCGGACGTCCAATGGCGTATCAACCTGTGGATAATCTGACCATTATTTATCAGTTATCCTATCACATAACGCACAATTAGCATCTATATACAAACATTCCACATTTAGTATGTAGACCGTGTCCACAATCTAGTTCTTGTTTCAGATTTATTTATACCACTGTTTCCAGTAATTTTGCAGAAAGATGTTAATGGCAATGCCGAAAGCAACGTTGTCTGTGTTAGATGAGATATAATTTAAAATTGTAGCATTTCAATTTCTCAACCAAGATGCAGATAGTCTGTCATTACGGACTTCTTGAAATGACAATATCAAGCTAGTGACCTTGACATATTTGTCTTAGCGTGTAGTGTCGCTGTATCGGGAGAATGTGCTGTCCACGTTTGTACCGTCTGCACATGATTTGTGGCAACTCTGAAACAGGGTATCGGAGGATCCACACTTTGATAGGATATCGGGATATAATCTACGTGTAACAACCAAATGAAAATGCTCCGAGAGTGATAACATGGCGTGCTGCATGGCTGTATTGTATATATGTCAGTTATCAGGGAAGGGGTAAGGCAGTGACTCTCTCGTCAGTTGACCTTCATTATATACACAAAGACTGACTGACTGACTGAGTTTGGTTTTACGCCGCTTTTAGCAATATTCCAGCAACATCACAGCGGGGGACACCAGAAATGGGCTTCACACATAGTACCCATGTGGGGATTCGAACCCGGGTCTTCGGCGTGACGAGCCAACGCTTTAACCACTAGGCTACCCCACCGCCCCATATACACAAAGAACATAATAAAGCACCACTGTATTTTTGCAATGATAGGTACATAAAACTTCACGTGGAGACCACGATGTGTTTTCTTGACCTGTATGATCCATTGACTCATAAAAACGACAATATGATTGGAATCCATGTTGATTTTATTATGATAATTGCTCATTTAAAAAAACACCGATTTTCATACAAAACCATGTCTGTCCTAGTATGGCCCTGAAATGTTTAATCTTGAATTTATTGGTGAATGTGAACATTCACAATGTCATTTTGCGTGTTTTACATGATTAAAGGTCTATACCTTGTGTAACCTGACTATATGACAGCCAGAACTGTCCTCCTCATACCCCCTGTCAGCCTCCTGATCCTCTGAAGGGGCAGTCAACGCCATTACTCGCAGCTTCCAATTGGGCCAGGTTCTGTACAGGGGGTCCCTTTGTTGCACATGACGACCAATCAGTCCCAGATATGCTCCAAAGGGTTCAGATCGGGGCTCATTCAATCGTGAGATATGTCAGGGGGTGCTTAACTAAGTTCTTTGTGTATAGGTTAAGAATCTATTTGTACATGTGGAGCCATTTGAGCATGGGCCTTAACAAGAGGAACAAAATATCTGTATGGTTCAACTCCAATGTTCATATTGGTTTCGAAGTTCTGTTTTTTGTTTGGGTTTTTTTTGGTGCTTTATTCGGGTGTTTTTCTTAAGTTTATTTTTTTATTATAATTATGTTTTACAGAGTAAAATATATTATGCAGCACAGAGGGTTCGGTGATCCTTGCACAATCAGGCTCATCATCAGCTCAGGGCCCTTGGCCCCTCTATACGCAGCCCAGACAGCGAATGGGAGTTCTCCCAGGAAACACTGCTTAGTCGAACCCACCAAGAACTTTCCGGGGAACATGTAGACTCCCCGACCTTGCAGCCTTCTGCATTACCCAGATTGTCAGAAGGGTTGTGCTCCCGGTGGAGAACCCAGGCACTCTCCTGAACTGCGCCAAGGTACCAAACCAAGGAAACCAATGGGGAGCCTGACGACAGTGTCCTTGGGATGCAAAGGCGAGATCCGCACATATAGCATGATTCTGAATCTTGCCAATCACGTTGCTGTCAAAGCGACAGAAAATTCAATGATATAAAGGCATTCATTGGCTTTATCAAAAAGGACAAGATCAGGTTTGTTGGCTGGAATTCTTCTGAGGCTGCATATGGGCCTATTCCAAAGAAGTTTAAAAGCATGATTTTCCATGACGCCCTGGACATGTTCGGGGTCGTACCATGGATGCACCTCGGTGGCAAAGCCACAGGCATGGCGAAGACGATAGTGGAAGCAGCGAGCCATGCCATCATGTCTTTTAAGATATGCTGTTTGTGCCTAGAAAAGGTATCCACTGACAAGGTGTTGGACAGTCTCTGTAAATTCATTGCAAAGTCGACATTTCATATTGATATTTTGTTTAAGAGTCACATTTAGGCGTTTGCGAGTGGGAGTGACGAGTCCTGAGCAGTTTCAAGACCAGCCGACTTCATCCAGGCGAAGGAGTCGGTTGGATTACTTTTCTGTTCCACACACTGCCTGAACGTACAATGCAATAGTTTGTTTTTTCTTCCGATGATACATGTTTATGGTAACCGTTTGAATGTCTAAATAAACAAATTATTATTGTTCACACACAGTTAAGGGCGGTTGGGTAGCATAGTGGTTAAAGCGTTCGCTCGTCACGCCGAAGACACGGGTTCGATTTCCCACATTCTGTGAAGCCCATTTCTGGTGTCCCCCGTCGTGATATTGCTGGAATATTGCTAAAAGCGGCGTAAAACTAAACACTCTCACACAGTTAGCTTTTGACAGGTGCGCTGGCTTGATTAAGTTTTTTTTTTGGGTGCTATCATGGATGTAAGCTACATTAACAGCAATATTCTACGTGGATTTATACGAAAAAAACTATTGATATGAACTTATTAATACCCTTCAAGTTTTTGTATTAACTATTAAGTCGCATAAATAGCTGGAGACATATTCGGATTAAATATCCGTGTAGAAAGGTTATCTGAATACATCAGCGGTATTTCACGTATAAAACAAAGACCAAGATAAGAACACTTAATCTCCCGACAGAGTGAGTCGTACTGAAACAATAGTACATTCCATGGGTAGGCACATATTACTTAAATATAGAATGATTTTATGTGCGCATTAGACATAAACTGAACGTGCTCCATAAGCTGGTCGGGCGAGACAACACAACCAGAGCTATAGGGAAGCAGCCTAATCACACTTGCAGAGGTGCGGTGTGATCCAGAAAAAAGGATAAAATATATTTGTAACTATTTGTTTATCGAAATCGAAAATATTCCCAGTTTGTCCTGGCAGCCTCGGAGTTCATAATTGTATCCTGAACATACTGACCGAAAATATAAATGAACACACGTTCCTGTTGTAAAAGGTTTCTTTCTCTGGGGTGAGTGAGTGAGTATGGTTTTACGCCGCTTTTAGCAATATTCCAGCAACATCACGGCAGGGGACACCAGAAATGGGCTTCACACATTGTACCCATGTGGGGAATCGAACCCGGCGTGACGAGCAAACGCTTTAACCACTGGTCTACCCCACAGACCCTTCTTACATTTACATTTTTATACATTTATATAGCGCTAATATCCAGTCTTCAGAAGACTGCTCAAGAGCTCTGGTGAACTCCGTATGCAATGCTGAACAAATGAGTTTTTAATCTGGATTTGAAAGTACTGAATGTCTCTACTGATCGAAGAGAGAGGGGTAATTTGTTCACTATATCACTTATGTTTATGCATATCATCAGTATGCATATTTGTGCATTTATTTTTTGTATGAGTATACATCACAGCTCCTCAACTTAATGTGGTAAAGAAAGCCCAATGACAGTGGTTGTGCGCCTCTACAGCTTTGGTGAATGACATGATCAGGCATGGTGAAGATCAACCAGGAATGAGCAGGAAAATTGCTAGGTTCGAACCCAGAGTCAGCAGATTTTATTGCTCCTAAGGGACACAAATCTAGATAGCCAACTGCAACATCCAAGAAGATGGTGCACCCAATTCCCATGTGATCCTGGCTCTTGCAAGGGAAGGAAATTAGTTTGCGAGGGATTCTAGTTTTACGCTGCTTTTAACAATATTCCAGCAATATGAGGGTGAGGGAACACCAGAATGTACCCATGTGGGTCTTCTGTGTGACAAGTGAACGCTTTAACCACTAGGCTACCCCACTGCCCCTCCAGCAATATGACAGTGGGGGAGCACCAGAATGTACCCATGTGGGTCTTCTGTGTGACAAGTGAACGCTTCACCACTAGGCTACACCCCCGTTTGTGAAAAGATTCATGAAAGCCACACTTAAATCCATATATACCAATCTTTATTGTTTACCAGAATAGCATATAAAATCCAATATAAAACAGTCACAGTGGTGTTTTTCTGCACCTTTTGAAAATATCACATAACAGACATATATCAATACCATATTTAGAATATCTTTCATCAACTGGAGTGTTTTCACAAAACTATGTATACAGACTGACAAAGGCACTGCACCTATTCATTGAAATGACCTCTCTGTGTTAGAATAATTGTAGATTCATTCAAAAATTAACCCTGAAAATCTCATTCCAATTCTTTGTTGGGTTGTGCCTAAATGGGACAATCAAGTTATATAAGGGGAAATAACTCCTCCTAGCCTCCTTAATTCTAAAGTCTTTAATTTACTTCCACAAAGGAAAATACTTGAGAAATAATCACCAGTTCGGAAATAATTTATGCGTATAACAATCACAGGAAATATTTCTAAATTATCTGGAATGAGATGAAAATGGTTTCATTATTGCTGGAATAGCTCTGTTGATATTGACAAACAGACATGAGTGTACACTTCAACAGGAGTTAATAACATTACGAGTGAGTGAGTGAGTATGGTTTTACGCCACTTTAGCAATATTCCAGCAACATCACGGCATGGGACATCAGAAATGGGTTTCACACGTGGAACCCATGTGGGGAATCGAACCCGGGTCTCGGCATGACGAGTGAACGCTTTAACCACTAGGCTACCCCATCGCCCCGATAACATTACGAATATAGCTTAATAGGAATAATATTCTAGGATATCCGAGTAAACACCTTCAGTACAAAATGGAACAATTAAGTCAAATATTGTTATCCTTTCACAAGGTTTGGTTTGAAACAAATAGATATATTTACTCGTTTATACACAAAGAAATACAAATTCTTTCCCATTTCAATTTTTGAGTGGGGGTAAAATATTAACAAAATTCATGTTGCCATGGTTACCCATATAAGCACCACATTTGCATCTTCCATCTGCCATTGAAAAGAGATGTGTGTTTTTTTGTAGAGCAACCTTTATTTAAGCTACTGATATTTTTCATTATTGCTCACCGAGACATAACAAGGGGAATCATTATCCACTGGTTTTGTTTAGTTAACTAAGGCTGATCTGTCACTGAAATATCGTATGAAAAATCAGTGCTCCTTAACTTCTTTTGTAGGGAAAACATATATCAAGAACTGTCTACATTAGTTTGCCTGCATTGGGGTAGGGTCGTTTTATATGCATAGAACAAAAGCTACCTTCCTACACCTAGCTACCATCTTTAAATTTAAGTTTGATCACAAGCAGTAACTACTTTTTATCAGCCAATATATAAAATGACAGTATACTTAAAAGCTTTGTTCTGCTATACTACATATGTGTGTACTGTATATATTTTCTTGAGTTTACTGCACACTCATTTTTTATGAAACACAGCTGTATCAATGTGAGTGCGCATAATACCTGCAATAATGGGGTTTGATGTTTTTCCCCCAATGTATATGTATAGCCATGAGCTTGTAAACAACAAAAATACCAGGTCAAAAAATCCAAAATTAAATACACAATTTAATCATGTGATTAAAGTATTCAAAGTACATCTGGGCTTATGGCTACAATCTATTTTATTCATCATACTAAAAATGTCACTAAATATTCATTACACTAAATTCTGTGAAACATTTGTGAAGTTATCATCAGTGCGCCATCTCACCATTATTTACAGCAACCATTGTCAGATACCACTATTGATAACTATCAACAACTTTAGTGAGTTATGGTTTACGCCACCTTTAGCAATATTCCAGCAACATCACAGCAGGGGATACCAGAAATGGGCATCACACATTGCACCCATGTGAGGAATCGAACCTGGGTCTTCAGCATGACGAGCGAACGCTTTAACCATTATGCTAACCCACCACCCCTAAACAAACTTTAGCTGACAAAGATTGTCAATACTGAAGAGACAGAAGACTGAATCCCCTACAGGTGGTTGTGCATTGTGCCAGAGTGTGTAATATACTCAAGAAAATACAGTACATGGAGAAGTTAGGGAGCCCCCTGTAGTAACTTTTTACCATAGTTAACTGGTAGGGTGGGCACAAAAAGATCAATAATCGGAAATATCGTCGATAGGAAAAATTATTAATGATTATTGATATGGAAATAGTGTCATCGATATTAACGTATATTTACTTTTGTGGTATAGAAAAGTTTTAACTTAATCAAACAAAATGCAAACTTAGGTGTTTAATCACAGGGCTGCTTCTAAATTATGTTCAGGAGGCTGTTTAGTCAGTAACCCATGCAAAACTTGTCACCACTCGCCAGTGGTGTGAAATATATTTGTTTCTTTCAGACAGTATTAGGCATTTTTGCTCAAAGTTACTTATTTATGGATAATTGATCAATATTTAAATAGTTACTTACTATTTTATCTATAATCGTTCGATATATATTTAATGCTTATTGACCTCTATGACCTATATCGATAGCCAGACTATTAACTAGTAATGCTGATTCTTTCATGTAGAGGGGCGGTGGGGTAGCCTAATGGTTAAAGCGTTGGCTCATCACGCCGAAGACCCGGGTTCGAATACTACATGGGTACAATGTGTGAAGCCCATTTCTGGTGTCCCCCGCCGTGATGTTGCTGGAATATTGCTAAAAGCGGCTTAAAACCAAACTCAGTCAGTCAGTCTTTCATGTAGAAATATGAGAGATTCAGCATGACCAATTACCTATTGTAACACAAAATAATCAAGTGTTTCCTCAATTCTTTTGAGTAATACAAATAAACAAAACCATATACAGGCAGAATGAATACATTAGGCTATAGTCCTCAAGAAGCAAGTCAAAGCAAATTATGCAAAAGCATGACATTCATACGATTATGAAATAAGAAAAATATACTTCGTGTATATATTGGTCCACCATCAAAATGACTTTACAAAAAATAACAATATATCAACAGACAAAAATACATAGAAGCAACAAAACAGACTAATAAACAAGACATGCTACAAAGGCAGATTGTTGATACAATATACCACTATTTGATCCAATACAGCTGCATATTCTAATGATACCTTGATTCATAAAAAGACATGAGTGAGTGAGTGTGTTGGGTTTAATGCCACTTCGAACAGTATACGAGTTATATCACAGTGTGTCAGCTGGCTGTGGGAGGGAAGCCCGAGAGACGCAGGTCTCACTTCCGACTTTGGTGAATCCCACTAGTATGGCATGGTGCTGACAGAACTAGAAACATAATCGGCATGAGCCAGGATTCGAACCCAGAATCACCGGGTTCTGGTATACCCAAGTTATGTAACTCACTCAGGGAAGTGCAGCACCTCAGATGACTAAAGTTCCTTAACTTATTTTGATTAGTATAGAATAACTGGCTTTTTCTTACAGGTATTACAGAACAAGGTGAACTCTTTGCTTATCATTTGTTGAGGCAATAGGAAAAGGGTATAACAAATATGGAAAAGGTTTTGGAGTGAAACAATATTTTCAGTCACTTTACAGAATATACAAAAGGTGCTAAACACAATCACATTATCATCATGATCACCTGTCATAACAGTCACCACAGATTATTTCCATTTACACTATTTTATGCAAAAAAATACTCACAGAATTGTTTTTAAATGGATTTGATTTATTTCTGAAATATGGTAAAATATCTCTTCTAGATAATAAGCCTGACTAACATGTAGAAATGCACTTTCACCACAGGCTAAGTTAGTTCTTGTATTTATTATAAACTTAGAACCAAAAATTGGAACAAATTAAACCAATGGAGGTGTTTCTTCAGTTGAGTATTTGATTTTATTGTGGCCAGTTTGACCAAGTGTTCATTAGGCAACACAGAAGGCAGTGCAGCATAAGCGGAAATGCATCAAACATTCATTAATATCAATTATGACAAATTCAAATCAATATTCAAGCAATCTTGATCCAAAGGAAACATATAAGAAAACATGAAAATATATCATAACTTTCATAAAACAGAATATATATCCAAATACACAGAAACAATTAAACTAGGCAGATCTGTCCTACAAACATAAAGGGATATTTACAGTAATAACATTGACCTATCCTATAAGTGTTGATCCTATTTACAATAACATACCTATCCTTTAAGTGTTGATATTTACAGTAATAACATTGACCTATCCTATAAGTGTTGATATCCTATAAGTGTTGATATGGAGATATTTACCAGTAATAACATTGACCTATCCTATAAGTGTTGATACGGAGATATTTACCAGTAATAACATTGACCTATCCTATAAGTGTTGATATGGAGATATTTACCAGTAATAACATTGACCTATCCTATAAGTGTTGATACGGAGATATTTACCAGTAATAACATTGACCTATCCTATAAGTGTATATTTACGAATAACATTGACCTATCCTATAAGTGCTGATACGGAGATATTTACTGGTAATAACATTGACCTATCCTATAAGTGTTGATACGGAGATATTTACCGGTAATAACATACATCTGTTCTACAAGCATTCATACAGAGAAATTTACCGGTACTAACACAGTGTATATTTTGGTATGCAGCACTTAAATAACCTAAATACATACAACAGACTCACAGAATATGGTCATTAAAGTATTGTCACCAACACATTATGACCACAATGATAATAATCAATATTTCTTCATTCATTCTTCCATGTCCATAACAAAACCATTGTTCATGAAATCAGTTTAACTGAGACTTTTTAAACAAGTGCTTTTCACATGGTAAGATATTCAGATAACTTTCTGAAGAACTGAAAATGTCTTTTCTTGGACTCTAACCAAGATATTGACAACAAACATCCTGACACCAAGTCATAAAACAGGTTACTAAAGCAGCGTTCAAAATACCTGCCCGACCCTGCAGGACGATTTATTTTCAACACATCAGCCCTGACCAAAACTTATCAGCCCTGACCAAAACTTACCTGCCCACAAGATATCTTCATATACGTGTCTAAATTTTAACCACTGTCGGGTAGGGGAATTTGAGAATCTGGCAGTCTAAGTTTTACATCTAACCAGCCCTGTCTGGCTGAAATTTTTGGGAGTTTCATACAGTCAATAGTCTGCAAAGCCCTTATTAACACTACAGATCATGGCCTCTCCCTGATGTATACATGCACTATCCAAGAATGACATGCAATAACCTGTTGGTGTTCTGATCATTGTGCCAAGTCAGCAATATAATGTCTGATCATCATTAGCCCTACCTAACTTAACAGATATAAACAGGGCTGTGGTCATTATAGGGCTGCACAGAATTAAGAAAACTATGCAGTAGGTTCATACAATGTATTATTAATTGAAGCGTTAAACATCCAACTCCATATTTGTAGTCTCTACCTTAAGAAATATTTAACAGCAATGACACAATCAAACTGAACAAGCCATAGCTTCTGTCCATCACTAAACCTCTGTTAAATGTTCACCTGGTCTATTTGGTATGTTCAGATCATCTCAAAACTAATCTAATACATAATTTCATTAAGACCATAAGATACCAATACATCAGTTATTGTATAAGTATAGATTCTGTTTCCAGCTCTTCCTATCACAGGTCTCTCAATGGAGTTATTGGTAGTTTTGAAGGAAGTAAAACATATCTAAATAATTGATATATTTTGATTATTCTATTAGAAAAAGACACATGATAATGTCCATTGCTGCCTATAATACAAGATTCAACACAAATTGTAAAACCATAATTACTAATAAATTAATATTTATTGTAAAGTTTGGACCAAGTTGGATCTATCAATGATACATTATAGTTAAAGAGCTATCATACACATGCAAACAAATATGGTAACAAGGAAAATCAGGCAAGAATTCTTTCTTAAAGGCAAGGCAATGAAGCACTTCATAATTAGCAACAATAAACGTACAAATTCAGATTTTGATCCATTATAATGGAAGTAGAAATACCAATCAGAAAGAATACTATTTTCCTCACACACACAAAACAACATAATTGTTCCCAAATGAAAACTGTACGTCATTTATCAAATCTTCTTCACAGTGTTCTTAAAAAATAACATATATCTAAGACATACACAAAAGACATTTTTAATGTTCTTCAACAACTACTGTGCATAATGTATGATGTTTTCCTCACAGTTACTTGTGAGATGTGCAAGATGAAGATTATCATCTACGTAGCAACATACTTCTCACAAAGTTCTATGGCTAGCTGTGTATATAAAAAGATGAAAATGTAATCTTTCAGAAAAATAGAGTTCAAAATGTAATCAAGTCTCTGATAGGCATTTTAGAAGTTGGAAGAACTTGAAAATACTAAAGACATGGAACTTCTCTGAAGTAATTTTTCATAAAAAGTTTCATGTCTTGTTGAGCTGCAATGTAATTATCATGAATGTGAGTCTGTAACATTATGGGAAGAATGATTTCGTTAGATGTAATATTACAGGCTTATGACATAATAAGATTTGTTGAAATTTAAATGAACATTTATGACAACAAAATTGGTTGTGTAAAGGTGAAGGACATCTTAAATCTGTGAAGTTGCAATTTGACTTCCTTCAGCTGAAAGTTCTGTCCTATTGCTGTGTACTGAGGAAACACTGAAGTCTGGAAACCCAAACAACCAGACCAATCCTGTTTGGTTGGGTTTCTTTTGCTTGTTTATATATAGCTGCACTTCAACAGCTTTTTGATAACACTCTGTAAACAATTAAGTCTGGGCCAGACAATCCAGTGATTGACAATATAAGCATCTATCTACAAGTTTGGGATACAACAACATACTGATTCTGTGAGCCAGAGCATCCAGAGAGTTGCCTTTCACAACAAGCATGTGATCATTCTAGCATTTACTCTTTTATAATTCTGTCTTCATCAATAACCTTTATCTCTATCAGAGAAAACACTAGAATTATCAAGGAAATAACATTAACAAGATACAGCAATACACTGTGACTAACAAGTTTCACTGTTATTTATGTTCTTTAAATATACTAATGATGAGACTAGACATTTATCTTCATAAATAGCCTTTATCTCTAACAAACTGAAAACTGAAATGATCAAGGCAGTAGCAAGATATTACAATACACGGGGAACAAAGTGGTGAGGTCCTCCTGCAAGTGTAATACCGTCAAGCAGAGACTGTGGCGTGGGGCACTGCAGTGAGGGCAGTCGTGATGTTGCGATACTGATGGTGTAGTTTACTTCACATGGGATCGCGTCCCTGATGCTGATGTTACCTGCAAACAAATACATAGGCATCCTTGTATTTGGGGTTTGGGGTGTTTAAGAAACATTTGTTGTTTTATCTCTAATCACATCAACATCTGTAAAACATGTCACTAACTTATAAGACATCTTTATCTTAACAGAGACATCATCACAGTGTTTACAATGTCTGTGTGATGGAACACACCTCGTTATTGAACAGGTAAACCTCGTTGTCCAAAAACATATGATGTCCACAAATAAGATTGACGACATAATCAATAACATCCTTGATTCTCAGGGATTTATTTAGAATTAGAAACTAGTACCTTGGCAAACAAACAAAAAATAAGTTTTTATTATGTCTTTCAGTGGCATTTAGAAGTTGTACATTGATGTCCAAGATTGCCGGTTTATGTCTCCTTATCTCCACAGTTTTTATTAGGCCGGTAGACTGATGCCAAGGATGACATTACAGTAAAATCTGTTGTCACAGCAACCATTCAGAATATTTGGGAAATGAATAGGGTATACTCTGTTTTTTGTTTGGGTTTTTTATCATGTCTATTAAGTTGTATATAGATATGCTCAGCATACATGGTAGATTTGAAAAAACGATCAGTGCATTTGGGACAGACCAAAATTTAACTCATTCAAAGGGAGCTAACAGATGTCGAAGGGAGATAACTGGCTTTAGAATTTAACATCTGGCAAACAGGGGCTGACCTGTAAGTAAAAGACAAGAACTATATTCCCTTGTATGACTTTGTCCACCATATAAGGTATGCCCTTTGACTTACTACAGGATAGTGAACCAGCATTACTTATACCAGAACCTGGGGTGGCATGACAGCCTAGTAGTTAAAGCGTTAGCTCATTACGCCGAAGACCCAGGTTCGATTCCCCACATGAGTACAATGTGTGAAGCCCATTTCTGGTGTCCCCTGCCATGATATTGCATATATATTACTAAAAGCGGGATAAAACTAAGCTCACTCTACCACAACCTGCCTTCCTTATCTCACCTTATCCATGATAACTTTCTCTGTGATATCTGACAAGTCGGTAGCAAACAAGGCAACATGGGTCTGTCCGAACACCTGCTGGACGGTGCCCTTTTGGGTGGATATCTTCGCCTTTGCCATGGGCTTGACCTTGGTCCCGACCCTGAAGTTAGACAGGTCATCACAGCCTCATTTATAGCTACCAGACAACTGACATGGTGAGATCGTAAATGTTGTAGACAGAACTATATCATAATTTCACATAAAGCTCCTGATAGGCTCTGTATTTGCGTAAAACATGCACAATAAGTCAGCATACAGTAAATTACGCTTATAACGAACTCAAAGGAAGCATTAAATCTAGTTCACTTCAACCGTTGTTTGTTATACAATAGTTTCATTAGAAATATACAGCAAGTTGCCATCAGCAATATCATGGCAATCTGTCAATATCAAATTTTGTTTTAAAACACTCAAAAACCACATAAAAATCATCAAATATATATGACGCTGAAGTAACAATTATTTAATAATTAAATTACCATGTGATGAACACAAACTTGACTGTGACAATATCATCGACGACATCGGAAACCCTGTACAACGCGTACATGGCATTTTCTGGCTCAAGACAGGCCTTAAGTTCATCGAGCCCTCCTTCCCCCTTCTGATAGCTGTCTATTGGCCCCTTAGGGTTACAGTCTCTGTACTGAGCCACAATCCACCTCACTGGTAGCTCATCATTGCGAACCTCGGCAATGTCCTCATACACAGAGTCAGAGACTTGCACTGCAGACCCTTCCTTTGGTATGGCATTCACCCCGAACTTGTTAGTGGGGCCTCGTTTTGGGAGTTGGGAAGCAGTGAACCCTCTCTCCTGTCTTCCCTCCGTGCTCTCGATGACCTTGGACTTGGTTCCTGATGTCTCTTCAAGCTGGGACATAACAGTGGATGTGTTTTACTGAGCTGCACATTAGAAGACACAGTTTAACACAGCTGACATGGAGATGCATTACAATGGTTAGTGACTTTAACAAAACAATTATCTTCCAGCATTACACAGTTCCAATGAAGACACAAATGAAATGAGGAGAATGTTTGACACAGTTCCAATGAAGACACAAATGGAATAGGGAGAATGTTTGACACAGTTGCAATGAAGACAAATGGAATGGGGAGAATGTTTTACAATGTCGCAGTGGAGACACAGAATATATGCCCAAAGATCTTGTGCCTTGAAGTGTTTGAATGTGCCCCTAGAGTTAGTGTCTTCAGGTGGTTGAATGTGCCCCTAGAGTTAGTGTCTTCAGGTGGTTGAATGTGCCCCTAGAGTTAGTGTCTTCAGGTGGTTGAATGTGCACCTAGAGTTAGTGTCTTCGGGTGGTTGAATGTGCCCCTAGAGTTAGTGTCTCCAGGTGGTTGAATGTGCCCCTAGAGTTAGTGTCTCCAGGTGGTTGAATGTGCCCCTAGAGTAAGGGTTTTCAGGTGGTTGAATGTGCCCTAGAGTTAGTGTCTCCAGGTGGTTGAATGTGCCCCTAGAGTTAGTGTCTTCAGGTGGTTGAATCTGTCCCTAGAGTTAGTGTCTTCAGGTGGTTGAATGTGCCTCTAGCGTTAGTGTCTTCAGGTGGCTGAACCTACTCCAGTACACAGAGTCCTGAGGAGGATGAATGTGCCCTAACATTTTGGGCCCTAAGGTGCTTGAATGCACACTGAAACCTAGTGTCCCGAGGTGCTCAAACATGCCTCAAGATCTTGTGTCCTGAGGTGGTTAAATGTGACCTAAAGCCCAGTGTCCTGAGGTGGTTGAATGTGACCTAAAGCCCAGTGTCCTGAGGTGGTTGAATGTGACCTAAAGCCCAGTGTCCTGAGGTGGTTAAATGTGACCTAAAGCCCATTGTCCTGAGGTGGTTGAATGTGACCTAAAGCCCAGTGTCCTGAGGTGGTTAAATGTGACCTAGAGCCCAGTGTCCTGAGGTAGTTGAATGTGACCTATAGCCCATTGTCCTGAGGTGGTTGAATGTGACCAAAAGCCAGTGTCCTGAGGTAGTTGAATGTGACCTAAAGCCCAGTGTCCTGAGGTGGTTGAATGTGATCAAAAGCCAGTGTCCTGAGGTAGTTGAATATGACCTAAAGCCCAGAGTCCTGAGGTAGTTGAAAGTGACCTAAAGCCCAAAGTCCTGATTTTGGTTGAATGTGCCCTAAGACCGAGTTTCTTGAGGCACTCAAAGGTGCCCCATGACCAAAGGTGTTTGAATGTGCCCCAACACCAAGCGTCCACAGACCGAGGTTTACCTTCTGCAAGATCTTGCTGTCCTCGATATCCTCCCGACTACTGGTCTCCACCATACTGTGGTAGGGGTTGAACCGCTCCACCACACTGCCGTGTACCACACCGAACCGACCCTTCTTTGTCACAGGAACTTGCTCACCTATCCTAGAATATATATTGCTTCTTGTAACTGTTGTAACCAACTGAGACTGTCAGAAATATTGTTGGTGTAAATTCCAGTAGCAAGGCACACCATGGTTGATAGCATGAATACCTCCCATGATGTCGTTGGTTGGTTGGTTTGGTTGGTTGTTTAACGCCTCACTCAGCAATATTCCAGCTATATGGTGGCAGTCTGTAAATAATCGAGTCTGGACCAGACAATCCAGTGATCAAAATCATGAGCATCAATCTACACAACTGCGATACGATGACATTTGTCAGCTAAGTCAGTGAGCCTGACCACCAAATCCAGTTAGTCGCCTTTTACGATAAGCATGGGCTGCTGAAGACCAATTCTAACATGTATCTTCATGGGTAGAGTATCAAAATGAGGGTTCGATAACGAGAAGGCCAAGTTGTCACACCAATGGCTTATCTTATGAAGTTGGGTTGAATAATCATCAGAAAAAGGTCATGTGATCACACCAATGGAGTGTCTAAAATGAGACAGAGTTTATCCTCACCACCGGAAGTAGACAAACTTGACTGTGATAGACATATCAAACTTGGTCTCGTATCTGGCCAGGGCGTACATGACCCGATCATCCTCAAGGTATTCCACCAACTGTGACGTCTCCTGACCAACTGTCACCAGTTCCAACCGGTTTGGATCACCCTGTATGTGTCCGACCACCAGAAACAAGTCGCCTGTGTCATCACTCCGAACAGATTTCATGGCTTCTTCAAATGTGGCCCCATCTACAAACTCAGCATCGGTGCTCATCCTTGCAGTTGTATCTAAAATCATGAACATTTGTTGACACAACAACTAGGGGTGAAACGGTACACTCTTACCATGGTACGGTACGTCTTTCGGTACAAGGCCTTCGGTTAGGCCCGTTTCTGTTCGGTATATGGGAAAATAGCGGCCGTCTAGCATAGAAATGCATAGATTTTGACAAAATGATTCTAGACATTTTAGAATAGCTGTTAAAAGGTGAATAAAATGATGGTACGAAAACCGAAATACTGAATTTTTAACTGCATTACGGGATACCAAACCGAAGGCAAAATACCACGGTTCTACTAATACCACGGTATACCATTTCACCCCTAATCTAAATAGCAGCGGTCTGTGAATAATCAAAGTGGACCAGACAATCCAGTGATGATAAAGCATACAACTTTATGGATAACAACTCCTTGCTTATTGCACAGAGCAACATTTCTGTGTAGATTCTTACACACTTTGCAAGCGAAAGTAACAACAACCTAGTATTGAGAACATATAGTGAGATATATACATAGTGTGTTGTGACAAACATCAGATTAACATTAACAACAGCATGTGATTGAATGGGACATAAGTAGATGGGGTCAGTTGGGGAGAAAGTGGTCCAATGTAAATATACTGAGGGAAAAAAAAAGGGATCACATGAAAGCACAAGTGTTCCTTTTTTTTTCCAGGTTTCTTCACAAGTGTTTTTTCACAAGCGTGTATCTTATGTCATGATAATGAACGAAGAAACCTGGAAACAAATAAAGGAACACTTGTGCTTTCATGTGATCCCTTATTTTTTTCCCTCAAGCCAGACAAATTTTATTTCTTGTTTTATGGATCCGCCGGTCGTATTTTTTTCAAGAATAAGAAAAAAACATAAAAATTAATTTTCCCTGCTCCAAAAATAAAATCCTCATGTTTTTATTGGCCAAAATATAAACTTACAACAAAAAAATAAAAAATATATTGCTTTTTGCCCGATATAAACTTCATAAATTGCCAAAAATAAAATACATTTAGTATTTAAAAGGAAAATTATTTTGACTAGTGATTTTTATTTATTATTTTTTTCCCTCCTGCCTTTAGGTTTTCTGAGGACAAAAATCCGTAAAACAAGAAATAAAATTGGTCTGGCCTCATTATATATTAAAAGAGTGTAGGTTCGAATCCTAGACAGATCTCAACCTTAAAAATAGTAGAATCTGTACTTTACTGAGAAAATGTAATCCCAAATATATCATATTTTACAATTTTTCATAGTTCAAATATTCATACATATGTAATTTTCATCATAAAAAAAAAACATCTCAGCAATGGCGGTTTCATGGATAAGGGCATGAACGAGAGAGTGAGCATTATCATAGGCCATCCTGCAGTGTTCTAGCTCTATCATGGTCTGGTCATGAGAAATATGTGGCCGATATCATGAGCAGTTTCCCACCATTAATCACCAACACTGACTAGTCTCAAGTGAGTGAGTGAGTATGTATGGTGTTACGCCGCGTTTAGCAATATTCCAGCAATATCACAGCAGGAGGCACCAGAAATGGGCTTCACACATTGTACCCATGTGGGGAATCGAACCCGGGTCTTCAGTGTGACAAGCGAAAGTTTTAACCACTAGGCTACCCCACCGCCCTGACTAGTCTCAAGACATGCAAAAGCAAGCTGAGGTAGTATCTGGAGTGTTCACAGGACGTGTGGACATATCATGCATATTGAACCAGTACTTGAGGAAGGCCATGCTTTGGACACAAAATGTCCAATACTATAGTCTGTTTGCAGTGAAATTCACTTTAAACAAAAAAAGTAAATCGAATAAAGTGCAATTCATAATTTTACCTTGCCAATTGAACATTTAAATCTCAGAGTTTTTTTCAACTTAGGACAAAAGTTGATTAACAAACGATCCTAGTTTCAAATCGCTATTATTGGTTTGTATTACAAGGGGGTATGCTAATTAAATGAAACACCGAGGACAAGTAGGGTTGGTCTAAGTTAACACTCATCACGTACCGCATGGAGCATTTGTTTCACTGTTCCAACTTCTGCACTTACCCCCTTGTAATACAAACAGCAATTTGAATCTATGATCGTTTGTTAAACACCTTTTATCCTATGTTGAATAAAATTCTTAATTTCACTTTAATTTAATTTACTTTTTTGTGTTTAAAGCGAAATTCATCATGTTCTCACTGGACTATAGTAACTAATCCCTTAAATTGACCTGTTGAAGTATCAAAGTTGTCTATCTAAATCCAACAAGCTTCTGTTTATGGACTGAACACTTGCATCAGTCAGTGAGTGAGTGAGTTTGGTTTTATGCTGCTTTTAGCAATATTCCAGCAACATCACGGCGGGGGACACCAGAAATGAGCTGCACACATTGTACCCATGTGGGGATTCGAACCCGGGTCTTCGGCGTGACGAGCCAACGCTTTAACCACTAGGCTACCCCACCGCCCCACTTGCATCAGTACTGGGAAAGTCCTGGATGAGTGTTCTCATTAATTCAGATCAGGGAGTGACAACAACCTGCCACAGTTTGGTGAGGCTCATCACATACCTAGTGCTGTTTGCTGGGGTGTCAATTGTTCATCAGCCACACGCTGATGTTGTTGACGCAAAGACTACCCTGAAATCCTTCATTAGCTTTTTTCACTCTGCAGGAATTTTTTCAGGCCAGTTTCTTGTTTAACAGACAATGCAGCTCTATATCACGCTATATTTCATAAGAGGAAGAAAACTGAGGCACCGTAGTTTGTTGATTGAAAATGTTCCATGTGCAAATATTTTATCATGTCTTTTGGTTGATGGAAATTAAATATCTGATTAAGTTTCATAAATGATATCCTTTAGACCAATATACCCATGAAAACTTGACAAATATCATTTTATCACCATTGCAGAGACCGATGCACATGCTGTTGATCACTGGATAATCTGGTCCAGACTTACAGACCACCATAATATATTATTGGAATATAGCAAAAACCATGAAAACACTTTTCGAGGCAAGAACAAATAACACAATAATATTGAATGGGTTAACCTGAGATCAGACGGTCATTTTCTCAGTCAAATAAAGCATCTGAGTTTTGTGTTCTACCCTGGAAATGAAGCAGTGTTGAGGGTTGGCTTGTCGGAAAACTAGAACCGTAACTGGTTTGGCCTTACTAGATAGGTTGTTATCTTTCATTTCAGGCAGGGTTTGAAATTATGTGAAAGCTTATCTAAAAGAATCTTAAAAGATATCACACATTCCAGAGAGGGATAGACATGCCAAAGAGATTTCCTGAAAAAAGGGTTGCCGGCTGAAGAACTTCCTGTTTCTAAGAAAGATGGAGTTATATTTCTTCCATCCTGTCTGCAGATACCTGTCTGGGCAGAAGTTGCTGCTTCCAGGTGTGTGGGTGGGGTGTGGGGGTGGTGGTTTTAAATTATTTTTTAGCCTAGTGGTTAAAGCTTCCAGAGCCCGGTTCAATCCCCACATGGGTACAATGTGAAGCCCATTTCTGGTGTTCCTCGCCGTGATTTGGAATATTGCTAAAAGCAAAACTCTCCAGAGCATTTTCAGTGGCACTCTGTTTATTTGTTGTTTAACACTGCACTCAGCAATATTCCAGCTGTGTGGTGGTGGTATGCAAATAATCAAGTCTGGACCAGACGATCTAGTGATCAACAGCATGAGCATCAAACTACGCAGTTCTGATACAATGACATGTGTCACCCTAGTCAATCCGGATTAAGGGTTGGGAATTGGTTAAAATCTCATAATTGATGATTGGTTCATTACAACCGATCAATCATCGAAAATAATTGGTTAGTGTCATTTATGAAATATGTTAATGCACACAAAAATAAGGAAAAAAACCATGTAGTTCTTTTGGGTTTTTGGGGGCAAAATTTCACATCTCTAAAGGATGACTAGTATGGAGGAACATAAATTTCTTAGAGTCTTTAAGATAAATTCAATCATGACTTGGAATGAGCTTGTAGTGCTTATGAAATGTAACAGACAAACCAACCTAGTGAAAATACTGTTAATGAAAATAAGTGTTCTAGAATTGTTTTGTGTTCGATTATGAGAAAACATGATCGATTGCTTGGTCGTTTAGTCACTGCGACCAATCTTCGATAATTTCAATTAATCGGACCACCACTAATCCGGACCAGACAATCCAGTGATTGACATCTACACAATAGGGATATGGCATGCATCACCAGCATGCTTGACCAACTGATCCCCATAGTCACCACTTATGACATACATGGGATGTAGACATTGGTCAAACCAATGGCGCGAGTCAATTCCTGACAAAACCACAAAATGGTCAGCAGGCTGTTAATTATGCGGTTAGTGTTACTTTATTCAAGAGGACTGACGAATTGAAATATTCCTGTACATATTAATGACAACTGATTCACATTTACAAATTATTGTCTAATGCAAGAAAATTACTGTCCTGACATTCAAAGCAGAGAGGATTCAAATTTGTGACAGAATATCCATGAAAATAATTCCATGTGTGCTTGTCATGTTGTTTGTAACAGAGTGAGTGAGTTTAGTCAACAGCATGAGCATCGATCTGCGCAATTGGGAACCGATGACATGTGTCAACCAAGTCAGTGAGCCTGACCACCCGATCCCGTTAGTTGCCTTTTACGACAAGCATAGTCGCCTTTTATGACAAGAATGGGTTGCTGAAGACCTATTCTACCCCGGATCTTCACGGGTCGTTTGTAACAGAGCCAGCTTGCGACTGTCAATGAAGTGTACATGCCATAGATGACAAGATATAGATCCAACTACATTGCTTACTATGTGGACAAAGAGGCCATTACAATTAGATATACAACATCTATATTACTACTACTAGTATCTCAGGGGCAGGGTGTTAGGCTAGTGGTTAAAGTGCTTGCAAATTACACTGAAGACCAGGGTTTAATTACCCACACAGGTACAATATGTGTAGCCCATTTCTGGTGTCCTCGACCGTGATATTGCTGGAATATTGCTAACAGCGAAAAACTAAACTCACTCACGATATGTTCTCTATGATGGAAGGTTTGTCATCATATTTTAAAGTGTACATCTACAAAATACAAAAAAATTAAGTCTTGTACAATACTTAATTCCAGACGTGCCAGATCATTCGGGATTTGAGCATGTTCATTAAAATTCCTTCTTTAAAATATTCTGAAGCAGATTTCAGCTGATAAGTTCAAGGTTAGGCTCATCACTCTCCAGGCATTGTTGCTATTGGAAACTGTCATTCATCTTGGAGGCAGGTGGAAAATTCACTGGTAGCATTACCAAAGGAAAATAATCTTTGCATACAAATCAGTCAATATCCTACAATGTGAAGCTTAGTACACACATGAAACAAAATGTTAGTCTCACCTGATATAACTTAAATATATTGCTTAAATCAACGCAAAAATACTGTCAGGTTGACATATTTTTGCTCACAAAAATCAATCAATTTCCATTTGTAATTACAGAATTTTAATAATGATGATAATGTGCCTACTTACATTGTGCTACTTGAATACACCAGGTGTGTTCTCTAAGTGCTGATATTATTATCACGGATCACTGGATCAGTGTACTACGACCAGATCTGACTAGCAGGTGCTTGATAGTTAACAGTCCTTTGACTACGGTTGTGTATTGGCAAATACATTGTACTGTAATATACTGTGATTCAGGTACCTGTACACCCTGGCAGGTGCTTGATAGTTAACAGCCCTTTGACTACGGTTGTGTACTGGCAAATACATTGTACTGTAATATACTGTGATTCAGGTACCTGTACTGTAATATACTGTGATTCAGGTACCTGTACACCCTGGCAGGTGCTTGATGGTTAACAGTCCTTTGACTACGGTTGTGTATTGGCAATTCTAATATGCCTAGCGGGTTAGAACAATCGAAAAAAATACATTATCAGACAATAAATGCACCGCCAAATACGCCTCCTACAGTAAACTACACCGTTGCATCCAGTTTCTTGGTTTGCTGTTGCTTCAACGCAGCTGACATCACTGGTGGTAAACATTACGTTTATGTTTTCACGACCGGTTAAAATGTGTCATTTCGACTCACAAGTTTTCAGCGACGGTAGCGTTAAGTAATGTTTACATTCCCACAATGCAATCGTGGAATGTCGGCTTGACTACTCAACTTCCTCTGGATGTACTGATCTAAACTTACGCTGGTAGTAGAAATGCAACGTTCATATTGCCCCATATGGTTTACGTTAATGACAGATGTAATTAAAATAATTCAGAGAAGATATTTAATCCAGTAAAAGCCCGTCATCAAACTGTTATCATTTCTTTTTTCTGGTAGCGTTACTGTCTTAGCGTGGGGGCACATCACTTCAATAAGCCCTGAACTATTATAGCGTTAAAACTGCTTTCGGACGCAAAGGCGTCCGTGCTTTAACTATAATAGTTCAGAACAAAATCGACAATTTACTACACTATATACATGGTGGTAGAAGCGAAGTGTATTTCTTAAATACATTGTACTGTAATATACTGTGATTCAGGTACCTGTACACCCTGGCAGGTGCTTGATGGTTAACAGTCCCTTTGACTATGGGTTGTGTGATTGGCAAATACATTACTGTACTGTAATAATATACTGTGATTCAGGTACCTGTACACCCTAATATGTGATTCAGGTACCTGTGCTGTGATTCAGGTACCATATACTGTGATTCAGGTACCTGTACTGTAATATACTGGATTCAGGTGCTTGATGGTGGCAGGTGCTTGATGGTAAACAGTCCATTTGACGGTTGTGTATTGGCAAGGTATACATTGTACTGTAATATACTGTGATTCAGGTACCTGTACAATATACTGATCGGCAGGTAATATGTAATACTGCTGACTGTGATTCAGGTACCTGTACACCCCTGGCATCAACCTGTAATATACTGTGATTCAGGTACCTGTACATCCTGGCAGGTGCTTCATGGTTAACAGTCCTTTGACTATGGTTGTGTATTGGCAAATACATTGTACTGTAATATACTGTGATTCAGGTACCTGTACACCCTGATTCAGGTAATATACTGTGATTCAGGTACCTGTACACCCCTGGCAGGTAATATACTGTGATTCAGGTATTCGTATACTGTACATCCTGGCAGGTGCTTCATGGTTAATATACCCTTTGACTACCTTACTGTGTATTGGCAAATACATTTGTACTGTAATATACTGTGATTCAGGTACCTGTACTGTAATATACTGTGATTCAGGTACCTGTACTGTAATTCTACATGGATTCAGGTACCTGTACTTTGGCAGGTGATTACTTTGGTAACAGCCAGCGAAGGGTACGGTTGTACACTGTAATATACTGTGATTCAGGTACCTGTACTGTAATATACTGTGATTCAGGTACTTGTACATCCTGGCAGGTGCTTGATGGTAAACAGTCCTTTGACTATGGTTGTGTATTGGCAAATACATTGTACTGTAATATACTGTGATTCAGGTACCTGTACTGTAATATACTGCGATTCAGGTACCTGTACTGTACTATACTGTGATTCAGGTACCTGTACTGTAATATACTGTGATTCAGGTACCTGTACTGTAATATACTGTGATTCAGGTACTTGTACATCCTGGCAGGTGCTTGATGGTTAACAGTCCTTTGACTATGGTTGTGTATTGGCAAATACATTGTACTGTAATATACTGTGATTCAGGTACCTGTACACCCTGGCAGGTGCTTGATGGTTAACAGTCCTTTGACTACGGTTGTGTATTGGCAAATACATTGTACTGTAATATACTGTGATTCAGGTACCTGTACTGTAATATACTGTGATTCAGGTACCTGTACTGTAATATACTGTGATTCAGGTACCTGTACTGTAATATACTGTGATTCAGGTACTTGTACATCCTGGCAGGTGCTTGATGGTAAACAGTCCTTTGACTATGGTTGTGTATTGGCAAATACATTGTACTGTAATATACTGTGATTCAGGTACCTGTACACCCTGGCAGGTAATATACTGTGATTCAGGTAACATCTGTACACCCTGGCAGGTAATATACTGTGATTCAGGTACCTGTACATCCTGGCAGGTGCTTCATGGTTAACAGTCCTTTGACTATGGTTGTGTATTGGCAAATACATTGTACCCTGTAATATACTGTGATTCAGGTACCTGTACACCCTGGCGGAATATACTGTGATTCAGGGTAATCTGTACACATTGGTTAATAACAGGTACCTGTAAATGTAATATACTGTGATTCAGGTACCTGTACTGGCAGGTAATATACTGTGATTCAGGTACCTGTACATCCTGGCAGGTACTTCATGATTCACAGTACTTGTACTGGTAATATACTTTGTTCAGGTAGTGTACACTCCTGGCATTTCTGGTTAAAACCGGGTTTCAAGTATACATTGTACTGTAATATACTGTGATTCAGGTACCTGTACTGTAATATACTGTGATTCAGGTACCTGTACTGTAATATACTGTGATTCAGGTACCTGTACTGTAATATACTGTGATTCAGGTACCTGTACTGTAATATACTGTGATTCAGGTACCTGTACTGTAATATACTGTGATTCAGGTACTTGTACATCCTGGCAGGTGCTTGATGGTAAACAGTCCTTTGACTATGATTGTGTATTCAGCAAATACATTGTACTGTAATATACTGTGATTCAGGTACCTGTACACCCTGGCAGGTGCTTGATAGTTAACAGTCCTTTGACTACGGTTGTGTACTGGCAAATACATTGTACTGTAATATACTGTGATTCAGGTACCTGTACACCCTGGCAGGTACTTATGTACTGTAATATACTGTGATTCAGGTACCTGTACTGTAATGGCAGGTGCTTCATGGTTAACAGTACTGTTATACTACGATTGTGTATTGGCAAATACATTCAGTACTGTACTTTGTAATATACTGTGATTCAGGTACCTGTACACCTGGCAGGTGCTTGATACTTAATATACTGTGATTCAGGTACCTGTACTGTAATATACTGTGAAATACATTGTACTGTAATATACTGTGATTCAGGTACCTGTACACCCTGGCAGGTGTGATTAACAGTCCTTTGACTCCTGGTTGTGTATTGGCAAATACATTGTGCTGTAATATACTGTGATTCAGGTACCTGTATTATACATGGTTAACAGTCCTTTGAATATACGGTTGTGTATTGGCAAATACCATTGTACTGTAATATACTGTGATTCAGGTACCTGTACACCCTGGCAGGTGCTTCATGGTTAACAGTCCTTTGACTACGGTTGTGTATTGGCAAATACATTGTACTGTAATATACTGTGATTCAGGTACCTGTACTGCAATACATACTGCAATATATTGGGAGTTTAAGTGTTCGATGGTGAGTGACTCCGATTGTACATGCAGATCCTATTTTCAACAACTAAAGCCCTGAAAATAAGTGTTATAGTTCTGTTAACAGCAATCTCAAAATTAGGCTGGATAGATGGGGATTCTATTTTCTTTTTCATACATTTTATTGCATGTCAAGTACGCTGTTTTGTCAAATTATGAAGGGAAACATTAGTAGTGAATGAAGGTCTGTGTACGTTTTAACTTAAACCATAGAGATAATAACAAAACTTTATTAATTTTTTTTACCTAATATACTGGTTCTCAGAAAAGGATAGTGTAATATGTATTGTTAGAAAAGAGTAATGTGGCATACCAGTATTACCCTGCAGAGTGAGTGAGTGAGTGAGTGAGTGAGTGAGTGAGAGTGAGAGAGTGATCTGTGAGTGAGTGAGTGGGGATTTACGCCTCTTTCAGTAATATTCCAGCAATATCACAGCAGGGGACACCAGAAATAGGCTTCACCCATTGTGCCCCTGTGGGGAATCAAACCCTGGCCTTTGGCATGACGTGTGAACGCTTTAACCACTAGGCTACCCCACCACCCCTCCTAGAAAGATGACAATGGTATAAATACACATATTTTTAATCATGCTGATCAATGATAAAATATATCACTGTATATCCTAAAGCGGCCTTCACACGGCAAACTAAAGTTTGACAACACATGTTGTTAAAATTGTAAAAGGTGTCAACACATGTTGTCAAAATTTCGTGTCATTTGAGCACCTGACAATTTCTTTGATTGTGATTGGTTGTTTGACAACACTGAAAGTTTGATGGAAAAGTTGGTGAGAATAGCGACCGATCCTATTCTCCACAATACTTGTGTTGCCAAACTTTAGTTTGCCGTGAAGGCCGCTTAACACATGTTAAATATCCAGTGCAATACACATTGTACTCTAACACAATCAAAACATATCATCAATTTCTACTCAAAATCAGAACAGCTGTGCTTTCGCTCTTCAGCCACTGAATCAGATTCGATCAGATTAAAGTTGATAAGCTTGTTTTTTAATTCCAGCAATGTCAGTTGGGGGACACCATAAAACAAAAATGTTCTACACAAAATCAGAACCCGGTCTTCGTGCTGAACCACTAATCAGCTACCCCAAAATGCAGATTCAACCCATAAAGCCAAAATTTATATGTCAAAATATCAACCTTTATTCTATCCTCATTTCAGGTGAGTTTTATAAAAATAATGAGCCCCTTGCTTTAAAACAAATGCTTCCCTTTCTAGGAGAGAAAATAATGTGGCTTTCTTGGCTGACAGTCATTATAAATGTCACAGCAAATGGCTGCTCCCTTCAAATAAGAATTTATCTTTTCTTTCTTGTAGGTTTCACAAGTGCTGGATTTTTAACTATGTTAATCTCTCCTGGTGAAGAAAGAGTTGCTACACCACGCTAACATCTCCCCCTCCGTACAGAAAACATGGAGTCGAGTAGACCCATAAAGTGAAGTTTGGGAGCTCATTTTGTGCAGGGCGGTAGGGTAGCCTAGTGGTTAAAGCATTCGCTCATCACGCCGAAGACCCAGGTTTGATTCCCCACATGGGTACAATGTGTGAAGCACATTTCTGGTGTCCCCCGCCGTGATATTGCTGGAAACCATACTCACTCACTCACGCATTTTGTACACGATGTCATATCTCATTTCTAGTATGATGAACACAAAGTTTGATCTAAGTTTAAGCTAAGTGCCTTTCATAACTTTCACACTTGCAAAAATGTATTTTGATCAAAATTGGGATTATTCTAAAGTTCTTATTGAAAGAAGTATTTCAATAGCACACCTTAACATGGCTTTCAATGCATAAAATTTATTTTATTTTTTTGGTAGACATCCATCCATCCATTTGTATAGTGCCGATATCCAGCTCAGCAGCTCAAAGGTGCTTTGTTTTTTCCCTCGATCACTGTATGTCAATCTCAACGGCACGTCGGAGTATTATCAATCTCAACTCCCTGGGGAGCATACAACTCTTGCAGCCTCTAACTCCTTACTGGTTATTTCATCAGTGGAATACAACGAACCTTGACCAATCATATTAGTTGTAATCATATCTACATGAAACACAACATGTTTTATTCCCATGTGGGAGTTATTAGCGAAAATTAGTGCAAACATGAGGGAAAACCACTGAGGATGCCCAGATAGATCTGTAGGTACATGTAATTATGTGTCAAAGATTGCTGAATTCAACTCAAAGATGGGGGTTTAATGCTACTTTGAAGAGTTTTCCAGTTCAAAGCGTGCCAGTTTGACACTGAAGGAAGCCCATAGTGAGGTATTCCTTAGAAGTTTACCATTCTATTGAACGATATAGCCATATGCATGGTTTTAAAAACTTAGAAACAGAGTCAGGCTTAACCAGGCTTCAAAACAATGATCTCAAATTTGGGATGAGCCCATGGGACAGTCACAGTTCACACAAATGGTGCAAAAAATAGGGACTCACAGTTAAACTATCTTCTCAATGTTATAGGTTAAATTCACAGGGGTTGAAATAACTTTAAAATCACTAGTGTACTCCGGTACAGTGGTACATGTAAAATCACTTGCCCTGATAATTTTTCCACGATACCGGACATTTTCTTGTTGATTTTTTAAATAAACGACATAATTAACGTTGGAAAGTTAACTGGACACCGGTACAGTGTGATATACAAATTTGCTTGCCCAACAGAAAAAAACACTGGACTCGGACATCGGGCAATGGGTTATTTCCACCCCTGATTCACAGGTGAAACATCTAGCTGAATGATATTTATAAGTGACAACTGTAAATAAATAATGTCATGTAGTTACATGTACTCATTTTTAAGCTACTGAAGATGAATGAATGTCATTCCATGATGTGACATGGCACAACAGTTATCATATGTTTAATGTGTTTTTAAGCATGTTAAGAAAATGCAACTAATTGTGCATCTCCCAGGATGCAGTATACTATATCAGCCGAAATGTGTGCATGTTAATGTGTAGTATAACCTTGCAGTCCAGTCTAAGACTCCACTCGTGTCCCTGTTTTCCAAGGCACTAGCCATGGGATATAAGACAGATACTGGGATGTATACAGTGTATCCCACTGCTGATAACACCATCTCACAGATTACATACACATTCCTGCATCATCAGTCAAAGCGCTTTTTTGTATATGGAACACGATCTCAACATCAGTGGGACTGTTGGGGAATCGCCTTGACCTAAGTTCTTGTTACTTTCTGGGAAGTGCGATGAAAATGGGATCAGAGTAAAATCTGTGTAACCCACTTCACGTCTAGCAACATCTGACACATTACATCTGACTTCCAAGAATTTCAATGATATCAAAATATTGTACCTAATAGGAAGCTAATTATACTTGTTGATTGGACACAAATCGAATCTGTCATACAGACCCTGAAATATATATCCAAGAAAGCCCATGCAAGGCCAAGTCTCCAGGCTCCTGTTCATTATATTTCATGATTATAATTTATTAATCATTTTTTCTGTAAGATATGTTAATTTCAGAATCTAGATGTTACTCTAGCACAAAGCCTAAGATTGAAATATATTGCAACTAACAGAAAGAATGCTGCCACTCATTATCATGTGAGTGCAAATGAATAAAACCCTTATGTATTTTTGACATTACACATTCCTGAGAAGATGGAAACAGTCTGAGCAAGCAGGAAAGATTACTGAGGCAGGTTGTCTAAATAAAATCTTCAAACAAAACATAATAAATAGCATCCCAAACAACACAAACAAATACCAGCATGAACATGGCAAACACATCAACTGTGCCTTGTCATTTCTTAAACATTTGTATCAAAGAATAAACATTGATGACGAGTGTTCAGCCTCATTAGCATTATACTTACAGCTTTATACAGAAAATATCATTGTGCAACTTCATAAGAAGAGTCTATCCCAGAAATATGAAACAAAGTTGTACACATATTCAACATGTTCATATGCTTCTTACAGCTGTTGATACATTTGATTTAAAGGTTATAATATTTTACTCTTTGAAGTGTATATAGGAATATGTTGAGTAAATGTAAATGTAATAAACTGTGTATATGTTACTCTGGGCGATATACTGTGTTTAGCATCCTGTATGCAATATAAACTGTATATAGCATACTCTTGGCAATAAATTGTGTATAGCATACTTTAAGCAATAACCATTTATTACATTTACATTAATATACATTTATATATCTGGCACAAGTATTGTTGTAATGACCTCAGATGGGGCGTTGGTTTATAGTCTTGCACAAGGTCTGAGAGATAAACTGGTGCTGTGTTGTGCAAGGCTTTGAACATCAGTACCAATATTTTGTAATGGATCGTTGTTGGATGGGTAACCAGTGCAATGTCATCAGAACAGGTGTTATATGCTCTGTCTTCTTTGTGCGTGTCACAACTCGGGCAGCTGAGTTCTGGACTCTCTGTAACTTGCTCAGAAGATATTCTGGAATCCCCTGCAGCAGAGCATTGCAATAGTCCAACCGAGATACTACATATGCTTGCATCAATGTTGCAGCAGTTTGCTGGTTGATGTACTTCCTGATTAAGCCTATGATGCGGAAGAAATAGTAGGCATTTTTGCACTTTTTGTTGACGTGCTTTTCAAGGCTAATACTATAATAGTGCTGTCAAATATCACCCCAAGAATGCGAGCAAGATCAGTGGGTTCAATGATACACTCATCAATTTCAAGTGTTATTGAAGACAACCTTTGTCGTGTTGAACTTGAACAGAGAATGAGCATTTCTGTTTTGTCTTGATTCATCTTCAGGAAATGTCTGGTCATCCATTTTTGGATATCAGCAATACAATTTTGAATTGCAGCACATGCTGCATCGCAGGATGATGACTGCAGAAGCTTGAAACCTAGGTAGAGTTTGATATCATCTGCGTACAAGTGAAAAGCAAGGTTGTGTGATCGTGCTATGTCTCCAAGTGGTGACGTATAAATGACAAACAGAATCGGACCGAGGATGGACCCTTGAGGCACTCCAAATTGAAGTTCTTCCTTCTCCGAAACTGTTCCATTAATGCACACTGACTGATGTCGGTTTGATAAGTAGGACCTGATCCACTTTAACGCTAGACCAGTGGCCCTGATCCTACGTTCAAGGATGGAGATTAAGATGCCGTGGTCTACCGTGTCAAACGCGGCAGATAGGTCCAGTAAGACTAGGATGGCTCCTCCTGTAGAAGGAGCACACAATAAGTCATTCTGCACACGAACTAGCACAGTCTCGGTGCTGTGCCCTTGCCGATATGCAGATTGCATAACTTCAAACAAGCAGTTTGATTCCATGTGCTCTTTGAGTCTTGATGCCATAACACGCTCCATGAGTTTTGAGAAATACGACAGGTTAGATACTGGCCTGTAGTTCTTCATTATCTCAGAGTCAAGCTGGCTCTTCTTTATGAGAGGACTGACAAGAGCTTCCTTCATTGACAGTGGCACTGATCCCTCTGAGAAAGATGTGTTTATTGTGTGTGTCAGGATAGGAGCAACAGAGTCAAGGCACTCCTTTAGGAACCATGTTGGCACGGGGTCTAGGGAACATGATTTACCCGGACTCATCTTAATTATCTCACCCACTTCTTTTTCAGTTATATCACCGAAAAAGGCTAGTGAGGAGAAATCACAACAATTTATATCTTCGCTGTATGCAGGCAGGGATAATCTACAACAGGGATAGGTCACTCGCTTGCTTTCTTTACCATTTGTACTAATTAGCGTGTGCCTCGTCATACTCCAACGCACACAGTGACTTGGTTCGTTCCCAGCACAACTTCGGCTGCGTTTAACAGTACTTCAGCCAGTTTATTGTATCAGTCGGAATTTTACAATGAATGAATGAATGAATTATAGCAAGAATTAAGAGCAAGAATTATATGTGAATGAATGAAAGAAATTAAAGAAAAGAACAACAGAAAGAAATACATATGTGAATGAATGAAAGAATAAATGATACACCACGGCCATCCCTCCCCAAACATGTTAAAGAACGCAAAACTATCGCTAGAACACATGTGTTAACATCAGCTGTCCCTTTTTCTTAAAATCTACTTGGAGACATTTTTTACATTAGTAATTAATTCAGATATCTTATCGCATGTGTGGAATGGCATGGACATTGACAGAATATTAACTGACACTGTCACACACCCCTCAAATACAGAAAGTTTAGAACATCACAAAGCGTTGTAAAGTTTAGACCAACAAGACAGAAAGAAGTTTTAGAACTATAACACTTAAGCATCACAAGCATCAATGGCGGATCAGAACAGATAGGCGATATGTCATATTTTTCACACACCTCAAATACACCCTAACAATTTTTTTAAATTATAAAACTATCACTATTACTTGCAAACACCTTTCACCTGATGGTATATTCCCCTCATAAAAATTAAAGGTGTATGTGAAAGAAGTTTTTAGAACAATAACTAGACACTCAAACAACGCCCTATAGTATTTCAATGGGAGATCGGCGATGTCATATTTTTCACACACCTCAAATAGATTCTAACAATTTTTTCAAAGTTATAAAACTATCACTATTACTTGCAAACACCTTTCAACTAAAGGTATATTTCCCCTCTAAAATTTAATCGAATATGTGAAAGAGGTTTTTATCAGTAGAATTTAGTCTTTCTTCGCTGTGTACCGAGAACTGAAGCCAGTGAGCTATAACATGCCGACTTGAAACTTTACTACAAATCTACTGTACTAATACCGACACTAATAACAATTATTTGACTTAAAATGAAGTGACAGAATAGGTAACTTATCTTCTACATATAGGTTTTCAGTTGTCACAACACTCTGAGAACATAATCAGCTGTTGAAAATAAATCGGGCTTAATCTTAAAAACTAAGCTGCCGCCATATTGGCTACACTGGTCACGTGACGAGCCGAGGCATACGCTTAGGGGCTTTTCGAGGAGTGACCACTCCCCGTTATATAGTCTCCCTGATGCAGGCGAGGCATCAGATTGTAGATTTTCCAAACATAGAAACATTTATAGCATACCTTATTAAATAAACTGTGTGTGTTGTAAAATACAATGAACTGCTTTTAGCATATTCACAAACTGACATTACACCCTTATTACAAACATTTTAATTTGAAAACATCCATAGGATAAACATGAATACGAACTGAAGTAAATCGTAGAAGCAATGGTGAATATATGACAATATTGTACTATACAACACCATACTTACAACACAGGTTCTACTTTAACAACGTCTACCTCACTGACGTGCAACAACGTCGACGATGGAAATAGATATTCTTGTTCCTGTTTCCAAGCTGTCGTCAGAGCGAACGCTGAGTAATAAGCATCCCTAACTGATAATGATATCGCGCGAGTTCACGAGTTCTCTGGTGACAGTGGCGTTTTTACCCGTCTAGACTCTCTATCATTGACCGTATAAGACAACTGGCGAAGTCGAGCGGAAATCTGACATTCTTACTCAGCCCATCAGAAACCAAACGGCAAACAAGAAAAAAAGCAGTCGTATTCATTAAAACCTTTTCCAGAGATTACACTCTCGCGCCTGTTATGATATAATGGAAAACAAGACTGTTGTAAGTCTCATGTCAGAGGCTTCGCAGTTACATCTACTTACCTTCAGCAGAAAGGAGTCAGTGGTTGTTTTCTGTGTTGAGTAGCTGTTGTGTCAATGAATCACCACGCCCCACTGTAACCGGAAGTAAATGATTTGCCGGGTTATCACAACTCCGTACTGCGACATGTATCTGATCTTGTAACCACATCACCCAACTGTGAACGCTGTGCCAGAGTTCATGTGACAGTTTCACGTTCGTTAATCATGTCAGTGAAGCGTTGTTGGTGGTTTCTCTTGTCCGTTACAAATGTGACCTGTGTTATTATTTATGTTTTTTGTTTACAAGATAAAATGTAAACCTAATACCCAACGTAATCGGTTCGATAGATATATGTTAAGAATATATTTGGTTTGTTATACAAGCCTATGAAGACATGAGTTGTCTCCCTTTGACCACACTCCTCACGGCCGTTCATCCCACATACCTAGCGTGTTTCAAATATCAAGATGATTTTGTAACTCAGAGGTCAAGATTTCCGTTGACAGCAATGAGAAACACACGTGTTAGAAACGTGTATGTTCGTCATTTTGTGAAATATATATTAAATAAATATTTATTATTCTTTTGGTTTCTTTTTGTTTTTAAAATAACATGTTTGTATGTTATGAAACACCAGACAGTCGTTACTTAACGTTTATTACATATTGGAGAGGTTTGCTGGGAGGAGTCTAGACACCCTCACATGAAGAGAGTTGAAGAAGTAAAATACGAGGAAAAAGTCCAGTGATTTGGTTCCTTTGGATTTTGTTTATGAGATGATACATTCTCAGCCCAAACTACAGAAACATGTTCATTTCCGAAGATGAATTCAGTGATCAATTAAACCTATCCACCGTTTGGGGATTTAAGCATAGAGGGTGTGTTGGATAGGCAGATCCAGAGAAAAGCATACATTCAACTTCACTCACTTAAGACGCCTTCCTGACAGTCTGGTTGCTGATTTCATACTTTGCACTGGGAGTAAATATTTTAATTTCAGGGGAAAATTGTGTTATTGAGCGGTATGACACTGTAGATTGTTTCAGTGGCATGACATCATAGATTGTTTCAGTGGTATGACATCATAGATTGTTTCAGTGTGGTATGACATAGATTGTTTCAGTGGTATGACATCGTAGATTGTTTCAGTGGTATGGCATCGTAGATTGTTTCAGTGGTATGACATCGTAGATTGTTTCAGTGGTATGACATCATAGATTGTTTCAGTGGTATGACATCATAGATTGTTTCAGTGGTATGACATCGTAGATTGTTTCAGTGGTATGACATCGTAGATTGTTTCAGTGGTATGACACTGTAGATTGTTTCAGTGGTATGACACTGTAGATTGTTTCAGTGGTATGATACTGTAGATTGTTTCAGTGGTATGACATCGTAGATTGTTTCAGTGGTATGACATCATAGATTGTTTCAGTGGTATGACATCGTAGATTGTTTCAGTGGTGACATGACATCAGTGGTAGATTGTTTCAGTGGTATGACATCATAGATTGTTTCAGTGGTATGACATCATAGATTGTTTTCAGTGGTATGACATCAGATTGTTTCAGTGGTATGACATTTCATAGATTGTTTCAGTGGTATGACATCAGATTGTTTCAGTGGTATGACACTGTAGATTGTTTCAGTGGTATGACATCGTAGATTGTTTCAGTGGTATGACATCGTAGATTGTTTCAGTGGTATGACATCGTAGATTGTTTCAGTGGTATGACATCGTATATTGTTTCAGTGGTATGACACTGTAGATTGTTTCAGTGGTATGACATTGTAGATTGTTTCAGTGCCGTGACACTGTAGATTGTTTCAGTGGTATGACACTGTAGATTGTTTCAGTGGTATGACATCGTAGATTGTTTCAGTGGTATGACATCATAGATTGTTTCAGTGGTGTGACATCGTAGATTGTTTCAGTGGTATGACATCATAGATTGTTTCAGTGGTATGACATCGTAGATTGTTTCAGTGGTAAGACATCGTAGATTGTTTCAGTGGTATGACATCGTAGATTGTTTCAGTGGTATGACATCGTAGATTGTTTCAGTGGTATGACATCGTAGATTGTTTCAGTGGTATGACAGTGTAGATTGTTTCAGTGGTATGACACTGTAGATTGTGTCAGTGGTATGACACTGTAGATTGTTTCAGTGGTATGACATCATAGATTGTTTCAGTGGTATGACACTGTAGATTTTTTCAGTGGTATGACATAGATTGTGTCAGTGGTATGACATAGATTGTATCAGTGGTATGACATCATAGATTGTTTTAGTGGTGTGACATCATAGATATTTTCAGTGGTATGGCACTAGATTGTTTCAGTGTTATGATTTCATAGATTGTGTCAGTGGTATGACATCGTAGATTGTTTCAGTGGTATGACATCGTGAATTGTTTCAGTGGTATGACATCGTAGATTGTTTCAGTGGTATGACATCGTAGATTGTTTCAGTGGTATGACATAGATTGTTTCAGTGGTATGACATCATAGATTGTTTCAGTGGTATGACACTGTAGATTGTTTCAGTGGTATGACATCGTAAATTGTTTCAGTGGTATGACACTAGATTGTTTCAGTGGTGAGACACTGTAGATTTTTTCAGTGGTATGACATCGTAGATTGTTTCAGTAGTAAGACATCGTAGATTGTTTCAGTGGTATGACATCGTAGATTATTTCAGTGGTATGACATTTGTGTCAGTAGTAAGACATCAGATTGATTGTTTCAGTGGTATGACATGGCATAGTAAAGATTTCAGTGGTATGACGTTGTAGGTAGTGTGAGTGCCATGGCATTGTAGATTGTGTCAGTGGACGATATTGCAGATTGTGTCAGTCGACGATATTGTACATTAAGTCAGTGACAATTTATTGTTTTAGTGCCCTGACATCGTAAATTGTGGCAGTGGCATTACATTCTGGTTGTATTAGTAGCACATCATCATAGATTGTATGAGTGAGTGAATGAGTTTAGTTTTACGCCACACTCAGCAATACTCCAGCCATATGGCGGTGGTCGGTAAATAATCAAGTCTGGACCAGACAATCCAGTGATCAACAGCATGAGCATCGATCTGCACAATTGACATACGATGACATGTGTCAACCAAGCCAGCAGTTGCCTCTTAAGACAAGCATGGGTTACTGAAGATAATTATAACCCCGACCTTCTCATAGATTGTGTCAATGACATTGATCATTGTGTCAGTGGTATGGCATAGTAGATTGTGTCAGTGGTATGACACTGTAAATTATGTCAGTGGTATGACACTGTAGATTGTGTCAGTGGTATGACACTGTAGATGGTATGACACTGTAGATTGTGTCAGTGGTATGACACTGTAGATTGTGTCAGTGGTATGACATAGTAGATTATGAAGATGGGGTTATATAACCAAATATATATATAAAAGAAAAACTGTTCTTTTCAACTAAATCATAAACCAGATATATTTTCAGTCTCAGATTTATTTCACAGAAGTGTTATGACAAAACAACAAATTCATTGAAACAATCATAAATACTTTGTCTAAGTAAAACCATCAACACTTAAAACTCTTTATATACAGACTCATCCAACTTGGAAATACATAGAAGAGCAGTTGCCCACCATAGCAGCATCAACTGTCAAACTTCAGTACTAATTCTACTGGATATGCTGCAGTTCAAGGGTTGTAAAACTCTAGTAATGATAAATCCATAATTTTCATAAAATTTCATTTCAGTTTATGAGATAAAGAAAATAATAACTGCCTGGTGAGAAACAATAATATATCCACCTAAATTGGAAAGTTGCTAAAACAATTGTCATATATAATCACATGATAACCAAATGTTATCCTTAAAACAACAGAAAACAGTGCTGTCTTCCCAAAAGGACTGATAATTTGTGATGAAGGAGAATTGTTATGTATGAATGTGGTATAAAAATATTACCTTTTTGGGTGATCAAATCTACCCAAAATGATTGTCCTTTTTTATTTTTACAAGAGCAAACATTCATTATTACGGAACCCTAAATAATCTATCTCTTAAATCATTTAAATACTTAAATAACTTCCCACCCTCTCTGTACCCAACTATCAGTAGTTACCATTTCTAAATAATACACCACCAGAAAATAACAGAGCACAAAGCATAGAATTAAGACAAATCCTAATAATAATAATAATAATAATAATAACAGATAGTCATTACAGGCATCAATATTTGTCAACTCTTACTCCCGAAAATATGAGTGAGTGAGTTTAGTTTTCCAGCAATATCACGGCAGGGGACACCAGAAATGGGCTTCACACAGTACCCATGTAAGGAATCGAACCCAGGTCTGTGGCGTGACGAGCTAACGCTTTAGCCACACGGCTACAGCACCGCCCCCCGAAAATATGAACATGTACATATTGGGACTCACTGTGTGGGAAGTAGTTTCTAAAATTCACCGGCCACAACGGCTTGTTAGCTAAACATGTTGCATGTTATCAAATTTTATGAAACCTACTTTGGCTCCAGCTTAGATGTTTCTCAACACAATTTTTGTGTTTTGAGTCCATAATGCTAAACAACTGAAAGCTGCTTGGTACTATATGTTTCTTTGACTTTAAAATGCATTGATGACAGCACACAATTACGTGTAAAACACAATCAGCGAACAGCCAAAACCCAGTTTACTACTGCACATGGGTTTCTGATAAACTATGACATGATAACAATATCATTATATGTCCCCTTAATCGTATCAACTAGAATGTTCTCAAATATTTAAATACAATGACAATGTTAGTGGACTGTATTTATTAAAGGAGGACTCCACTGAGGCATCTCGGCAGTCTGAGCATCTAATTCTGTGATTTGCGTCCGGCTGGTAGTCAATGGTTACCCAGTTTTACACTGACAATGTTTTGGTTTACAGACCACTTGTTCCATCACAAAATGCACATCAAGACTGGGTTCCTGACCATGGTGAGAGTCCCCCTTTAACAAGACTGCTACAGTTTAACAGAACGACTTCCTCTGTTTCTGGCTTTTCTCAAGAATTAACATTAACTCCTTTACAAAACCTATCCCTGTTAGCTACTTCCCTTATTTTATAGTCCGTTTGGCTCAAAAGCGGACCGATGAATTGCAATCTAACTCGAAAACTAATAAACATATAATACTCAATGAAACACTGATCATAATGAAAACGTCAGACCAACTCTGAGAGGTGTTTGCAGAATTTATGTCCTAAAAATAAAAAAGTTGTTTAACTATCATTAAAATATCAACACAGTTCACTATTTGTTACGAGGGAGGAGTGCAGAGAAAGGGACAGCCCGGTGTGCGAGAAAGGATGGAGACAGCACAGCACAGGTTAATGAATCACTAACTTTGTCGGCACTTGTGCACGTGCTTCTCTAACACCTGGCTGTCCCTTTCTCTGCACTCCTCCCTCGTAACAAATAGTGAACTGTGTCAATATTTCAATGATAGTTTGTTAAACAACTTTTATAATTTTAGGACATAAATTCTGCAAACTGACTGACTGACTGACTGAGTTTAGTTTTACGCCGCTTTTAGCAATATTCCAGCAATATCACAGCGGGGGACACCAGAAATAGGCTTCACACATTGTGCCCATGTGGGGAATCGAACCCGGGTCATCAGCGTGACGAACCAACGCTTTAACCACTAGGCTACCCCACCGCCCAATTCTGCAAACAAATCACAGAGTTGGTCTGATATTTTGATTATGATCAGCGTTTCATTGAGTATTATATGTTTATTAGTTTTTGAGTTAGATTGCAATTCATCGGTCCGCTTTTGAGCCAAACGCACTATAGTCTCAAATAGAAAACACACAGTTTCTCCATACAAGGGATGAACTACAACTATTCTCAATATATACTCAAAAAAAAGTTGAGGACCACCCCAATATTCAATACTTATGTATTATATGGATATATTAAATACTTTAATATTGTAAATTGGTGTAGTCCTTAACTTTTTTGGTTGAGTATACATAACCCTTTCATTTAAATTTTCTACCAAATGTCTCTTCTTTAATTAAACATAACAAAACCAAACTTCATTTCCCAGATTCCTCTGGCCATGCTTTGTCAAACATTTTCAGTTTGAAAACCATAGTGGGGGACGTTTACTGGCAACACTTGCGAGCTTCCTGTTAAAAGCAACAGGTAAACTTCATATCATCACATGAATACTTTCAGACCCAAAGTGTTATACTGACTACGCTTTGGCCTGTTAGGACATACTGGTTACATATAAAGATAAAAAGCAATAATAAAAAGCAATAGTAATATGTAAATACATAAAGTAATATAAAACATGGACTAGATCGTGGAACAAACACCAATTGCACTGGTTTTGCACTGGCCTTATAAAACTGCCATTATGATAGAATTTCTGCGGTAGATAAGGTGATTAAAGTGATCATATCCACATCCTGCTGGGTACCCAGTTTAGAAACAGCTGTGGTAAGGACAGTAAAAGAACCTTACCATGTTAGCAAATGTTAACAATTTATTAAAAGACATCCTTCCAGGTACCCATTATTCAACCGGGAAGGAAGTCCCATGTCCCAACCAATGAGATCAAAATCTTCCTAGAATATAAACCAAACAGATATGATCAGGGTAAAGTACCTCGTCTAACAGGAAACATGCTTCCAGGTATCCATAAAATAAGCAAGTACACTAAAACTGTAGATATGTATATAGGGGTATATTACAAACATCCTTCCAGGTACCCAGGATATGACCAGAAAAATATCCTATCTAGGGGTACAATATTAACATTCTTCCGGGTACCCAAGATATATCCAGAGAGATATCCTATCTGTGGGTACAACATTAACATTCTTCCAGGTACCCAGGATATAACCAGAAAGATAGCCTGTCTGGGGGTACAACATTATCATTCTTCTGGGTACCCAGGATATAACCAGAATGAAAACCTGTGTAAGGGAATTCAATCATCCTATCCAGAATATAACCATACATAGCTAGACATTAGATTATTCACTCCAAGAGGTTAACATAAAACCATCTGGGTACCCATTGAATAACAGGTAGCTCAGGACCGTGGAGACTCATGTAATGTTGTGTAACGCTATAACAGGCATTCAAAACATGACATTTATGATCAGCTGGTGAGTTACAGGGAGTTACATCAGGTATTCCTACAGCTACCCATAACACAATCTGGTTGTCCAATCACTGTTGGCTTCCTTCCTAATGGACAATATCACCATATCATCCTGGTACCCATTATACAACCTGGTTGTCCAATCACTGTTGACTTCCTTCCTAATGGACAATATCACCGTATCATCCTGGTACCCATTATACAACCTGGCATCTGTGTTTGTGTTGACAATTGTGCTTCCATTTGACAATATGAATACATCTTCAAGTATTTAATAAACTTTGGTTTTCAACGGTCACAGTGGTCAGTAGGTTGAAATACAACAACACATAAAGGCATTGCACAAGATCATCTTAAAAATGGATTGATAGGTCAAAAATTCAAAATAATTGGCCTGGTTTGGATACTAATATGAAATAAAAACTGAATCTGGCTCCAGCATTTCACTAACATGATATTTGTCACAGCAGTCTTTAATGTCTGGGGTACAAAAAAAATATTTTTATAATCTGAGATTTTTAAAATAAGCCGATATGTAAACCAATAAATATCCTGCAAAGCCTTATACAATTTGGATGTTTAAAATGTTAAAACAGAAACAGAACATCCCATTTGATATTTATTCATGTATTTCCCCATAAAACTGGGGCCATAAAACTGTATTCAGTCAGATGTACTATTTTTCTTAAGAAAAAGAAGAAATTGTTCTCTAAATATCAATATATTGCATCAATACAAGAGTCTTGTATAAAGACATCACAAGCACAAAAAGAATCTTTCTTTTTTGTCAAGCAAGTACTTAAATCAGATCTCAACCTATTTGTCCCATATTTCATAATTAAGATCCCTTTGTGCCACAATAAAATTATCAGAACACCATATGACAAAGCATTTTCAATTCCATCAAGTAAAATGGTCAGTTGAAGTACATGAATATGAAATGTTTAATTTGGAATTTTTTGCTTAAGAATAATATTTTCAGAGTCAGCTGATAAAGAATCTTATTTGGAGGTCAGAATCTGATTGGCTCAAAAGCAAACACATCTGTAACTTGGATAAATATCTGCGAGTGTTCAACTGACACGATGGAGTCATATTTTTGTGTCAAAACATGATTTTAATGATTATTCCTCAGTGTGACAAGGTGTAAGAACAAAGACAAAAAAATAATAAGCTTTTTTTTTAAAAAGAGCGTTTTTGCTCAGTTTCTGTCACCCATAGACCCTCATGGGTACAATTATCAATAGCATCCAGCTGTGATGCTCCTGGAAAATGCTTACTGTAAATCCTTGAATAAATGCCTTATTTATGAGACTTCTTAAATCCACCATCTATTCTGTGTCTTTCACATAACAGTAAACACTTATAAGTTCCCTGAAGATGGGTCATGTAATCGGAATAAAATGTGCGTGGTCTGTATGATTGTATGAATGTAATATCACTTTAGAGACAAACTAAAGGAGTATCAATGTTTAGAGGCTTTGACCTTACATCTAGACATCTATTCACTTGGTGAGTTGGTCAGACCCAACATGTTTAAACAGGGGTGTCTATTCAAGGATTTACAGCATAACCCTACACTCACACTGAAGTTTTTGAGAAATTGTGAACATGGTTGAAACAATGGCCGACCTCGGGCACATCATGAGAATATGATGCATATATTTCCATAGCAACAAAGTTATGTACAAGATACACAGATGGTTAAATATATATTTACAAGTGTGTACACAAAGTATGGACAACTGTGAAAACTTGTCAGCACGAGCAGTAGAAACCAAAGGCAGACATGTTGTGTCTTGTGAAATGGTGCAAGTGTACCAGGGGCGATGGAAATGTTCGTAGCATCTACACTTCGATAATCATTCAAAGACAATACACATTGAAAAATCAACAATTCTGGATACAATTTCCCATATTGTAAGACTGGATTTTATAAATATATGTACAAATGCATTCACATAATCTGTTTCTTCTCACTTTAACAATGAATGGTACAAAATCATAATTGTCAGTTTTTGACTTGATGACTGCATCATAGAGTCCAATTAATATATTTTAGTCAAAAGCAGTTAAGGAATGCATGATACTTTCATATTAATATGAAAGACCTGTCCGTTCTTAAATTGTTTGGAGGAATATGTAGCTACTATAAAATTTCCTGACTGGATTCCAGGTTGATTGACCTGTCTACGTGACCAAAGACGTTAACCCAACAGCATGCTGACAAAGTGAGTCTCGTCATCTGTGGGAGGACTCCAAATTATCACAATATATTATACCCTTTTACTTAATCATCTGGTCTGAAAGTGTGCAAAACGAATGAAAATTATAGTGTGTTTTTTTCTTTTTATGTAAATTGTTTCTTTCATATTCAGTAGAATCTTAAATAAAGATTTTTAAACATTTCTAACAAAATTGAAGTTAAGTTTATGTATTTTACTTTGTGCTTATTGACCAAGAAGAATTCAAGTTATCAGCCTGGAACACAGTATTGTGTGTATTCCAACAAAGATATGGTGGCAATTCCCAGCAATCTTCACAGTCCTGAATATGAGGAAATTGTGTCCAATAGGATGAGGGATTTGATATCAGTTGACAGGAGATTGCAGCATCATTTGGCTATAAAATTCTTCAGCAGATCCATCGGCAGGGGGAATATGATGGTCGAGTTCTTCTCCGCTGAGATCGAGCTGAGGGTTTGGAGGTACCGGAGCTGAAGAGCTGCTGGCGAGTCCACCATGATGTCTGCAGCTTCCTTAAGAGCCCGAGATGCCTTTTGTTCTCCCTCTGCAGCAATCACCTGGCAACAGCAAGTACAACACATCAGTGCCAGGTTACCATCACATGAGAGGGTGGGGTGGTGGGGTAGCCTAGTGGTTAAAGCGTTCACTCGCCATGCCGAAGACCTGGGTTCGATTCCCCACATGGGTACAATATGTGAAGCCTATTTCTGGTGTCCCCTGCCGTGGTAATGCTGGAATATTGCTAAAAGTGGTGTAAAACTCACTCACTCATGATACTCACTCACTCACTCACTCGCTCATGAAAGGGTTAGGGTGGCCTAATAACCAGTATTTATCACTGGGAATATCAAGAATTATTTACTACCATCAATGTCAAGGGTGCTAAACACATAACATGAAGGTCAAGGTCAGCATAGATATCAGGCATATACCACTGGTAATGTCACTGACAGCTCACTATTAACATCAAGGTCATGGTAAACATAAATATCAAAGGCATTTTGAGGACTAAATATACAATGTCAAGTCCCATCCAAGATTTGAACACACATTCTCAGAGAGAGGCACCTCATCACTGGCACACAATGTCAGCAATCTAACCCACTGAATGTATTCTGACAACTGGTAGTCTAGATCATGCACTTTGTGTACCCCTCTGACAAGTGTAAATTGGCATGGCTCCCATTGCCATATGTTGCATCTTGAGGATCAATCCCTTGTTACATGCAAATTAATATTACAAAGCATAGGCGGATCCAGAGGGGGCGTGCAGGGGTGCGCACCCCCCCCGTGCTGAAAGCTTGTTAAATGACCATTGAAACTCGGTTAAAAATGAAGTGTGCACCCCTCCTTTTCTCAATAGTGTGCGCCCCCCCTTACTCAAAAAGCTGTATCCGCCCCTGCAAAGCATTATAGACAGAGTCTATTTGGTATAATAACACACCAAGAATGTTTATAATGGAGAGAGAGGAAAGACAAATGCATCTCCCACAATGAAGTATCAAACCTTGGCGCGGGCATCTCTTGCAGCTTCAGCCTCGGCTGCCATGGCTCTCTGGAGCTGGACTGGCAATCGGACGTCCTTACTGGAAAGTAGAGAGTCACAATGATGTTGACAATAGCCATTTGTTTTGTTTGTTTGTTATTAAACACAACATTCAGATATATTCCAGCTATAAGGGGGAATTTTGCAAATAATCGAGTCTGGACCAGACAATCCAGTGATCAAGCATCACTCTCAGCAATATTCCAGCCATTTGATGTCATTCTGTAGATAATCGAGTCTGGACCAGACAATCCAGTGATCAAGCATCACTCTCAGCAATATTCCAGCCATTTGATGTCATTCTGTAGATAATCGAGTCTGGACCAGACAATCCAGTGATCAAGCATCACTCTCAGCAATATTCCAGCCATTTGATGTCATTCTGTAGATAATCGAGTCTGGACCAGACAATCCAGTGATCAAGCATCACTCTCAGCAATATTCCAGCCATTTGATGTCATTCTGTAGATAATCGAGTCTGGACCAGACAATCCAGTGATCAAGCATCACTCTCAGCAATATTCCAGCCATTTGATGTCATTCTGTAGATAATCGAGTCTGGACCAGACAATCCAGTGATCAAGCATCACTCTCAGCAATATTCCAGCCATTTGATGTCATTCTGTAGATAATCGAGTCTGGACCAGACAATCCAGTGATCAAGCATCACTCTCAGCAATATTCCAGCCATTTGATGTCATTCTGTAGATAATCGAGTCTGGACCAGTCAATCCAGTGATCAAGCATCACTCTCAGCAATATTCCAGCCATTTGATGTCATTCTGTAGATAATTGAGTCTGGACCAGACAATCCAGTGATCAACAGTATGTTCATCGATCTATGTAATTGGAACATGAGATAATACTGGTTATTGCCATGTGTTACTAAGGTGACACTGACAAGATTGTATTAGCAACTGCCATTTGTAACTAAGGTGTTAACGTCCATGGTCATGTTACTAAGATGGTATTGGCCCTTCCCGTGTGCAGCTATCATGATATCGACAGTAGTATGGTGCTGAGGTAATGTTGGCTGTAGTCATGTAGTAGTAATGTGTTGCTTTTGGATATTATTTATTTTAATTCCCTTTTGTATATATGTTTGAATTTAGTTAAAGATTGGTTTTACTGCCATTTGACAATTTCTTGGAACATTAAACTATTTCTGAGACCTGAAAAACTAAGTAATTACAGACTGCAGGAAAGCAACACAGCTATAAAATAGCAGTAAAACGTGGAACGACATTCATGAGTAGTCTGTGATGTTTCACAAATGGTTTCAAGCCGTTTTATGACTTGTCTTTTTTCTGTGAGCTTCTTAGTAAGTGAATATGTCATTATCTACGTGGAGACGTAAAAAGTACCTGTTCCACTTTTAAAGGTAATTATACTTGTGGAAACTAGGTGTATATATTTCCATTATAGTCATGTGTTACCATGGTGATATTGATATAAATCACAAGTTAACTTAGTTACGTTGAACAATAGTTATTTGTTGCCAAGGTGATATTGACAATGGCCATGTGACAATTAGTCAAATGTGTAACTAAGTTGTTCGGAAATTAATGACAACCAACACGAAGCTGACATGTTAATACAATGTTTTCACTGCAACAAGCAGTTAGAGCTGAATCTATTTGGTAACCATGGCAACTCACATTTCCACTCTTTCCACCTTGATCCCCCATTTGTCCGTGGCCTCATCCAGCATAGACTGCCGGCAGAAACAAACATGTCACAACAAGGAACATATTTGGAGTAAACAATTATAAATCGTGGAAAACAACAAGGGTCCTATATCCCATGCCATACGTCTTGCAGAATTTTATACAGTAAATGTATAGAATAGCCATACAACATGCCAACCCCTGTAGCTTGATGTCTACTTATGCCCATCTTATCATTATTTTAAGGGAGCACTCAGTTCAATCAATTTGGCAGCCCTGCAAATTTGACTCCTGACATTTATTAAAGCCTTTTACTTTGAATAATTACCCAAAATGACATGAAGACAATGTATTATATTCACACAAAACACTGACTTCTGATCATGTAGAACTTTTTTCATCAAATGTACTTATACTACTAAACTATGTATATTTAACATTGCGTTCAAATGCTGAAATATTTTGAAAGATTATTTAGTTTATTTTGTCTCTTTAATAAAAGGGAGGATAAAGAATTAAACAGAATAAAATTTCAATAAACCTTGTTGCTGGAGACATACAGTATAGACTAGATAATCAAATAAAAAGAAATGTTGTGGTTCTGATTACACCTCTTTAACATTTAGGGTAGGTAGGTAGGTAGGATGGATTTTTTTTACACGTTTTTTAGAAGTAAAATACAAACTAAGAACACATTTATCAATGTGTAATTGTTTATTCAATCAAGCTTGCGGCCATCATGTTGACTTTCTCTATCAGGATGACCGATGTCCGTCGGTGCCAGGAAAAAGCAATGGTATCTGAAAGCTTATTTTATTCATGCCACCTAAAGAAAATAGGGCCGGCACCAGAATTCAAGGGACGGTCGGGTAATCGGAACCACAACATATTTTGTTAGACCTGGTCGATATTGTGAGCAGCGATCCACACCATTGTCGTGCGATGGCGCACTCTAAACCAAGTCACCATGTGATCCATTTGTCTCGTCTTACAACTGGCATATTATGATATGATATGATATGATATTTATATAGCGCACATATCCACTCAACTAGTACACGCTCAAGGCGCTTGAGTGTTTCCTTGATCAACGGGTGTCTTTTTTGCTGGCATTCTTTTAACCATCTCAACTCCCTGGGGAGTATTCAAATCATGCAGCCAGTTAGACGCAGCGAGTTATCACACAGCCTCATCCTCACAAGGTACCCATTTGCAGCTGGGTGAACTGGGACACATAGTCACAGTATTGTGTCCAATGATACTATACCCGCAACTAGGTGTCTGCACGTGTTTGTGTGTCCACCATCTGGTCACCTACCGTTGGGTGAGTGGGTTGTGTACTACACACTAGGGGTTGTGACAACACTGAAAGACCCTGCAAGTAATATAGCTCCAAGGTTTTTACACCCGGTCACAGGTGGGGATCAATCCAGGCACCTTTCGCCTACAAGGGCGGCGCCTTAAACAGCTCGCCCACCATGCCACAGCATATTTTGCTGGGGACCAATTCTTTCCCAGAATTTCCATAGAGTTCACCTTAATGATATAGTTGGGGGCACGGTGGGCAAGCAGGCTAAGGCGCCAGGATAGTGATCCAGCGAGCTTGAGGTGACGGGATCGAGCCCACCTGTGACCGGGTGTAAAAACCTTGGAGTCAACTTTGTGTGCAGACTCTTTCAGTGTTGTCACAACCCCTAGTGTACAGTACACAACCCTGTGCACTTAAAAGAACCCATGAATCCGTTGGTATATGACCAGATGGTGGCCACATAAATACGTGCAAACATCTAGTTGCGGGTACAGCAACATGCAGTAAACTACAGTCCACCCAGCTGTGAATGGGTACCTTGTAAGGATGGGAAAGCCACATTAACTCGGTGCACTTAGTGGCTTCAAGATTTGTATGCTCCCCAGGGAGTTGAGATTGATAATACATTGTGCCATTTGAGACTGATATCCAATGATCGAGGGAAAAACAAAGCGCCTTTGAGCAGGTGATCTGGATATTGGCGCTATATAAATATATATAAATAAAAATAAATAAATAAATATAGTATTCTGATGTGTGAGCCATTGATTCAGTCTTTGGGTCTTTTTTTCAAATTTGTGATCAGGACCAACCTGCATACTGTGGCTGATTAGTTCCCGCTCGGCCAGAATCTCAGACAAGTTTTTCGTGCCGAGAACATTACGAGGGTTGTCTGAGGCTCGGCCAGAATCTCAGACAAGTTTGTCACACTGTCTCAGCACGAGAACATTACATGAAGGGTTGTCTGTAGAGCCAGGAGCTGTGTGGAGTTTGGTGCATTCTCAACATTGGCTACTGACACGGTTGGGTTGTAGATTCTGTAGTACACAACAGCATCCACTGACACTGTCACGCTGTCTCGCGTCAGCACCTGAAACAACCAGTCACATGTTAGACACTGACACGGTTGGGTTGTAGATTCTGTAGTACACAACAGCATCCACTGACACTGTCACGCTGTCTCGCGTCAGCACCTGAAACAACTAGTCACATGTTAGACACTGACACTGTTGGGTTGTAAATTCTGGAGTACACAACAGCATCCACTGACACTGTCACATGTTAGACACTGACACTGTTGGGTTGTAAATTCTGTAGTACACAACAGCGTCAACTGACACTGTCACACTATCTCGCATCAGCACCTTGCTGTAATGTTGCTGAAAGTGGCATAAAACTAAACTCACTCACTCACAATGCCATGATCGGATTGTATATTTTGTAGTACACAATATTGTCAAAGAGTAGCACATATTTTCCTGACCATCATTTCTAGTCAGTGAAATGACAGGTGCCCCCGATTTCATTGATATACATACGACCATCAGTCTTGTAATATATTTCAAACTGTTGTTGCAGTATGTCTTCATAAAAAGAAAACTTCTTACCATGGCAAGTTATATTAAGAATCTGTTCCTTTTACAACAAATACAGGCATGATATTTCTGTTCACTGACAAGCCATTAAAGCCACATAAAGTATTTTCATTTCTAAAACCAGGACCATGCCAGAACAAACATGTGCCTTCAGTATTACATACAGATCCCATCATGGATATCTGCACTGTATTAACAACACACCCCAGTTGTTTAACCAACAACAGATTATGTATAAAACAGAACTTGATCCAAAGCAAATTCTAATCTCCTAAATAAGTTGTTTATGGTCGCAAGCTGGAGATAAGGACTCCTTTCTTCCTCAGGGGATTAAATAAGATCTTTTTTCAATTATCATAAAAAGTTCCTTGAGGGACTTGAAACTCAAGTCATTAGCATAACCTGATCTTATAAACATCATTCTGAAATACCCTGGATCAAGATAATCCAAAACAGATCCAATTCTCCACGGTTGAGACATAATGGGAATAAATATATGCAGTTTCCACAAGTATAATTATCCTGAAATGTGGAGCAGGTACTCTCTACGTCTCCACATAGATAATTTCATATTCACTTACTAAGAAGCTCACAGAACAAAAGCAAGTCATAAAACGGCTTGAAACCATTTGTGAAACATCACAGACTACTCGTGAATGTCGTTCCACGTTTTACTGCTATTTTATAGCCGTGTTGCTTTCCTGCAGTCTGTAATTACTTAGTTTTTCAGGTCTCAGAAATAGTTTAATGTTCCAAGAAATTGTCAAATGGCAGTAAAAACCAATCTTTAACTAAATTCAAACATTCATCAACAGAAACGTACAACTTATTTACAGCAAACATAGACAGTGTGTATACATATGTAAGCAGCTCTGATCTCACTACTCAACCTCGCATGATTTCTACATTTCTACATTACTGAACCTTGCTTAACAAACATCTCCATAGTCAAGGAAGTGCTAGACTGACATTAAGTCCCAGAAATAAGGTAATTTTACTTAAGAATGTATATACACATGTATGTACAGCAACAACACTTGTCCATGCACACATAATCTCCCAATTAGACTAGATCCGGTTTAGAACTTGTCTTCAGCAACACATGCTTGTCGTAAGAGGCGACTAACAGGATCGGGTGGTCAGACTTGCTGACTTCGTTGACACATGTCATCACATCACAACTGCGTAGATCGATGCCCATGGATTGTCTGCTCCAGACTTGTTAACTTACAGACCGCCATCATAGAGCAGGAACACTGCTGAGTGCGGCATTAAACAACATACAACATACCAACCAACCAACCAACCAACCAACCAACCAACCAACCAACCAACCAAAATCATACACCTCATCAAGTTCATAGGTTATCACGTTTTACTGATTAGGGTGAAAAATGTAGCAGAGAGGTTTCGGGTGATCCAGGCACAGTCAGGCTGGTAGGGCTCATCATCAGCTCAGGGCCCTCGCCCCCTCTACATGCAGCCCAGACAGCGAATGGGACTTCTCCCAGGAAGCGCTGCCTAGTCAAACCCACCAAGAACTTTCTGGAGAATATGTAGACTCCCCAACATATCAGCCTTCTGCATTACCCAGAGTGTCAGAAGGGCTGTGCTCCCAGTGGAGAACCCGAGCACTCTCCTGATCTGCGCCAAAAGATCAGGAGGTACCAAACCAAGGGCACCGAGAACAATGGGGAGTCTGACGACAGTGTACTTGTGATGTAAGGGAGACATTTCAAAGGCAGGGTCTGCATATTTAGAATGCTTTTCCTGAATCTTGCCAATCACGTTGCTGTCAAAAGGGACAGAAAATTCAATGATATAAAAAAATTCACTGGCTTTATCAAAAAGGACAAGATCAGGTTTGTTGGCTGGAATTCTTCTGAGGCCGTAATTACTATAGGGAATAGCGGTACGGGACCACAAAGGTGCACCAAGCCTATAAGCTCCAAACTAGCCCATTCGGCTCCCAGAGTCACAAAAAAATTAGTGTTTTGCACAAAACTGCACTTGAGTTTTTGGACTACTTTTTGTTTGCATTGTTTTTTCTTTGTGGTTCCCAGAAGTCTATCCAACCCCAAGACAGGTATATGGAAAACAAAAACCTATTCCCTATACTACTCCGTATATGGGCCTACTCCGTATATGGGCCTATTCCGTATATGGGCCTACTCATTATATGGGCCTATATCCAAAGATTATCATATGGGCCTATTCCAAAGATTATCACTGTTGTTATTATTATTCATTATTATCCACTCAAATGTTTTATCATGTGACTAAGTAACCACGCTGTGTTGCTGTGCACATTGACCACACTACATGTGTTGCATATCTAGCTCATCAGTGATTCACTACGCTGACAGGTGTATAAGTCAGTAAACCTTTCATTTTGACAAATGTAACCATGGCAACACAGCCAGAAGGTGGGCATAAGGTCTGAAACTCTGCTAATATAGACTTTGAATTGCAAAAAGGGCAGATCCAGAGAGCAGTAACATGATTCAGCTCAAGATGGTGTTCAGATGCCCAATCCTTTATTGTAAGCAATTACATGCTATCCATGGTACAGTCTTGTCCCCATGACATTCATTTGGAGTTAAGAGAGGCAATCTAGGCATATATCACAGGCTCATATTCTACACAATCACTAAAACCTCAAAATGCAATTAACAATTTCCAATTTCAGGTTTATAATTAATAGCCCTTGGGTGTTTAGTTTGCAAGGCCGACTTGAAATTAACTGATAATAATAGAAGTACCAAGAGAAAAAGGCTTCAGGACTGAATTTACATAACTGCAACAAATACAGAGGTAAATATCTCTGAATGTCTGAAAAAAATACCAGTATTAATCTTAAAAACAAATCTTTCCTTCCTACACAATATGCCTACCACATCCCATAGCTGGAAATACCAAGTGAATCCTTATGCTATTTAAAATATTGATGGATGTTTTCTCATCACATGATACATGTAAGCTTGACTTGAACCTTACATCTGTCTTACCACTGACTGACTGACTGACTGAGTTTGGTTTTATGCCGCTTTTAGCAATATTCCAGCAACATCACAGCGGGGGACACCAGAAATGGGCTTCACACATTGTACCCATGTGGGGATTCGAACCCGGGTCTTTGGCGTGACGAGCCAACGCTTTAACCACTTGGCTACCCCACTGCCCCCTGTCTTACCAGCCTTTGGGAGTGTTCTTGAGTTTGCGGTTTGTGACTTTAGTTTTACACTGATTTCAGGAATATTTCAGCAATATCACAGCAACGAACACCTGAAATGGGCTTCATACATTGTACCCATATGGGGAATTGAACCTGTATCTTCAGCGTGATGAGCAAACGCTGTAACCACAAGGCTACCCCACTGTCCTACCAGCCTTTCAAACTCCCACTTTTCTGACAGCTAGAGACTGCTAATCTGTGAGGACAACCATCACTTTAGTTTTTATGTCATCAACACAATTTAGCAGCCTCCAGCTAGCAGACTAGTGTGAGCTTCAATGGCTAGTGGTGCCCATTATCGTAACTCTGAAACACTTCTAAATGGTTCAATTGTTTCACAAATTGTAACTGAATAAGACACAGATGATGTGAGCATTGTAAACATGTTTTGCTTTGTTGAAGCAGCACTGGCTACAGACTCAGGTGACATGTGCGATACGTAAATCTTCTCTACTAGTCTTAGAAAAAGGAACATTGAAGGCTGTCTACCTAAGCATACCTTCCAGCACAAAAAGAAAAGACTTTTGAAAGATGTGTAAGGAAATATTTGATACCTCTTTAAGACCAATTGGATTCAAGCATGAAAACTAATTATACCAATTTATCAAAAACAACCTGTGTTGGGACTACTTTTAGCAGCGTTCGAAATACCTGCCTGCCCAACCACCCGGGACAGGTTATTTTCAACATGGACTACCATATTCTCAAATTCACCTTCCCAACAGTCAGGTTAACATTTAGACATGTACATATGAAGATATTTTGTGGGCAGGTAAGTTTTGGTCAGGGCTGAACAATTCTAACTTGGGTTTTCACTTGGGTACGATAATAGACAACAGTCAGTTAGATAATTACTATTTCTGTGAAAGCCAAGTACATTGATGTCAGACCAGGAGCCATTCTCAGTGGAAAACTAACTTGCAATTCATAAATAACTCTAAATAATAATGACATTGAAACAGACTCTTCCAAACACACTCAGCATGCAAATAGCACAGCAGACTACATATAGTCGGGTTGGCTCTGCACTAATGGTTACACATGTTCCACAAAACCCTTCTTGGACACTGCGTCCTGCCTCAGGGGTCTCTCCACAACTCAAACTCCCAAAGGGAGATAATTACAGGTCAAATTCAAAGAGTCTCGACTGTATTTTTTCCCCAGCCTAAACTAAAAACAGTAAAATATTGGTTAATTTAACATTAATTTTGATTAATAAAACATCTGGAACAGGGCCCATAAATGTTAGTAAGGCTCAATAATTCCCATGACCGTAATGCACAACTTCAGCTGAACAACAATTAATCATTATTATTTTGGACAAAAAGACAAGATCTGTATCAAACTCTGCACTGCACCTTTCCAAATAACATTGAATCCATTACCCAAATCTGAAAAACATCCTTTAAATGATTGTAAAGTTATTGGCTGAACACATTTGATGTGGGACTTTTCCCTTTACAGTACAACCAGAAATTATTGAGAATTTAAAGACTGTACTCTTTTTTTTTTTCACTCATTACTCACGTTTTAAATAACTCCACATTCAAAGACAGGTGAACAGTTAGTATTTTGTCAAGTCACCATGGGCAGCAATGCAGGCTTCAATGCGGCAGGGCATACTACTGATCAAAGAAGTTAGAAAGTTGTGGTCCATGCTGTCCCAATATCGGGCCACCTCTTCTTTCATTTCAGCAATATTTGTCAGATTTTTCTTATTGACACTGTCCTTCATAAGTCCCCAAACATTTTCTATTGGATTTAGGTCAGGGCTATAGCTTGGCCAATCTAATAATGTCATATTTTGGGTCCGAAACCAGGCCTGTGAATGCTTTGAACGATGTTTTGGTCGCTGTCCTGCTGGAAAATCCAAACATTTCCATAGAACACGTGAGCAGATGGAAGTAAATGTCCCTCGAGAATATCTGTGTACTGCTCACTGTTCATATTCCCTTCAAATACACAGAGGGGCGTTGCCCCTAACACAGATATGCCACCCCACACGTTAAATTTCAGACTGTACTTTGGGTGCTGATACAAAGGTTTTTCAGTTTGTTTGGTCCAGAATTTCAGTGTATTAGGAAACAGCCACACAGAACTTTCATCTGAGAAAATAACATTGTCCCAGCTTAAAATTTCTATGCTGTAAGCACCAGTTCAACCTTCACTCCTTTTGTTCAGGTTTCATTATCGGTGATGGAATTTCCTCAACTTTTCTGCCAACCCATTGCATGCAGCTCAGTTCTAATTGTCTCCTTACAGACAGCCACAGTTCCTCTATCAATCATATCCAGCCTTAAGTTTTCTAAACTCCTTCGTTTGTTTTTAGAAACAAGAATACCAAGCCAGCCTCCTGTCACCGACAGTCAATTTTCTGGTCCTACCTGCGCCTCCCTGGTGCTCAATGCCATATCCATTTGCAATATTTTTCAAAACACGATAAACAGTGGACAAAGGGATGCCTGTTCTACTTGAAATCACTTTAACTGATCTGATGTCCTTGTTATAATACTCTAAAATCAACTTCCTCTTCTCTAAATCATCCATACTGAGGATCACTGAAAATGCCGTCTGCTAGCAAGTAAACAAAGGGGGATAACTCTTCACAAACTAATGAAAAAGGATTAACGGAGTTGTCTCTCTTGAATGAAACCAAGCACTTGATAGCTGGTCAAGGTTGTTTATACTAGAAATCCAATTAAACATATTCCTAAAATTCTCAATTTCTGGTCATACTATAGTTCAAGAGGCGGCATTAGTGACAATTCTCAGTGAATAAACCATAGGTGGATCCAGAAATTTCCATTGCTAAACCTTAACTTCAATGTGGTCTTTAGTCAATTTCAAAGGGGATGGGGTGGGGTGGGGGTGTTCGAACCCCCCTGAACCCCCCTTCTGGATCCGCCACTGTAAACAATATCAAAATATAACTTTGCACTTCACTTTTCCTATATATATAGAAGATGATCCTCAAAATATGAAAACAATCTATCTAGATGTGTTGCTTATTGGTTGAACAAAAATCCCCCTTGGTTTTGTATAAGTTCATAATATGCAAATTGATGCAACTCTTTCAAAACTTAGAAAAATTGGAAACCAAACTTGTCCCTTAGACAAAGAAGCTGATTTCCAAATTTGAAAACATTTTAACCAATACTTTTAAAGTTATTGGTTAAACAAACTTTAAGTTCAAATGGTTAAAATGATGTAATTCCTGAACAAATTAAAATATGGTAAAATTTGCGCTGCACCTCTCCTTTAGACAAAGGGTGTGGTCCCCAAATTTGAAAACAATCCAAACAATACATTTCAGGACCATTTTATAATCAGGGAATAATAAATAACACCATAATACCAACTTCGTTCAAACCAAGCACATCTTCCATAAAACATGTCAGTTTGTGATCCATGTTTTTTATGCTGTTAAACTGACACCGCTTTCCAAAGGTCCCTGTCTTGGAGTTCTGATAATTATGAATCTGGAACTAATATTTCAGGAGCTCATCTTCCTGATGAATGTGAACGTGTCAGGCATGATGTATGGCGCTGGTCGGCAAGGAGGGAACTTCCTGCATCAGCAACTTCAAATGTCAGGAACTATCTAGGGAGAGGATGATAATATCCAAAAGTAGAAACTGCTCAGGGAATATTTATTACACATTGTTGTGTAATATTCAAGTTATACACTGCTTCTAATCTTGTTGCCATGGTAACCATTGTTACAGAATGTCTGCATATTGACTACTACATCTCTCATTGCCACTAAAATGCCAGTACTGTATGGTTCATAATGATACAGCTATTTTGAATAATTGCTTTCTCACAATCTGTGAATTAAAATCAAAGTCAGGGAAATGTAAATATTTTCCCACCAGGGACATGAACTTTGAAACATCTGACAGTCAAGTCAGTTCCATTACTGCTCCTACTCTGGGGAACAACTCAAAGATTCCATGTCCCTATTCCTTGGGGTTAATAGGTCCCCCTGTTCTCCACCCACCAAAATTAACTTTTCAAGGGACTTACAAGAAATAACAGCCCTTGACTGTTCTCATATTTCACCCTGACAATGAAAAGCACAACTGTAGAATAAAACATTATTGAAATTGCTGTCAGCATGACAAATTCAGTGCTTGAAAGCTCTGCCACACCAAGAACCTTCCATTTCATCATGAACCTGAATTTACTTGACTAAGAATCTCCTTGAGAAGATGCAAAAGTTTCATAATTTAGCTTCAGTTCATGTGGGCAGTATGAGTCAAAATATAAGGAATTAAGTTTAATAGAAATTTTCAATTCTCCCATAAGTGGTACAGTGAGTAGGCTGCTTTGAAAAGGGTTTCTGTTGTATCATGTCAGTTTAATGCTGAAGAAAAGCCTTAAGTTACCCAAGTTCTGGATGTTTACTACCTTCATGAAACATGGTATGGTGATGACGGACCTAGAACCATATTCAGGTTGAACAGGAAGTAGAACCAAAAGTCAGAGGTTACTGTTAGGCCGAAGTGAAGCAACTCTGCAAAGCAAGCAGGGACTCTTTGAGGTGAGGTGAGGTGAAACTGGGTTTTACGTCGTGCTTGAGAATATTTCTCTCATATGACGACGTACATGCGTGTGTATGTGTATGTGCGGCTGCTTGTACTAGCCCAGACTTAAGCTGGTTTTATAGTGCTAGCCCACTGAGATACCATGCCGCAGTGAAGCATGAATACCCACTCAGACACATTATACTGACTCCGAGCCGACCAGTCCTTTTCGTACCCATTAATGCCGAGCGCCAGGCAGGGACCAACAAGTACCATATTTTAACGTCTTTTGGTATGACGCGGTCGGGGATCGAACCCGCGACCTTCCGCTCTCCGGGCGGACGCTGTAACCACTATCTATGCCCTAATTTTACAGGAAAAAAAAATTAAACAAAAACTGAAATGTTACGCTAAATGTTTTGTGTATGTTTCTGATAAAGTTGACAAACTGAAACAACTACTCTCTGTTGAAGTGGCACATCAGTCCAATACATCGTCTCTAATATATGGGCCAATAAACCAACCTTTCCGGACCCCCCTCCTCTGGGCTATGTATTGCCAAATGCTGTTATTGTAGAAGAGTTTGCCAAAGCACCTTAGTCTATCTTTAAACATGTTATGATGATACTTCTCTGGACATACGTCTGAATTTCAGACAAGGAGTCTCATATAATAAGCCAAGACACATGGCCCAAGAGTGTCCCTGTCATTCTGTTCTGACCTCATCCTAATCCCTATGTCTAAATATTTCTTCCAAGCCAGCATGGCTGCCCTTATACTTCAAACTACCCTGGGCAATGAACTAACTCAGTCTATATAACCTCCCTCTAAAATTTAAGATACAAACTATTCCACTGATTAATTTCCATGTCATTTGTGAGTGAGTGAGTGAGTGAGTGAGGTTTAGAGTGGGTGGGTGGGTGGGTGAGTGAGGTTTAGAGTGAGTGAGTGAGTGAGTGAGTGAGGTTTAGAGTGGGTGGGTGGGTGGGTGAGTGAGTGAGTGAGGTTTAGAGAGGGTGGGTTGGTGGGTGGGTGGGTGAGTGAGTGAGCTGAGCTAGCGAGCGAGCTTTAACCGACCCTTGATCCTGTTGAAAAGGTGGCTCTGATTACTACCACATAGTGCACCAGCACTGATGTGATTGCATACTAACCTCATTGTGTGATACAACAGTAATTACAATATTATATGTTACCATTTCAGTCAGTCTGCTCAATCAAGATCATAAAATACATGTAGAAAATATGTCTTTACAGATAAACATTCCATATATATTTGATTACAAAATGTTAAATATCAGTAACAACATTATGCCAACTTGTGACACAAGTCTGATTTTCCTCTAAACCACAACAGAAATATCAGTTAGAACTGGTGTGCCAAATGCAACATGTCTTTGGACCCCTTTTGATTTCATCTGGACATGAAGATGAAATCATTTAGACTTGAAAACCTCATTGTATACCTTTAATGCAGGTGAAAGGATAAGCATTAGAAAACCGAAACTAATTAAAAATTGATTCTGTAACTGACCAATTGCTCATGCGCAGCGATGAATGTGGTGAACACCTAACACTTTCTGGAGTAAATAACTGAATTCAAACAAAAGTCATACATTTTTATAAGTCATCTCTATAGACCATTTTTTAACATGAGAGCTAAAAAAAGACCCCCAAAGTCCTTGAACCTGATACAAAGACAAATTTACTCAACTTTTTGACACAATATTTTCTTATAGAACTGAACTTAATCAGTTTTTGTTGACATAAGCTACAATGTCACAATCCCTTAACAAAAGGTCTAAATAATGGACTGAAGTATCCATTTCAATGTAAAGGAGTATACAGAGTTAATGTCTGAACTGGCTGATGAAGCTGTTTGAGCATCCCAGACATGATATACGTGATATATGCCCTATCTGGCCTCCTTCCCCAGCATCTATAGACAGCATCATTATCTCCAGACATGCGTGTGATATCGAGTGATGTCAGGTGATACGACAAGCTCCTGGACCATTTCCTTACCTAAATGTACCATTTCCCTTCTGGTACATGTATTATGAAAATCTCAATATCAAAAACATGTTTCAATCAAGATTATCTCAATTCAGTCAAGCAATCAATCTTTATTCACTCAAAAACCACATACAGTGGTACAAGAGTAAAACACAAAACAGATATATTAAAGATAAAACATGCATCTTATGAACGATTCCTGAACAGGATTTGTAGAATATTTATGAATTTAGGTGTCAAAATTTACATGAGTTATATACATTTGGCAGGGGTTGAATTTTTTTTCAAAACTCTACTGGACACAGGTCCAGTAAACTTTCAAAATCCACTTGACCACAGATTAATTTCACTTGACCACAATTAACAATTTGTTTCCTTTTGCAAATAATCTTTATCAATTATAAACAACCAAACACCTAACAGACCTTAGTTGGTAGCAATTGCATTTTTATTTCATCATGAAAATACAGATATCAAAACATTTCGGTAGTTTGGCACTACTGTACCACGGTAAAGTTTAATGTGGATATTAACTTGACCGACCGTAGAATTCCACTTGACCCGGGCATCGGGCAATGGTATTTTTCAACCCGTCTGGGTATTTATAACATAGTTTGGGAATATACAATCATATTCCTCACGATAATTGTCCACCATTTCACACATTATTACAACGATAAAAACAGGCAGTGAAGGTACTCAATCAACACTTGCTTAACTTCAATTCACCTTGCCATGAACTGTCTATATTCATGACGCTACAGCTAGGACTGTGGATACATTGTTCACTTAGTCTGCTCAGAAACTGGGTTTGATTCCCAGTATTAAGTGGCATAATAACATGAAAAAAGTAACTCTGTTTCGATTTGAGTTGTGTAAGCATTACGTTATTGGAAATAAAAACGTAATCGTTGATTATTCATGAGATGTTTTGTCATCACATAACCCATTACTGACAACAGGAGACAGAGCGGCATGCTGTTTAGAGGGGCAATGTAATACATCCATTAACAATGTCAACATTGGGTGGGACGACGCTTGTGTTGATTTCAGAATACAATTATTTTACTGAACTTTATATTTAGCATAGTTATAGTTTTCTGCTAGAATACACAACACTGTCTACTCCCTCCCTTCTGAATAATTTACCTGCGTCATCCTAACGTGATGTATTTAGTTATGTGAAAGCTCACGGGTCTCAGCAGCAGAAATCACTAAACTGGAATTCATCTTGAGCTTATTTAAATCTATTATTCACTCACTCCAAGTGGCAAAATGCTGATATAAAGTTAATTCCGTCCCCAGGTAACTATTAATCCAAAACATTTTTTTTTTAATGGCAAAAACATCCTTTCAAGTTTCATCCATCAAAATATAATGGAGACACACAACTTGGCCACTTTGAAATTTCGAAACATTTCTCCACTTTTTTACTTTTGACTGTACTGTTAAGAAATAACTATGACCTTAACACAAAACACAGTAAATTCATTTGAAAAAACATAGTACCTACAAACTGAACAGGTATCTACTCTGAAGATTTCATTCCTGTTTAACTGTACTGTTAAGACAAATACAGCAGCCTTAACACATAATACAGTAAAGTCACTTGAAAGACATAGTTCCTACAAATGGAACCTGTATCCACTTTGAAATTGTGTAAGATTACGTTACTATTTGACAGTACCATTAAAAAATAACTGTAGCCCTTACACATAACAGAATTAATTCACTTGGAATACATAGTTCCAACAATCTTAACATGTATTTCATTTCAGTGTAATTTTTCACTGACAGTTTCTCTTCATTCTGACATGTATGTCTATCGCTTTAATAATCATTATGTCTCGGGTAATTAACCTCCCTCATTTGGGTTCAATTAACGCCAAAAGAAGATTGCTCTTGGCACGGAATCAGTTCCATCCAGGCAGATGCATCAACGGTAATTCTGACACCGTCTGTTTGAGTGTTCATCACAAGGTGGCTGTCCACTCAGTTACAACTGCGTTAACCCAGGCTGCACACTAATGTAACTGTTGATTGCCTAAACACAGGAGATTATCTGCCTAACACTGTCAAGTCAGTGTGTGCTGGTGGAAGAATAGTAGGGTGAAGAAATAAGTACTAATGTTTTGCTTAAAACAACTTTTCAAGCCTAATTTTAATGTAAAAGATTTAGAAAAACAAATTCATAAAACTGCTAGCATTAATTAAAACATTTATGTAGATCAACTGCACTAAAATGTTACAAAAATCATGTATAACAATGTCAAATTATGCAGAAACATTTTCAGTACTGTTTTGTATTTGCAAAACATGAATTGCAGTACTGAAACAAAAACAGAAAAATGGAGATGATTTTGCATTTCATTTTGCATTCAACCTGACAGCTTCTCTGCTATTCATGTGTTTTTCTTCAAGCAGAAAAAATGTATGCTAACGTAGGGCCTAAATCTTACTAATGACTTGTGGCTTAACTAAAAGTGACGCCTAACCGAAGCTGATTATAGTTTGTGAGTGACTAAATGTTGTCGTTTCTCCTATGATTTTGTACAATGTCAACAAAGTGATTTACTTTGCTAACAAAACAGCACAGGTCCCCATTCCCAGAAAATATTAGTCTGTAACATAGTCCTGAAGCGCATTATTTTCCCTTCTGTCAAAAGCCTTTCTGCAATGCTAAAGCCCTAAATGAAGCAAGTCTAGATTTCCTCAGGTTCAGGCTGCATCGAATGTTTTTACCCCCAGAAAGAAACCAGAACAACTATTAACAAGTTCCACACTCATCATTCAAATGACTAGTTTCACCACAAGGCTGTAGGCATTGATTACTGTCCTTCCCAAACATGGTATAACCCTTGTATTGCATTCAGTGTTTGTCTCTGCATTGTGTTCATTACAAACATGGTATAACCCTTGTATTGCATTCAGTGTTTGTCTCTGCATGGTGTTCATCACAAACATGGTATAACCCTTGTATTCCAGTGCATTCAGTGTTTGTCTCTGTATGGTGTTCATCACAAACATGGTATAACCCTTGTATTGCATTCAGTGTTTGTCTCTGCATGGTGTTCATCACAAACATGGTATAACCCTTGTATTGCATTCAGTGTTTGTCTCTGCATGGTGTTCAGTGTTTGTCTCTGCATGGTGTTCATCACAAACATGGTATAACCCTTGTATTCATTTTGTTCCAGTGTTTGTCTCTGCATGGTGTTCATCACAAACATGGTATAACCCTTGTATTCCAGTGTTTGTCTCTGCATGGTGTTCATCACAAACATGGTATAACCCTTGTATTGCATTCAGTGTTTGTCTCTGCATGGTGTTCATCACAAACATGGTATAACCCTTGTATTGCATTCAGTGTTTGTCTCATCACAAACATGGTATAACCCTTGTATTCCATTCAGTGTTTGTCTCTGCATGGTGTTCATCACAAACATGTATAACCCTTGTATTGCATTCAGTATTTGTCTCTGCATGGTGTTCATCACAAACATGGTATAACCCTTGTATTGCATTCAGTGTTTGTCTCTGTATGGTGTTCATCACAAACATGGTATAACCCTTGTATTGCATTCAGTGTTTGTCTCTGCATGGTGTTCATCACAAACATGGTATAACCCTTGTATTGCTTTCAGTATTTGTCTCTGCATGGTGTTCATCACAAACATGGTATAACCCTTGTATTGCATTCAGTGTTTGTCTCTGTATGGTGTTCATCACAAACATGGTATAACCCTTGTATTGCATTCAGTGTTTGTCTCTGCATGGTGTTCATCACAAACATGGTATAACCCTTGTATTGCATTCAGTGTTTGTCTCTGCATGGTGTTCATCACAAACATGGTATAACCCATTGTATTGCATTCATCACAGTGTTTGTCTCTGCATGGTGTTCATCACAAACATGGTATAACCCTTGTATTGCATTCAGTTTGTCTCTGCATGGTGTTCATCACAAACATGGTATAACATTGCAAAACATGGTATAACCCTTTGTATATTGCATTCAGTGTTTGTCTCTGTATGGTGTTCATCACAAACATGGTATAACCCTTGTATTGCATTCAGTCTCTGCATGGTGTTCATCACAAACATGGTATGTCTCTGTTTGTCTCTGCATGGTGTTCAAACATGGTATAACCCTTGTATTGCACAAACATGGTATATCATCACAAACATGGTTATAACCCTTGTATTGCATTCAGTGTTTGTCTCTGCATGGTGTTTGTCCCTTGTATTACATTCAGTATTGTTCATCACAAACATGGTATAACCCTTGCATGGTGTTCATCACAAACATGGTATAACCCTTGTATTGCATTCAGTGTTTGTCTCTGTATGGTGTTCATCCCAAACATGGTATAACCCTTGTATTGCATTCAGTGTTTGTCTCTGCATGGTGTTCATCACAAACATGGTATAACCCTTGTATTACTCTGCATGCATTCAGTGTTTGTCTCTGCATGGTGTTCATCACAAACATGGTATAACCCTTGTATTGTTCATTCAGTGTTTGTCTCTGCATGGTATTCATCACAAACATGCATGGTATTCATCACAAACATGGTATAACCCTTGTATTGCATTCAGTGTTTGTCTCTGCATGGTGTTCATCACAAACATGGTATAACCCTTGTATTGCATTCAGTGTTTGTCTCTGCATGGTGTTCATCACAAACATGGTATAACCCTTGTATTACATTCAGGGTTTGTCTCTGCATGGCGTTCATCACAAACATGGCAAAACCCTTGTATTGCATTCAGTGTTTGTCTCTGTATGATGTTCATCACAAACATGGTATAACCCTTGTATTACTTTCAGTGTTTGTCAAACCCTTGTGAAAATACCTCCATGTTATAACACCCATACCCATGGTATACAGCATTGAGCTGATCATGTGGCATCATGCTGTGAGTTATATTTAACCACTTCCTGGAGACTCCACTCTGGGATGTTTCTGCAAAGCGTGTAATTGGCATGAGCTATGCCCTCCCAAAACACAAGTGTGTAATGTTGTTTTTCTGTCCAGGAGTATCCTACGATACATATCAGACAGACAGAGGTAACATGAGACAGAAAACACTGCAGTAGTCATTATCAGCGGAATATGAGAACAAACGTGTCACTTACATCATGTTTCTACTTTGATGTGTAACACAGTCTAAGCAATATTCCAGAAAGATAACAGGGTACTTACATGACAATCATGACACACACTGTGTGTTTAATTAACATGTCCTATTTGACCCGTGAAGGTGCGGGTTAGAATATTGATCTTCAGTAACCCATGCTTGTTGTATGAGGCAACTAATGGGATCGGCTGGTCAGGCTCGCTGACTTGGTTGACACATGTCATCGGTTCCCAATTGCGCAGACTGATGCTCATGCTGTTCATCACGGGATTGTCTGGTCCAGACTCGATTATTCACAGACCTCCGTCATATAGCTGGAATATTGCTGAGTGCGGCGTAAAACTAAACTCACTCACTCACATGTCCCATTTCTACATTTTTGAAGATGGAGTGGAAGTAACCCTGAGCATTTACTCATCAAGCTGAAGACCAAGGTTTGAATCCCCAAATGGGTACAGTGTGAAGCCCATTTCTGGGCTCCCCTGCTGTGATATTGCAGGAATATTGCTGAATATGGCTTATAAACATACTCACTTACTTACTTATATTTAGGGATCAATTTTTTCTGTATTAATACAATCATGATCAGAGCAAAAAATAAGTCAAATATTGTCTTTGGGCAACAATTTCAGTTGATAAGAAAGGTAAGATACTTCATGGATGACAGCTTCTCTATTATATTATGATGCAATGTTTCGGTATAGGTCTTACACTGTTGTCAAGCAAGAGCGAAGTACTTACAGTCTTACAGACAGTAGGTATATATTTAAGGGATTAACAGAAACCATCAATATTGGTAATAATGCAGTAGCAATAGGAGGAAGCCAACTGTTAATGAGGCCAAAATAAAATTAATGGATTAATTAAAAAGATTAATTAGCAATGATAGCTGGAGTGCTGTGCTTCTGTTGTTTTTATCAGTTCATTGTATGCAGATGGAATGAGATATCCTTGGTCTCTGTTCATTGATGACATGTCGGCGGATTTGAACTGCTTCTGCCAGTTTTCTTTTGGTAAAATCCTGGAGTTTTTTTTATAATATTGACTTTAGCATTAAAATATCACACTTAGATATTAACACATGGTCAAATCTTGTCTTTGGGCAACAATTTCAGCTGACTTTAACATTACAATATCACAATTATGAGTAGACATTGACACTAGTAATTAGCAGTTGAACTTATTAGACAGAATATAACTTACCTTGGCTTAGACTAGTGGGATTTAGTATTTTACTGTAACTAACCCTGGGTAGGAACAAGCGAAAGAGTCTGGTTTAACACTGAATTTACCAATATTCCAGCAATATCACAGCACCAGAAATGGGCTACACAAATAGTACCAATCTGGGGCATTGAACCAAAACTTCTTCATAATGAGAAACTGTCTTACCTCCTGGCCTACCCCACCTCACCAGCACAAACCAACCACAGATCACCTTAACATCACCAAGAACCAGAGCTGGTCAGGGGAAACAGGGAGCCAACAGCGCCACAGGACCATCAAAGGACCAATACAAGATTTACCAGACTTACTGTTAACCAACAATTTCACTCAGTTTGTACACTCTTAAATGCTGCATTTGTTGCTGTCTGTAAAGCTTCAAAACAACTCCCCCCTCTCCAACAAAAATACATGAAAAACTCTCCTAATCAATGATAATGTATATTATACAAATTACACCCTATGGCAATCCTGAACCGAGCATGATCATCAACACCGCTAAAAAAAAACGTGTTTGTCTTCGGTTGCTTGGATATGTAGAGCTCCAGCACATGACACCATCTTGTGTGTTGACACAGTGAGACACCAAACTGGTGATCATACAGTACATGCTGGTTTTAGGTACTGCAAATTATCATGTTTAAATTGAAAAGCTTAGTTTTGTTTAACTATGGGTGTGTTGGATCAATAGTCTCCAATACATACCTTTACCAACAGAAGGAAAATCAAAGGGAATTGATTTCGGGCTTGCCAATTACCAAGATGTCACATGTTGGGTCACATGGGCAACTGACTGAGGGCGTCTAAATTTTGGTAATGTAATTTCATTATTGGTTAAGTTTTTATCTATTTTGTAGTTTATTTCAATACAACAATATGGTTAGATATGTATTTAAACAAAACATATAAGTAAAAGTAACCAAATTGTTACTGATATTTTGGGATGATCGTACTATGGCTTAATTCAGGCTCACCATTGTTGGAATGTTTCACCATGTCAGCTGGGTGGGCAGTAATGATAGAGGCGAGGCTGATTTAAACCTTATTTGCACAAAATGAAGAGTATGAACAAGAAATTCAGATACAAAGTACGTTTACACTCCAACATAGTTCAAGAACACTTAATGAAAAGTTTTACTGTAAAACAATTTCAGTAGCTGTCAGTGAAATCTTTTACAGTCGTGCCCCGTTTATCCGAACCTCAGATATCCGGAAAACTCGCCTTCCGAACAAAAATTCCTCAAAACGAAAGCACAATGTTGTAAAATTACTCACTTATCTGGAAATCCGTTTTCCGTAACCGGACGGTCATTTTCACATACAAAACACTAAATTATATGCATTTTTTTCTCATATATCTGGATGGCTTAGCACCTGTCACCATGTTTGCACACGCACTTTACAGAGTGGCCTTGCGCCCTAACATAAAAGAAGTCGGCAGTCTTTGAAGCATGAGATGATTAACTACCTGTAATTAGCAAGGTGGCACTGAGTTAATTTAGAGTTGTGATTGGCAAAGCGTCCCCGTTGTTTTGGTAGTGACTTTAATCAGGAAGTTTATGTTAGGTTCAGTCACAATGCGAACGCGTGGATGACATCAGAACTGTTTCGAGATTGGTCGCTAGCATTTGACAGACAGATGCATGTACAGGTATGTTCGCACGTGTTATTGAATTGACTACTTTATTTGACAAGATGTGATTTTATGTATGCACTGTTATTTGTAGATGTCTTATCAATAAAGATTACGTCTGAGGTCTATTATGTTCGTTTCTTTGTATGTCTTTTTACATATGGTCCTTGGTTCAGATATCCGGAAATTTGTTTATCCGGACAATTTCAAGAAAAACACAAGTGTCCGGATAAACGGGCACGACTGTATACCACTAATTGTATATAATAATTCTATACAACACTATTGAAAATGGTATATGTGAATGGCATATTATGCAACTGAAGAATAATACATCCAATTTTATGCTACCAAAGAATGGTAGATATACCACACTACTAGAGAAATAATAGCGGTAGATACGAGTTTTATATCCCCTGCAGCCAAGGTCTAGACTGGACAGAGGCCCAGATAAGCTGCGTATCCTCGTAAAATATGCATAGAAAATTTCCAATTACGCATTGAAAAATAATTGTTGAGTACAAATTACGCATTTAAAATGTTAGATACGCACAAAGTTTAAAACAAATGCGCACGCAATATATTTATAAAAATCGCTTGCGTAATGAAAAAAGACATCGATTGCTATCAAGTTGTACTGTTTGTATAGGACTAGTGCTGTACTGTCAGTATAGGATGTGGGATTTTTTATGAATCATTTCCATTATATTTCAGTTGGTTTTGATTAGGTATGACATAAGGCAGAACATACCTGCTTAGTAAACTTACTCAATGAAATAATACTTAGGTGAGTAAAATGACTGAAATACGCATATTGGAAAGCAGAGGGTAACGGAAAAAATGAAATACCCACTCAACATTCATAATACCCACCTAATAAAATACAGTCGGTACAGTACCCACATGAGCTATATCTTATCTGGAGCTCTGCTGGACGTTCTGTAGTGACCAGCAGGAAGCAGGTGCCCTTTAAGAACAAATTCAGGCAACTAACACAATTGTGTCCTGTCCAGACGAACTCTTAGAACAAATTGTAATAGTCATTATTCTTCATACTGAATAATTTTAACGAATCCATGTATTCTAAGTATCACACTATCATTCATCTTCAGTCTTCAAATATATTTCATTAATATGTTAGTTTACAAACAAAAACAAGAAAATAGGTATTATGGAAATGAATACAATGTAACTGTTAACATTACATATGTGATCCTTGACTTTTTCGTTTTGTTTTGTTTAGTCGCCACACTCAGCAATATTCCAGTATATGGCGGCGTCTGGAAATAATGCAGTCTGATCCTTGCATTAAATTTTGACACTAGCATAAGATTCAGTCATTTGTAACTACTTCTCCTCCTCTTTTCTAATTTCTATCTGGACCTACAAGAAGACTCAAATCGCATAGTAAACACATTTCAAGCATGAAAATGGCGGCACCGCTGAAGTTTGAAACTTCGGTAAACTATGCACAGCACAAATTAATAATAAACTTTGAGCTAAAGGATCAGAAACTTTAAACACTTACACATATTTAAAAAGGAATGACTGGCTGTTTTGCCCATGGGATGTAGGATATTCTAGAGCCATGTTTGAAAATTCAGAGTTATCTTTCCTTGGTGATAGTACTAGACTATTTTCATCTACATGCCCATTTGTGCTTAGTTAGGGCCTAGTCGTAAACATGGCAATGAGCCGCGAGACGCTTCCGCTCCGGCTTGCCGGAATGACACGAGTAGTTACAAATGAAGATTCAGTATATTTCTAAGGTGAGAAATAAACAGGAACTGCTTCTCAAGCATCAAACCTTAGGGCAGTATTTTATGTATCTGTATTGTTCATTCACTTTCGTTGCTAAACATAAAAGTCTTGCTTTTCCCATGAAACAGATGGCATTGACCCAAAATGTAAAATAACTGTGAAAAATGTATTTCTGGATCAATGAAAATCAAAGATGACACCAGGTGTCAAAAGAAACCTAAATACCATTCCACCAATGTAGAAAGTGGCAGTGGCAGCTATTGTCTTCCAGGGCCTCCTTTGATTTAACACCCATCCAACAGTCAGTGATGCAGATGCAAGCAGATAGTTGATATTGACCAATGTGCTCATCTGACATACAAGATCAGACAAACCGCACAATTCCAGACATATAATGATCAGTTACAAGAATCCCAGAGTCAATATCGTACGCCGAAGACTACAGGGAAAGACACCATTATTTACTACTCAAAACAAATTACTGGACTCAGCCCTGCATCAACCATGTAATATAAGACTGCATAATTCTTGTTTGAGAGTGCCAAGTCATTGATTGGCTAATGAACCAATAGAATATAAAAAGGCTAGGTCAGTGAGAAGCAATTCCAGGAACTATGCTATGTTTTGGCACCAATGTCCTGCCCAGTTATGTGGTAACAGCAACCTTTGGCCTTAGTTATGAATTATTGAGTAAAGAAGTCATTCCTTGTCAGTACCAATGCTTTATCATTAGCAAATTGGTGATGTTTTGATTTATCCTTCGCTACCAGCGGAAACAATTAGCACACTGAAACACAACCTTGTTTGAAAAGGAGAAAGATGATTGAGCATATTGTTGACATATCTTGATCATTAATGTCTTTTTCATATCTCTGCCATCTCTGAAAAGTGAAAACATACATTGTGAAAGTGTTCTACAAGTGGCCTCCTGCCACTGATGTGTTGGCAAGCAGTCTCCCCAACAAATCACCAAGGGTTCTTTCTGTAAAAACATTCCTAAATAAACATGTAATGTCAAAGTCAAAACTGTAAAGACTCAAAGAAAACCAGAAAACATTAGGCAATGATTTCCGAGAAGAAAACATATGACATGCATGCATGATATTTAGGATCTATGTTTGGAGTGAGTGAGTGGGTGGGCAAGAGTGAGTGAGTGGGTGGGTGATCAATTGATTGATTGATTGACCTTGATATTGTTGTAAAGGTGGCATTATCCCATAATTTATTACATGTTTCTATCAAGTTCAGCCTCATCTAACGATGATGGGCACAATGTGTTAAGCCCATTTCTGGTGTCCCCCGCCGTGATATTGCTGGAATATTGCTAAAAGCGGCGTATCTAACGATGACCTCCACCTCTCAGTACCTACAGCATCAACAACTAGCAATTGCATCTGCAGTACATGCAACTTTCAACACTCACATACAGATACAACTGGAAACTTTCAGAAGTTTTGGTAGAACCTTCCAGATTTTCCTACAAGCACTGATTCACACACTTCTTTAAATGTCATCTCAAAGTGAAACTGAGTATTTTCTCCTTCAAAACGGCAAAAGTTAAACAGTAATACAGACCTCAGACATGAAAACCAATATAAATCATTCACTCTACTGCTATATCGAATAAGGAAAAAATCCCAGGAGAAATAAAACACGAACATTAAGCATATCTTCTTGCTTACCTCTTGAGGGGGAACGTCAAATGATATTGTTCTTAAATCCACTTTGGTGTACTGTTCTATGCAAGGCAGCACAAAAAATATTCCTGCGAGAGAAAAACAACAACATTTAGTTAAAAATGTCAGATTTATTAACTTAATAGATTGATTTTCATGTTAGTCGACATGGAGTGCCATGGTTGTACAGAGAGTTGAGTAAGAGTTTTAATGGTATTTCATATCTATCAGTGGTCTGCTTCTTTTAGGAGGTAATTCATACACATTCAAAACTTAGGTCAAACCAACATTATCAGGAAGACCTTGATTGACAAATCTGGGATTTGAATCTATGATCACAGCATCCTAGTACTGCCAAGGCATGCAACTCTGCTTAGTTTACTATGCAGTCAATGAATGTTCTTTTAAAGGTCAATATTGTAAATGTTATTTGAAGTAGGATTTCAACAGAATCCAAAATCAAAGGAAAGTATTTAATCAAAACAATAGATTTCCATTTTCACACTCACAAGCCTCCCGACACGTCAAGAGATGTGTTGTTCCTTACATTCCACTCATGAGTACAGGAAGTTATAGCTTATACCGACACAAGAGATGTGTTGTTCCTTACATTCCACTCATGAGTACAGGAAGTTATAGCTTATACCGACACAAGAGATGTGTTGTTCCTTACATTCCACTCATGAGTACAGGAAGTTATAGCTTATACCGACACTTTACGGAAAATGATATTTTATTGATTTCTTATTCAGTGGTTTTGTTTCAAACTTTGATAGGAACCTGTTAACCTCAAGGCCAAAGAAACCTAACAAAATATTTTTGCCCTAATGTTAAAAACAGACATTATCCCATTATCTGTAACCTGTCCTGTAGTAACAACCATGACAATATTTCATTCTGCTTCAATAAAAACTGAGTATCTCAAATATCCATTGATAAAAAGCAGTTTCTCAGAATTTATATTTGCCAGAACTACTATTTGTAATTTTTTCACAAGTATTTATTTTTTTAAGATCTGTAAAACATGTACAGATGAAACATAAATATTGTGTATCTTTATTATTCCTGAAAAACATAAACTTCAGTCAAATACAGCTAATAATTTGGTTCACAGTTAAGACTGAAAATGCCAGAGGACATGGCAATGTTTGTTTAGTGAAGTTCAATTTTACAGTCATGATATTCATTCTTTTATGAAGGATTGCAGATATAAGATGTGATATAGATTATATAGCATCTGCCTTAAAAGCACATGTTTGTGGTCTGAACCAGGGTGATGTCATGCCAAAAGACAAATCAAGATGGTACTTATTGTTGCCCTGCCTTGCTCGAAGGATTTAGGAGTCAGTGTACTGTGTCTGGGTAGGGTATTCTAGTTAAAACTGTGAAGGTGCCATCTAAGTTAGCTGGCACTATAAAGACATTTGTCTGGACTTGCAAATAACAGTATGTGATGAAATATTTACATTAAATATAATATAGCTTCAGTAAAATTGAGCCCACAAGGTTCAGTAGTTCACCTTATTTGTTAAATAGAATTGAATACATTACATTGGTGAAAAAGGGGGATGATACAAAATACATAACCCAAATCTCTGCAAAACAGACCACAATTACAGTTGACTCTTATTCGGGTGAGCTATAAATCCCTGCTCCTTATAACAAACTCTACTGTCAGAGAGAGAATGTACACATGGAAGAGATATCGTGCAATACTTTACCTGGCCCCTTGGCTCCTCCAGACAATAGACGACCCAGTCGGAAGATCACAGCTCTTTCATACTCTTGGACAACCTGAAAGACATGAAGAATACATCGTTAACACATCCTGGTCCTGGTATGTGGTGGGAGAATGCCTATATATTTACAACACTGACAAAACATGGGTGAGTGAGTGAGTTTAGTTTTACGCCGCTTTTAGCAATATTCCAGCAATATCAGGGTGGGGACACCAGAAATGGGCTTCACACATTGCACCCATGTGGGGAATCGGACCTGGGTCTTCGGTGTGATGAGCAAATGCTCTAACCACCAGGCTACCCCACCGCCCCGACAAAACATTGGAAGTAATGATCTGAATGTAGATATCATTGAGGAGTACGTCCACAATATAATGGCATATATCTAAACACAATTTCATAAGACATTATACATCAAGTATCAATCAACGCACACATGCAAATGTGTGTGAGCCTCGTGGGGTAGCCTAGTGGTTACAGCGTTCGCTCATCACGCCAAAGACCCAGCTAGGTTCGATCCCCACATGGGTAGTTTGTGAAGCCCATTTCTGGTGTCCCTCGCCGTCACATAGCTGGAATATTGCTAAAAGCGGCGTAAAACTAAACTCACTCACTCACTAATGAAACTGAGCTTAGCATATGCTTGAGAACACCTCTGTGGTGTCTCAGTGAACAGACAATATTACACATTGTGGCTCCAAAAGAGGGAGTACCCTGAACCTATTCATGGCAAGCCAAAGATAATGCTCACATGTTCGGAAGTCAAAAGGTGTAATGTTACTAAATTGTAGTGACACTCATTGTCATTAAACCTTCATTATAATTTCAGTTTAATTCACGTAAGTTTTGTCAGTAATATGTATTGGTTCATACCATGTCATCACACATAGCGTTGTCAATCATTGCTCTTAATATCAATCACTTGATTGTTCGGTCTGGCTTTAATCATTTACAAGTCCAAGTCATGCAGATGCAATAGTACTACTTAAAACAACATTCATTCGTTTGTTCATATGATAACAATAACATTAGATAGAACACCATTTTATTATATACCCATGTAAACTTAGGATAGTAATCCAGGGGTGCAATACGGATGATGTGGTCAAATTCCGTATTGCACCCCACATTCCGTATTGAACCCCTGTATTACTATCCAAAGTTTACATGGGTATATAATAAAATGGTGTTCTATTTAAATCAAATTCCGTATTGCACCCCACATTCCGTATTGAACCCTGTATTACTATCCTAAGTTTACATGGGTATATAATAAAATGGTGTTCTATTTAAATCAAATTCCGTATTGCACCCCACATTCCGTATTGAACCCCTGTATTACTATCCTAAGTTTACATGGGTATATAATAAAATGGTGTTCTATCTAATGTTATTCTTATCGCATGAATAAATGTTTCTCCAAAGCTCAGCACTTTCTGATTTGTTTTATTAAGTAACAGATTAATGCAAGAAAAGAGGGTATATAATATATATAGAATGTCATACTAGTGCATTTAAATGTTTGTCTGTTACCATGACATCTCTCATTTTATACAAAACATCCAAATGCACTAGTATGACATTTTATCTATGTATTCCATGTCATAAGAATTTCTCAAATGTCAGTGTACTTGTGTCAGCCATCTAGGCTGGTGGCTTTATCCCACACTGACATTCAAGCCATGCAAATATCATGTAACAATGATCCACAATAGGATTACACTAGCATCAATGTCAGAATAAAACGGATTTGATTTATGTTGTCAAACTAAATGGTGTTGGCATTATAACTCGGATGACAGTTGTTGATGTTTGTGTAACTGAAGTGCTGGTTGGGCTACAAGATATATAGGTGATGGAGGTATGGCTGAAACAGTCACGGCAGTAGCATACCAATCTCATGTTGATCATCTTTCATTCTGATACAATTCTTCTGAAGATCTATCTGAAGGCATCGCCAAAGGTGGTGGCAAGCGAACTTCTACAATCAATGTATTTGCATCAACACTCCTTAATTCTTGACACATGTGAGAGGAGTATGAGGACAAGCATATGGATTTGTTTCCTACTGTCAAAATATCCAAGTGTGAAGTTCCAAATGCAAAATGAAGCCACACCATCATTTCATTTTTGATATTTTATACATCTTGTAATTTCTGAGTGCCATTCATCTACATTGAAAAGTGTGTACTGAATGGGTTTTTTAAACCTGTGATCTGATTAGTTTTGTATATTTATGGGGCAAGGGAGGTAACTGTCTATAAAAGTCCAGTTTCCACCAGGATCTAGGCTGGAAATTTCATAGCTCGATTCCAGTGTCAACAGTGGCCATTATTGGCTATTCCCTGCCTATATCCCTTCAATTGACCAGTCGATGCCATCTTTCATATAACAAGCATTTGATTTAAATAAAAAGTGTAGACTCAGAAATATATATAATAGCCTGGTTTGACAAAGGTGGAAAATGGATTTTTATGTGTAGGATATAACATGACCCGCGGGCATTATTGAAAAGTAAGCTGACTTCCCGAAGAGAAATGCCCCAGGCCCGGAGGCCCACGGGCCTTTCCCGATGGAAGAGGGCCATGTTATATCCAACTTATAAACCGACCGAAGATGTAATTTCAATATTTGGTATTTATTGTTGAAATCAACTGGGGTGAGACTGCCACCCAAAACCTTGCCTTGCACGTGCTCTGCATGCACTACCCGTCTTGTGAGGAACACACGGTTCATGCTGACAAACAATCTCATTCTTCACAGCGATCCTTCGTAGCCTAGTGGATAAAACTGCCAAGCCAGTAAGCGAAGGGTTGCAGGTTCGAAACCAGATATCGGCACTATATGTTGGAAGTTTTCAATAATGTGATATTTTACGATCGCATTCAGTGATTGCAAGACACAGTTATATGAATCTTCAAAACAAGTAATATTGAAGTAATATCCCCGGGGCAGAGGGACAATATTGAAGCAATATCCTGGGGCAGAGGGACAATATTGAAGTTATATCCCAGGGCAGAGGGACAATATTTAAGTAATGCCCCCCTAATCGACGGGCCATCGGGATATGACTAGAAATACTGCCTTGCAAGAACAATAGAGTGACGTCACTGGCAGTTTATAAAGTCAGTTATTTCCCTTGCTTCAAGATGATTGGTTCAAGAAGATTATTGGCTCAAGAGCCTAGGTGCAAGATGATTGGCTCATGAACCCAGGTTAAAGAAGATGATTGGCTCAAGAACCCAGGTTCACAAATATAATTGGTGCAAGAATCCAGGTTTAAGAACATGATTGGCTCAATAATCCAGGTTCAAGGTGATTGGCTCAAGAACCCAGTTGAAGAAGATGATTGTCTCAAGAACCCAGGTTAAAGAATATGATTGGCTCAAGAACCCACGTTCAAGATGATTGGCTCAAGAACCCACATTCAAGAAGGTGATTGGCTCACGAACCCAGGTTCAAGAAGATGATAAGCTTAAGAACCCAGGTTCAAAAAGATGCTCATGAACCCAGGTTCAAGAAGATGACTGGTTCAAGAACCAATCTTCAAGAAGAACACCAACGCCATACAAGTCAGCATGAGTCAGAGGGCTCAGTACAAGAAGTAATGTACACTTGAATCAAGTCATGAATCAACAAAAACCACAATGGTAAAACAACCCAAAATGTGGTAGCGACAGTTTGACAAGTTTCTGAAGGAAATCTCTGGATCCAATGTCAGTAACACATTTTGATTTATTTCTTGGTGGGATTACTCTGTAATTTGACTTCTTTTTTTTTAAGTATAAGTTGCATTGCTGAAGTTATGAAATGTTCTCCATTTCTCATACTGACGTCCCACTCTAACAAAAGCAACAAATATTCCATAGTCACGACAAAATATCTGCTCAAAACCGAGTCGACTCTATGAACTTTAAATCATGAGTATGTGTTTAAGAATAACTGTCAGTAGGGGTGAAACGGTATACCACAGTATTAGTAGAACTGAGGTATTTTGCCTTCGGTTCGGTATATTGTAATGCAATCCAAAAATTTGGTATTTTTGGTTTTCATACTGTCATTTTATTAACCTTTTAAAACCTTTTCTAAAATGTCTAGAAATTGAATGATTTTGTTAAAATCTATGCAGTTCTTTGCTGGATGGCTGCTATTTTCCCTGGAAGTAAGTTCTCACATACCGAACCGAAAGCTTTGTACCGCAATACCATACCGTGGTAAGAGCGTAACTGTCAGTGATGATACGAGGTGTTTATGAAACAATGACCACCAACTGCACTCATCACAAATACATGCAAAGGCAAGTCTGCATTAGTGGTGGTCCGATTAATTGAAATAATCGAAGATTGATCGCAGTGACTAAACAACCAAGCAATCGATCATGTTTTCTCATAATCGAACACAAACAATTCTGGAACACTTTTTGCATTAACACTATTTTTCACAAGGTTGGTTTTGTCTGTTCATGAACACTACAAGCTCGTTCCATGTCATGATTGAATTTATCTTAAAGACCCCAAGAAATTTATATTCCTAACATACTAGTAATCCTTTAAAGATGTGCAATTTGCTAAAAAAAACAAAAGAACTACATGTTTTTTACTTTATGTTTTTGTGAAAACAAAAGTAACCAGGAACATTTCATAAATGACGCAAACCAATTATTTTGGATGATTGATCGGTGTGTAATGAACCAATCATCAATTATGAGATATTTTAACCAATTCCCAACACTAGTCTGCATCACTGTCCCATGATGCATTACAGTAAACGATGGTTTGTAACACATGTATGTTACATATAATAACATATTATCCAGTTGATATGAGTGTAATCAGCTCTATATTTCTCTTTTTTATATTATAAGTAACAAAAAGCATGTTGTCTTCACAAATCACAAAGGTCTGATGATTAAGTAGAGATGAATTTAAACAATTCGTATTGCAATAAATATACTATAAAATGACATGAGGTAATTGTACTTGTATTTGCATAACCTATTGGAATTCTGGATCTTAGTAAAGTTCGTCAATAATAATTAAGGTGAAAGACATTATGCATTCTACATTCTACTTGAGTCATAGTGTTTTACTCAGCAATATTCAAGCTACAATGAAACCCTGTTAATCCAGACGAGGTCCAGTCTTATAAGGTTTTAATGTACATGACAGAAGCTTGAAAACAAATGAAAATTTTGCAAACTTTACCCCAAATAGTGTAACCTTATGTGTCTTGTATTGTACACATTTCTGTATTGTAACAAATGTGAATAGCTACAGCAATAATAGTTCTTATCTATGATGTAAGCATTCCCATTCAGGGCCCCGTTCCCAAAGCGATCGTAGCACTATGACAGTCGTAAGTCAATGTTAAAGTATGGGAGTTACGATCACCTTTTGTTGAACAGGGCCCTGGCCATAAATAATGAAATTATGAAAATACTATCATTACTGATCAAAGCAATGACACTAAGGTGAGGAAGGTCCTCAGAACAGTTCACTACCCTGAACAAATCAGGGCCCCGTTCCTCAAAGCGATCATAGCTACAATCAGTTGTAAGCCCTACGATCAACTTTACAATTATCGTAAATAACAATTTATTGTCGTTCCTCAAAGCTATTGTAAGGGAATTGTAAGTATCGTGATTGTAATTCTTTCGATCGTAATTTTACAATCGTGATCTTCTGCGCGAAAGTTAGAAATAATGCGTTTTACATTACTTCCGTTTGGTGAGAATTACTTCCCCTTTCAAGCATACAAAAAATAATCCACCCTTAGCAAGATATCGCAAAGTAATTAAAACCATGCTTTCTACGGATAGTGCATGTAAACGCTGGGTCTCCGAGGATAACCCAGGTTCTACCATGTTTACCAGTTTCAGAATGGAAGCCCTCATCATTCTGTACCTTGAAAATTTTTCAGCATCATTGTAAACATCAAGAAACGACAACTGTCTCGAAATATCCTCTCAGGGCCAAATTTCTGTCACCTTTGTTTATGAATTACAACAGGCGCCGCCATCTTGTTCATACACAACAATCGATCGTAAGTAAGTTACAGACGGTCAAAAGCAACTTACGGAAGTGATTGTCACAAAGCAATTGCTTTGAGGAACGTGGAGTGATTGTAAGTTAAAGTTACAACTATTGATTTACAACTACAGTGTTTGCTTTGAGGAACGGGGCCCAGGTTTACAAGTGTGACTTTTAGAACTCATTTAGTGGATCCGTGAAGGTTAGAACTGGTCTTCAGCAACTCATGCTAATCTTAAAAGGCAACGGGTGGTCAGACTCACTGACTTGGTTGACACATGTCATCATATCCCAATTGCGTAGATCGATGCTCATGCTGTTGATCACTGGATTGTCTGGTCCAGACCCGATTATTAATAGCTGTAATATTTCTGAATGCTGTGTTAAACAACAAGCCAACCAATTTGGTAGATCACACTTTCCCAGCTCACAATGTGAAAGAGATACCCTACAGATAACATTCTGTACTAAGAAATCTCAGTATTATGGGACAATTATGACTACCTGTGAGTGCTGAATATCAGATTTCAATTAGGAGATAAACATCATGTGTTGGCCAATTTCCGGGTGTTATTGAGTATTTGAAGCACGGGAATTCATTTGGAACCGACGGCTGTCTCCCATGGTAGCATCTGGAACTGCTCATTTGTGACGTCATTCGGACTTTACGTCACAATATGACTTGAATGACGTCATCACAGCTGACGACGTAACAATACAATGGTGTGAGCGATGTTTGTATGTATTAATACGCAGCGAATTTCCGGGAATCGAATACCATTTGATCACGTTTTTCAACCAATCAGATTAAAGAACACAGTGACTTTTGGTTTACAATGAAGGTTTATGTCTAGGAAAGTGTATAACCCAGCAACAGAAGAAAGAGGACCAAAAGCACAGAATCTCGTTATGCTCACATTGACTTTACACTAGAACAGCTGACTATGAATCCCATTTTCTCCACATGGTGAGCAAAACTCCAATTATCTTTGGCCTCAAAATGAGATTTTTTCACTTAACAGATCATGCATGCACATCCCTGTCACAACTTTGGTTACTAGGGTAACAGATTCTCTAGGGTTTATGTTATTTATGGGAGTTGCTACAATGTTAAGAGAATGGTGATTAGGTGACGTTCTTGTAATCTGTTAACAAGTGTTCCTTACTGTCACAGGGGTATGAGACATTTATAGCATCGCCAAGACAATCAGTGCCAAGAGAGAATCATACTGCCACAAGACAATCGCAACACCTAAAGACATTATCATTAATCACAGCACCTCAAGACAATCACAGCACCTCAAGACATTGTCAGACAATCACAGCACTTCAAGACAATCCACACAATCACAGCACCAATCACAGCTCTTTATGCCAATAACAACAAGACAAGACAATCACAGTACCTCAAGCCAATAACAGCATCTCAAGACATTGTCATTAATCACAGTTCTTCAAGACAATCACAGCACCACAAGACAATCACAGCATCATTAACAAGACAGTCAAGAATCATCTCAAGACAATCACATTGCTCTTTATGCCAATACGCATCAAGACAGCATTAATCTTCAGCACCACAAGACAATCCACAGCACCACAAGACAATCACAGACCTCACAGCACCACAAGACAATCACAGCAGCACCACAAGACAATCACAGCACAAGACAATCACCTCAAGACAATCACAGTATCTCAAGACATTGTCATAATCACAGCTCTTCAAGACAATCACAGTTCACAAGACAACCACAGCACCTCAAGATTGTCACAATCACAGCACCACAAAACAGATCACAGTTTCTCAAGACATTGTCATAATCACAGCTCTTCAAGACAATCACAGCCTTAAGCACCAAGACAATCACAGCACCACAAGACAATCACAGCACCACAAGACAATCACAGTATCTCAAGACATTGTCATAATCACAGCTCTTCAAGACAATCAAGACAATCACAGCACCTCAAGACATTGTCAAGACAATCACAGCACCACAAGACAATCACAGTACCTCAAGACAATCACAGCACCACAAGACAATCACAGTACCTCAAGACATTGTCATAATCACAGCTCTTCAAGACAATCACAGCACCTCAAGACATCATAATCACTGCTCTTCGCTCATAATCACTTCAAGACTCACAAGCTCACTCACCCACCCACTCACTCACTCACTCACTCTCACTCAAACACCCACCTAAATATTATTCCTATCCTTGATCGTCGCAACATTAAATGGTTTAAAAACAAACCAACACAGTGCAGGCTAAAAAGATTTGGATATAAAACTAATTTTTCTCCCATTTCAACCTACCAGTGCTAAGCAGCGTGACCTAACTGTTATTCTATTTCCCCCTGCTATATAGACCAGAAACATTTCAGCATAATCTTCATCAATGAATGCTCTGCAAATGATGAACATCCACGTTTATGTCCAACAAGAGCATCCTAACCTTGCGATGCTGCATTTACCAGTTTGCCAAAATCACAATAAAAATATTTCATTAAAAACACTTCCTGATGTTAAAAATACTTTTCAGTATTCTCGCAGATGAAATCCTATTCAATTCTGATGTTGATTAATCATGTCCATAAAAATATATCTAGAGTGAAACTTCCTACTTTAACTAATTACTCCCAAGCGCCTCCATTAAGTACGATGAAAAAGAATTGATTCAAGATTTCTACTTGAATTGGTCGCTAAAGTCAATATGTTCATTCTCTCCTACACTTGTAATGTCCGTTTTTACTTCCTCCCCTCATTCAGCCTTTGATAGGGTTGTAGCTGCACATATAAATTAATTTAATCACATCCATCATCTTGTCACTGTAGCCAGATCCATGTCTGACACTGTCAGGGACGTAACTGTACATACAGTTTGAATAACATCGAATATCCAGGCACTGTGATCAGATCTGTGTCTAGAATTGTCAGAGATGTAACTGTAAATGCGGTTTTAAGAACACCGAGCATTGTGTCACTGTAATCAGATCTGTGTCTAGAATTATCAGGGATGTAATTGTACATACAGTTTTAATAACATCGAGCATTGTGTCACTGTAATCAGATCTGTGTCTAGAATCATCCGGGATATAACTGTACATACGGTTTTAATAACATCGAGCATTGTGTCACTGTAATCAGATCTGTGTCTAGAATTATCAGGGATATAACTGTACATACGGTTTTAATAACATAGAACATTGTGTCACTGTAATCAGATCTGTGTCTAGAATTATCAGGGATGTGATTGTACATACGGTTTTAATAACATCGAGCATTGTGTCACTGTAATCAGATCTGTGTCTAGAATTATCAGGGATGTGATTGTACATACGGTTTTAATAACATAGAACATTGTGTCACTGTAATCAGATCTGTGTCTAGAATTATCAGGGATGTAACTGTACATACGGTTTTAATAACATAGAACATTGTGTCACTGTAATCAGATCTGTCTAGAATTGTCAGGGACGTAACTGTACATACAGTTTTAATAACATAGAACATCCACTTACTGCGATCAGATCTATGTCTAGAATTGTCAGGGACGTTTTAATAACATAGAACAGGTTTAGAATAACATAGAACATCCATTCACTGTGATCAGATCTATGTCTAGAATTGTCAGGGATGTTATTGTACATACAGTCATTAATAACTGTACATACCGGTTTTAATAACATATAACATCGATGTCACTGAACATCGTGTCACTGTAATCAGATCTGTGTCTAGAATCATCATCCGGGATATAACTGTACATACGGTTTTAATAACATAGAACATCGTGTCACTGTAATCAGATCTGTGTCTAGAATCATCTGGGATATAACTGTACATACGGTTTTAATAACATAGAACATCGTGTCACTGTAATCAGATCTGTGTCTAGAATCATCCGGGATATAACTGTACATACGGTTTTAATAACATAGAACATCGTGTCACTGTAATCAGATCTGTGTCTAGAATCATCCGGGATATAACTGTACATATGGTTTTAATAACATAGAACATCGTGTCACTGTAATCAGATCTGTGTCTAGAATCATCTGGGATATAACTGTACATACGGTTTTAATAACATAGAACATCGTGTCACTGTAATCAGATCTGTGTCTAGAATCATCCGGGATATAACTGTACATACGGTTTTAATAACATAGAACATCGTGTCACTGTAATCAGATCTGTGTCTAGAATCATCCGAGATATAACTGTACATACGGTTTTAATAACATAGAACATCGTGTCACTGTAATCAGATCTGTGTCCAGAATCATCCGGGATATAACTGTACATATGAACTGAATGACATCAGACATTGTGTCCTTGTTGCTAGATCAATGTCCAACATTGTTAGGAATCTAGCTGCACATACAAAATTATTTATCTACATCAGACACCTGGCCACTGTGACTAGATCCATGTCCCACATTGTCAAGGACACACCTGTTTAACCACATCAGACATCGCTTCAGTATATGGCAACTCAAAATGTGAACAAGGTCACAACTGAAAATGGGGTGGTATGGTAGTCTAGTGGTTAAAACGTTTGCTTGTCACGCCAAAGGCCCAGGTTCAATTCCCCATAGGCACAATGTGTGAAGCTCATTACTGGTGTCCCCTGCCGTGATGGAATATTGCTAAAAGCGGCATAAAACCAAACTCACTCACTCACAACTGAAATGACAAGTAGATGATCCGATAAGGACAAACGGATGGACAACTTCTTTATTCAGGTGATGCGATGTTTAGATACAGATTGACAACGATACAAGAATCTGTATCGAAACGTCGCATCGCCTGAATAAAGAAGTTGTTTAGCAATAAAACTTTGTCCAACTTCTAAAATGCCACTCAAAGAAGTTGATGATGTTATACAAAAACAATATCATGATGTCCAAATCAACCAGCCGACTGACTTCAAGATGTGAGGTACCAATGAGAAAGCATATGGACCTTATTTCTCGAAATGATATATAGCTGCTTGTGTTACTCGTGGGATGAATGGTATTTTATGATCAAAGATTCATAGGTGAGGTGAGGTGAAATTGGGTTTAACGTCGTGCTTGAGAATATTTCGCTCATATGACGACGTGCATGCGTATGTATGTGTATGTGCGGCTGCTTGTACTAGCCCAGACTTAAGCTGGTTTTATAGTGCTAGCCCACTGAGATACCATGCTGCAGTGAAGCATGAATACCCCACTCAGACTATTATACTGACACCGAGCCGACCAGTCCTTGTTGTACCCATTAATGCCGAGCGCCAGGCAGGGACCAACAAGTACCATATTTTAAAGTCTTTTGGTATGACGCGGTCGGGGATCGAACCTGCGACCTTCCTCAAAGATTCATAAATTACAAGTGTAATTTACACCAAAATTTGTGTGTGACGTATGGATCTATCTTACTTGTGATGATCTTTACGACATGGTGATCAGCTACAAGACTGCTTGAGAGAGTGAGTGAGTATGGTTTAATTCTGCTTTTAGCAATATTCCAGCAATATCACAGCAGTAGTGTTGGGAATTGGTTTAAATCTCATAATTGATGATGTTGATAAATATGAAGTATATTTTTATAATGTTATTCAAATAATACAACTACAACTTAAATAGATTTACTTTGTAATGAAAATGCAAGCTCACATTTTATAATGTCCAGATAAACCCACGAAAAGAAGCAAAAACTATGGCGATTTTTCCATTTGTGACATGTCATAACATGCCCGTGCCTTTTTCGTTTATATTTTCATTTTTACGTAATCAGAAAATTATTATAAAAAGATTTCTTAATAATATGTATGGTGGTCTATTTCCCGATATCAGTGGCTTTCCACTCGGAAACATGACACAACAACGGAAAATACCTCCATTTCGAAGCTTCGTATGAATAACATGGGAGGCGAATCGTTTGATGTCGGGTATCGTTCGAAAGATCTGAACATCAACAACATCACTGAACCCTTGCCAAGAGTATTTTCAAAGATATAAGAAGCGATTTTATTGGATAAAGATTGGTTTTTAATGACGCTTTTTCGCTTTTTCGTGATTGGTCAAAATCAGACATGTGACCTAAGGCAGCCAATCATATTACGGCAATAGATACCGTCCTCCTAAACGAAAACATTTAGATTTAGACGAAAGTTTTGGGTAAAATAATGCTATTTTGAACATATTAAGCAAGAAATCGCTACCTATACGTAAATTACGGAACTTATTGGACGTATCGTGCTAGGTTATGACCTGTGACAAAAATGCTTCATGCATATATATTTTAGCATTAAACATCGTGTCCGGTTTAAAAGTTGAGCTGAAAAGCGAGATGTCACTTGAATTACATTTACGATCGCACAATAAAGAAAATTTTGTAACGTACATTTGACAACTTTTATGAGTACTATTGTTGATTTTATTCTTCGGTTTATTCAATTTGTGTAATTATTATTTCGAAACATTGTTACTTTGCTCTTTGACAACTCTGATGTGGACCCGTTGCCGAGGCATGTGTCCGAGAATCTTTTTTTTTCAATAACATTACGAAAAATAGTTTATAATTCTAATTCTGTCGATTATATATGGCCAATTGAAATATAATAAGTGTTTTCAGGCATTATGAAAAGTGACAGATTTGATAAATGAGTTAGTTAGGTTCCTAAAATTATGTATCATTTTGATGCGACTACTGCCTGGCCGGTTTCCCGGCCTACGGTGTCTGGGGACTGGTGACGTCTTGGCCGGTTTTCCGGCCTACGGTGTTGAATGGGTTAAAGGATGACTAGTATGTTAGGAACATGAATTTCATGGAGCCTTTAAAATAAATTCTATCATGAATTGGAAGCGCTTGTAGTGCTAATGAAATGTAACAGACAAAACCATATTATTGCAAACAAGTGTTCTAAAATTGCTTGTGTTCGATTATGAGAAAACATGATCGACTGCTTGGTCGTTTTGTCATTGCGACCAATCTTTGATTATTTCAATTAATCGGATCACCACTTCACGGCAGGGACACCAGAAATGAGTTTCACACATTATACCCATGTAGGGAATCAAACCTGTGTCTTCAGTGTGACAAGCTGACGCTTTAACCACTACGCTACCCCAACGCCCCTTTAACCACAAACTTATCATCACATTGGTCTGCTTGTCACTGTGACAAGGCCCATGTCCTACCCTGTGAAGGATAATAGACCTCCTGAATATACCAGAGACAGAGCACAGAACACACTCAATGAAATCAATGTTCCACAATTATTTTGATAAGAACAATTTCCTAAGTTGTTAGCTTGACAGTGTAGATTCTGCGTCTGGCTCTAATAACACAATCCAACTGATCTTATACCTAAAGTTGGGGTAAAATTGGGATAATATTAGTTGTTATTGATTTGACGTTTGGATATTGGCTGTCCTAGCAAGGTTGATTCAAGACAGTAAAACCTTCCGTTTGTACAGTATCTAAGATCTTATGACTCCATATCCATCTAGGAATGAAAGCAATTACACAGGGACAATGTATCAGTGTCATGCATGACTTGTATTTCCCGACCCAGGATGGGAGACCCTGTACATCAGACCATGCAAGTAGTTCCGGGTAATAGACTCTGCTAACAGATCACTACAACCAGAATTTATCTATTCCAAACTAAGAGGTCCTTGCAGACAAATTGAGAAAAAAATCACGGTATCATTCAAAATTTGATTTGATTTAATGTTCTTAATGTCATAAATTCTGACAAATTGGGAAAGTTTTAGTTCAAATTGAGAATTTTACTGCCTTTTGCAGCAGAGTTGGGGCCAAATATCCACTTCTGAGCAGTTCTAGATACATTTATGTGTAATTGTAAGAGTTCGGAGAGAACTTGATTTCAGTGAACAGTTCCTCAGAGAGAACCTGATTTCAATGAACAGTTCCTCACCACTTTATGATGACTTTTCTTCCAATTAACTCAGCACTCTTGAAGAAGAACAGGATAGGCATCAAGAGTTAAAGCGAACCAGCACCTGATCAGACGGCAAATATGTTCTGGAAACTGGGTCTGACCAGTCAGCTCTATGTGCACTCTATGACTTTTGTGGCATGAGAGTTGTGGTAATGATAGCCTTGTGGACTCTGAACGTATTTTACAGAAATATAGTTTCCTAATGTATATTCATAAAATATAATTACAAGGAGCTCAAAGCCCAGAGAATTTCTTCATTTTCCTGAAACTGTTGTAATCTAGACTTGCCACACATTCTAGACTTGCACAGGGTGCATCAGGTGTATTTGGTTCAGGGTCTTTAGTTTTTACGTCAAGCCTTAGAGAAACCTGAAACAGGCCATATCATTTTTGAGTGAGTGAGTGAGTGGGAAGGTAGGTGGGTGGGTGCTTGGGTGAGTGAGTGAGTGAGTGAGTGAGTGAGTGAATGAGAATGTGTGGGTGGTGGGTGAGTGAGTGAGTGGGTTTTGGGTGGGTGAGAGAGAATGTGTGTGAGTGAGTGAGTGGGTTTTTGAGTGGGAGTGGTTTTGGGTGGGTAAGTGGAATGGGTGGGTGTGAGTGGGTTTTGGGTGGGTGAGTGAGTGAGTGTGGAGTGAGTGGGTTTGAGGAGGTGTGAGTGAGTGAGTGAGGAGTGGAGTGAGTGAGTGAGTGAGCGAGCGAGTGTATCGAGATGTTCCCTTGTGGATACAGGCGTAGTGACTACACCAAAACATTGCATCAGCTGAATAAATAGAAGTACAATCTATTAACAGCCAAACCTTTCATTCATAAAGCAAAATCAAATTGCCACTATCAAATATGATCTTAACTTAGTGCTTCCGAGCAATCTAAGGTACTCATAATTTCTATCTTTAAGGATGTGATTAATCCTGTCTTCATCAAAACAGGTCATGCTTTGGTACCCAATGGCAAACAGCTGGCAATGCTGCAAGTTCATCTATACTTCACATCAAAAGTTTAGACACACTAGTTTACAAATATAGCCACTTACCTCAGGCAACTGTTCTAAACTAAATTTTGCAAAATATTCCATACTGTTTATAGGTACTGTCTACACATGAACTGATGTATTGTAAAACAAATTTGTAACATTGAAAAGATAATTGTCATGAGTTCAGTAATTGATAAATATCTGTGAAAATTGGCGAATTCTTAACAAAACATTACACCAAAACGCAGCTGTTCACATGCACGATATTTGCACATGCTTTTCATCAATTTGATGCATGATCCTTGTGCAATTCATCTGCATAAAGTTTGCAGTTGGTTCCCCCAAGTTAGTGGAGAAATCAATCTTCGATGTAACCCTACAGGGCTCCAGATAAGGGTCATATCGGCATATGTACGGATAATATATATGCAAGATACGGTAGGAAATAATTTAGAAAGCGTAGCAGATACGCACCACAGCAATGGTGTACGGTCTTAGAATCATTTACAGACATATTTATCTGAAAAAGTATTGTTTTATTGTTTATTGACCTGTTTACACAAGAGTAGCAATGTTGTGGTGCATATATGAAACGGAACACAAGATTACTGATACGCCATTAATTTCCATTCAGTACTCTAAATGTTCTCTTAAGGTTTTCCAGTACTCCTATATTGAATAAATAAGGAGTATGTACTCCTGATCATGAAAAATTATCTGGAGCCCTGACCCTATATATATATGCATAACATATAGTGTGTTTTAAGTGAGTCTAAACGTTTGATGGGAAGTATATATAGGTGGCACAAAAGATGACCCTGTAACTGCATCAGTCTCCTCAGGATGAGGTAATGTCCGATGATGAGATTATCATCTAGTTGTCGAAAATTAATGTAAAGACTATTTGGCTCGATAGCACCTCTATCTGTTCCCCTGAACAGTTCTTTCGTAAACTTAGCAATAGGCTTTGCCCTAGACCTCATTCAAAAACAGATTTCCATGCTGCGACTGTCATCATTCTATGTTCAGTTTCTGACTGAATGTGCTTTGAACAGTTTTGTTGAACAGGTCCTAGTTGAAGAAATAGGTAAACCTGAAGGTGTCAGAAGGTATATGATCTGTAATTTCCTAATTAGGAGCATGGTAGGCGAGCTGGCTAAGGCGCCAGGCTAGTGATCCAGCTAAGTTAAGGTGACGGGATCGAGCCAACCTGTGACCGGGTGTAAACACCTAAGAGTCAACTTTGTGTGCAGACTCTTTCAGTGTTGTCACAACCCCTAGTGTACAGTACACAACCCTGTGCATTTAAAAGAACCCACGAATCCATTGGTATATGACCAGATGGTGGCCACATGAATACATGCAAACACCTAGTTGCAGGTACAGCAACATGCAGTGTACTTGGACAAAATACTGTGACTACGTGTCCCAGTCCACCCAGCTGTGAATTGGTACCTCGTAAGGATGGGAAAGCCACATTAACTCGGTGTGCCTAGTGGCTGCAAGAGTTGTATGCTCCCCAGGGAGTTGAGATTGATAATACGATGTGCCATTGAGATTGACATCCAGTGAACGAGGGAAAACAAGCCAAATAAAGAGTCCTTTAGGGAGTTGGATTGATTGCAACAGATCCAATGATCATCCATAAAAAATGTGTTCCCTCTTCATCACCAGCTTCTATATGCCACTTAAAGAAAAAATACCAGCGCCTTGAGCATGCATTAGTTGCATGGATATGTGCGCTATATAAATATCCTATAATAATCATAATAATTTATTGAATAAAACATACCACTTTGATCCTGTTCCCTGACTTCCATGGGAGTCTAATTGCTTGAATAAATCCATGTTGAAAGTTATTTTTAAATTTCCGTGTTCAGGACATAAGTGCCATTGTTTAGTTCAAAATGAGGAGGAATGTATTATAGTAACATCTGCAATCATGTTCCACAGGGTTAAAGATCATTATTTAACATCAAATCACAAAAACGTCGGGGGTAACCATCGTCTGACATTTAGTTGTTCATAATGAAAATGCCATGACATAAACCAAATACTGTTCAAACTCAGATTTATTCAGACAAGGTAGGAGATTATTAGTGATACTGGTGTCTTCAGTAACATGAGCTAGCTTTCACCAGACAGATCACCTGTCATACAGCCCCTCGTCTCACACAGGAACTGGCTCGCTTTTCCGTATGTAAACATCACTTTATACCCCATTTAAGCCTGGCCAGTTTGTGTGGTTATACAGTTTGTGCATCTGCATAAACTTGGCAGAAGGACAACCAGCCAGTGAAAGAACCAGTTGTAGCATTGAAAGCATGCTTGTTTTCATGTTTTTCAAGCTGGTGGCCAGGTTGGGTAGCCTAGTGGTGCAGGCTTTTGCTATCATGGCCAAGGCCCAGGTTTGAGTCCCTGCATGGGCAAAATGTGTGAAGCACTGTATGAAAGAGTAACTATGGTTTTCTGCAGCTTTTAGCAATATTCCAGCAATATCATGGCGGGGAATGCCAGAAATGGGCTTCACACATTGTACTCATGTGGGGAATAGAACCCAGGTCTTCAGCGTGACGAGGGAATACTTTAACCATTAGGCTACCCACGGGCCCTGAAGCACATTATGGGTGACTCCAGCTGTCATGTGACTGGATTAGTTAAGCATCGTGGTCCTGTTTACAGCACACAGGTCATTAACCAATTTAGTCAAGCGGTCATGGAAAGTAGGATGGATGGATGGATGGAAGGATGGACAGATGGATGGATGGGTGGATGGATGGATAGACAGATGGATGGATGGATCGGTTGATGGATGGATGGATAGACAGATGGATGGATGAATGGATGGATGGGTGAGTGGATGGATGGATGGATGGACGGATGGATGGATGGATGGGTGAGTGTATGGATGGATGGGTGAGTGTATGGATGGATGGGTGAGTGGATGGGTGCATGGATGGATGGATGGACAGACTAATGTTTGGATGGACAGATGGATGGATGGGTGAGTAGATAGATGGATGGATGGACAGATGATGGATGGATGGATGGATAGATGGACAGACAAATGGATGGATGGATGGAGAGATGGATGGATGGGTGAGTGGATAGATGATGGATGGATTGACAGACTATGGATGGATGGACAGATGGATGGATGGGTGAGTGGATAGATGGATGGATGGGTGAGTAGATAGACTAATGGATGGATGGACAGATGGATGGATGGGTGAGTGGACAGATGGATGGATGGATGGGTGAGTGGATAGATGGATGGATGGATGGATGGATGGATAGACAGATAATGGATGAATGGATGGATGGATGGATGGACAGACCAATGGATAGATGGATGGAGGACCATGTTCAGCAGCTTGCTGCCTGAGGGATTTATGGAATTCAGTAATGGCCCATATTGAAACACATGTAACACGTATGTCTCCTCAGGCAAATGACTTTGTTTGAAATGTGCTGCTGTTCATCCCACAGGGAATCGGAACCTAGTAGGATGAGATGGTTATGACTATTAACCTCCAAGCATTTCACAGGCAGCTTGCAGCTTGAGTTGTGTACTCCCCAGGGAGTTGAGAACCAAACTCAAGTGCACACGCACACACTGACTGGGGTAACAATGTAGCACTTAGCACAAAGTGGAAGGGATGGATTTGGGGCATTACAAATATGCACATACTTGTTATGATCGTATTTGTTTGTTCGTTGTTTAATGCCGCACTCAGCAATATTAGAGCTATATGGCAGTGGTCTGTAAATAATCAAGTCTGGACAACCCAGTGATCAACATCATGAGAACTGATCATAAACCAAAGAGCAGCAAGAAACCATACCCACTCACTCTTACATACAGCAGCCTAACTATCCAAGGTTGTTTTTGTTTTTAAATAGTACCCAGAATCTAATTATTTCTTAATCCAAAAATCACTTTAGTCACTGGCACTGATATCAATGTTAACACCCAAAAGATATATTTCTTTATATTGTTCAAGAATCATCATGCAGTATAATATTATGGTCTTAAAATAAGAGAACAAATCACCCTAAAAACTAAAAACGCAAAGTAATTATTTTATGAAGACTTCATCCGTACAAATGCACGTATTAACAAATTTGGACGACACCATTGCAGCTACTTTCTGTTTGCAGATCACTTCCTGTAGGCTGCTGATAAGATGGTTGTCATGTGCGTTGGAAACAACAATTAATTACAAGGTCGTATGCGAAGAACACTCTAAAAAGCAGTGAGTGAGTGAGTTTAGTTTTATGCTGCACTCAGCAATATTCCAGCTATATGGCGGCGGTCTGTAAATAATCGAGTCTGGACCAGACAATCCAGTGATCAACAGCATGAGCATCGATCTGCACAACTGGGAACCGATGACATGTGTCAACCAAGTCAGCGAGCCTGACTACCCGATCCCGTTAGTAGCCTCTTACGACAAGCATGGGTTACTGAAGATCAATATTCTAACCCAGACCTTCACGGGTCTCTAAAAATCAGCCTTGGGAGGGACATTTTCTGATCCTGTGACAGTTGATGAACAACTACTTCCAACCCTAGGCCACTGATATGAAAGCACAGTTAGACAGAACATTTTTCAGACTGGTAACAATGATAACAGGAAATAGATAGATGATGTCTAGGAAAATACAGTATCGTTGTATGAATAGTGTTAACATGAAACTTTAAAAGGGATGCATATTTTTGAAGATTGGTTTATCCTATAATTATCTCCTGGAGATGAAAAGCATACACTGTGCTGTGATGACCCCATTTCACCATCTCCGGGTTTTTCCTCGATAAATATTGTTGGTTCCTGATCTGTCATACCATTATCCTGCATCCATCATGCTATCAGACTGACAACTATTTCTACTGAAAATAGACATTTTAGATATTTTTAGATGTTTAAATCAATCATGAAAAGTAATTATTAACTGATTTTCCTGTTGAAGTTAAGTGTAACTCGTGGCTGATCAGGCCAGACCAATATTATTTCTTGTTTTATGGATTTTTGTCCTCAAAAAAACTAAAGGCAGGAGGGAAATCTTTTTGAAAAAATTCACCAGTGAAACCCATAACATTAGTTTTCAAAGGCATTGTTTTCAAGTTAACACTCACTGAGGTGCTCGAAGCACTGATTTGTAACACAAATATTGTTAGATAAATCAGTTTAAAGTCTCTGAGAACAGATACTGGTGTTTTAGTGTTCAACAATGAGTGAGTGAGTGAGTTTAGTTTTATGCAGCACTCAGCAATATTCCAGCTGTAAATAATCTAGTCTGGACCAGACAATCCAGTGATCAACAGCATGAGCATCGACCTGCGCAACTGGGAACCGATGACATGTGTCAACCAAGTCAGCGAGCCCGACCACCGGATCCCCTGTTAGTCACCTCTTATGACAAGCATGGGTTACTGAAGATCAATATTCTAACCCGGACCATCACGGGTAAGTGTACAACAAACTGCCTTGCGTAGTCAAAGTCTCGCTCCCATATATCTTAACATTAGGATTTTATTTTTCGAGCGGAGAAAATTTATTTTTGTTTCTTTTCTTATTCTTGAAAAAAAAAAAAGAACACACTTGATCACAAACCTTCCAGTCAATATATCACAATATGTATTGCAATATTGCTTAAATTATTGCAATATATTGCAATATGAGAATCAGGGCAATAACCAGCCCCAGTATTAAGTCACCCCATACGAAAAGCACAGGGACCTACTCACCACCCAGTGTATTCCACAAGCACAGGGACCTATTCACCACCCAGTATATTCCACAAGCACAGGGACCTATTCACCACCCAGTATATTCCACAAGCACAGGGACCTATTCACCACCCAGTATATTCCACAAACACAGGGACCTATTCACCACCCAGTATATTCCACAAGCACAGGGACCTATTCACCACCCAGTATATTCCACAAGCACAGGGACCTATTCACCCAGTATATTCCACAAGCACAGGGACCTATTCACCACCCAGTATATTGCACAAGCATAGGGACCTATTCACCACCCAGTATATTCCACAAGCACAGGGACCTATTCACCACCCAGTATATTCCACAAGCACAGGGACCTATTCACCACCCAGTATATTCCCACAAGCACAGGGGACCTATTCACCACACCCAGTATATTCCACAAGCACAGGGGACCTATTCACCATCCAGTATATTCCACAAGCACAGGGACCTATTCACCATCCAGTATATTCCCACAAGCACAGGGACCTATTCACCACCCAGTATATTCCCAAAGCACTTTTAACCATTTATTCACACCCAGTATATTCCACAAGCACAGGGACCTATTCACCACCCAGTATATTGCACAAGCACAGGGACCTATTCACCACCCAGTATATTCCACAAGCACAGGGACCTATTCACCACCCAGTATATTCCACAAGCACAGGGACCTATTCACCACCCAGTATATTCCACAAGCACAGGGACCTATTCACCATCCAGTATATTCCACAAGCACAGGGACCTATTCACCATCCAGTATATTCCACAAGCACAGGGACCTATTCACCATCCAGTATATTGCACAAGCACAGGGACCTATTCACCATCCAGTATATTGCACAAGCACAGGGACCTATTCACCATCCAGTATATTCCACAAGCACAGGGACCTATTCACCACCCAGTATATTGCACAAACACAGGGACCTATTCACCATCCAGTATATTGCACAAGCACAGGGACCTATTCACCATCCAGTATATTCCACAAGCACAGGGACCTATTCACCACCCAGTATATTCCACAAGCACAGCGACCTATTCACCACCCAGTATATTCCACAAGCACAGGGACCTATTCACCACCCAGTATATTGCACAAGCACAGCTTAATCTATTCACCACCCAGTATATTCCACAAGCACAGGGACCTATTCACCACCCAGTATATTCCACAAGCTAATAGGGACCTATTCACCACCCAGTATATTCCACAAGCACAGGGACCTATTCACCATCCAGTATATTCCACAAGCACAGGGACCTATTCACCATCCAGTATATTCCACAAGCACAGGGACCTATTCACCATCCAGTATATTGCACATGTAAGCACAGGGACCTATTCACCATCCAGTATATTGCACAAGCACAGGGACCTATTCACCATCCACCCAGTATATTGCACAAACACAGCTGACCTATTCACCACCCAGTATATTGCACAAGCACAGGGACCTATTCACCACCCAGTATATTCCACAAGCAGGGACCTATTCACCATCCAGTATATTGCACAAGCACAGGGACCTATTCACCATCCAGTATATTGCACAAGCACAGGGACCTATTCACCATCCAGTATATTCCACAAGCACAGGGACCTATTCACCACCCAGTATATTCCACAAGCACAGGGACCTATTCACCACCAGTATATTGCACAATGCTAACAGGGACCTATTCACCATCCAGTATATTCCACAAGCACAGGGACCTATTCACCACCCAGTATATTGCACAAGCACAGGGACCTATTCACCACCCAGTATATTGCACAAGCACAGGGACCTATTCACCACCCAGTATATTCCACAAGCACAGGGACCTATTCACCACCCAGTATATTCCACAAGCACAGGGACCTATTCACCACCCAGTATATTCCACAAGCACAGGGACCTATGTCAGTGACTGACGTATACCAGAATACCGTATCTAACTCAATCGCTAACTCTACACATGCAGTGTCACCGTCCATACCAAAAGGCGCTAAAGTCAACCGTTATGAGCCATTTGTTCACACTGAAACCTGCTTCATCCGCAATACCAAGGTGAATCTTTGAATTGATAATCACATCTAATGTTTCACAAATATCCAAAAGTTCACTCCAGTATGATACACTGCCATTCCTGCCACCTGCCACTGTCTGAAGACACAACACACGGCACACTGCCATTAAATATCTGACAGGAATTGTGTAAAGCTGCTATCAACAACCTTTGCCCTAGTTGTTAGCAAGATGAGATTAACACTGCTTTGGACACCTCAGTTTGTATCAGGGTGGGTCTGTAAAATGAGGTGTGACAGCTGACAGCAGAGGAGGGCATAGATATGTGCCAATTTGGTGAATCTCACAACCTCCCAGATGTGCTGGCATCTGTATCATAATCAAGATGAATCACCAGCAGATCCAGGGACTGATAAGGTACATAACTCTGATGTGAATTACAGCTATGTCACTGTGGCACCCTTTTAGCTTCTGTAAGCATTAAACTGATTTTATACATTATCTATGCTATGATTTTTTCGTAACATTTCAAGAAATATGTGCACCAATGTCTGACCTCCTGAAACATTTCCACATCACCTGTTGATACTTTATTGAATATTTCAGAATCAGCAGACAGTGTGGCTGCACGATGCCTAATCCATCAACCAGTGTTAAATTTGATACATTGGTCAATATTACTCACAAGCTTTTCAACTGAGGGTCACCTTTGCATGTACCTTTTCCACCATTTTACCTTCCCATTCCTTCATCTTCCTCTCACCTCTCTTCAATTACTCGATTACACCTACCCTTCCTCCATCTTCCATCCCTACCCTTCTTCAATTTACCCCCCCTTCCCATCTTCCATCCCTACCCTTTCTCCATCATTCCTACCTACCCATCTTCCATCCCTACCCTTTCTCCATCTTTCCTCCCTACCCATCTTCCATCCCTACCCTTTTTCCATCTTTCCTCCCTACCCATCTTCCATCCCTACCCTTTCTCCATCTTTCCTCCCTACCCATCTTCCATCCCTACCCTTTCTCTATCTCTTTCCTCCCTACCCATCTTCCATCCCTACCCTTTCTCCATCATTCCTCTACCCATCTTCCATCCCTACCCTTTCTCCATCTTTTCCTCCCTACCCATCTTCCATCCCTACCCTTTTTCCATCTTTCCTCCCTACCCATCTTCCATCCCTACCCTTTCTCCATCTTTCCTCCCTACCCATCTTCCATCCCTACCCTTTCTCCATCTTTCCTCCTACCCATCTTCCATCCCTACCCCTTTCTCCATCTTTCCTCCTACCCATCTTCCATCCCTACCCTTTCTCCATCTTTCCTCCCTACCCATCTTCCATCCCTACCCTTTCTCCATCTTTCCTCCCTACCCATCTTCCATCCCTACCCTTTCTCCATCTTTCATCCCTACCCATCTTCCATCCCTACCCTTTCTCCATCTTTCCTCCCTACCCATCTTCCATCCCTACCCTTTCTCCATCATTCCTCCCTACCCATCTTCCATCCCTACCCTTTCTCCATCTTTCCTCCCTACCCATCTTCCATCCCTACCCTTTTTCCATCTTTCCTCCCTACCCATCTTTCCTCCCTACCCATCTTCCATCCCCTTCCTTGATTTCCCCTCCCTTTCCTCAATCTTCCTGTCCCATTACTCTCTGTCCCTCTGCTTTCCTCTATTCCCATTCCCTTTTCTTCCATTCTCCCACTTTCCAACATTTCCCTCCCATTCACACCTTCACCCACCACCCTCTCCCTTCCTTCACCTCCTCTCAACCCCTTCCCATCTCCCCTCATCTTTAACTCCTCCATCTCAGATGACCATTGTCATGGTAACAAGTTCACCAAACGCAAAAACATTAAACCACAAAATATCCTTAATATCAGGATCCCAGGACTATCTTAACAGCTATTTGCTTTCAGAATGACCAATAACCTAGATTGCCATCTATTTGGGTTCCCACTTCCTCCACTGTGGCCACATATAGAACTATAGAATAGATTGCCTAGGATAAACTGAACGCATTACAAAGTTTGCTGGGACCAATTTGGCCATGGATGAAAACCTTATTACCCATGATCAGGATTTCCTGTTATTGATACTAACTACCTACAGATATAATTGTTCATAACTTGACATTCAAATGTCCCTGCCCGTGGATGAACAACATATGGTTTATTTACAAAGAACAAATTATGCAAATCTGAAAAACATTATTGTTTCATGCAATCAATACTTTTGTACTGGTCTCCATTTGAATAAAAGCTGGTTAAATATGTACTTTTAACATGTGGATGTTCATGTTTCTGGGGAAACGCATCAAGTTGAAATTCTCATCGATAATGCTATGGCTCTGTAGCTCACCTATATATAAAGTCAAGTGTCAAAACAGCCAACCTCATAACAAAGGTGCTGTTACCACTGACATTTTAATGTTAAACACAGAGTACCAGTGATGTCATCATTGGTGGGAACAAACCAGGAAAAATTATGTTTTCAGACCCTAAACTGAATTTATGAGAATACAGAGAATAGGTTCAATTGTCAAACTACAATAAAAAAAGAAGTCATAACACATGTGTTGAGTCTTACTACTAACTCACTACTAACCAGGGCTCAATTTAGTGCTTTGTTCCTTGCACTGGTGCAACCCAATATTACAAAGTGCAACCTAGTTATGAGTCTAACTTGCACAAGGTGCAAGTCAATTTTTTAGAAATCAATCAACAATAAATCTAACATTATAAGCATTAGTATGTCAGCTCATTATTCTTCTAAACTTTGAATAGCTATGGCACTGAAGCATTGCTATTCATAGACACATCTCATCTATGACAGCTCTTGTAAACAGGGATCAGCTGTGTCTCTGTGTGGCTATGGCTTCACCGAAATATGTCTATGTGCACCGAAACCTCTGACGCTTTAAAACAATACGTTGCAACTGGAATTTGGCTGGTGCAACTAGGTCTTTAACTTAGGTTGCACCTGGTGCAAGTAGGTTAACATCTCTTAAATCGAGCCCTGCTACTAACTACATGCATATCAAATAATTTATGAAATAATAATTATGGGAAAAATGACGTGGCATCTATAAGTTGTTCATAATGTAAGTCACTGGATTGCCTGGTCCAGACTCTGTTATTTACAAACATTGCTGGAATATTGCTGAGTGTGACATTAAACAACAGACAAACAAACAAAATTTTGGATATAAACTCCCAACTGCAAGCTGACTTAAACTGTAAGTAATTCAGTGATCAGTCATCCACACAGTGTACAATGACATCTATCAGTGATGTCTCATATTGTAACCACCTGTTCCAAGTCTTAACCAATATAGAGTACATAGGAATGACTTCTTTGAGTAGCATTTTAAAAGTTAGAAAATACATTATGTACAAACTTTATAGATAACTTCTTTCTTTCGTGGGTTCGACTTTTCGATACAGATTCTTGTCTCTGCTTGATAACGGTACAAGAATCTGTATCGAAACACCACACTCGTGATATAAAGAAGTTGATTTCCATAAAGAGGAACAAGAGGGGCGCGGTGGGCGAACTAGCTAAAGCGCCAGGCTAGTGATCCAGCGTGCAGTGAACTTGGACAAAGTACTGTGACTATGTGTCCCAGTCCACCCAGCTGTGAATGTGTACCTCGTAAGGATGGGAATGCCACAATAACTCTGTGCGCCTAGTTGCTGCAAGAGTTGTATGTTCCCCAGGGAGTTGAGATTGACAATACGATGTGCCATTGAGATTGACATCCAGTGAACGAGGGAAAAACAAAGCAAGCGCAAAGAGTCCTTTGCGGAGATTTGCGCCATATAAATGCTATCCATTATTATTATTATTTATTATGGATAGACAACTTCTTTATTGCAACAGATGAGACAACAAAGAAGTTGTCTATCCATAAAAAATGTGTTCCTCTTCATCATACCAGCTTTTATATGCTACTTAAAGAAAATATCCATAAAGTTTGTCCTGTATTGAACATAAGAGCGCACTTCTATCCAAGAATCTCAAACTTGGAACTCTCACAAGTGTGACAGTCAGGACCCACCTTGATACAGACACACAGTGAAAGAGGCAACGTGATCATGACAACAAAATAGGACAACGCTGTCAGGAGAAGTCCGCACGGTCCTTGGCTTTCTTCATTGTCTTCCGCTGAAACAACAAACATACAAATGTTACACATACAATATTTCATAGCTGCGATTACACTTTCTTTACAAATTACAAACCAATGTTTTTTTTTGGGTGGAGTCCATTCTGGGATCAAAACCTGTACTCTCAGACTAACACACCTAATCACAAGTCAGTGTCCTGAGCCACCTGAGCCACGTGGCCACCGAGATTTGACCACCTTTTATTCTTTGAAGATCACTAAAGTATGATCTGTTCCAATGACCCAGTAGTGAAAACTAAACAGGTTGACAAAGAGAGACCTGCCTAAAATGACATAACATATAAGAAAATGAAATGAATGTAACCAGATACACAGCATAAGACAACAAACTGCAACACTGCATGGAACACTGTAATACTGTATTAAACAAAATGTAACACTGTATTTCACAAACTGCATGGAACACTGTCATACTGTACTTCACAAACTGCAACACTGCTGTGGACAAATAGTAACACTGTTTGAAAAACTGAAAGAATGTAACTGACAAACTGTAACCATGGTAACACTGCTCCAGGCAAAATGTGTAATACAGTCAGATAGTGTTGTGTGGAAGTTGAAGGGACCTACATAAATACTTGAAGCTATCCGAGGTTTGACACAACCACAAACTATTTATCAAAGTGGGAAGATGCAGGGACCATGCTTTGACTTCATGACAAGTGTTAAGTGTGAAACATCAAAGTTTGATGTAACAGTTTGACTGTACTGTATTGTAACATGTATCGACCAGTAATGCCCTGTTTGACAAACTAAATAACTGCACGTTTATTTCCATTCCATCTGATGAACATCCTGACAATGTATTGATACGTATCTACCAGGATATAACTTCCATATGCACTACCCTCTAGCAGCGGCCCCCAGCGTCACATGGACAATGTGACTACAGAAATATACTGCTTGCCTCATGAATACAAATTGGATTGGGACATATATCACCTAAACCTGATCTGAGGAAATAAATGAGGCAGATATGACTTTAACCAATAGTGCTGAGATTGTGAATGTGCAACTGTGGGATTTCAATAAACATCTGTTGCAAGGAGCTATAAATGACAGTGAACAGTATTTACCAACTCTCTTTCCTTTGACACCTTAGTCACTAGGGCTGTAACGATGGAACTACTGATGGATTACAACTGTTGAGTCTCCGATAGCAATTAATCGATGGTAGAAACGAAAAACTATCGATGCATCGATAGTATGTGTGACTATCGATAGTTTAGCAACTGACTTTCATTGATAAATGTGCAGCCCCAAATTTTTATAAAATATATATGTTGTGTATTTTTTTATTGTTTGGGTGCAGACTTCCAGCTTCATTGAGTTTATGTTTTAACTGTTTACTTCATCTGGGTTTCAAGTTCTTAGTCAGTTATTAAAAGAGACTGAAACTATTTCAACTTGTTTCTATTTCATATAAACTATACATTCATTTGGGAAATAAGTTCAAATGAGACAATTCAAGAAGAAAATAACTATCACAAAAGTTGGTCGCAACAGACTATCGCTATCGCAATGGTTGTCTCCCCTCAATAGTCACCCCTAGTAGTCACTATTGACTAATGCTTAGTCTCTGAATATACATAATTTTGATAGAAATAAATAATTCCTTTTAAATTGAAAAGGAGCCCTATAAGATGGGACATTCAGAACCTGAGGAAATCTAGCCTTGCTTCGTTTAGGGCTTTGGCATTGCAAAAAGGCCTTGGTGGAAGGGATATTATGTAGTTCAGAGACTGTGAGACAGGCTACATGTAGACAAACTGTATGCATAATATTAAACTTCTTTATTTCATGGGTGCGACATTTTGATACAGATTCTTGTCTCTGCTATAGTCACTGCTAATACCTCTGAAGGAAAGTAACAGAAGAGCCAACTGGAATAGAATGTTATAACAATATTTATCTTTCATTACAGTGGTTGGTTGAATAGTTGTTTAACGCCGCACTCAGCAATATTCCAGCTATATGGCGGCACTCTGTACATAATCGAGTCTGGACCAGACAATCCAATGATCAACAGCATGAGCATCGATCTACACAACTGGGATATGATATCAACCAAGTCAGCAAGCCTGACCACTCGATCCTGTTAGTCACCTTTTACGATAAGCATTGGTTGCTGAAGATCAATTCTAACCCGATCTTCATGGGATTAAATTACAGCAGCAAACTGTGGCCTGTAATCAAAGTAGTTTGTGTAATGAGGAAAATTATCCATGATTTGTTGTTTGCAACACACTCAAGTTTCAGACATACATCAAAACTACATACAAAGTACCCAACCCTTCTAAAGTTCACCACTAACAGATGATATGAATTACCATCACATTCTCAAAGGATACTTCCATTGGCTAAGTAAATCTAAATTTCTGTTGCTTCACCTCATACTACACACTTGATGATACTTTGTTAAATATTCCTACAATCAACAATCCTTACCATCCCGAAATACACATTTTTATATACAATCAAATATTTTCAAACCAGCTTAAAATCTATCGGCCATTGATTCCATTCAGCTGTGACATGCCATCTCCATAGTTACCCTTCATCAGATTATCTCTGATGGGATGTGAAGGATGGCACATTGAGGACAGCAAATAGTTTTCTGTTTTCAGAAGTCATCTTGATATTGTTTTCTTCTTATGTGTTGAACAAGTCTTTCTAAGCATATTTAGCCTTGCCCTGTATGAGATTTTCTTGTGACATGCAATCAATAAACTTTCCTTTGATGAATGACAGATTTGTGAGTTACATGTAAACAGGTTTGACATTTCTGAAACAAACAAAACATTATTTAATCCCTAGCAAAATCAGATTTAACTCAGCAACATATTTTTTTTAATAATTTTGCAATGCACTTTTGTTTTATCAATAACATCAATAACATGATCTAAATGATCTAAACATTGTCATCAGACAGATTTTCAGGCATTTCATATTTACCGGTACATCTTAAGATGTAACATCTTTTACATACCTTTTTTCCCCCTACTCTTTACAATAGTTCCAAATGAAAAGAATAAAATGTAATAAATTTTCTAAGTTTATGTCTGAGGTATATCTGCTTATTGGCATAAAAATACCAAAATAGACCACCAAAGGAAATAAAAACATACTGAACGAAAAAACAAACAATAACCCATATGAATGATAACTTAAATATTCAATGGCTCCAAGAATTATGTAGAACCCAAATAGGCATGGCCACCCCTGTCCCAACCCCTGGGAAGGCTCCAAGAACCAGCTGATACAATATCCCCCTTGGAGATTCAAAGACCAAGACCAAATTTCCCACAGATTCATTTTCAGCAGTGTCAAGATCCAGTTACAAAACCACAAACAGCATGTCAAAAAATATGGAACAATGATTCAAAATGGTTTCAAGCGAAAACAACAAAATGATGTTTTCTGGAAGCTCACATACAAATCAAGTCCTACTTCCTGAGTCTAGACTGTCCCCCTGGTTAAAACACTCCTTTATCATTGTTTCAGCATAACCATGGCAACCAATGTATCCTCGAGGGTCCATTATTTACAAACAGGACGAAACAATCGGTCATTCCGCTCCACAGTCATACTGTCTGGGTAACACTTTACATACAAAACAAAGGACACGTTTTCTAGTTTTTTACTGATTATTCTTTTTGAATAATGCAAATACAAATTGAAAAATAAAACAAAATTTTATTTGTACATTAATAATATTTTTCAAATAAGTTTTGTGAACATCTACTACTCTTTAAAATATACCATATTTTTTTTAAATTGTACTTTTACCTTTTCACTGTTTCAAGAAACAGCAAATCCATAAATCAATCTTCAAGATATGTTTTGTCACTGTAGGTCATGGTCTTGATACAACTTTCATATTTTTCTTGCAATATTAATGTGTCTATGATCAGATGGTCCATATCTTCCTGTGAGCAGGGGCGGTGGGATAGCCTAGTGGTTAAAGCGTTCGCTCGTCATGCCGAAGACCCGGGTTCGATTCCCCACATGGGTACAATGTGTGAAGCCCATTTCTGGTGTCCCCCACCGTGATATTGCTGGAATATTGCTAAAAAGCGGCGTAAAACCATACTCACTCACTCACTCACTCCTGTGAGCAAGAGGTCCGTTCCAGAATCAGTAAATACGGTATCTTGCTTGTATGGCAAGAACAATGTTTCCTGTTTTTCAAATTGATGTTAAAATGTCATGGTGTTATTTTGTTTCAATGTAAGACCCCTAGAAATATGGGGTTTATTTAAGCCTCATCCAGGGAATCATTTAAGATTCCAAAATTAGTCAATTTGAAAGGCAATTTTGGAAAAATCTTAATTTACTTACAAATCAGATTTTCTATTTCCTAACATTGAATTTCAGCATTCTTTAAATCAGTAATTCTAACTAATCTAAGTTGTTTGTATCAAAATAAAACCACACAGGGGGATGCTAAATGCATCCCTTTATATTTAATGAAATCTTTCAAACTTATCAGATTCTTGTATATTTCCAAATCTTTAATCCATAACGTCAAGAGCGTGAATGAGTGAGGTTATATTACTATCACTTTGTTTTTGTACCTGTTTTATCACAGCACGTGAAACTGATCTAGTAACAAAACATGAAGTTGTGCAGGGCCCTGTTCTTCAAAGCGATCGTAGCGCTACGACAGTCGTAACTCCCATACTTTAACATAGACTTACGACTGTCGTAGCGCTACGATCGCTTTGAGGAACGGGGCCCTGGTCGCAGACATTTACCACCATTGGTGAAACCCATGAACACTAGGGCTGCAACGATTCATCCAGACCTCGATTCGATTCCATCTTCGATATTGGACCCTCGATTCCATCATTTTCGATTCGATTCTCCATACAAGTAAAACCAGCAGATTTAATTTAACTCTCAGAGTCTGCTTCTTTAGCTTGAAATCCATCATCAACTTGGCGATGTCTACTATCAGCAATTCTCATCGGATAATTAGCCCCGCGTCAACCAATCACATATCACCTTATTTCAGCACTCGAAACTGCTCGATTTGGAGTTATGTTCCGGCTGTGTGGAAATCATTTAAATAGGTATTCAAAAACAGAATCGAAACAGTGATAACGGTTATCGAAAATCGAAACTAAGGTGTCAGATTTGATTTTCGATGAATTGAACCAAATCATTGCAGCCCTAGTGAACACAGGTACCTGTGAGTGAGTGCCACTTTCAACAGTATTCCAGTTATGTCACGGCCTGCCAGCTTATTGTAGGAAGAAAGCTGAAAGTGATGCATGTCACTGATATACTACTCACACTTTGCTAAGGATCACAAAAATTCACAACTTTACTTAAACGTAGATTTATAATTTGAAATTGTATCCATTTAAAACTGGATAAATAATAATATGGTAAGCCCTCATTACGCAAATAGTCACTTTAAGCTAACCTTATGCACTTGATACACGAGTAACCATAAAAATGGTTTTCATGGCACCAATCAACCATTTTACAAATCATGGAACGAGTCACTGACTAATAAACAACACATGTGAATAGCAGGTATGGGATCCAAAAGATGCAATGACATACTGAAACCTTGGATCCATGCTTACAATAACCTTATGTAAATTTGACTCCACATAAGTTTTCTGTTGAATCCATGATTTGATCCTTAGCAAAGTGTGAATAGTATATTTACTAGCAATCTTTTGATGCTGTCAAACCTAGAAACATAGCCAGGGCTAGTCATACAGACCTTGAAACAAATATACCCAATGTCGGAGTCTAGGATGTGGGGCAAGTATAGATTACCACAGTTTCTGAAAATTAAGAAAATCCCTATCCTCCTTGTTATTATATTTCACAGAGGCGGATCCAAAAATTGGATTCCAGTGTGAAAATGAAGTGTGCACCCCCTTCTCAAAAAGCTGTATCCGCCCGTTTTTATTAACATAATTTAGAAGAAAAAAATCTCTGTAAACTATAGTCATTATAGAGACTAGATGTTAGTCTAAACCAGGGCCCACTTGGGTGCAAAACCAAAAAAACCATTCTGACATTCCTAACAGACGTCACTATGCACGACGAATTGCACAGCCTTAGACGACCTATCCCTCCACAACTGTGCTGAGAGTAAGAAGACACAGATGTAGCTAACACACAGTGTGATGAGTCAGTACTGGTATTGTATTTTGTACAATGTACAACACACAGCAGCCACGCACCTTCCACCTGGTGGTGGTGAAGCTGTCGGTTTAATCCGGCTATCCGGCAACATGTGGCACATGTCAGCTAGAACTGATCAATCAACCATGAAATATAGATTCACTACGCAGAAGGAAACAAACAGGTTTACAGCCTATCTTTTCAATATGTGCTCATCACACTCGTGCACCAACTCTGTATGTTGTCTGGAAATGATAATCTGAATTCATGATACAATTCACAATCAACACAATAGAAATATATTCATAATTAGATATATGACAGAAATAAATGAACGCTTCAGTAACACAGTCAGTTTTTTATATTAATCAGGACTTGTTTCAAGATGATGAACACACAGAAAACTCACCAGTAATCTATTTATCTTATAACATTACTCTTGTAATATGGTGAGGGAAAGGTGAGTGAGTGAGTATGATTTTATGCCGCTTTTAACAATATTACACCAATATCACGGCAGGGAGTACTATAAATGGGCTTCACACATTGTACCCATGTGGGGAATCGAACCCAGGTCTTCAGCGTCGCGCGCTAACGCTTTAACCACTAGGCTACCCCACCACCCCTTGAAGGACACGAATAAGGCAATGCAGTATTAGACACAGTTACATCACATGATGAGTATGTGTTGGAAACAATGCATTGGCAGATCCAGAGAGGAGGGGGAAGGGGAGGGTGCACACCCACCAACCCTCCCTTTTCTGATGAAATATTGTTCAATGACCATTGAAAATCGGGTGAAAATGAAGTGTGCACCCCCAACCCCCTTTTCTCAATAGTGTGCACCCCTCCTTTCTCAAAAAGCTGCATCCAACCCTGCAATGCTGCAGCTATTGCAGAAGCACAGCATGATGTAAAGGGCACAAGGACTCAGTGTGGTAACCTATTCAGGGACAAAAGAGAAAAAGCCAAAACACGTCCCACTACAAGACTAAGACAACACATGACGGTAGGGCAAACTCAGCAGGCAATTGGAAAATGTCCTATTGCCAAACATCTGCCGAGGTCATGATTTCACGCCATTGGAACATGTACAGTCAGAAAGGTGACGTACAGATAAGGCCTGGTCAACCAATGATAAGAACACCAGCACCTCATCTGCACCCATGAAGATCTGGTTAGAATTGGTCTTCACTAACCCATGCTTGTCCAGGGCTCCAGATAATTTTTCAACATCAGGAGTACGTACTCCTTATTTTTTCAATATAGGAGTACTGGATAAACTTAAGAGTACATTTTGAATACTGAATGGAATTTAATGGCGTATCAGTAATCTTATGTTTCGTTTCATATATGCACCACAACATTACTACTCTTGTGTAAACAGGTCAATAACCAATAAAACAATACTTTTTCAGATAAATACGTCTGTAAATGATTCCAAGACCGTACAGCATTGCTGTGGTGCGTATGTGCTACGTTTTCTAAATTATTTCCTACCGTATCGTGCATATTTTTTATCCGTACATACGCCGATACGGCCCTTATCTGGAGCCCTGCTTGTCGTAAGAGTTGACTACAGAAATTGGATTGTCAGGATCTCTGACTTGGTTGACACATGCCACATATACCAAGTGCATGTATCATTGCTCCTGATGTCAATCACTGGATTGTCTTGTCTAGACTCAGTTAATTACAGACTAATGCCATATAGCTGGAATAGAGCCAAGTGCTGCATTATGCAACAAACAAACAAACAACAAAGGCTCATCTGCATGTTCAGTGACCATTGCTAACACATTCTTGCCAGATACTAATGGCATTCAGAGCAGAGATCCTCTGAGAATCGCTGATAAACTTGTGTAATGTTTCTTGATGAGTCTAGATTTACTTTGGTCTTTGTTGATAGCCACGGACTTGTCTGAAGGCATCTTAACAAGCGTCCTGCCAACATGACAGATTAGGGGGGTGGGTCTGTAAAGCTTCTGTGTAGGATCACTGATTGCCAGAACACCACGGGGAAACTGTCCATGGACACTGTTACAGAGACAGCATACTGGAGCCCAGAGTTCCGCCATTTGCAGGCTATTGTGGTCCTTGTTGTCGAGATGATTACGCACATGGCCATCGTGATCATGCATCACAACACAAGATCCACGTTAGGACTGGACTCCAGCAACACATGCCTGTCGGAAAAGGCGACTAACGGAATCTGGTGGTCAGGCTCGCTGACCTGGTTCACATGTCATTGTATCCCAGTTTTTAGATCGATGTTCATGCTGGTGTTCACTGGATCTGTCAACCACTAGTTAGCAAGACCGCCTCCGTGGTGTAGTGGTTCGAGCATCCGCCTGGAGAGCGGAAGGTCGCGGGTTCGATCCCTGACTGCGTCATACCAAAAGACGTTAAAATATGGTACTTGTTGGTCCCTGCTTGGCGCTCGGCATTGATGGGTACATCAAGGACTGGTCGGCTCGGAGTCAGTATAATGTGTCTGAGTGGGGTATTCATGCTTCACTGCGGCATGGTATCTCAGTGGGCTAGCACTATAAAACCAGCTTCAGTCTGGGCTAGTACAAGCAGCCGCACATACACATACACACGCATCCACGTCATCATATGAGCGAAATAGTCTCAAGCACGATGTTAAATCCAATTTCACCTCACCTCACTAGTTAGCATGATCCAGACAACCTAAGAAGAAGTGGGTAAGAGCTGGTCTTCAGCAACCAATGCTTGTTGTGAGAGGTGACTTTCGAGATCAAGTGGTCAGGCTTGCTGACTTTGTTGACACATGTCATCATATCCCATAAAGATAACTGTTTAGTTCTGTTTTAGAATACAGATACTTCACATATTATTCACCATTTCTTACAAATGGTATTGATAAAATCTCATTAACTATTTTTTCATTTCATCTAATTGTAAAAAATCACAACGATTTCTTATGAACAGGATATAAATATTGTTGTTTCCATCTGAAAATGTTCTCTAGACAATAACGATGCTCATTGTGTTGATCACTGGATTGTCTGGTCCAGACCGCTGCCATATAGCTGGAACAGAATATTGCTGAGTGCGGCATGAAACAACAACAAACAAGCTGCATCACAACTATCTCAAGCTGCAGCAAACATCACATGAATGCAATGGCAAGCTACTAGCAGTGAAAGACACGACATGTATGCAAGACAACCTATCATGTCTTGTTCATAAAAGATGGATGTGGTCTTTGGTACTACATGAAGCACTTGACCCTAATTAACTCTATCACCATGATGAGACCTGATCTCTCCCCAACAAAGCACATGTGGGACATGATTGGTGGAGGTGTAGGAGGAAGGCCACCTGCTGCTGCTACAGTGGGAGACTGATTATCTGGCCAATAAAGAATGTTTGACCAATCACTGGGGCATGACCCAATATTGATCTAATCATCTCACACATTGTGTTTTTAACTGCACAGCTGTGTCTCTCTTCCACCCTTACAATACATCGCCAGCATGTTGCACTAATCTTTACTTCACTTATCCATCAATTATCATCACTCGACACCTTTTCATATTTCTGTAATCATCTCTTTTTCCAACATTCCCTATATATTTTCAGAGAGTAAACACAGAGAATAAAACCATGACTAACATGATAAAAAATCCCTGTTGAATATTTATTTGATATGATGGCACACATACAACCTGGTTCATTTGTATTCCTGCACACATACATCTTATTTGTATTCTAGCCCAGGTACACCTAACACAAAGGTTCATGGTCATGTACTCAGCTAGACTTGCACAAGTCTCTAAGGTAATAATTAATAGTTTAAATAAACACTTCCATAAAGAAAAATATAAATAACAGATTTTCTGCTTATGTAGATTTACCTCCATGTGCATCCATGGGCTTAGCATTCAGTACAGCCTTGGAGCAAGGCTAGTACAAAGCTTCTATTCATAATTACCAGGTTTAAAGATTCTTAAACACAAAATCAATGGGTCCATTGTAAAAAGAAAAAGGGAAGTAGAACTTAAAAAACATGCTTCTTAAACAGTAAAAAACATTTGTTCCACAGAAAAGGATAAAACCATGATTATGTTTTTCTGGGTAAAACGTATCAAAGGCTCTTTTGAGTGTTATTTGACCAACTTTGAATTTTTGTGAAGCCTGAAATTTGGTAACGGATACATCAAGAGAAAAGAACAGTGTTGAAAATTTGTTTCACATTTTGAATTTTTTGTGTGAAGGTTCTCACAAAGTGACCGTTTGTTAAACAACTTTTTAATTGGGTGCTCAAAATTATGAGACAAATCATCAGAGCTGGTCTGTCGATTTCACGTGACTGTGCAAAATTAGGTTTTGTTGCAATCATTAGATTTTGTGTTAGTAAGCAATTCATCGGTCTCAAATGAAACCAAACGGACTGTAGTTATAGCTATATTTACATGAATTGGAAATTCTTAATTCCCATTTAGGCATTGAAGGACATTTGCTACTGAATATTCACCTCGGAGCAGGTGTAGATACATTCCTGCAATGTGAGAAGTCCTTTCTCTGTGATATTTCAGCACAACTGCTGACAGTAGCAAAAAACTCACTGAGTCACTTACTATAAAGAGGTGAGGTGAGGTGGAATTGGGTTTAACGTCGTGCTTGAGAATATTTCGCTCATATGACGACGTGCATGCGTGTGTATGTGTATGTGCGGCTGCTTGTACTAGCCCAGACTTAAGCTGGTTTTATAGTGCTAGCCCACTGAGATACCATGCCGCAGTGAAGCATGAATACCCCACTCAGACACATTATACTGACTCTGAGCCGACCAGTCCTTGTTGTACCCATTAATGCCGAGCGCCAGGCAGGGACCAACAAGTACCATATTTTAACATCTTTTGGTTACTATAAAGAGACCAGGAGTGTAACCGCCATGTACATGCCTCATTTATTTAGCTCATTTGTTGGAAATGTATCACAAAAACTTGTCAGTTGAAATTAAAAGGAACATAAAACTATCCTCTTATTTTTTAGTTGGCCGAAAATAATAAATATTATATACCATTTTGATAAGAACACTTGTGGCACTACAACTAGTATTTGAATTTACAACTGATTCGTTGTCTAAAGGCAGAGAAACAGTTTGTGAATGTATATATTATAATCCTCAGTATCAGTGTCTCTATTAATACAAAAGAAAGCTTTCACACTGGAATACTCTTTGTCCACATTCCTGATTTTTATCGTTAGCAATACTGTAAGCCTAGTTTTTAAGTCCCTCGTGACATTTGTCTTTGTGGTTGTCTTGCTTGTAGCAGATCACGGCACCATTTAGAAACAATCTGTAATATTAGCTGACTGTCTGGGAGCCTCACTGACTGCGAGCGATGGAGCCTCTTGGGTCATTTGATGCCTTGTTAACGTCTCTTCAAGATCAATGACAATTAACTCACGGCGCACGTCATAAATCCTTGCACATCAGCACAATTTGATTGTTAATCAGCGTATGAGTATTCTAGAAAAGCATTAATTCCAACCAAATATCCATCTCTCTGGCTTCAGTATAATCCATGATTGTGCACAACCTTTATCTGCTGTGGTAAAGATAAGTCAGTTGTAAGCTGCCAGTGTGAGTGAGTGAGTGAGTGTCTAATACTACACTAGGTAATATTGCAGTTATATCACATAACCCAGTGTGGATCAAGTGTGTTTGTTGTTTCATGCCGCACTCAGCAATATTTCAGCTATATGGCAGTAGTCTGTAAATAATTGAGTCTGGACCAGACAATCCAGTGATCAACAGCATGAGCATCGACCTACACAATATGAATATGATGACATGTTTCAACCAAGTCAGTGAGCCTGACCATCCAACAGTGTATGAAATAAGCCAAAAATCCAGCCAGACATTTTGAAGTTACCAGCCCAAAATGGATTTAACCAGACCAAACATGGTGAATTTACTTAGATGTATGGAACATCTAAAATTTTTACCAGACCATCGGGCTGGCTAGCTGTCAATTTAGACCGTCCGTCAGAAATCTCGGGCGGTCAGACAGGCCTTATTTCATACATTGCATCCAATCCTGAAAGTCACCTCTCACAACAAACATGGGGCGCTGAGACCACTGAGATCTACTCTGGTTTCTGGACCATGAAAACCGATGGTGGATAGCATGAGCATTTCATAACCATGTTGACATTGGCAGGGTACAATGACATTCAGTACCCATAGCTAACATACCATAAGCCCTATTGCAATTCACTAGGTTTATTCTGCAAGCCCTAGCTCCTGGGTCTTATGACATATCCGACAACCGTGTACAAATTCTGAGAATAACCAAGGCTTTCAAAATGGATCGATTTCTCCAGGAACTACTTCTGGTTTAATGAATCTCATGTTCTTCTGATTTACCTGAAGATGTTTATCACCCTGCTCTTTCAGTTACATAATGTTTGGAATAACGTACAAAGTAGACACAATCGATATCTTAGCATGTAAAAAACTCAACATTCCTTGCCAAAATGCAGCTGAACATGCTAAAGTGTGGGCATGTCACATGTCAGTTTTTGCAGCCAGGCTATCACCAACAAAGATTAAGAAACGTAAGTGATTTCAAATTATGTATTTTTATGTGACTTAGGCCAATTAAATTGTCTTTGGCAGATTATGAGTGAGTGAGTGAGTTGGGTTTTATGCCACTTTTAACAATATTCCAGCAATATCATGGCAGGGGACACCAGAAATGGGCTTCACACATTGTACCCATGTGGGGAATCGACCCGGGTCTTCAGTGTGATGAGCAAACGCTTTAGCCACTGGGCTTCCCCATCGCCCAGGCAGATTATGAGAAGCTGTAGCAACAACCATATTAATAGCATATGTCAATGCGCTGCATTGATAAAGAAAGCACTTCTCAAGTGTCATATTCCCCAATACAAGAAAAAGACTATCTTAAGGACATTTATATTATAGCTTATTGATAATCAGAAAATTTGTCACTTTTAAGTGAGTGAGTTTAGTTTTATGCCACTTTTAACAATATTCCAGCAATATCACGTTGGGGGACACCAGAAATGCACTTTACACATTGTACCCATGTAGGGAATCGAAAACAGGTCTTCGGCTTTACAAGCGCACGCTTTAAACCAATTAGGCATCATTTTTAATCGATGAATTACAGGTAGTGATGGTTGAAATTAAAAGGAAAACATAATTAGTTTTATTCTTATTTTGCTGTTGGCAGGATATATGTATATAATTGACATGATGTGCATTTCGTATTTTTTCAAATTCAATATCTTTGGTCTAGAACAACAGAACAACAGAATACAGTACTGAGGAAGCACTGAACATGATGTATCATGAAATGTCAAATATATCAAGGAGGTTAAGGCAGACAGATCCATTTTATTTTCATTTTATGGATTTTCTACATCAACTTGCCAAGACATATTAGAGAAAATGTGATTAGGGTTGAAAGGAGGTCAATATTAAAGCTTGTTTGAAGTGCTTCAGCTATTGGGAAAAGGAAGGGTAGTCACTTATGTAACTGTGTTGATAAGGTTTATTGTTTTTTAGGAGCTGGCTTTAAAGTCAAGGTAAGAGTTCAGAAAAAATGGGAATGAAATTCAACTTCAAGATTTATGAATGAAAGACAAACAGGTTTTACTGACTGACTGAGTTTGGTTTTACGCCGCTTTTAACAATATTCCAGCAACATCACGGCGGGGCACACCAGAAATGGGCTTCACACATTGTGCCCATGGGGGGATTCGAACCCGGGTCTTCGGCGTGACGAGCCAACGCTTTAACCATTAGGCTACCCCACCGCCCCACAAACAGGTTTTAACCTCGGCAAGATGACAGATCACTGATTAGGTCTATTTTAGAATAAGGATATTTCACTCACTTTCATATTATTCAACATTCTTGACAAAAATTATTGATAAAATCTCATGGTGTATTTTATTTTGTCTTTTCATCTAATTGTAAAAAGTCACAAAGATTTCCTGTGAATAGGGTATGAATTTTGTCATTTCTATCTAAATATATTTTCCAGACAATAATGACGCTCATGCTCTTGATCACTGGATTGTCTGGTCCAGACTTGATTATTTACAGATAGTCATATAGCTGGAATATTGCTGAGTGCGGCATTAAACAATAAACCAACCAACCAACCAACCAACCAGACAATGAGAACACACCAACTTTCTTTGCAACCAAGCAAGAAAGCAAAATTGAAATGATTTTGATATACCTGATGTCCAATTGTCGACTGAAAAAATATTCAGCATACGTTCACCCTACTACCTGTGCTGCACAAGTGTCCGTATACTACAGTAATTGTTAAATGCCAATCCCCACCCCAGTAATCAACCTAAGGAATGAGTTCACCTGATCCTGTGTCTAAAGATAAGAGTTGCAATAACTGTGCTTTAAATAGCCGTTTCTAGGCAGTTTTCCTATTTCGCGGCCCATTTGAGTAAAACTGCTTTTAAGATATTTCAATGTCATCTATCATTTATCTCATTCTAAATGAGCATATTTCTTGAAAAATCAAATGCCAGTTCAAATATCTAAGGCTCTTGATTTACGCAAATCCATCAAGATAACATATTTGTCTAAAACTGACATTTCATACATAGAGATTATTGGAGTTATTGTTAAGAGAGACACTAAGAGTGAAATGTTAAAACAATGCTAGGAAAAAGTGTTATTCTGGCACAGTACTTACGGAAACCTCACCATCATGGTCACAAAACTACTCCAAACGTCCATAAATAAGCCTAGTAAGTCAGTACTGCGTTAAAGAATACTACCTTTACAGGGCCCCCCTACTCGCTGACAATACCTCGTCATGTGCACCAGGTGGTTTACCAAAGTCTTAACACTGGCACCAATGGTGCACCGTGTCTGAGAGTCGCTTCCTGGTAATGTCATGTCCTGACAACAAAGCGACCAGGTACTGTCAGCTGAAACTACTAATTCTATCATGTAGATTGAATCATTAATTAGCGCCAGTCACGATCACGTAAGATTTTCTGATGAGAAAAATAGTACTTTACCTCCAAACACAACCTGCCTGTCTTCGGAAGGCCCGTGACGTGAATTATGCTTGTTATCCGCCATTGGTTTGGGTAAGGGAGCACCCCCAGCCTGCTACACCGCAAACTCGCAACACCTGCTTCCTGGAGTCTGGCCAGTGTTTCACAGGCAATATTTAGACTCTTTGAATATAATTTTTGTTATTCCCTTCGTGACATTATGAACTCTGGAACTGACCAATCAAGGTGCTCGTAGTTGAAGAGATGATGCTTTATCAACAACTACTAATAGCGCATTACGAAATGGAACAGGACCTGAGCTGAATACAAATAGACCTCGCTCTCAGTAGCAGCGGCGATGGAACGATCGATATGTAAAATGGAACACTTGTAGATCGCGACGAACGCTGGATTGCCGCAAACCAACATGCGGTGATGTTGCAATTCCACCAACAATGAGAGTTTAATAGTTTTACATAGGAAACATTATCTAATATTTTTCAGGCGCATTATCCCAATTGGGAATTGATTCAATAAGTGAATCATATTTGAAACTGACTTTCAGGAATTATGTAATAAGTACTTGTCACTGCAGCATAGAACTGATTGTACAAGAGCAACGGTTCGCTGCGGAAACACCATAATGGACCAGACTTAAGGAAGTGTGATTCAAGAAGTAATGCGTTCTAACGAAATTAACTGCAGAACAACTTCCGAGAAATCCAGAAGTTTGTTGTTATTCACCAGTCATTAACGTATCTGACTGATTTCTCTAGAAATAACGCCGAGATTGCTGTAAGTCAATATCGAAGAAGTTGGGTTAAGTTCGTTTTGCGCAAGCGGCCTATTGCCGACAAATTGTACACTTAAATATTCTCAGATGAAAGTGTATGAACGCCGTATAATGTCCACCCCAACTCACTTGCGTTTCAAACCAGTTCTATCTATCCCCACCCATACTCACTGCACCGAACTAACGCGAAGCTTAACCCAGTAAAACATAGCCCACCCCACCCCAACCTATGTCCTCTTCAACCCAACTCAACCCATCCCTACCCATACTCATTCAACCCAAACTCAACTAACGCGCAGCGCAACCCAGTCAAACATAGAGCACCCCAGCCTACCCCAACCCATGTTCTCTTCAACTCAACCCAACCCATCCCCGCCCATACTCACTTCACTAGTCAAACATAGACCACCCCACCCAACCCATGTTCTCTTCAACCCAACTCCGCCCATACCCACTTCACCAGTCAAACATAGACCACCCAACCCAACCCATGTTCTCTTCAACTCAACCCAACCCATCCCCGCCCATACTCACTTCACCAGTCAAACATAGACCACCCCACCCAACCCATGTTTCTCTTCAACTCAACCCAACCCTGCGCCCTACTCACTTCACCAGTCAAACATAGACCACCCCACCCAACCCATGTTCTCTTCAATTCAACCCAACCCATCCCCTGCCCATACTCACTTCACCAGTCAAACATAGACCACCCCCTACCCAACCCATGTTCTCATCAACCCAACCCATCCCTGCCCATACTCACTTCACCAGTCAAACATAGACCACCCCACCCAACCCATGTTCTTCTTCATTCAACCCAACCCATCCCTGCCCATACTCACTTCACCAGTCAAACATAGACCACCCCACCCAACCCATGTTCTCTATTCAACCAACATGTTCTCTTAACCCAACCCATCCCCTGCCCATACTCACTTCACCAGTCAAACATAGACCACCCCACCTAAAACCTATGTTCTCTTCTTATTCAACCCAACCCATCCCTGCCCTATACCCACTTCACCAGTCAAACATAGACCACCCCACCCAACCCATGTTCTCTTCTATTCAACCCAACCCATCCCCGCCCATACTCACTTCACCAGTCAAACATAGACCACCCCACCCTAAACCATGTTCTCTTTCATTCAACCCAACCCATCCCCTGCCCATACTCACTTCACCAGTCAAACATAGACCACCCCACCCTAACCCATGTTCTCTTCATTCAACCCAACCCATCCCTGCCCATACTCACTTCACCAGTCAAACATAGACCACCCCACCCAACCCATGTTCTCTTCTATTCAACCCAACCCATCCCTGCCCATACTCACTTCACCAGTCAAACATAGACCACCCCACCCAACCCATGTCTCTCTTCTATTCAACCCAACCCATCCCCTGCCCATACTTCACTTCACCAGTCAACCATAGTCAAACATAGACCACCCCACCCAACCCATGTTCTCTTTCATTCATAACACCCAACCCATCCCCGCCCATACTCACTTCACCAGTCAAACATAGACCACCCCACCCAACCCATGTTCTCTCTTCATTCAACCCAACCCATCCCTGCCCATACTCACTTCACCAGTCAAACATAGACCACCCACCCAACCCATGTTCTCTTTCATTCAACCCAACCCATCCCTGCCCATACCCACTTCACCAGTCAAACATAGACCACCCCACTCCTAACCCATGTTCTCTTCACTTCAACCCAACCCATCCCCGCCCATACTCACTTCACCAGTCAAACATAGACCACCCCACCCAACCCCATGTTCTCTTCATTCAACCCAACCCATCCCTGCCCATACTCACTTCACCAGTCAAACATAGACCACCCCACCCAACCCATGTTCTCTTCATTCAACCCCAACCCATCCCTGCCCATACTCTCACTTCACCAGTCAAACATAGACCACCCCACCCAACTCTCCATGTTCTCTTCATTCAACCCAACCCATCCCTGCCCATACATAGACCACTTCACCAGTCAAACATAGACCACCCCACCTCAACCCATGTTCTCTTCATTCAACCCAACCCATCCCCTGCCCATACCCACTTCACCAGTCAAACATAGACCACCCCACCCAACCCATGTTCTCTTCAACAACCCAACCCAACCCATAGACCACCCCGCCCATACTCACTTCACCAGTCAAACATAGACTCACTTCACCCCACCCAACCCATGTTCTCTTCTATTCAACCCAACCCATCCCCGCCCATACTCACTTCACCAAGTCAAACATAGACCACCCCACCCAACCCATGTTCTCTTATTCAACCCAACCCATCCCCGCCCATACTCACTTCACCAGTCAAACATAGACCACCCCACCCAACCCATGTTCTCTTCAATTCAACCCAACCCATCCCCGCCCATACTCACTTCACCAGTCAAACATAGACCACCCCACCCAACCCATGTTCTCTTCATTCAACCCAACCCATCCCCGCCCATACTCACTTCACCAGTCAAACATAGACCACCCAACCCAACCCATGTTCTCTTCAATTCAACCCAACCCATCCCCGCCCATACTCACTTCACCAGTCAAACATAGACCACCCCACCCAACCCATGTTCTCTTCAACCCAACCCATCCCCGCCCATACTCACTTCACCAGTCAAACATAGACCACCCCACCCAACCCATGTTCTCTTTTATTCCCAACCCATCCCCGCCCATACTCTCTTCACCAGTCAAACATAGACCACCCCACCAACCCATCCCCGCCCATACCCACTTCACCAGTCAAACATAGACCACCCCACCCAACCCATGTTCTCCTCAACCCAACCCATCCCCGCCCATACTCACTTCACCAGTCAAACATAGACCACCCCACCCAACCCATGTTCTCTTCAACCCAACCCATCCCGCCCATACTCACTTCACCAGTCAAACATAGACCACCCCACCCAACCCATGTTCTCTTCAACCAAACCCATCCCCTCCTATACTCACTTCAGCCAAAGTCAACTCAGCTCAACCCACTTAACCATATTAAACACAGACGTGGCCATCCTTTACCATGTCCTCTTTAATGCAACCTAGACCAAATCATGGCCATGGCACCCGTGGCACAAATGGTAACAAAATGTTTATAAAAACGTTTTTGGTCACACTTAGGTGACCGTTATAAGCTAATAAAATGAGTAAGAAAACAGCAATGTGACGCAAATAGGCGAATCTACAACGCTAAGTGTTGAAGAAGGTCACCTCAAAAAGATCTTTAAATACTCAGCCGATATGCAAAGAATTCCACGATGGAAGGGTAAACAATGGCTTGACAACCAGGAAGATAAAAAGGTGATTACATTTCAGTAGTTAAACGTTTCCATGACAACGTCACATACACAGGTGTATGATATCTATGACAACTGCTCTATTGTGATTGCAAAACACCATCAGCGTATTGATCGTATTGACACAAAATGACATTACGGGTAGACGGGTGGAAAATGAGATGGTAGAAAATCGAAAGGAGGGATTGGTCAGAGGATGGATGGGTGGTCGGAGCTTGGATGATAGATACATGAAGGGAAGAGATGGGCATAGGGGTAGGCTGGAAGATGGCTAAACGTGGCCGGATTGATCTGGGGACGGGTGGTCCTGTAGGTTGGAGGATAGATAAACGGGTGGACGGATTGATCAGGGGACGGGTGGTCTAATTAGTTGGAGGATTGCTAAACGGGTGGACGGATTGATCAGGGGACGGGTGGTCCAGTTGGTTGGAGGATGGATAAACGGGTGGACGAATGGATCAGAGTGGCGGGATGGAGGGCGGGATGGATGTGTTGTTAACTGAGGTGGACAGGTTGTCAGGTTAGATGGACGGATTGATGGGTTGTCATGGTGGACGGATGGGTGGACGGGTTGCCAGGGTAGATGGGTGGGTGGGACGGGTTGCGAGGGTAGATGGGTGGTTGCATAAGTTGTTCAGAGGAAGGATGGAGGGATGTTCCAACCAAAGTTCGCAGTGTGACAACGTGTCGTCACTGACACTGTAAATTTGCTTACTATTATTGTAAGTAATCTATCTCATGTCGCAGATACACATATATTTTATGTTCACATTTGGATAAAACCTAAATGCTGGGTTTGGTTTTTTTCATTTTTTCATATTGCGTTCTTTTTAAGTCTCCGGTTAACTCACGTAGTACACAGATTGTTGTCAGGAATATGCTCGTAAGAATAGGTAGTACCGTGAACCAAGAATACAATTACGAGTGCTTCTATTGATTGTAACATGCGCACTCGATGTTTGTGTCTACGGAGTTCAGAGGCGAGCTTAAATCTGACGTTACACCGGCAATGTCTAAGGCATATCAAGTATCTCGTTTCAGTCTGCTGGTTCGTCAAGGATGTGGGTGAAGTGATTCCTATAACGATTCTGAATACATAAATCACATTGGGTCATGAGCCCAGTGGTCGAAGTGTGCGCTCGTCACGCGGAAGACCCGGGTTCGAATTCCCAGATTGCGCAAAGCCTATTTCTAGTGTCCTTCGCCCTGATATTGCTGGATTGCGAAAAGCGGCGTAGAACCATACTCTCTTACTGACCTTAAATACCCTACAAAAAAGAGACTGCAAAAGAATTAAACAACACGGGAATTGGCTAAAGCCCCCACACGCCATAATAAGTACATTTTTTAAATCTTCCAAACTTGCAAAATAACAAAACATTATCTGAGTAGCTTCACCATCGTCCATGAGTCATACTGTTTAAATGGGCGTCATCACGGCTGAATCTATATTAACGGTATTGATTTTAGGATACACACTGAAACCCATACCAACCTATGTCACTCAACAATATTCCATCAGTTGGTGTATCTATCGTTGCCCTGGCTATAATCTAAACTCATCACCAAACCAAACAAAGACTTGTATAATAGCTCAGTAACTGAAGGTGAGTACAGGTAAACAAGCGTTCATGTGATTTGTCTCGATTAGACAGGGTAACAGTTTAAATGCATTATTGGGGATGACCTTCACTGATGTGAGACTGTTTAAGTAGTCATCACGTGTGACTGTCTAACACTCCACGTGCAAACCCCCGCGTTTCGTGACAGCCCATTACATGTTGGTTGTTGTCTGTGACAGGATATATCGACTGTGCTCAGGAAAATGTCATACAGGTTTACCGTGTTTGAAGAGCAGATTCTAATATTTATGCGTTGATCTCATGGGATATTAACTTACGGTTGTTGTTATGTACTCTGAAATGTTGTTTGTTAGAAACAGCATTGAACTACATACTAAGTGCTGGCCTAGCCTACCTCGTGTTTGTACGATGGTCAGACAGACTGACAGTACATGTATATATAATGACACAGTGAATGAGTGAGTGAGTGAGTGAGTGTGGTTTTACGCCGCTTTCCAGAAATATCACGGCGGGGGACACCAGAAATGGGCCTTCACACATTACAACCATGTGGGGAATCGAACCCGAGTCTTCGGCGTCACGAGCACACGCTTTAACCATTAGGCTACCCCACCGCCCGAGACAGACAGTAAATGCAGTACCAATGAGAGACGGACATCATGTACATATGTAATGACAGGGAGTACATGCACACAGACTGACACGTGTAGAGAGACATACACTGCAAAGAGGTAGAACCCGTGAAGATCCGGGTTAGAATTGGTCTTCAGCAACCCATGCTTGTCGTAAGACGCGACTAACGGGATCGGGTGGTCAGGCTTGCTGACTTCGTTGACACATGTCGTCGTATCCCAATTGTGTAGATTGATGGCCATGCTGTTGATCACTGGATTGTCTGGTCCAGACTCGGTTATTTACAGACCGCCGCCATATATAGTATGACCAGACATTATTGAGAATTTTAGGAATATATTTAATTGGATTTCTAGTATAAACAACCTTGACCAGCTATCAAGTGCTTGGTTTCATTCAAGAGAGACAACTCCGTTAATCCTTTTTCGTTAGTTTGTGAAGAGTTATCCCCCTTTGTTTACTTGCTAGCAGACGACATTTTCAGTGATCCTCAGTATGGATGATGTAGAGAAGAGGAAGTTGAATTTAGAGTATTATAACAAGGACATCAAATCAGCTAAAGTGACTTCAAGTAGAACAGGCATCCCTTTGTCCACTGTTTATCGTGTTTTGAAAAATATTGCAAATGAATATGGCATTGAGCACCAGGAAGGCGCAGGTAGGACCAGAAAATTGACTGTCGTTGACAGGAGGCGGCTTGGTATTCTTGTTTCTAAAAACAAACGAAGGAGTTTAGAAATCTTAAGGCTGGATATGATTGATAGAGGAACTGTGGCTGTCTGTAAGGAGACAATTAGAACTGAGCTGCACGCAATGGGTTGGCAGAAAAGTCGAGGAATTCCATCACCGATCATGAAACCTGAACAAAAGGAGCGAAGGTTGAACTGGTGCTTACAGCATAGAAATTTTAACTGGGACAATGTGATTTTCTCAGATGAAAGTTCTGTGTGGCTGTTTCCTAATACACTGAAATTCTGGACCAAACAAACTGAAAAACTTTGTATCAGCGCCCAAAGTACAGTCTGAAATTTAACGTGTGGGGTGGCATATCTGTGTTAGGGGCAACGCCCCTCTGTGTATTTGAAGGGAATATGAACAGTGAGCGGTACACAGATATTCTCGAGGGACATTTACTTCCATCTGCTCACGTGTTCTAAAACATCGTTCAAAGCATTCACAGGCCTGGTTTCGGACCCAAAATATGACATTATTAGATTGGCCAAGCTGTAGCCCTGACCTAAATCCAATAGAAAATGTTTGGGGACTTATGAAGTAAAGTGTCAATAAGAAAAATCTGACAAATATTGCTGAAATGAAAGAAGAGGTGGTCCGATATTGGGACAGCATGGACCACGACTTTCTAACTTCTTTGATCAGTAGTATGCCCCGCCGCATTGAAGCCTGCATTGCTGCCCATGGTGACTTGACAAAATACTAACTGTTCACCTGTCTTTGAATCTGGAGTTATGTTCTGCTAATATTCACATTTAATACGTGAGTAATGAGTGAAAATTTATTTTTGAAAATTACAATCTTTAAATTCTGAATAATTTCGGGTTGTACTGTAGCTGGAATATTGCTGAGTGCGGCGTTAAACAATAAAGCATAGAGGCAGCACAGACATACAGGCAGCATATGCTAACAGCATGACGGACAGGAAGCACATGAGGACAAACAAAACACGCAGAGAGACAGACATTTTAGCAGATGGATTGCACATACAGCCTGCAGCAGGTACAGACGGGCAGGTAATGCAGACAGGCAGACAGGCAGAGAGACAGACAGCATTTATAGACAGCCGGACAGCACATGCATACATAGAGCATATTGATATATGATTTATTGTTGGAAAGTGAAGCCCATTTCTGGTGTCCCCCGCCGTGATATTACTAAAGGTGGCGTAAAACTAAACTCACTCATTCACTCACACATCACTGCTGAAACAAATGGGTATTGCACTACATTGTGTTCCGATTCAATGGAGTGTCATAGCAATGTGTTGTAACAGCAACTAGGAATGTATTTTGCTATCTGTTGGAGCGTTGTGGAAGTTACTACATTTTCATGCTTTTTGAGTCCAGAATATTCGGATTTCTTCCGAGAGAGCTATGGACTGGTCCAGTATTGTATGGAATTGTCTTGACGGTATTAAGCCTATGTAAAGCGACAAGCTCATGCCTATGATATCTCACATCACATCAGAGGGCTGTAGGGTAGCCTAGTGGTTAAAGCGTCCCGTAGTCATAACAAAGACACGGGTTCGATTCCCCACATGGGTACAATGTGTGAAGCCCATTTCTGGTGTCGCCAGCTGCGATATTGCTTGAATATTGTTAAAAGCGGGTGGTCCTGTAGGTTGGAGGATAGATAAACGGGTGGACTCACTCACTCACTCACATCAAGACCAGTGGTTTTGTGAAAATCATTACTTTCACAAAGACCCGAAGCCTTGGATGGACGTGACAACTGTTTCTGTGTTTCTATCACCGACTTCATTACTACGGCCATTACTGTTGCCTTCTATAGCAACTGTATGTATTGTAATGTAACTAAGTAATTTAGTGCTGCCATTGTGCACTGCCAGTGCCATTACTTTGCAGTAGTTTCGATTGATGTACACACCCAGTTAATTTCACAATACAATTGTAAAACTGTATAACAATGTCATTTATGGTTTACCACTGGATTCTGTTGTGTACAGGTTTCTTTGTTAACTTATTGATGGTGGTGGTGGTGGTAGTTGTGGTGGTGGCGGGGGTGGTTGTGGTGGTGGCGGGGGTGTTGATAATGAAGTCGACATGTATCAATATGTGTACAGGCAGATAGCATATGCGGCCGGACAGACAACAACCACAGGCATTCAGAGCAAAGCCTGCAGACAGAGAGACATCTTAAACATATATGACTCCTACTACACTACTAGTTGGTGCTAAGAAAGAGTTAGGTTTCACATCGCTTTTAGCAATACTCCAGCAATGCCACGGCGTGTCCCGCCAGAAATGGGCTTCACGCATTGTACCACATAGGGAATCGAACCCGGGCCTTCGGCGTGACGAGCGAACGCCTTAACCACTGGGCTACTCCAAAGGTCCATGTCATGAAGGACGTTGATGAAGGCTGGGTTCAGGACATCTGTCGGGCAGGAATGAGAATATATTCAGTAAAGAACAGACAGAGTATCGTCCAACTGGCTCAGGTAGCCAATAACTGAGAACTTTAACAAGGTCATCTCGAACACGAATTTTTCTCACAATCTTCCAGTCTTTGCAAACTGAAAGCCAGTATGAATTGAAATAAATAAGTATGATATTCCCTGTCTGTATTACCCTGCTCGTCGCGTTCTTCATGGGAACTGTGACCTTTCTGGCTCTGAATTCTAAAGGTAGACCAATCTATACGAGAGGGAGCTAAACAGTTCTCAGAATTACGGCGTATGAATGTATAGTACACCCTTAACAGTTTGCGTGTATTACGTCCAAAAATACTTTCCATGTTTACAGGCTGCAAAATACACAAGTAGGCAGCATGTTATAGTGGTAATCAAAGTGACAAGGTATTCCCTGTTGATCAAAACGGACAAAATTGTCTACCATGCTGTCATCAAGTATTTCCAGCTGAAAAGAATATCTCCGTCCAGCCAGACACGGTATCAGTTTCAGGAGATGGTGCTCCCTCCTTTGCCCGTGTTTACGGCAGGTCAGCGGGATTAAAGAGGCGAACAGAGCCTTGATGATGATCCAAAATCAGGAGGACCTGGAACCTCAACTATACTAGTATATAAAATATACACAAGGAAAAAACTTTCGCAACATTCCATATTTTTCATAGAGTCACTATGTTACCATTAATCATAGCAAAGGAACTTATGAAAACTTATTGACCCTCGATGAATAATTAAATGGCAAATCTAAACGAAACAAGGAAACAAATGTAGTTTATTTAGAAAGACAAACATGGCAATGCCTCATTTTTTAGTGCTCATAACTATGGTCGTATGACGTAACAAGTATGTCATCTTCAAGATTATGGCAAACAGTCCTCATACTTGTCCATCTCATAACCGAGCACAGTGTCAATATTTGGTCTAACCTCCCTGGGGTTATTGGGCAATAACATCCCTGACCCTCCTCCTCAGTGACAATATCAGACGTTGAGTTTGACGTTGCGGCTTTGCTTGCCAATCAGGCCCCGTTCCTCAAAGAGATCGTAGCGCTACGACAGTCGTAAGTCTATGTTAAAGTATGGGAGTTACGACTGTCGTAGCGCTACGATCGCTTTGAGGAACGGGGCCCTGTACAGAGAGTTTGTTCCATTACATCAAGACCGCCTCCGTGGTGTAGTGGTTAGAGCGTCCACCCGGAGAGCGGAAGGTTGCGGGTTCGATCCCCGACCGCGTCATACTAAAAGACTTTAAAATATGGTACTTGTTGGTCCCTGCCTGTCGCTCGGCATTAATGGGTACAACAAGGACTGGTCGGCTCGGAGTCGGTACAATGTGTCTGAGTGGGGTATTCATGCTTCACTGCGGCATGGTATCTCAGTGGGCTAGCACTATAAAACCAGCTTAAGTCTGGGCTAGTACAAGCAGCCGCACATACACATACACACGCATGCACGTCGTCATATGAGAGAAATATTCTCAAGCACGACGTTAAACCCAATTTCACCTCACCTCACCATTACATCAAACGTTTGTGGTGGAGGATTTTGCGACACGTAATGTCCAAACATGCTCTATGCAATTGAGATCGTGGTCGAACTGAACGTTGACGGCCCTTTCCGTCATCTGTTTTCTGATATCTACTTGCCTATTGGCTGATAGTCGGTGGATGACAATCAATAGTTCTTGCAATAGCCCCCAATGACCTGCCAGCATTCCGCAAATAAATAACTTGCCATCTTTGAGCAGTTGTTATTTTAGGAGACCCCCATTTTTGCTTTTCAACAACGATATTAATCGATTTTACAAGTTATCGAGCTGTAAGAAAAGTTTACTGAGACTTGATATTTGCGTGCTATCGGCCCGTAACGGGTACTTATTGCACGTCGTACTCGCATTTGATCGTGGCACGTGCATATCTAAAACTAATCTATGGTGCGCCTTAAGGGTCGAAATATAAATAAAATAGTCAAAAATATTTGTTATATTAAAGTAAATGGCTGTATGGGGTTCGAAAATCACAGGTGTTGCGTTACTTTTCTTCATGTGTATATATGTGATAATGACTTATCGACGATTTACCACCTGTCACACCGCCATTACAAAAGGCATCTCTGAAAGAGTTGAGAACATTCTGAGGAATGACAAAGATTCAGCATGCTGGGTTCCAACATTATAATATCTCAACAATCGCGTCAGCTGATGTTTCTATGGGAAACATTGACTTGTTTCTTTTTATCAGGAATATCGTACGCAGTGTGGAAATGCCTTCTTTGCTAACGATGATTCGTATATCTCTAACAATACATTCCTTTCAACATTTACGAGTGTGAGTGAGTTTAGTTTTACGCCGCTTTAAGCAATATTCCAGCAATATCACGGCGGGGACACCAGAAATGGGCTTCACACATTGTACCCATGTGGAGAATCGAACCCGGTCTTCGGCGTGACGGGCGAACGCTTTAACCACAAGGCTAGCCCACTGCCCCTCTAACATTTACGAAACACCATTTAAAGCCATATGGGTTTATTGTGAAGGTCTAACGGAACAATTTCTCGGTAGCTGTGGAACTGTCAAACTGTTAATACTGACTGGAAACAGGGAATTAAAACAGCGGCTACATTAACCGGTATTTGCAGAGCGTTCATGTCAAAGCGAACCAGTTCTGTTCTATAACTGCTGACTCACTTAGTCATAATGTTCAATCAATCCCTTCCATTGTCGGTAAAATGTAATTTGCCAAAACAAATACAGCGATTCCGACATTAAATGGAGGCAAATATATATAGTTTGGATTTGTAACAAGCCATTAGTGTGATCAATAGTGATATGTCAGACTCTATAACACTCATTTCGTAAACACAGAGATCGATCCCAGTTCATGCATATAGTATAAGGGACATAACTCTAAAATAATGCACTGAAGGGGACGTCTCAAAACGGCTTTCAACGTATATTGTGTCGGGATAGATATTTAACGGCACATCATTCGGTTCTTAATCAGTGTAAATGCGATCTATTTCTTAACGTCTCAACTGAGTGGCTCAAACATTATTTTATCCAAAACTGATATGAATCAGTAAACAAACCGCGTCGGCGCATGTGAATATCTCTTTATTACAAAAACTAATAAAGAAAGACATAAAATAATAATATAAAAGGTAGGACACTAGGGAAAGCACATGGATTCAGTATCAGACTTGACATTGGATTTTTTTACAAATATTTTTGGAATGGTGTCAATCAATTTGACTTCAAGATGAATTTTAGTTTCCTGTTCGTTTTCACTTTATATTAAGCTCAGATCATATCCTATTACATAACAATTTACAGCTTTCAACACTATGCTTGAAACACCGAACAAGCAACGATATTTTAACACATCTCAGTACCCATAGAAACTTCAACGACATATTCCTAAATTATAGTAGTGTTACAATTTTACCATTACATGACTCACTGGGTAACATGAGTTGTACATTTCACAAATTATTATGATGTGTTTATGATGAACCAGCAGTTGAAATTCAGCGACTGTAGGTTCCCATCCACAAAGGCGATTACATGGGCTTAGGATCGGTGACGTCACTGACAGCTTGTCAAATTGCGTGTATTGATTCTCATAATCCAGACTTATCATATGATCATTAAGGTTCAATATTGTGAAAGCTAATGTTATCAAACTTTCATAAAAAAGAAATTTATCAATGTATAATATCAGGTATATTTATATTTATCGTAAAACACAGGACAATGATAGAAGGTCCGGGTGCTTTATATAGCGGGTACAACAAGGTTAGGTGGCAAGGTAGCGGGTGTAGTAATGTTTAGTGTCGAGGTATCGGTTGCAGTAAGGTCAGCTGCAAGTGTGTACGTATTAGGTGTGCAGTCAGTGTTCAGTCCGTTTGATTTCATTTGAGGCCGATGAATTGCTCACTAACACATAATCTAATACATTGTATTGCAACAAAATCAAATTCTGCACAGTCACGTGAAATCGACAGACGAACTCTGATGATTTGTCTCATAATTTAGTACACCCGAATAAAAAGGTTGTTTAACAAACAAACATTATTTGTTATGTTATGTTATTATTTGTAAATGCCATTGCGTATTTCAGGTCACTTATCGCTATTTGTTACGAGGGGGGACCACTTGCTGGTAGAACAGCCAGGTAATCAACACGCGTTTGTAGTGAAATTTCAATTTCACACGTTCAACTCGCACACCTGGCTGTTCTACCTGCAAGTGGTCTGACAGAGCTGTGTAAAACCTTACTCCCTCACTCAGTGTGAATACAAGCAGTTTTAGGAGCTTCAATCGCAGAGATCCAACAAATAGGACAAACGTTTGCTGCCATTTATCAAAACGTCATTTAAAAAACGTCATGGTAAAATTCTAGTTTTATATTTGTATCCATCCATCCATCTATGCATTACACATGGGCGCGGGCGCACGCACGCACGCACGCACACACACATTCCGTAAGCTCCATTTTAGCCACAGGTAACATTGTGTGCCGTTTCCGTAAAGCCCAGTTTTAAGGTTTTCACGCGGTGCAGTTTTAGCACGATTCCCACAATAATTTGGAGGCTGTGTTCCTTGTATTGACGTGCCTGGGGCCTGGAGTCGACGACAGCGCGAAGTATTCCTTAGAGGTCTTGGATTTAATTGTAATCGATTCTCCTGATTAGACCTGTCAAAAACAATCGCCTGCAGGCGGCAACCCACTAAACGGGGGTCGATTTGAACTGGGGAAAAACTCAACACCACTGCTGTGGAAGATTTCAGTTGTCTTTTGTCGAATGGCCACACGTGAAGTAACCTGGTGGTATAAATGAGTTGATGGGTCAAGGTCACAGGTGTCACACATATATCACGTGACAGCTGCTTGTATCACCCTCTTCCTGCTAAAATAATTTTTTGTAATCATAATATTCATGCACTTCTCTTTGGATGGACAGTTATCCTTGGTGTTTGGGACAACACTGTGCACAAAATGTGCTTACATGTGAAAATAAATGAGAACAGACCTCGCCTGATTTTACATGCAAATATTACTCTGTGAATGCATGAAAGCTTCATCGTGGTTATTTATTAATATTGGACATATCAGCCGATTTTTATAAATCGGTACTTGAGTCTTAGGCGGTTAGTTATAAACATTTATAAGAAGGGTGACGATATATTTTCTGTAATCTATTTTCTAAGATGCTTCGGTGAAAGATCAAAGGCGCCGACAGTACTTTATGAGAGTGACGATAATGTGCACTTTTTGCATTACGTCACAATGTATTGGCGTCACTGTGCCATTCTAGTCTGCCACTTCGTAATCGAACAATTTTGCATTTCGTCACAATGTAAGTGACGTCACGATGCATTTCATGTTGCCATCGCCAGCACAGCCTCCTACAGTAAACTACTCCGTTGAATCCCGTTTCTTGGTTTGCAGTTGCTTCACACAGCTAACATCACAGGTGGATTCATTACGTTTATGTTTTCCGACGGTTAAAATGTCTCAATGCGACTCACAAGTGCAGCGGTACATCCCAGCAGATTCTGCTTAATCTCACCCTATATCCTCTATATCTGTCAACAAACATGCGTACCAGCTAGGTTCTAACACTAATACCCTTGTGCCCAAATCTCGGGGTCTCCTTGTTTCACGTGCGTTTTAAAACAGGTGTCACCAATACCAAGTAAACAAGAGAAAAAAAAACATGTCAAACAAAAGTGTCGCAAAGCTACAGGGCTCCGTCTCTATCTCCAGGGCTCGTATTTCAGCAAACCTACACTATTCCAATAGAGATCTAAAGTTACTCGCCCTTCATATTCGCTAACTTTATACCGACCAAACGTCGAGTTTGAAAAATGGCATGCCTCTGTCGGTTGTTGATAACCATCCTTTTTTTCATAAATTCTTTTCATTTGTTTTTCAATTTTGAATTTCTCGTGAAGTATATGCCCAGAGGCCCAGATAAGCTGCGTATCCGGGTAAACTACGCATAGAACATTTCCAATTACGCATTGAAAAATAATTGTTGCGTACCAATTACGCATTTAAACTGTTAGATACGCAAAGAGTTTAAAACAAATGCGTACGGAATATACTTATAAAAATCGCTTGCGTAATGAAAAAGACATCGATTGCTATCAAGTTGTACTGTTAGTATAGGACAAGTGTTGTACTGTCAGTATAGGATGACTGATTTTTTTATGAAATCATTTCCATTATATTTAAGTTGGTTTTGATTAGGTATGACATAAGGCAGAACATACCTGCTTAGTTAACTTACTCAATGACACAATACTTAGGTGTGTAAAATGACTCACATACGCACATATTTGAAAGCAGTGGGTAACGGAAAATGAAATACCCACTCAACATTCATAATACCCACTCCAATAAAATACAGTGGGTACAGTACCCACATTAGCTAAATCTTATCTGGAGCTCTGATATGCTAATCGATGGTACTGGCGGCCATGTTGTTGATATCGCCAAACCAATTGCAACATTTTGGCTGTGAAGGTAAATCACATTCTATTTGTCTATATTGGCTGAGTAGCGTAACACATTGACTGTTGAAAATCACTTTGCAGGTAGTTTGTGAACCCGTGAATGACGGGAAAGGGTCTAGGGTTGGGTGGTTGGTGATTAACACCGCTCTCAGCAATATTACAGCTATATGGCAGCGGTTTGTAATAATCGAGTCTGGACCAGACAATCAAGTGATCAACTGCAAGAGCCCCAACCTACGCAATGGGGATAGGATGACATGTGTCAACCAAGTCAGCAAGCCTGACCACCCGGTCCCGCTAGTCTCCTCTTACGACAAGGATGGGTTGTTAGAGAGCAAATCTAACCCGGATCTTCACGGGTCTCATACAACAAGGAGGACTTCAGGCAACTCGCCAAGAGAACTGAAAGGAGTCAATTTTAATATTTAAGATCTAATCTCCCCCACCAAAGCCTAATAAATTACCTAATTTAAGTTCACTCATCTGCATATCGTCCCATTTTTGGGACGCACTACTGCAGTGTAAATAAAAGTATAGAAAAACTTATTTACTGGTAAAATGACACCTCATTCTTTTCATTGCTGGCCAAAAGAAACCAGCTCACAAAATGTGATGAAAATGTAAGACACTATGCATAAATGGGATAAAGTAGGTCCATGACAGATGACACGTCACACTGACACAATCACCGTAACCAAACAGTTACATCGTTCCTTGCGTCAAGTGTTTTATTGGGCTAGTCAGTCTCGACCACAATACCGGACAGTGAACAATACGAGACAGTTAGCTGCGAAGACACGGTTGCAACTGGCCTTTCTATTATTTTGCCAAATCATTTTAACTCACGTGAAACAGCCAAAATGAACTGGAGAATTATTCACAATGTGCGGCCCGCTTCCTCTCTGCTTCTAACCCGGCTCAAAAACTCGAACATCACCCTATGGTGACAATTTTGCTAAGGCAGGTCCTGTCCTCTGGAATGAACTTCCAGATCACATGCAGCAAATCACTGATTTTCCAGCATGAAGTGAATACCCTGCTGTTCCAAAGAGCCTTTGACATGCGCCATATGAATTTGAACGTTATTTCTATTATTATTTATGATATTATCTAACTACAAATATTAGTCAAACATATGCTTTGAGCTATCATGCTTTCTCTCGTTTCTGGGAAAATTTATTTCATAGCGATCGTTTCATATTACCTTCACACACTAGGAAAAGTAATGACTTGAGTGCCGACGAACAGCTCAGTGAGCAGACAAAATGGCGATGGTGTCCTCCCACTTCACTTAATATTTACGTGATTCGTACCGAGAACTAACTAGGTGATGTGAGTATGTATGTCCCGTCTGGATGATTGTTTGGGATTACCTCATTTTGGTCTCGTAGAGTCCATGAATTGTGTGCAGAGAAGGATTTACAGGTGCACCCAGTTTATCATTAGAATAATTAAATGAAAGTCGCGGTGATAGTGAGTGAGTAGGGTTTTACGCCGCTTTTAGCAATATTCTAGCAATATCACGGCGGGGGACACCAGAAATGGGCTACACACATTGTACCCATGTGGGGAATCGAACCCGGGTCTTTAGCGTGACGAGCAGACGCTTTAACCATTTGGCTACCCCATCGCGCCAGTAATAGGTTAAACAAATACACAATATTACATATCAAACACACACTAACACACTGACACAATTATGTGCCACGAGTCACATATCACACATGTGGAAGTCTTCAACTGTCAAAACACAAATCAGATTTAGCCCCAGCCATCACGAATATATGCTACACTGTCCATACACTCCGTGAGTTAAGACTGCCACTAATCAGATTGTCTCTCGCCTGGCTCAGCCTGTTGTCGACGGCAACACATTTCCTCTTTCTTCTTGGTTCACGTTGATGTCCACGTGGCCGCACTAGCCACACGTCAGTCCTTGACTGTTCTCTCTTGATCATTTTCACAAAGCCAAATACATTCGGATGGCAGGATGTCAGGGAGTTGAGTTTGAAATGCCATCCTTCAATGTGGTTGTTTGTGTTGTGGCCATGAATAGCAAAGTGATTCTACACTACTATACCTTCTCCGAGGGCCATTGTCATCTTGTCCATGAACCCTATGCTGTTCTCATCAAGCGGGGCTTCTGCAATGGCGTCTAACCTGATGTTCCAGGCTTGGACTATTGAAGCCAAAGAGAGGGTTTCATCTCTCTTGGCGAGTTGCCTGAAGTCCTCCTTGTAGCATGATACCAGTGAAGATCCGAGTTAGAATTGGTCTCCAACAACCCATGCCTGTCGTAAGAGGCGCCAATCGGAATCTGGTGGTCAGACTCGCTGATTTGGTTGCGTAGATCGATGTTCATGGTATTGATCACTGGATTGTCTGGTCAAGGTTGATTATTTACAGACCGCCACCATATTGCTGGAATATTGAGTGCGGGGTTAAACAACAAACTTGTACAATACAAACACCTTGTATCAGGATGCAAGTCCATGACGCCGAATCTTTCTCCATGGAGACTGGGCGTAATACACGTAGTAGCCACGGATTTCACCTCCATCAATGAGTCCGCCCGGAGAGCGGAAGGTCGCGGGTTCGATCCCCGACCGCGTCATACCAAAAGACGTTAAAATATGGTACTTGTTGGTCCCTGCCTGGCGCTCGGCATTAATGGGTACAACAAGGACTGGTCGGGTCGGAGTCAGTATAATGTGTCTGAGTGGGATATTCATGCTTCACTGCGGCATGGTATCTCAGTGGTCTAGCACTATAAAACCAGCTTAAGTCTGGGCTAGTGCAAGCAGCCGCACATACACATACACACGCATGCACGTCGTCATATGAGCGAAATATTCTCAAGCACGACGTAAAACCCAATTTCACCTCACCTCACTTCCATCAATGACAGCAATGGTATCGTTGACGACAGCTCTCTCAAAGCCTGTCTTCAGCAACTGGAATGCTGTTTTGTAGGCTGTCTGGGACTTGTTGCATGTCTTTGTAGCATGTATACTATGTAAGAGGTTACATAACCCCTTGTACTTCTGCATGGATGGCCTACGTCAGCGGGAAGGACACCCTACCTTGGAGCTTAGCCTGCTCCAGTACGACACCTTGACCTGCACCTCGACAAGATTGTCTCACTACAGTAAATGCACAGATGTTCCTCTGCTATCAATAGAGATTTCCGCATAATAACATTACCAGGAAGGCGAATACAGCATCTGCTGTTAAAAGCCTACCCAGTGCAATGTGTCCTGTAAAGGTTGAACACATTACCTTAGGCGGCAATGACTGGGGTGGGCTAGGCAACGCCAGAGTCGTACAGACCACCAATGTTGTGACACCATGTTTAAGTGAGTGAGTGAGTTTAGTTTTACGTCGAACTCAGCAATGTTCCAGGTATATAGCATCGGTCTGTAAATAATCGAGACTGGACCAGACAATCCAGTCATCAACAGCATCAACGTGAGCATCGATCAACCAAGTCAGCGAGCCTGACCACCCGATCCCGTTGGTCGCCTCTTATGACAAGCATGGGTACTGAACATCAATTCTAACCCGGATCTTCACGGGTCTCATATTTAAGGATGAAGCAGGGTTTTGTCTCTGAGATTGGCCACGTGGCTGAGAGCCGGTAAGCTAAGGGAATATTTCATGATCAGAATGGTGGCGGTTGTGTCATAGCGTTGGGTGGTATCATACTTTAGTTAACTAATTTGGTTATTGTCAGTGGACATTTGACTGGACAACGATGTTATAACATTTTGCGTTTTGTCCTTGTTCCGTTTGTTAGAATCATAGGTAGAAACTGGTGAACTGCAACACGACGATCCCAGACCACATCGTGCTCCGCTTGTCATCGACATATGAGTGAGTTTAGTTTACGCCGTTTTTAGAAATAGTTCATCAATATTACGGCGATGGACACCAGCAATGGATTTACCCATTATACCCATGTAGGGAATCGAACTCGGGTCTGTCTTCGGGGTGACGGGCGAACGCTTTAACCACGAGACTACTAGCCTGTGCCTAGTAGAGTATCTGAAGGACGTTCTCAGGTGAACGGGGCGGTGGGGTAGCCTAATGGTTAAAGCGTTGGCTCGTCACGCCGAAGACCCGGGTTCGAATCCCCACATGAGCACAATGTGTGAAACCCATTTCTGGTGTCCCCCGCCGTGATGTTGCTGGAATATTGCTAAAAGCGGCGTAAAACCAAACTCAGTAAGTCAGTCTCAGGTGAACAGCGCACATGCACCAGAGACCCAACAGCCGCCTAGCTTGGGGTGACTCTTCAGACTCTGTCTGCCATCAAGGTGCCATGCATATATTGCCCAACAGGATGCACACACAAGATATTGATCTTCACCCCCCGAAATGAATTTCACGGACTTTAATCAATGTCATCGTCATTACACTTTTACAACTATTTCATCAGTTCCTTTATTGTTGACAGTACTTAATATATATCCGTCGATAACTGCCATGTTATAACAAGTGTACAATATACAATCAGATCTGCGAGTACAATACGTAGGATTGTACATGGCATTGTGTAAGTAACACAATATTTTTAACCATCGCCCTCTGTTTACTTTTTACCAGTCCAATAATTGACTACACACAGAAGACTCCCAAATGTTTGATGGAGCTGACAGTAGCCATGGTAGCGACATCATCGACTACATACACCGTGCACTGTATACACACCGACAATGCCATCGCTCTAGTGAGAGCCATTAGTCGCCCCGCATGTTCCATCCAATGTATACATATATTATGTGTGGAGTTCCACAGTAATTATTGTACGTGTTGTTTACATAATATTTTATGAGAATCTGGGAAATCCGAGAAGAGTCCATTTTTTTTTAAAGGGGCGTACAAAAAAAGATACAATTAAGTACTGAAAGTGCCCAGGAGTGTAGTGTAAATATAAAACGCCGGAGAAAGAACAGTCTCGAACATCAACTGAAGCCGATTCCACTGGGCGTAAGTGTGTGAGGGAAGTTAGTCAGCAACCGCTTGTAGCAATATTTCAGCAATATCATGGCGGGAGACACCGGAAATGGGCTTCACACAATGTACCGATGTGGGGAATCGAACCCAGGCCTTCTTCCTACAGCTGGATGTAAGCTAATATTTTTTTTTCAAAAAACACTTTCATTCATGTTCAAGTAAAATTTATAAATTGAGGGACAAGTTAGTTGCTCCCCCTGTGTGTCGTGGTAGACTAGAACAAATTACATCTATGGATGATGTAGTGAATGTGAACTCTAAACTGTAGAAGTTTTCGGTCAGCTTGGTTTATACACTCCCCGGGGAGCTGAGAATGAAAGCTACGGTGATTACGTGACAGATGCCGTTTGTGGCAATAACACTGCATTGTGATGTAAGGAGCTGAGATGTGTGCGTGCGTATGTGCGCGCGTATGTGTCTCATTTGGCCTCGGGTTTAATAAAGGTAATATTTTCTGGGTATGCTGGAGATGATATTGCAGTTTGTAATGTTGTTTTCTTCTTGAGTTGCCTCCCCTACCACCCAGGGTTCAATTAATCTTGAGTCATTAACGCATCCTTGTAATAAAGCCGTAATAGTACAGCTGACATTGCTCTTAGCAGAAATTTCTTCTGTATATAAAGAAATAGTTGTGTATATACGTGCAACACATTTATATACATGCATATATATGAAATACCTCCATTTTGAAATTCTGATATGCAGAAGATGAAGTTCAGGTGATAATCCAGTTGAAAGCGACAGCATTTCATGACACTATAGTTGTACTATCCACTAATGGATGCAGATAAATAATTGACTAGTCCCATACACCCTACAGATAAAGAGGAGGATCGATGACTCTTGATGATGACTGAACGCTCATACAGTTAACCCTTTGTCCATTAACGTTCACGAAGTTAACATTTTTTGTTTTTATTTATAGTTAACCCTCTGGTCTCTTAACATTACATGGTTAACGCTTTGTCCATTACTTCCACGCACTTTCACCCCTTTTTCCTATGAACGTCAATATGGTTAAGTCTCAGGTCTCTTAAATTTTTTACAGTTAACCCCTTTTCACATTTACGTTTATATAGTTAACCCTCTGTTAACCCTAGATTTGAGAGCTTTCTGCAACTTCAACCATGTTACGGTCGATGCATATTCCGTAATAATTTTGATCAATGAGTTGTGATTGCGTCCGTTTAGTTGCACGAAATGCACGTTCAGATTGTCCCGACAAACTCTGGCTTAGAATCAGCTGCAACAACAGCTCGACGATATCGTGATGGTTTGACACGATCTGAATATATCGCATCATTAACAGTTCTTATGTTAAGACCAGTTCTGATGATCTGCGTCACGTCGAAGATCCGGATTTGATTCCCCACATGGGTACAATTTGTGAAGCCCATTTCTGGTGTCCCCCGCCGTGATATTGCTGGAATGTTACTAAAAGCGGCGTAACACCATACTCACTGACTGTGATTTACTGGTGTTGCTTAACCTCTAACCGTCAGTATACAATAATGATACGGTGTTATATTGTATTTGTATCGCCTGTACTTTTAAATAACGGCCTCTCTCATGGGTCTCTACACAATCAGCCTATCGACAATTGACAACGCATATGTTTCAGGTTCCATACAAAAGCAATGCGTTGACTGGAACAACGACAATGTCAACAACCCACACAGACCTCGACTGAATCTAACGTTATTTTTATACCGATAGTGAAAGAAGGAAATTAAATTATTCCTTAACTATTTTTAGGCTACCAGGATGTTCTTTTGTGTTCAACCATTTGAATCAGCACAAAGAGTTTTGCATACAGAGTAGATGGATTGTGAAACGCAATAGACACACTCAACCGCTTTGTTGTGTGTTCGTATACATGACTTGACATTGAGATACGCCACCGAAGACATGCTGGAATATCCAGTGCATTACGTCTTCATTCTATTGTCATGCTCGTCGTAAGAGGCGACTAACGGGATCGGGTGGTTAGGCTTGCTGACTTGGTTGACACATGTTATCGGTTCCCAATTGCGTAGATCGATGCTCATGTTGTTGATCACTGGATTGTCTGGTCCAGACTCGATTATTTACAGACCGCCGCCATATAGCTGTAATATTGCTAAGTGTGGGGTAAAACTTCCTCTCTGGCCTTTTCCGGTTTGATGCCGGTTTGAATTACGAAATGGTAAGCATTACAGTTCCATGATTAAAAGACTAGTAGTTTCACCAAAACATTTCTTAAATTTTGCTTGCCGTCAGGAACCCGTGAAGATTAAGGCTGTTCTTCAGCAACCAATGCTTGCCATAAGAGGCGGCGAACGGGATCAGGTGGTCAGGCTCGCTGATTTGGTTGATGCATGTCATCGTATCCCAGTTGCGTAGACCGATGTTCATGACGTCAATCACTGGATTGCCTGGCCCAGACACGAGTATTTACAGACTGCTGTCATATAGCTGGGAAATTGTCAGACAAACAAAGCTTCCTGTCATAATTACAACCGAAAAGTCTTGTAGCATGATTACTCTATTGTCATCATACTCAGGCAAGAACAATTTTCAGTGGCAAATATACCCATGTATAACAGTCTTGTTACTGTTTTCTATACATCAAGGGCTCAGTAGGGAGGGGACGCGATTGTGAAGGTAGGTCTAAGCTCGCGCTTAGAAGAGACATTTTGAGGTCCTGGATAAGTCTAGAGAAATTCGGCAATACCAAACTTTGTGCACGATACTAGGGTGCAAATGGATCCATGGCATTGATCAAAAGTGGAGACACGATACACTTGGCTTTCACTAATATACTGATTATAAATTATCATATTGCATAAAATCTTTTTCCGTTAACTTTTTTCTAAGGTTGATTTTTGTAGCTACCTGTACTACGTTTTGATTATCTTGACTGGTTTGAAAACATGTAGTGATCATCAGCAGTCAAGGTACACGATAACACGCAAGCCAGAGTCCCATACTGAGGGTAACACGGGTGTTTACAAAAGTAGGAATAATCAATAAATGTGGTTTGTCAATATAATCACGATAACGAATCAAGATTGTAAAATATTAAGTCAAACAAAGGTAACACACTAGTGAGACTTGGATGCACACGCTACTTCTATGAGAGTTACTTTATAGCGTTGTAATTGCATTCTACAAAACATGTATCAATCCAACAATACCGGTCAGTCTATTAATACATTTATGATAATCAAGATCGTGCACTGAGTTTCCCAAATATATCCAAAATCTAGCTTCTGTAACAACAACTTAATTTTAGACGACCTAGTACATTTCCCACACGCAGCTTCAATATACATCATATTACAAAATTTTTATGGTAACGATTACTTTAAAGGAACAGTCTTGCACCGAAAGACATCGCTTTAAAATTTGACGTAATGAACTTTACACAAAAAAACTGCTTCCAAGCAAATAAACGGACACATTATCTATGAATATCTGGACCCAAAATTCGTTCAACATACTTAAATTGGTGCAACTTTCATATAAAAATCTTAACTACACATCATAATGATACCGTTTCAAATTTCATATATAACAGAGAACAAAACCAAGTTTGTCTGTAGCGGATTTGACACATTTTTTTTTAATCTTTGGTTTCAGTTCATTTTGTGGCAGGAGATTTATGATGGCATTTGATTGTGACAAGTTAACCGACGATGCCACAAAGGGGCGCAAAGCAAGTGGGTAACCGTAAGCTAGGCCACGTCTCGCATATCGCAATATTGCAAGCTTTGGCGGAATTTGGCGCGTGCAGAGAGAGCCAGGAACCGCCGTAACTGCCGTTAGCCTTCAAGTTATTGTACAGAGTTATGTCCCCTTATAGCAGACGCGGTTCGGCCCGATTAAGATCCATGAGCTATCAGCACCCATGCATGAATTCAGAGACCATATAATAAAACTAATTACATGGTCTCTGATAAATTTCAAGAACGTATAGTAAACGTCTGCCACAATAAGTAGACAAGATATGTGAATAACTAAAACACACTCACTCACTCACTCACTCACTCACGCTCCTCTCCAGCCCCAGACCTTTAATACTGCCAGCTGCGAGCGAGACATCCTGCCACTTATCACACTTCACAAACACTCTGTTTCAGTGCCAAGCAAGATATAAAACTGTGCGTTGGCACTAGATCAACATGATGAGTGGCATTTTAAAAAATCCCTTTAAAAAATTAATTACAACCACGAACCAAGCTGTGGCCTAGTTATGTAGTGTTTCTTGTACGCCACATGCGAATCTAGAGATTGGTCTTCGCCATTAACTGACTTATGTGGGTGTCGGATGGTTACAAATAAAAGGATCTGCGAATGAGAGGAGAGGGCTGCGTGCCTTCAGTTAAGGACAGACCACTCACCTTGCACGCGGTTCAACATAATACATAATATCATTAATTAGTTTGAGTGGTCAAACGCCTCCATGGGATACGCTCACCTTTTCTCAAACACCTGGTGTCATAACTGTTTGATAGTTCTTCTTAAAAACATCCTCATAATTTAGTTAGAGACCCTGTTTCAAGCAGAGATATTCCGTGAGTGAGTGAGTTTAGTTTTATGCCGCTTTTAGCAATATTCCAGCAATACCACGGTGGGGCACCAGAAATGGGCTTCACACATTCCACCCATGTGGTAACATACCCGGACCTTCGACGAGCGAATGTTTTAACCACTAGCCTACCCTACCGCACATGCACGTGGAGAGGACGGTTGGTGTTCAATCCCTGTTAGACATTAGTTCGTTTTGAGCAAATAGACACTGTAAGGTCCTGAACACCCCGCGTGTATATACGGTATCTTTGGTCAGAGAATCTCTGGTTAGTTTCAAGGAGTTGTTTATTAGACGCCTCAACCTGTTCAGCGGAACGCCTCTGATATCACGGCTCTCCACGAGCTTATCCGAACATTCCCAGACCCACCTGTGATTACACCTCGGCTAAATTTGGTCCGCCTCTTCCAACAAGGTCAAGGCTTCCACACATCGAACACACTCTTGTTTAAAAGCGCCATCGTTTATCACTGACACCTACCGTAGTTACTATGTTGAAATAATTTTATTCAAAGAAGATTCCATTTCCATATACATCGGTATATGGTCCCTGTTTCGAAATATGTTACTACACGTATTGTTTGCTATCTGGTTCATGTAAGCAATGAACAATATTCCAGAAATATGATGATAGTCTTTGAACATTCGAGTCTGGGCCAGACAATCTGGTGACATCCGGATATGGTGACAATGAAGTCAACGATCTTCATCACCTGACCCCGAGACGACACCTTCGACAAGCATTGAGTGAGTGAGAGAGTGAGTGAGTTCAGGTTTACGCCGCACTCAGCAATATTCCAGCTACATTGAGGCAGTCTGTAAATCATCGAGTCTGGACCAGACAATCCTGTGATCAACAACATAAGCATCGATCCACACAATAAGAATACGATGACGTGTCAACCAAGTCAGTGAGCCTGACCACCCGATCCCGTTAGTCGCCTCTTTCGGCAAGCATGGGTTACTGAAGATCAATTTTACCCGGATCTTCACGAGTCACGACAAGCATTAGTTCCTTGAGACAACTTTCAACAAATGCAAAGGTTAATCTAGAAATTTACGAGAACATTTGGTACAAATCAAATTAGGGAATGGCGTCGGACATCAGTTTGGTCACTGATGTGCCAAATTTGGACATGTCCTGCACATATTAACCTTTAAAGTTCATGAAAGCTTTACTGAGACCTTGGATGCCGTAGTCTTGTAAGCAAGAATTGTACAACGTTCTTTGACTGACTGACTGAGTTTGGTTTTACGCCGCTTTTAGCAATATTCCAGCAACATCTCGGCGGGGGACACCAGAAATGGGCTTCACACATTGTGCCCATGTGGGGATTCGAACCCGGGTCTTCGGCGTGACGAGCCAACGCTTTAACCATTAGGCTACCCCACCGCCCCGTACGTTCTTTGAAGTCTTGGTAAAAGGTGTATGTGCCTCATGGTATGTGTAGTTTTATATATGGTAGTGTGATTTGATGTTTAGCAGTGCTGTAATAGTATTGTTTTTTTTCAGTTTATTTTCAGAGTAGAAGTTTACAACACTGTATCTTTGCAATAGTTAGTTGTCAAGAGTGAGTGAGTATACTTTTACTCCGCTTTAGCAATGATCCAGCCATATCACGGCGGAGGACACAAGAAATGGGCTTCACACATTGTACCCATGTGGGGAATCGAACCCGGGTCTTTAGCGTGACGAACGGACGCTTTAACCACTAGGTTATTACAAGTTGTCAGGAATATATTACCGTCTGACGTAAGCAAGGGTGAACAAATTTAGAGTCAAGGAAGGTTTGGAACCTTCTAAATCAGTATCGACTTATTCAGCATACCAAGGACATTAACGTTAAATCAAGACGAGAGGCTCTGTAAACATGATATTTTCACCCATGATATGCTCCCTAGGCCTATGTTGCTTGACCAATGTTGCTATGGGGAATATTACCACAGACGTTATTGCTATTATCGCCCTTTTGTGTTCAATATTGCCATTGTAATTGGATCCTACCGGTGAGCTGTGCACCTCCACTCTATTGTGTAATGCCATTGCTACTTTGCAGCAAATTCTACTGATTTGTATACCTTGTTAATTTTACCATACAATTGTTAATTTACAATACTTCTGTTTTGTTTACTGTACCACAGTGAATTATAGTACATATAGATTTCTGGGTTTCAGTTTGGAAATCGTAGCTTAACAGTGTGTCCTTATTTGACACTGTACTTTTTTTTCACTGAAATTGATTCCTGTAACGAAACTAATTGTGTTTGCGCCTAAAACACCGAAAACGTTGAGGAGCAGTTGGTAGTGTGAGTACATATGTTATTATCTGTATAATTTATGAGTGAGTGAGTTGGGTTTAGCAATATTCCAGCAATATCACGGCGGGGGACACCAGAAATGGGCTTCACACGTTGTCGCCATGTGGGGAATCGAACCCGGGTCTTGGGCGTGACGAGCGAACGCTTTAACCACTAGGCTACCCCACCGCCCCCTATAGTTTGTACACCTCAAGACCGAAGAGTAGATGAACTTTGTTTCACAGACCCTACAGAATAAATTTAATTGGGGTTTTACTCATTACTCTTGTTGATTTGGTAAGATTCGGCTCTTGGAAAATTAAGAATTGTTTCTCGTCCATTTGGATTTGCTTTGCTCATAAATAACATTTTTCAATTACAATATTTCTGGGACTAAATGAAAGTCTAACGAACTTTCAGCTCGTACAAATCCAGCACACCCCATATAGTGACACATATGCCACTGTACGAACGAGACCTGCATGCGAGCCCGTTTCACAAAGCGATCGTAGCGCTAAGGTGATTGCAACTCCCATACTTAACATAGACTTACGACAGTCGTAGCGCTACGATCGCTTTGTGAAACGGGCCCCGGCTAGTCGCTCTTGAAGTTACGTTATCAGGCATTGATTGTCGCCACACCCAGCGTGTCCGCGAGAAATTTATCTTCTATATCTACGTGGCTTCTAAACAGAGGGTATACGGTGTTTCGTGGAAGTGTGAAAACAGCTCTTACACAATCCTACACCGTGTCAGGCAGCAATTTGTGGTGTTTCTTACACGTGTTATAGTACCAACGTGTATATTCCAGCAGCGCTCCTGTTGCCACCAGCAACAACACTGCAGAACTCGAGTGTCAGTGTCTTCCTGATCGTCTGTAGGTTAAAACATCATCATCGTCATCATCATCATAATCATAATGGATTATTATTAGTATTAGTAGCTTTTGTATGTTGGTTAACGCCGCACTCAGCAATGTTCCCGCTGTATGACGCCAATAAATATATGTACTTGAGTCCGGACCAGACAACCCAGTGATCAACAGCATGAGCATCGATCTACGCATATTTGGGATATGATAACATGTGCCAACCAAGTCAGCGAGCCTTACCTTCCCGTTAGTCGCCTATTACGACACGCACGGGTTGCAGAAGACCTATTCTAACCCGGATCTTCATGGGTCTTATAAGTAGTGAGGTGAGGTGAAATTGGGTTTAACGTCGTGCTTGAGAATATTTCGCTCATATGACGACGTGCATCCGTGTGTATGTGTAGGTGCGGCTGCTTGTACTAGCCCAGACTTAAGCTGGTTTTATAGTGCTAGCCCACTGAGATACCATGCCGCAGTGAAGCATGAACACCCCACTCAGACACATTATACTGACTCCGAGCCGACCAGTCCTTGTTGTACCCATTAATGCCGAGCGCCAGGCAGGGACCAACAAGTACATTTAACGTATTTTGGTATGACGCGGTCGGGGATCGAACCCGCGACCTTCCGCTCTCCGGGCGGACGCTCTAACCACTACACCACGGAGGCGGTCCATAAGTAGTAGTAGTAGTAGTAGTAGTAGTAGTAGTAGTAGTAGTAGTAGTAGTAGTAGTAGTAGTAGTAGTAGTAGTAGTAGTAGTAGGAGGAGGAGGAGGAAGGAGGAGCGTATCAGGTAGCGTGGCATGTACGCATGTTTTAGCTGCACGGGGTCTTTACATTAATCAAAGTAAGTTATCTCATGTTATCACTCAGCTAAGGGTTATCAAACAGTCACTCCAGAGACCTCTCACTACCTAAAAAACAATGATAACACGCGGAGGGAGAGTGTCATAACGTGCGTCTGATTATTATAATTCGAGTCATATGCATCAACCAGGGTTGTCCAGTTGAAGCCAACGTTAACCAGTGTTAACAAGACATGAAGACATAATCTAGGGGTGGGTGGGGGTCTTTAAACCGAGCAAAACCTGCACAAATCCATTAAGCCTAATTAACAAGCACACCTTACATCAAATGTGCAAGCTGATTTCTGTATACACGTGTGCAAAAAGTAACTTAACCCCATGATACCGAGTTGTTTTTCTGACGCACATGTTCATAAGATCTATATGTCCCTCTGGCATCCAGAGGGTTAAGTATTCTCAAGGTACTGCCGAGGACATGCGTAAATAGAGAAATGAGTAGAATGGATTACGTAAGTGGTTCTACTGTTCTATTTTTCTCGAGATTGACAGAAACCAGAACGATTAGTACAGTTATTGCCTGAGCAATCTTGCTCTTACGTAAGACAGATCGTCATGCAAGGCTATGTTCATTTGTAAACGAATCAGTATTCGTAGTTGATATTACCATTCCACCTTTTTAAGCCGTTTCAAGATGGCGATCTGTTCAGAACAGTACACTACAGGATAGAGCTTTATGTTAGAAGTCGTTACAGTCTAAGTAAACATAGTTTCAGTATTATTTGTCACATTGTAATGACCGAATTATACTGGAAGTCGTTACAACGCGATCTTGTTGGTACAAAACAGAATAACATATATCTTTAATGGATGACTAGATTAGAGGTAATCTCCCATAACATGCATATGATGTTGGTCGGAGATTCAGTTTGTTGGTTGTACAAACCCCCGATAAAACTAATATATTTCCAGGTCTCCACGAATTCTACGCAACCATGTTTGAATACGTTACATTTTTGGGACAAAGCCTTCATTGTGGTTTTTCTATTCAATGTATTTGAAACGACAAGGACATTTACTCGACGAACATAAAAGTGAGAAGCCAAATGATAATCAGAGTTTCCTTAGTTCTTCTCAGGAATGTATTTCAATATTTGAAACATAATTTACCTGGGCGGATATTAGAAAACATGGCTACCTTTAGCGACACAAACCTTACAAATACGTCACAATACATTATGACGTAATTTGTGAGGTTTTGTTACCCCAAACACTGGCGAAACAATGTCCTGTTGCTGGGGTATCGAGCATGAGGCAGTGCTCCTCATAATGTTCTGCCGCTTCTATATGCATACAATATATATACAATACATATATAATACTGTCAATATACTTAGTTTTAGTTGGTTATAGTAATGGAACTGCTTTTGTTCACAACTGAATAAGAAAATGAAATGATGTTTTACAGATGACGTCACTTTGAGGATTGTAATCGAAGGTTTCAGCATGTATGGCCAGGAGCCAGGAGCTGAAAATTGACATTTTGGTACCACTCAGAGGGACCAAAAGTTTTAGTGTTTTTTATATCCCTTTATGTCTCTCAATATAAAAAAGTATGATGGCCATGTCGGTTTGGTAGCTCAAACTCAGAACGGGGCTAAATCCAAGATGGCCGCCAAAAAATCCCAACATTTTCAAAAAACGTCAATTCCAAACTTTTCTCATGAGAAACGTTCAGCAAATAGGTTGGAAATGTAAAAAAAGAGGTAAAATGGTGCTAATGTGATAAAAAGTATGTAATTAATATTAAGTTTTGTTTAATTAATACTTTTAAATCATATTTTTTCCTGATTTTTAAGAGTCGAAATTGTAAGCTCAAAGAACATTTTCGAAAACTCATCATTTCATTTATTCTGAAGACAGCTCTTTAACTTCAAATAGTGAGAGCAGCTTCAAGTTCCTTAAATTGGTTTGTGATAGTCAATGTTCCGCATCACCAGTTTTGATTGACTCACTTCAAGCATTCACAAGACGCCTGTATGCCTCAAGTTCTTAAATAAGGGGTGTCAATCAATTGCGCTACCACTTGCTTGAAGTGAGAAAAGGGGCAATTGAATCAGGACAATAGCCACCCTGCTTTGATTGTCTATCTATGCACATCCTGAGAGCAAACTATCAAGCTGCAATATGGAACAACTGTCTGGAAGCTGAATATCCAACTTCACGGGCAACAGATGGTCATGGATGGGTGGAACAAAATGGTCACATGGAGATTTGCTGGATGACAGGACCTCTTGTTCCAGATGCTGTTCTTGAGTTCATTTCTTGCAAGTGCACAACAGTCTGTAAACTGCCAAGTTGACAATGCCTTACCGATGGACTCAAATGCACTGTGACATGTCGGAACCAGACTTGTGACAACATGGTATGCGAGGACCATCACATGCCGAAGAGTGACACTGATGATGAAGCTGACGTTTTTATGATGCGGAACACTGACTATCACAAACCAATTTAAGGAACTTGAATGTGGTCTCACTTTTTGAAGTTAAAGAGCTGTCTTCAGAATAAATGAAATGATGAGTTTTCGAAAATGTTCTTTGAGCTTACAATTTCGACTCTTAAAATCAGGAAAAAATGTAATTAAAGGTATCAAATAACGCAACTTGATATTAATTAAATCCTTTTAATCATGTCAGCACTATCTGTACCTCCCTATTTTCATTTCCAACCTATTTGCTAAACTTTACTCACAATTAAAGCTTGGAATTGACGTTTCTTGAAAATGTTGGGGTCTTGTGGTGGCCATCTTGGATTTAGCCTCGTTCTGAGTTTGAGCTACCAAACCGACATGGCCATCATACTTTTTATATGTAGAGACCATAACAACTTCAAGAAACATAAAAGTGTTTGGTCCCTCTGAGAGGTACCGAAAAATAGTCTGGCTCATGGCCTAATTCTGTTCCGGTATAATGACAGGAAGTAGTAACTATTCGCTTCTTTCCGTGACCAACAAGAACTAATCGTGTCATTCCGGCTAACCGGATGGCTACTCGTATCCCTCATGGGCATGGGCCTGGTACCCCTGGGCCTTGTCTAAGCGCAAACGGGCACGGAGATGTAAATCGTCTTGGGTTATTTCCAAGGAAAGATAACTCTGAATTTCCAAACATGGCTATTCCGAGAAAATGCCAGTTAATTTATTATATAACACGAAAGTCACTTTAAGTAAGTTTCTTATGCCGTTAACAAATATCAGTAACAAGATAATCTAATAACCACGGAAATAATAATGAAAATCGATAATCGAAAAGAAACTCTTTGACTTCATTTCACATTTTACTACGCGCGATGCCACGAGTAGTTACGAATGTACGAGCACGTCCAATCAGACGTTTCCTAATAGTGCTGAAGTGTACCCTCGACTGGACCAGATCACCTACACAAACTGAGACGTTGGGGATTTTATGGACTGGACGGAGCTGAACACAACAGGGCTGAGTCCAAATGGGGTTAAACGACGTGTTTGTATGTGTGTGTGCGTGTGCGTTTGCGTGTGCGTGTGTGACAATAAGATCCTGGATCCCGACCCACAAAGCATTCGTAACGTTACGACCTGGCGTAATTCTACAATTTACCATTGGCGTACGAACGTCTTTGAATGTTGGCCAATTTCCGGGTGTTATTGAGTATTTGAAGCACCGAAATATTTTATTTGAAACCTCCGGCTAACGCCGTCGGTTCCAAATGAATTCCCGTGCTTCAAATACTCAATAACACCCGGAAATTGGCCAACACATGATGTTTATCTCCTAAGTGACGTCACATTAACCGGTATGACGTCACGATGTCCGTACTGGACGACCAGCCGACATGTATGAGTTGTTCACAAGCAAGCGTCTGGCCAATGTAGCTGAATTCTTTATGATAATTTAATTCTAATTTACCATTCTTCTGTACCTCACTTTTGAGGTATTGGTTAGAGATGACAGCATTTATGCGTAGACAACGAAATTGTTTAACAAACATTGATAAAATACCAGTTGAAACACCTAGATCACAAAGTAAGTAAGTGTTGTCAGTACACGCTGTGTGCCGACGACGTTGTGGATGTGCAGGACGGTGTTGCCAGGACACGCCCCGTCTCCCCGTGGACAAGGGTCGCTGTATTTGTGATCGTGTTAATTCTACGAAAGTTCCCCTCTTGCAATACACGCACCGCGCTCCTGAACACTTTACACTTCAGTGTCTAAATGTCATTCAAGATTGGTTTTCATTTCGGAGAGAGAAAATATTTACCGATACCTATGAAGGACATGTTAATCTAGTGGAGTTCTACATTCCATTAAAGGTCTGTGGCCTTACATAGGGTGGAGCCTGAACTGGAAACTTAGGACGTCATTTTAGCAAGTCTAACGTTTAGTCTCTACAATTAAATTGTTTTTCAAAGACATTCTAGGTTAAATTGTCTTAAGACACATAATAGAAGTAGCACTGAGAATCTCTGGATTTTGCAACTGACGCAACTTTGCAAAGTATTGTAGATTTGATTTTTAACTGACCAATGTGTGTCGAGACAATACAATTGACTAATCAGTTTGGAAGCGGAGCGCATAGAAAAAAACACACAAAATCTACAGATGTCGACGAGAACTGATGCATTTCATATTTAAGAAATACAGTTCGCTCTACCACCATGTATAGTGTAATAGAACACACTTTCGCCCTGAACTATTATAGTTAAAGTACGAGGACGCTTGCGGCAATATTTTTTTTCCGATTGTTCTAACCGCTAGGCATCTTAGAAAAAAATATATTTATCATCCAAAACTGTGTTCCACAGTAGATATCGCTTGTGTGAGATCAGACGATATCTCCTAGGAGATATCGTTTTGACAATAGATTTTGTACAATGCCCTGACAATGCTATGACGTCATGAACTTGTTGACGTCACAATGTTATGACATAGCTGCACTGCAGATATAATGGCAGCACTGTGTTCAGAGATGTACATTTTTCATTGAAAACTAATGAAGAGTGATTTTTGATGATAAATAGAATCTCACCCTCGTGTCTACTGATATCAAATATATCAACACTCGTTGATAAAAGTAAAAATATCCTCGGCAAGCCTCGGATATTTGTTACTGTATCAACTCGTGGTGATATATTTGATATCAAAAGACACTCGGGTGAGATTCTCTATTTATAAAAGCATTTACACAACGATTAAATATTAATTGTCTATAAACTCGGCCATGAAATCCATCTGCATCAGTTATGTGTTGTTACTATGCCACTTATAAAAGTTCCATGTGTACTGAACTCAGCTGAGGTGAATATATAGACATTTAGGGTGCCTAACACGTTTCTGACGTTCATCCTATGACTTATGTGAAAAAGGAAGATGTATAGATATTAAAATAGAACTTACATACAGTAAAAGATGTATTTAGCTTGTATGTCTAGCTTTTACAACGATAAGAAATAGAAACTCCAAACAAAATTATTATATCTGTCCAAACATTAAAAAATGTATCTCCAATAAGCAGTACAAATCCAATACGCTGCAGAATCTGTCAATGTTTTTCTATATCACACTTTAGTGAATCTGTAACTGTTATATTTATGTGTTTGCTATACTGTAGACCCGTGGCGTCTTCCTCTTCTTGATTACCGAAAATAACTGAATAAAAAATAAATGGATAAAAAATGAAAAGACATTCCGGTGAGATCATTCTTATACACTGTTCAGGTTACTGACAATTCTGTGCAAAAGTACATAGCGGTTTCAGCGGCAGAAGCATTGGTGATGCCATTTGATTGTGATGTCATGGTAACCGATGACATCACAATGGTCTCCAAAACAATACCATGGAAATCGATGCGATGCATCCAAGAGCGGTCATTCGCTCTCATCCAAGTAGTATCTCTGGGGTCAGTTTTGGATGATAAATACAGATCAAGCGGCCTATTAATCGACCCACAGTCGTCAATGGTGGAACACAGTGCCGCAGTCACAACCATTAATGTGTTACTGAGAACTCCATTGTGATTGTGCACAACAAAAACAATTAATCACTGATACTTCGGACAAATCTATCAGACTCACGCACTGTTGAAATGAATACCTGGCATATATTCAGGGACTATCACGGTGGGAGTACCGTAATTTGTCGTCATTCGTTCAACGAACTCATTAATGTGACACGGGCATTGTCTTTCCTAGAACCAAACACCTGACACACACATTTGAGCAGATGCGTGAAAATGGGCTTCATTGGTACATGTAACACTGTCCAATATGTCGGAAAGCTCACTCCGGTGCTCGTGTACGCGTATTTTCTAACCACATGAAATATCCTTGCTTCACTGACCACGCTTCAGAGTGATCATGTATACCTTTGATCACTACTGTGATATTTTTGTTATTGAATTAAAAAAAACTTTCCGTGAATTAGATTTTTAAAAATAACACATGAAATTGCGCTGTGAATGATGATTTACTGTGATATCACAGAACAGAGAATTACCTGCACATCTGGCATACGTCGTTCCGGCACATCCAGACAGTTAATATATTTTGAAATTCTAGACTGATCATAGTAAAGCTGAGATAACGTCATATCAAGAAATTATTTAGCTATTTCTTTAAAATTTGATATAATTAATTTAAAAATTCATCACAAAAATATATACAAAAATAAATTCATATTTCATTTCTCAGTAATGCACAGTTTCTGATTACGTGAACTGTTATTATTCATTTATACATAATGCATTTACAGAGAATCACAGTCAAATGACAAAGAGCATCTATTATAAAATCGGAAAAGAAACAAATAACAAATCTAATCCAGTACACGATTTTAATTAAAGATTGTTCAGATATGAGAGGAATTATTGCTGTCTATGAATTTAATTATTTAGCGTCGCGAGCGTCACCTGACTTGGTTCCCACTGTCAGCCATTAGCATCTGCCCTTTAGACAGAGGGGTAGCACCGCACGTAACACCTGTACAGTTGTGTGAGTGTGCCAACACTCTCCTGTGAATTCCGTGTACTATCTATCTTTCCACACTGAGTCTCGTTTGATCGTCCCTGAATCCCCAATACTACTACACAAGTTTCAAAAGCACATGTCAGAATTCACAGCCGTCATATTGCTGGAATATTGCTTAAAGCGGAATAAAACTCATTCACTCCATACTCACAGATGAAGACCAATAGAGCACATTCGTAAGTCAAAGAGTTAACGCAATTGAAGTTAAATTACTGAAAAATATTATGAAATGTACGTGCGGCAGTATTATTTAATATTTTGCGTACAAAACTGGATGTAATCTCCGTCCTGCGTACCACATTGTTGGGTACCCCAATACCTGCATACCCTAGGGACAGGCGCACTTTATCCCGGGTACGAGAAGAGGGTAGGCAGTCTCAAGTGTTCAAGATTGTTTGTTTGTTTGTTTGTTTGTCTGTTTAACGCCGCGCACAGAAATATTCCAGCTGTATGGCGGCGGTCTGTAAATAATCGAGTTTGGACCAGACAATCCAGTGATCAACAAAAATCATGAGCATCGATCTACGCAATTTGGATATGATGACATGTGTCAACCAAGTCAGCGAGTCTGACCACCCAATACCGTTAGTCGCCTCTTACGACAAGTATGGGTTACTGAAGATCAATTCTAAACCGGATCTTCACGGGTCACGTGATTAAGTACGTCTGCTTATAACGTATACATTGTAGTGCCTGCTGCTCTGCAGGGTGCTGTTGTTCAAAACAACCTTAGCGCTAAGGCTACCTTAAGTCAGTGTTAAAGTATGGGAGTTACGGTCACCTTAGCGCTAAGATCGCTTTGTACAACGGCACCCAGGTCAAGACGACATAACAACAGGACTTCCACCTGTAGCTTTCCAAAGCTGCAGTCCTGTAGCGTGCAGTAAAACCTAAATCCGCTTGCTACGCTCCCGTTGAAGTCATCTAGATCTACAATGGCTTCACATGCGTTATTTAAAGCCTTCACCTAGCCATATTCCATCTACATAACGGCAGCCGAGTCTTGGCCTGGGTACTATTGTTTGTATCTTTCAAATATTCATGCACCAACAATGAAGCAACGCCCACAGGAGACCAATAAAGTCGGGAGAGTGGCAACATATTCAGGTTATTAAGCTCCAAACAATAACACAGCTTATGATCCGATTACAGAGCATTAAAAGATTGAAAATCACAAAATGTTCAGATAACACCATATTTGTCAGATTTTATTCAAAAGCCAGCACTTGCTATCGACCAATATCGGAGACTGGGACCCGCTGTATGATCGACATAAATATTAAACATCTTATTCTTAACTGCATTACTGAGGTACAACACTGCAGTGAGTACGACATTCTATAATATACTGATAGCGGAGTAGTCCCCCTTGTGTATTAATGATATAGCATAAGAGTGAATTGAGAGATGAGGTGAGGTGAAATTGGGTTTAACGTCGTGCTTGAGAATATTTCGCTCATATGACAACGTGCATGCGTGTGTATGTGCGGCTGCTTGTACTAGCCCAGGCTAAAGCTGGTTTTATAGTGCTAGCCCACTGAGATACCATGCCACAGTGAAGCATGAATACCCCACTCAGACACATTATACTGACTCCGAGCCGACCAGTCCTTGTTGTACCCATCAATGCCGAGCGTCAGGCAGGGACCAACAAGTACCAAAGGGACGTAACTCTGCATAGCGACTTGCGCCACTTTAGACAACTGGGTCATCCGTGACCTACACTATTTTATGTATGTATTATTGATGTAAACGGTATAATTGTATAATCGCCAGGAACATAGAAGGCTAGGTTCACTAACTGAACCCCGAGTCACATATTCACACAATGGCGTTTCGCTCAGTCCCATGAATAGTTCGCTGTGACACATCATCTCTTTACAAATACACGAACACAACGTGACTTCTGACGTCTTAGTTACATACTGCGTAAAACAAGTTACATCACGACTAAAGCATGAAGGTCAGCATCAACTGGGATGTACAAATGCTGGATCACGTATATTGCGAAATAACCCATTGTTGGCATTGCAAAATAATTGATATGATCTTCTGTAATCACGGTAAAACTGAATATGCATCACAGCTGTATTTGGCATGTTGTGTAGAGATAGCCTGTGTAAGTGCAGCTGTGTACGTCCGGAGACGGGTTATACAATACCGGGCAAAAGAAAGTCTACATCTTGGTTTGATGGTGGCTACAAATGAAACATACAACAAATGTCATACGCTTATCTTGTTTGGAATGTTTTCAGCCCATGACGTGTGCAATGTCGTGGGCAAATATAGCAAGAGACCATGAAACACAATATTCAAAAACAGTTTCTGAAAATGAACAGACAGTCTTCGCGCCATTCTGATACAGGTATTTAAAGACATAAGTACACAATGTCGTTAAGAAAGTGGTTAAATGTAACATATTTGGGATTACACTTTTTCTGTAAAGTACAGGTTCTCGTACATTTGGGATACGATCCTACAACCTGTGAATGAAGCACCTAACAGCCAGCATTCAAAGTGAGAGATTTAACCCACTCAGCCAGCGCTTTTACACTAAAAAGGAAGTCTGACGACTGGTTTTCAAAACGTGTTCGTTATTACATGATAACTTATTAAAGAAAGTCCTTCAAATGCATTCATCTCAGAGTTTAAATGTTATCTATCTTTCTTTCACTATCTATCTATCCATATACCTATCTATCTATATTTATCTACATATATCTATCTAGTCTATCTATGTCTGCCTGTCTGTCTATCTACTAGTATCTATCCATCTATGGCTCATTCTTTCTTTCCTTATTATCTATTGAGTCAGATGCAACATTGATGTGTTATGTGACCTGTGTTGATAACCGTATTGACGTTGCTCTCTGATTATCTCGACCCAATGTCAAGGACGCTGATCAGCGCTCAACATAAAAAAAAAAAAATATGGCGTTAGATGCTTTTTAAACAGTATCACAGACACATGCAGCGAATGAGCAGTTGGTTGACATATGTGTTGCTGCTTGCTTCCCCGGCACGAGTAGTGGTAATGAAAAGTCTGTTTCTGTTCAACGATTTCTTACTTTTACACGCATTACTGTTTACTTGCACCGTGACTGTGGAATAACTGCACTTGATGTAATCAAAACAAATCTATATTATGTAAACGCGCCGCGGTACTGTAGCTCACCCGGGTAGGTTGTCAACAGTCGCAGTAAGATTTTGTGTATAAAGACTGAAGAAAATCTATTATTGAAAATTTGAATAAATTATTATATCATCATAAAGAGAAACAACACATGTCCAAGTTAAGTTCTCACAGTCTGAAATTTGATAGCTTGGTAAATATATAAAACAAGGTCAACCGCATTACCTTAACATTTCCATAGTGGGTGAGCTGGGTTTTACGCTGCTTTTAGCAATATTCCAGCAATATCACGGCGGTAATATTTCAATAACAATACCATTCCATTACCGAGTAATTGCCACAGATACCTCTATCAGTATGGCTTGGGTGTAAATTTGATTCAATCCCCTTGAGCCAATTTGGGTGTTATCATTGGTCGGGGCCAGTTTGTAAGGTTTCAGCTTCATTGAGCCTGTGTTTTTTAGGCGAAGTTGGTGACAAAACACGACGGACAAACGTCCCAGGACATAAGCTTACTTGACTTTCAGTCAGGTGAGGTAAATATTCATAATACTGCATGTAAAGTCTAAGGTCGCGATCACATAGCCTGGTGGTCAGAGAGTTGGGTCCCCTCGACCTGGGTTCGATACTCCATGTACTTGTGTATGTGTGATGTCATTCTGGGTGTACCCTGGGTGTACCTTGTGGTGGGATTACTCCGTTACTACACTAACCCACCAGTCGCAGGCACAGTGGCATTGTGCCAATATAACTCTCCACAAACTGAACTGCTTGAATTATAAACACAGACCGATACAAGTATACTTGAGTAAATGCATGTAACAAGACGTAATTACTTAGAATCTTGACACTGGCTTAAAAGTTTTGGCGTTTGCTCGTTGCATAAAGCGCCGTGCACGTTTGGAGCACGATTTGCAATGGACAACACCTTTATAGACAATTTACATACAATTAGACGTTGTGTAAAGCATATTCGTGTCACAGCTGTTACACCATTTACGCAAGAAGCTCCAAAAAGACAAAATAGGGGCGTGGCAAGCTGCAGACTCACAGGTTACATGTATAAAAATATAACAACATAAAATCAAAAGCAATCAAAATAGAAACATATATAGCTCGTTCTGGGGGGTGGGTGGGGTTAATTGATTTTGTACATGACATGTGGGGGTGGGTGTCACTTATTTTGTACATTGATTTTTTTATATTTTATTTATTTATTTACTTTGTTTTATTTATATATTTATTTTTTGTGGAGGGGGGCATTCACATTGTACATGCTCCTCCATAAAAATCATCGCCCCCACCTAGCCATAAATTATGAACGGTCCCTAACGCGATGAGTGTGCATTCGCTTATAGTTTATAATGCTACATAGCAAAGTGTGACTCATAAACACGTGCACTTAGTCTTATATAGGCGGATCCAGTCAGTGTGTGTGTGTGAAAGTTTGTTAAATGACCATTGAAACTCGGGTGGAAATGAAGTGTGCAACCCCTCCCACCCCCCCTTTCTCAATAGTGTGCGCACGCACACACACACACGCGCGCACACACGCACGCACGCGCGCGCGCACACACACACACACCTGAAGAAGCTGTATCCGCCCCTGCTTAATATAGTCGGATACGTAAAATGTATCTCGGCAGATATTTCTGAAGGGGTTTTGTCGCTTTTACATACATTTTCAATATCAGAACCACTGATTAGGCTGATAGGCAGGGGTTTGAGATATTAACTTTACTCGTATCGAACCCGCCAGCAACAAAAGATGTTTATGGGAGATAACTCTCATCAACATAACGTAACGTCAGAAGGCGCTGATTCAAATTCAAAATGGCCCCGGTAGGACCCACTGGATATGGTAATGTATTGATGCGTGGAAGCATAAATTGTGCAAGCGTCCTCGTACTTTAACTTTGATAGTTCAGGGCAAAAGTGTACTTTATTACACTGCACTTATTATATTGTTATATTTGTAAACAATAAGTCTATTATAAAGATGCATTACATATTTCTTTTGTAAGAGTTCCGATGTTGTTGAAATGTTATTAGAGTAAACCAACTAAGGACGCTCAATCTATTATTCCTGTCATTTAGGGTATTGACTTTATCTTCTGTGAACATTAATATTTGCTTTCTGTCAGTACCATCCAATTATTTCTTATAAGCAAGTTTGCCTTTGTTTGAACATTGAAATTCTAATGGTAGGTGAAAAAAGAATTGATCAGAACTGTGAAACTGAAACATGTGCAGCTTGTGTAAGTTGTCAGTGCACACTGTTGGCTTTAGGATGCCTTTGTTGAGACCAATCATTTGGATCCTGTAAAACCTTCAGTACATGAAGGTCGTAATAGCTTACATAATAAATGAAGAATGGATGCCTAGGACAGTGTCTGGTACCATCTTCACAAATTTAATACCAAACAAGTATTTGTGAAAACGATAAAATCATGAAAATGGAAGAATAATTTGCAAATGTTCTCAGGAACATGTAGTCATTGGTGAACAAGGCACAACTCCCAAAGTTGGGATTATTTCCATTCATTTGCTCACCAGATATTAAGTAAAATCCATTTGAATATTGGTATGTGGTTAAGGATTATTTACATATATGGTGTGCTTGGAATATGCAATGATAATTGGGTACTTGCAAGTGGTAGCAGATTAACTTACAAATTCATTTATCCTAGAATGCATGACTGTCACTAATTAACATGCAATACAACTGATTGAATGATTGCACCTGGTTACATAGCTAGCCAACGGCAGTGCAAGTACACAGAATCAAAAAGATTGAAAGTGTTCAAACTAGGTGCATTTGGCAGTAACGACAAGCACTGCATGATAAATATTCTATATGAATTACGTACTAATTCTTCACACAGGTGAGTAAAAGCTATATCTGTTAATAGAAGAATTTTAAAAAAACAATCAAACAACGCAACAATTGATGACAAAATGTAAACCGTCTCACGAGAATCCCAAGCGATTAACTGAAACAAACACCTTACCACCCCTTTCCGTCACCTGTCAACTGACTTAATAAATTAATGAATCTAATATCAGCCTACAACCCCTAAGGTCACATTATTTCGCGCCCGGCCCCTGTCACCTGCACCCTGATTTGCTTCCAAGATAGCGGCCATGCTTACAACTGTAGTTAAGGCAGCTCGTAAATGATTATACAGTCTCTCACCTCCGATAACAAAGTCATCGCTCTTTGCAGATTTCGGTCTGGAACTCATTTCTATAGCATGGACTTGTGCCGACGATGACATAAGTTGTGCTGTATCGCTCTCGATGACGGTGTTCCTGTTCGGCGGGGATGTTGCGTCGCTAACGTTGCTGATGTCTTCGAGTTCAGGACTAACGCGGTTCGACATGAATGAAGTTTACTAAATGTGTGATGTACACACACCGGTCGATACAAAGCCGTGATGGTCTGCAGCCATACACTCCCATCTAGAATGGATTCGACCATTAATGTCAACCCAATAATCAGGAATCACCGAGCTGCTACTGCAAATAACCTGAGTGGATCGCTGCATTCGTAGACAGCGTTATATTTACTTTTCATACTCTACCCTGTTGTTAAACATTGTGATTGCGAAACATTGCCATATTTCTGCTATTGCACTCAGATAATCAAAACAGTATATTCGGTATTTGTACTTGCATATTTACACTTCCTTCCCAGACATTATGAGGTCATGTGACGTCATGTGGAAATATCCCATGCTAACTATATCTCAGGGTCACGTGCTTGTTATCGCCTCGTGACGTCAAAACGGGGGTCGTATCAACAGTTATTGATGCGTTTGTTGTGTTGATCAAACACAATTATCTCGTATTTGCGTCCATGTTTTGACTGCAATTTCCATTCCGGGCACAGCATTTGTCAGCCAGACTGCGTGCAGTAATCTCATGTCAGTGTGTGGCTAAGTTATCGAAATAGACACGGAATTTCACCGAGTGCATTGAGCAACAACTCGCGGGCTCACACACTCGTGACACAGTCGACTGTTCCATAAATTGTAAGCGACTCGTTTGAGAGCGGACATAGTATTTCTACAGTCTGTACACCCAAGAAGAAAATAATGGCTTCAAATAAAGGAGATGGAGGTTTTCAACGCGTCGGTCCTGACGGTAAGTCGTACTGACGAAACATTCACGAATCTGTTCATACTTTGATAGGCTTGGTTTGCAATGGATGAGTTTACAACCTGTAGCAGTGGATCAACATCGCTCAAGCTGGGCGTGACAAGCGAGCGCACCAGGTGAACAGAAACGAAATGTTCGTGTTATTTAGGGAGTATACATGCCAGGTTGATGATATGTAACAGAGCTAACACATCTTCAGATGTATTGCATATTGTCAAAATTGTTCTAGAGGAGTCTAACCTTTGAAACCGCGGCCTATATGACCCACAAAAGATACCAATACCTGCATGACAGCGTGACACGGGTATCGCCATATTTGAGCCGTGTCATCCGTACCCGTTTGTTTATCGCATGTAACATTGTCATGGAACTGCATGTGATCAGTAATGAAGACGGGATACTAAGCATGACTAGAATATTTTGTGTCAGTAAACTGCCACTCCGCATACGCTGTGTTTGAAGTGTCTTGACCAACGTAGTAAATGATAGAACACGCACCCTCCATCACCAAAACCAGTTTTCTCTTCAAAGTGTCATGTTTGGTATGTTCCCATTGTTCAAATTGAAAGGAGTTATATTTTGTTGATCAGTTCAGGCAATCGTTAAGTCAGAGAAGTGTAAATAAGTAGGGGAGAGGGCACAGGTATATTTATGTATAAGAATCTTTCTTGGCCTCACAGATTATGCAACACAACTTAAGTTGGAGATGAAACGCAATTCGTTTTTTATGCTTGAATGTAGGACAAATCCTTGCTAACTGAGTGAGTCATCTCTAAGCTATTAGGTGACATGTTAAGTCAAACAAGTTTCTCTAGAAAAGTCTTAGTGAAAGCTTAGTCGTTATTCAGTTATTTTTCTCAAACTATGATTGTAATCTAAGAGTACACACACAACTTGCATTTTGTGACATATCTCTATTTCCACAGGGGCTTGTACTACAAAAAACTGGCATCAAGGTATATACTGTCACTGACAGGGTCTTAACACTATATACCTTGATGCCAAGTTTTTGTAGTACAAGCCCCTGTGACCATTTCTTTAACTTGGCATGCAGCAATATTCCTTCATTTAACTGCTTTGAGTGGCATTTCAGAAGTTGGGAAGTACAATATTGAACAAACTTTATGGATAACAACTTCTTTTATTTTGTGAGTGTGACATTTTGATACAGATTCTTCTACCGTTGTCAAGCAGGAATGTGACAGCAATATTCCTGTCATGTGACAGTTTTTCTTATACCCCTTGGAGACAAGTGGTGTAAATAAGGGCTCCATCCATCCAATCTGAGAATGTTTTTTGGGAAAACATGATTGATGCTAAGATGATTTTTTTGCACACATCATTAAAATATAAAGTACATGCTGCTCTAGTTTTGAGCGCTACAACCATCCCTATAATGCTATGAATACAAGCAAGACTTAAATATGTAACTTATTAAGGGAAAAGCATGTTGAGGGAATTAGATTACCATCATGACATTATATATATCTTGTTTGTATTGATACACAGTTGGGCCCTTGTCCTACTGTTTTAAGGCATGCTACCCTGTATGCTAAAATGAGGGGCCTTGTGGTAAATTGTTTGCTCATCAAGCCAGGTTCGGGTTCGATTCCCCACATGGGTGGAATATGTAAAGCCCATTTCTGGTGCCCCCTGATGTGATATTGCTGGAATATTGCTAAAAGTGGCATAAAACCATACTCACTCACCTTTGAATGGGACACATTTTCTTGTAAATAGCTATTGTTGCAAGGGTGACATTATGCAGAGAATATTTAGGAATATTATGGTGTGTGTGGATCAAGTTTTAAAACCATTCTCGAGGTGTTGTACAGAGTTATCAACCATTTTTGCTCTCTGGCACATTATGCACATTGCCTCAAACGAACACAGGATGTTTCAGGAACTGCTGTAGATGATCACATTAGGTGATGACTGCATTATCAAGCTTGAAAACCACCATTGAGAATTAATATTTTACTGAGTTCGCATTAATATCTATTTTTCTAACGTCTATGATCAATATGTCCTTGTGAAACGTTTTTGGTATGATGTATAAATACTGAATTGATTCATTTTATATTCTGGTTAGAAAATTTTGATATGTTTTTGTGTCTCAAAGGGAAAAAGCCTAATGTTGAGAATGGGTATCAGTCTTTTCCCATCTGTACAAGTGCATTTTGGGTGTCCCACTCAAGGATATTGCTCTGGTATTTTGCTGGGTGGCTCGAGCTTTTCACAAAGCGATCATATTCCAGAGACTAACCAATAAGACTTTCAATATTTAGTTGTGAGACTTTTTATGAACATCAAGCAAGTGCCTTTTCCTATTCAGGAAGTTCCTTTTCTCTTCTCTGTGATTTCAAGACAACAATTTCAAATAAGTGTAGGATGTGTTGCCTGTGATAATATGACACATTTTATATTTTTTGCTCAATACATATTCTGCAAATTTAACATGTTTAAAAGTTTCTTTAGGACTGGGGGTCTATTACTACCACAAAGTTAAATATATGTCTTGGACATAGTAGGAAAGATAGGTAGGAGATATGGATGACGTTGTCTTATTAAGTGAGATATATACCTGCAGGGTCGGATACAGCTTTTTTAGAAAGGGGGGTGCATACTATTGAGAAATGGGAGGGTGCACGTCATTTTCACCGAGTTTCAATGGTCATTTAATAAACGTTCAGGACAAAAGGGGTGCACCCCTGCACCCCCCTTCTGGATCCGCCTATGACCTGGGTAATATATGATACTTTATGAGTTCCACAGCAAGAAATTCAACAAGGAAGCTCAGGCTCTTGATATTGATGTGTTTACGTAAAACTCTCGCAAGATGAACTTACCTTTATTACCTACAGAAACCTTTAATGATCATAATGATGGGCTGTAAGAAATTAAGAAGTGATTTGGGTACACAGTTTGCCAAAGGGCACCGAGGGAGTGTAAAGTTGCATACCTTTGCTGTTTAGGATCCAGAAAGGTTCACTCCCATTATTGTCCTTGATCTCTCAGAACGCAACTGTACTATTGCTCAGTGACTCAAGGCATCACCAGAGTTTTGTAGTCTACATTCAGTCTGTGACTTATCCACTAATCTGTTGACCAAATGTAGTGTAAAGTTTCGCCAATGACAACAGTTCATACCAGCACCAAATCTGAGATAAGTTCAGGCTGGTACAGATTGGTCAATATTTTGTAGAGGTGTGATGATACAGAAATTTCGCAATACGATACGTATCACGATATCTTGGAACGATACGATTCGATTCGATGCATATCACGATATGCTATCTTTAGTTATTTTCTTTTAAAAGTATATTTTGATAGCAAGTAACAGTGTAAATTTCGACATAACCGTCAATTTCTAGTGGAAATTCACTACTTTAAGGTCAACGATACATATCACGATATGAAACAAAGTATCGATATATTTATTGTCAGATAAAGTATCATGATTATCGATACTATGATATATCGTCACAGCTCTAATATTTTGGGCTCAAAGTTGACAGACTGTGATTAAACTGGAATAATATTCATGCTGCGTCCGGCTCTTCTCATTCACTATAATTGATGGAAGAAATAATTTGCTTGTCTGTAAACTTCAGTTTCATCCTTAGCCGTTTCAAGGTAACATGCCATATCTGTTTTATCTAATCAAGCTGGGCAAAGTGAAACACCTTGCCATGTTCCCTTCACCTGACTTGTTGGTTATGAGTAATAGGTCATCAGTAGTCATTGTGTAAGGTGTGTAGTGGTGGACTTTACAATCATATAAGATGGTGCAATTTCCCCACATGATTTTCGACACTCATCTGGGATTTTCCACTTATTCACACACACACACCCAAAACTCACTCACTCACTCACTCACTCACTCACTCACTCACTCACTCACTCACCAACCATGCTCAATGCCTATGTATGATATATGGTACATATATACCCCATAAGAAAGCTGCTCACCTGCAGCCTATGCTGGTCGTTAAAGGTGACGAAAGGATGAGGTGGTCAGACTCTGACGTTTGGTTTATTGTATGTCATCATACCCAGATGACAGGAATAAATATCGCTCATATTATCAATCACCAGAATTGGACTTCATCAACCCATGCTTGTCATAAAAGGCAACTAACAGTAACATGATCGGGTGGTCAGGCTCGCTGATTTGGTTGACACATGTGATCGAATCCCAATTGAGTAGATCGATGATCATGCTGTTGATCACTGGATTGTCTGGTCCAGATTCAGTTATTTACAGACCGCCGCCATATAGCTGGAACATTGCTGAGTGTGGCGTTAAAACAACAAACCAACCATCCAATCACCAGATTGTCAGGTCAACCATCATGTAGTTAGATTATTGCTTAATACAGCAAACACCAAACATGAAACACAGTTTGAAAACAACCTGGTGGTCAGCAATTAAGGTACATTGTATCATGCAAATACTTTCATCCAAATATCTGTGTTTAGAACGCTACTGTAAACTTAAGCAGGGAATTTTGTCATGTTCTCTTTTTGTAGGTGTAGCTACAACTAAAAATCAAGGTTGCAGCTTTAAATTAGGGTCGGTAGAGAAACCAGAGACTCCTCTCTCTTTATTTTGGGCCAGTGGCCATACAAATCATCATTATTATGTATTTCACATCCTGTTTGAAATGCCTGTATAATACTGGTGAGGAGGTTTCAGTGTGTAGTTTTGATGTGTATGTGACTGATGTGTGGGGAATTTCTCAAGGAAATGAAGCCTTTCGGAAACACCTGCTTTTAAGGTTGGCGTTCTCAGTATGTGTTTCATCTCTGAATAGTTAATGAAACAAAAACATCCTTGTCTCCATTTCATCAACACTGGGGTAATTTGCTACCTTTCCTGTGCACAGCTATTTCATGAGGATATTGAATATCTGTTGGAAGACAGCATCTGGAGCATTTTTATCAAAATCTACCGAAATCATTTCATGGGTTTTTTGTGTTCTGTTATTGAGTCGCTGTCACACGATGGGGCAAGTGACGTCAATTGGCCATCATGGTGAATAGGTGAAAAAATCAAAGTCTGACAGATTAAAATCTCAAGTGACATTTTCATGCTTATTTGCAGTATGTATTCTCAATTTTTTAGACATTTCCAGATTTGATGTACTTGTTGTCAGGCTAATCATTGCTCTGATGAAATTTTTGTGTTTGTTATATTTAATGACTTCCATCATTGTTCCAAAATAAATTTTTGTTATCTTGAAAACAATTCTGGTAGAGATTGCTTTTTTATTATAAAATTTCATGGACATTAATGAAGTGTGGCAGTAATCAACAAACTGTTCCCAGACAACCTAGGACATTGCTGCTGGTAATATCAATCCCAGACACAGTTATACGATGTTGTGATGCAACATGAATATTGCTGACTAGTGTAAAACAATACATGATGAAACTAAAAGCAGCTGCATGACCTATAGGGGCGGTTGGGTAGTCTAGTGGTTAAAGCGTTCACTTGTCTTACCGAAGATCTGGGTTCGATTCCCCACATGGGTACAATGTTTGAAGACCATTTCTGGTGGTCCCTGCCGAGATATTGCTGGAATATTACTAAAAGTGGTGTAAAACTAAACTCACTCACTCACTCACTGAATGACATGACCTTGTAAATTGAAATATATTGATCTGTGTGATGAAGGGATTGATACTATGAGTTTGTTGTTGGAACGCACACCATCACAACAGAATGATGGCTGAATAATCACATTATTAAACTTGTATGCTTCTTATCTAGTTAATGTTACTAGTTCTCCACATTTTATATGCAAATGTAAGGCCAACTTTGCACAGCTGTGTTCATTGTCAGAGGTAACTAAATTAGATGCAGCCAACACCTGGTCTACTGCAAGCTCCACTGCTTATCATCAGCTTCACTTAACATTTTATGTACGATCTTATATACATTATTTATAGATAAATATTTTTTATTATATATGTAAAGTTTAAAATGTTGCAGAGTTTTGTTTTTTACATCGGTTAAGCACTGGGCTTTTGATTTTAAGGTTAGTGTATATCCTAAATTTCACTCTGAGTTATAAATGATAAAATAAATCCAAAAGTTAACCAGTGGCATGGAAGGTAGTAGCTTAATAGTAGTAACTAGACACACTGGTGGATTATAACTATAACAGGGGTGAGCACTTCTCCACCTAGAGGGGCGGCGGGGTAGCCTAGTGGTTAAAGCGTTGGCTCGTCGAAGATCCGAAGATCCGGTTTGATTCCCCACATGGGCACAATGTGTGAAGCCCATTTCTGGTGTCCCCCGCTGTGATATTGCTGGAATATTGCTAAAATCGGTGTAAAACTAAACTCAGTCAGTCTCCACCTAGAATGGTCTCTGAAATGAACATATTTTGCAGTTCCTAAATTATGTTCCTAAATTATCCCTTGTTGATAATATACAGTACATTTGGTTAGTAGTCATAAGCTACTGTTCATTTACTGTTGGGGTGGTGGGAAGCCTAGTGGTACAAGCGTTTGCTTGTCACACTGAAAATCCAGGTTCAATTCCCCACATGGGCATAATGTATGAAGCCAACTTCTGGTGTCCCTGCCATGATATTGCTTGAATATAGCTTAAAGCGGCGTAAAACTAAATTCACTCACTCACTCATTTACTCATGTACTATTATTATTAGCAAACAGGGCAGGAGTAGTTCAGATTTGTTTTCATAAACTTGAAACTGCAGCTGCCCAGCTTTTCGGAATTCCACATCTGAACAGTAATGAAAGACATAATCAACACCTGGATGTAGACTGTAATCTTAACGCTATAGTTCACAGTAGGAACTATTTTTTTGTGTACATCAAGTACCTCAAGTTCAACAAGTACCTAAATATACATCATCTCATGCTTATGACCTCCAGACTTCATCAGGCACCCACTGTGGTTTTGCACTGCATTACCCAAGATGCTTGTTCTACTATTCAGAATGCATTCAGTTGTGCTATGAAAAGGGTGTGTTTGATGAAGGCCTGGGGGTATAAAGCTGGACATTATGAGGAAGTTTGTGGATGGTGAATATATTGGCCTAATGGTTGTGTGTACTGAACACAAGGAAACTGGCTTTAGTTAGCGGACATGTGTTGTATTTGATGGAGATGAGTCTGAAATATGTAACCAGGGACCAGGCTTATAAGGCTGCCTTATCCCACAGTGGATAACTTTTGTACATTGGCCTTCAACAACCCATGCTTGTTGTAAGAGGAGACTTTATCATGGGCTTATGAATGCCCTATCCTTTGTGGATAACTGGATTGGCCTTCAACAACCCATGCTTGTTGTAAGAGGAGACTAACGGGACCAGGTGATCAGACTCTCTGACTTGTTGGACACACGTAATCATGTCCCAACTGCATAGATCAATGCTCATGATGTTGATCACTGTATTGTCTGGTCCATGCTCAATTATTTACAGACCACCGTCATGTCATAAAGCAGGAATATTGGTGTGGCATTAAACATCGACAAACAAACAAATCTTTAATTGGTTGGCTGTATTGCATATAAATGGTCTTCATAATGGAACCCCTTCTTTAACATGGGGGGGCGGTGGGGTAGCCTAGTGGTTAAAGCGTTGGCTCGTAACGCCGAAGACCGGGTTCGATTCCCCACATGGGGCACAATGAAGCCCATTTCTGGTGTCCCCCGACATGATATTGCTGGAATATTGCTAAAAGCGGCGTAAAACTAAACTCAGTCAGTCAGTCTTTAACATGGCTTGTATTGAACGTAAGGAAACTGCCTGGAGTTAGCGGATGTGGGCTGTATGTGATGTAAGCAAATGTATAACATGGCCTTATGTATTTATAACAGAGATAATTACATGGATAATTTACATGGAGCTCTGAAAAATGCCGAATCATGCCTGGCATAAATATACATTCAGGTATCCTCTTGGCTGCCATGCTTCCATGCATAAATGATCCATTGCTTTAAGCTGGGAGTATGAATGTTTTTGTAAAATGTTTGACCCAAATCTATACCACAGACAAGCACTCTATGATGTAACTAATTGTGTAAGCCTAATGGTTAAAGTGTTGTCAGGGGCAGTGGGGTAGTCTAGTGGTTAAAGTGTTGGCTCGTCACGCCAAAGACCCGGGTTCGAATCCCCAGATGGGTACAATGAGTGAAGCCCATTTCTGGTGTCCCCCGCCATGATATTGCTGGAATATTGCTAAAAGCGGCGTAAAACTAAACTCACTCACACTCTGAAATGTTGAAAGGAATGTATTGTTAGAGATATAAGAATCATCGTTAGCAAAGAAGGGATTTCCACACTGCCCACGATATTCCCGTTGACACTGTGAAGTAACTTGAACTTCGTGATACATTAAACTCTGACTCAGATTACTAAGATTGCCATATAAACCACCTCATCCAAGTAAGGTTTCAGTGTTCCTTGTATCCTTAGGCCCAGTCTCCTATGTACTCGAGCCAGTGGCAAATCAAATTATATTCAATCTTGTCTATATCTGTGTACTAGGTTTTCTGCCATCAATATTAAACTTCCCTGACAATCTTAGATTTCTTCATCATGTTCTATTGATCTCGAAGTAATGAGTAATATGCAGGACAAATTCTTCATGGAACTTCATCTGGCTATGCTATGATGATACGTTTACAGATTATTTAGACATTCTTAGTTTGTGATATTCAGTCAAACACCTACAGCAGAAGTGGACTTAAAAATTCAATTCTGGTTTTAATGATTATTACCAATGTATTAAATTTTTACTGAAAAGGTCCCAAGTAAAGAGAGTCACAGCTTAAACATTTGAATTCCTTAGATACAAACTAGCACAAAAATCTTCATTAGTTTGGACTAGTACAACTTACTACAAGTGGCAACACACGTGTACATGCATTTGGCTATGTAGGGGTTGGGGGATAGCCTAGTGGTTAAAGCCTTTGCTCGTCAGGTAGAAGACCCGAGTTTGATTCCCCACATGGATACATAGTGTGAAGCCCATTTCTGGTGTTCCCCGCCATGATATTACTGGAATATTACGAAAAGTGGCGTAAAAACCACTCTCACTCGGCTGTGTAACCACATTCCTTTTCACCTGACCTCACCTCACCTAAAAGCAGGATTACCATAATGTTTATGACACACTATCATGACAATAGCTTTCGTTTGATAGTATTTATCGAAAATGTTATACATAAATACTGTGATGAGTTGTTACATTTGTGTGAATGTTGATAACTGACACAGATCTTCATACTAAGAACATTTTTAAGGGATGAGAATGGCTGAAGCTTATGTTTTTATCAGACTGGGTTCCCTTTCAACCAATATTTTCAAGATATTTGTTACCTTAACAAATATGTCCGAGATATTGTGTTTAAATTCAGATTCACATATTTCATCTGTGTGATTAGCAGAAGGGAAGCAAAAGGGTGCTTACCATTATGGATGAGGGTGATTAGTTTGTTATTGCCTAAACATTTTTTACACAGGCCAATCCAGATCAGTTGCTACCTTTGGCCTGTATGAAGCAGCTGGTTCACTCTAGTACCTCTGATATTTTTGTCCAAAAGAAGTAATCGGTAATACTCTAGTTATCTTTAAATCATTCAAAACACAGTTTAGTGAGGAGTCACTAATCTGTGTTGATGTAATCCGAATCAGCATGAACGCAGTGACCATAGAAGGGGGTTGAGAGTGCTGTATTCTTGGTATTGTTTGATGTTTAATGCTGCACTTAGAAATGTTTGTCATGTCGTCCTGTTGAAAAACCATGCCAGGATGAACAATATTGTGATATTTTAATGAGCAATGACCACACTATTGGGCAACCATAACCCATTAGAATTGGTCCCCAGTAACCCATGCTTGTTGTTGTAAAGGGGCACCGACGGGTTCAGGTTCGATGACTAGGTTGACACATGTCATCATATCCCAATTGCGTAGTTCAATGCTTGTGCCGTTGATCACTTGATTGTCAGGTCCAGTCTTGGATTATTTACAGACTGCGGCCATATAGCTGAAATATTGCTGAATGTGGCATTAAACGACATACAAAAACTGACCATCGAACAAGTCGCTTAGAAACAATTCTAAACTGGAGTTTCAGTTGAGGTTAAGTTTCATACTGACCAATTTGGGACAGCCTTTTTCTAAAAGAGCATTTATTTCCAAAGGCTGTTGCATTTATTGGTGTATAATACATTCTCTTTTTCATAGTTCTCAAGGCTTCACAATTAGGGATGCATATTATACTCGAGAACTAAGTGTTACCCCCTTTTCCCAAGCCATGTGCACGGTCATAGAGTGGAATGGTAAAGCTACGTTTTACTGATATTAACAAAAAGTATTTGATAGGTTCTCCAGATAATGTCAACACATTTTGTGTCAATATTACATTTGTAGAAAAAAAAATATCATAAAACTGGAGCAGTTAACAAAGTTTTAATCACAATTTTTTTTTCTGCAAATTTCAATAAATTAAACGGATAAATATATTGAATAGATGTTAAACAGTCCAGGTCACAAACAGTAGTTGGCATACAAAGGTGTTTCAGAAAAAGGGTTTTATTTAACCAGATTGTAATCAAAAGCTTTTATGATTATCTGGTCCAGACACGATTATTTACAGATATAGCTGGAATATTGTTGAATGTGGCGTTAAACAACCAACCAACCAACCAAAAGCTTTTCTGTTGGTTTTTTTTATGCTGTATGTGTTTCCACTTAGAGTTTGATTTGTTTGTACAAGCTATGTGTATATATCAGGCGTGGAAATAACCCATTGCCCGACGTCCGAGTCCAGTGTTTTTTCTGTTGGGCAAGCAAATTTGTATATCACACTGTACCGGTGTCCAATTGACTTTCCAAACGTTAATTATCTTGTTTATTGGAAAAATCAACAAGAAAACTGGCTTTATAGTGAAAAATTATCAGGGCAAGTGATTTTACATGTGCCACTGTACCGAGTACACTTTCCATATATGTATATATATATATGTGATATATAATGCACTAATTAATTGCTGTAGAGTAAAATAATAAGATTGCCAGGTTATCTGAAATGAATAGAAAGGTAGTTAACTATGACTGTGTGACTGCTTTTAATTGAAGTGATTGAGTCCTCATTAAACAGAATACTGATTGTGTTGTCTTCTCAGCAGGTGCTCTGTTACGGCCCACGTCGGTAAAGTCCCAAGGTCACTTATCAGGTTGTAATATGTTTCATTAGGATATGTGAGCTGTTAAAACCACTTTCAAGACAAAAGTTTTAGTTGCCTGTGATGCAAATAGGAATAGATTTGGCAGCTCGGGTTATCCGGGTACTAATGTGCTGTGCTTTGATTGTTAGTGCTATAAGCATACCTGGTGTGGAGTTTGGCACTATGTAAATGAACACATTATTTTATTCAGGAACTAATCATTCCTGTTTTCATATGATTGTCATGTGGCTTGCCCCTGCAATCTCTGTCTAACAACCTGATACTAAGGAAAAGTCCGTGCAGGTTATACACAAGCAATAGGTTTTCCAGGATTTAATTGCCATATATAAATTATGAACATGTTCCACATGAACAAATAGGGCAATTATTCTGTAGCCATGATGTTAAATACCAAGAAGCATTCAAGTGCCTTTATTTTTAAGTTATTTATGCTTTTAAGACAACTAAGAGAACCAGGCGGTCAGACTCGCTGACTTGGACCGCCACCGTAAAGCTGTAAACTGAGTGCGGCATTAAACAACAACCAACTAACCAACTATTTATAAGATAATGATTCTAACCCAAGTTGTTGGCCCCAGTTGTTAATACCCATTCTGTTGTACAATGGAAGTCATCCATCCTGAAAAAGCAGCACTGCTATGTGACTTCTCACTATGTCCACTGATAGTTATGTTTATGACGTTTCGGGTCATATCACCTTGGATATATAAGCCTTGGTCCAGGGACCAATAAGGGTGTTACCCTGTGCTGAGTCTAGCAGGGACCAATAAGGGTGTTACCCTGTGCTGAGTCTAGCAGGGACCAATAAGGGTGTTACCCTGTGCTGAGTCTAGCAGGGACCAATAAGGGTGTTACCCTGTGCTGAGTCTAGCAGGGACAAATAAGGGTGTTACCCTGTGCTGAGTCTAGGTGCCCCAGGGCTCCACTACCTCCATCACTATCACTGCGTTCAGAACCTGGCACATTTCATCATCTGACTGTCGAAAACAAACCTGTGTGTACCACAAACCACTCCCTTCCTATTCAGGGCCTAGATTTCGAAGCTCTCTAAGAGCTATGATAGTAAGTAGTAAGTTAATGTTAATGTATGGGGAACAGGTCAAATGGTCCGCATGAAAACAGGTCCCCAAAACAGAAAATTCAAAAGGGCCGCATCAGCCGCTAGGAGAGCTTCAAAAATCTAGACCATGAAACATTGACCACCCCCAGTAGTATAGGAATATGCGAATAAATAATCAATATCAATATTATATTAGAAAGTCAGATGCACCACGTACAAGAGCCGGTTATCGTTACATTTTGTCAGATCGATAATCGCTAGTGTCAGATAGTGTTAATCGATCAATTATAATTGTTTGGACAGTCATTTCATAGTCAAATACCTACATTAGCTAACTAACCTCCGGGTTGTTGTCAGCACCTGTCAATTGTTAACACTAGCAAGTACCATGTTAGTGAGGGTACGCTTTTCGCTCCAACCACGATAGCATCAATTTCACATTATATTATCATCAATTATGAACTGATTACCGCCTCGTTATCCGTGGACCACTAGTTTCCGGTAACATCGGTGAAAACGTGTGTGAAATGGCATGTTTATTTCACCTCATTCCATGCGCGTACAACTTCCTCTTACCATGTTCACGAGGGTCCGTATAACCTTAGTGTTGATTATACATATTTTACATTTATAGAGCAAAACCTGTAATCAAAGTACACAATGCTAAAATATATTTCTTTTGGTTAAGTAATAGTTTTAATAGGTACTATATTTTACTGATCACTGCGTCAGAATTCTTCCCGTTATATTATTGTTTTAATTCACCAGTAGATCGCGGGGAAACTTGTGCAGAACGGATTGCTATTTCAGGCTGTATATACGAGACAAATACACACGGTAATCTTGATCCCTGCATATAATACAATGCCCAGCAAAAACAAATTAGAACTGAAAAGGTAAATAATCTTGTCTAGTGATGTTTAATTGCAAATTTGATGTCTTCACTGACTAAGTTGTTTTTTCATGTTCGTTCACGCGAAAAGATGTGATGTCATTTTCTTACTGCTGGTCACCAGAAAAAAAATGTTTGACGAAAATGTAACCCATAGATAAGCCGACCCCATTCTACAGACTGCTTTTTTGGGGGTCCTCAAAATTCGGCCTATCTATGGTAATATAAGGTACTTACATTTACATTCCCCCTTTCAGCCAATTAGAAAATAGCTAACCTGTAATACTTGACGTGACTTTTTGGGAAAGGGACACCCCAATCTAAATATGTCTAGCATTGACATTAGCTGACAGGGGAGACATGCGCACTTGTGTAGTACACAGCTTCCGTTAAAGACGTAAAAAAGCAATGACGACCAGCTTGTTTGGTAAAAGAAAACATGATGAGGTATAATAAAAGGTTTTAATGTATGTGCATCCAAATATTGAGTATTTCCGATTATGGGTGTGCAGTTTATTTGTAATCGACAATCGTTTATTTTGACTTCGTTCTAACGATTAACCGATCCTACGATTAAGCACTCCAGCACTACCACGTACACTCACTCACTTGTTGCATTGGGAAGGGTTGGGTTGGATCATAAGGTTTAAGGGCAGTAGTGACCAGTTAGACATGAGTCACACCTGCAATAGCAATTTGATCTGTTTTTATCAGATTAACCCTATAAGCTACAATAAGCCACGTCACAGACATACATCCTGTCCAGTACTATTCAGCCTTGAACCGTTCTGCCCCATTCTGCATGGTTATTGTATAATGATTCTACAGCCAGTTCCTGATTCTACTCCCTTGCCCATCTTAATGGCATGAAATCCTACACTGATGTTGAAAGCCCTTGTCATTAATCAGTGTGTTTGTGAGTGTTGCAGTCAATGCAAATGTATCGACTAGCATACATGGAGTCATTATTGTCTATCATATGTGGCAGTTGATGACAGGGATAAAGGTTTGTCAGGCTCCCATGTCTAGTGCTGGTGGCATCAGGATTCACCTGCCACACCTCCTGCATCCACACAAAGAATGAAGTTGATAAACACAGCTTCATGGTCTCCTTAGCTCTTAAAGATGTTATTTTCTCTTCAGCTCAGTCATTACTGTAATACTATTGCCCTAAATGAAACATGTCTACATTTTCCACAGGCTCTCACTAGGGTTCCTGTTTGATTTAAATCAAGTTGTCTGTTTGTTTAATGCTGCAGTCAGCAATACTCCAGCTATATGACGGCTGCTATAAATAATCAAGTCTTCACCAAACAATCAAGTGATCAACAGCAAGTGAAGGATCATTATTTTATGATGACAAGTCCATTAGAATGAGTGAAAAATGACAAATCTGGAATGACAAGTGTATGTTGACAAGCCTACAATGACAATTCCATAAAGATGAGTGAAGGACAATAAGTCTATGATGACAAGTCCTCAAGGATAAGTGAAGGACAATAAGTCTATGATGACAAGTCCTCAAGGATGAGTGAAGGACAATAAGTCTATGATGACAAATCCTCAAGGATGAGTGAAGGACAATAAGTCTATGATGACAAGTCCTCAAGGATAAGTGAAGGACAATAAGTCTATGATGACAAGTCCTCAAGGATAAGTGAAGGACAATAAGTCTATGATGACAAGTCCTCAAGGATGAGTGAAGGACAATAAGTCTATAAAGCCAAGTCCTCAAGGATGAGTGAAGGACAATAAGTCTATGATGACAAGTCCTCAAGGATAATTCAAGGGCAACTGTAGGCGAATGACTGGATGAAACATCAAGGATGACAGGTGTATGAGCCCTACAAGAATTAATTTAGTGGTAAAATCCTTTTTTGTGTACTTTACATCATCATGGTCATACAGATATTTTCACAAGAATTTGGCATGAGCACAAACATTTGAAGTGACACACTACCAATACCTGTGGTTTCACACTTTGATGGGATTACACATCGGTTGAATTTATGAGACACTGACTGATTGTTATCAAAAATGTCCCATGGTATTGTTTCATTTCCGTAATGATTTACACATTGTAAACATTCTACTCTTCTGCACTGGTAACCTATGAACAATAGTTCATTTGCAGTTTGTACTTGTTCTTATCAGTTGTCATGGAAATGTGTATAGTGTGTGACTAGAATTTCATAAATTTATTGTAGCGTGATGTGCCTGAAATTACAGCACTGTTTGTATAATGCAGTACTGTAGACATCCTCCTCTCATCTCCAGAATACTAAGTCCTCATCCATGGCAGCAGTAGCATATAACATTAACAACTCATGTTGCCCTAATGCTTGTCATCTCATATCACCCTAGGCTATGAATTTCATGTTATATCACCCCAAGGGATGTATATCATCTCATATTACCCTAATTCCACTACCCATCCTTGTCATTAGTTTCCTGGCCAACACGTCAGGGTCATCTGTATGTTGACTTGACAAGCACTGATAGGAACAATTTTGGTTATGGGATCTGTTCGGAGGTTCGGGCTGAATAGGTTATAAGTACAATATCATATTGAGGGATTATAATGTCAATTTGATGGCCAAAATGGCTTCCAAACAAGGACAAGAGATTACTTCTGAGTCAGATAAGGTGTTGAACTGCAAGGAATACACACATCAGCTAGTCACAGACTAGTGAAAACCTTCAAGGACTAGTTGACATCTCCTGAAATCTATTTTTCACTGGTTTTGAAATGAGCTGCAGACCAGAGTGATTTCACCAGTTGTCTATACCCTTTGCTATACTAATGGTGTTATTCTATTCTAATGGTTGCGATTGCTTCTTTGGTTTCATTTTGAAATGAAATAATGCTAAAGAATAATGTGTTGTGTTCAGTTACTGGCATAATTTATTTTGTGGAAGTCTATTTTTTCAAAGAATTGTTAGTTCTCCATTCAGGATTTAACAAATTGTACACTTCTGAGCACTTTTCATTGTTTGATTAAATTAACCAATTCCGTCCTCCTGTATGTAAACATGACCATATATTCCAGTCCCCCAGAATATTATTTTCCTCTTCAGTGTGGCGAGTGGCGATGAGAAATCAATGCCACGGACAGCTTGTTATTGATTGGTGGAAAGAGTTCTCTCCAAGGACTGCAACCAATCATCTCCCAAAGATTCTACACTTATTACATTGTGTGTTTTGCTGTTCTTTGTGCGCATTGTATTTCAACTGATCAATCGACGAATATATCTTGTTCGACCATTTCACTGTTTGATGCTGCCGATTGACGCGGGTGCTTGTTGACTTAGAGGTGGAAGTAAATGTCCGTAATTGTAAAGATTTCACATCAAGAGGTTTATTCAGCATTGTCGATAGCACTGAAAACATTGTTAGTGGCAGCCCTGGAAGCATAGCGCATAGCTGGAACACCATGTATTGTAATATATTGACTAGACAGCCTGCAGTGCATAATGCATAATGGCGCTGTTGAGATGTCCCCAGAGATTCCATGTTATTAACACTACTTCACACTGGATAGCGACAAACATCTCCAATACATCAGATACATATCAAAGAATATAGTTTGGCGCTCTTTACCGATGTTGCATAATGTCACAGTGTTCAGTTTTTAATAGAGGCAGGTAGAACTGAAAATGTGACTTTTTATGAACATTATGAAAGAGTAATAATTCAACTGATAAACTCGATCAAAGATTCTCCAGTTTCATTTTTAGTGCAGACTCAATGATTATTGATCAGAATGATAAAATTTCGAAAAACCATTTATATTTGCTGATTTGGAATGGTAAAGCAACATTGAATTAATAATGCATAAGGAATCCATAGTTTCATGGAGCAACATATTTTTAGAATAGAATTATTAATCTATATTTAGGGTTGTTGAAAAAAAGTGTCAAGAATGTGGTAAATACACTAATTTTTATTACCATGATTTAGATGCCAAAATCTTAATGCTTCTACAGGTTATTAATAAGTCACTCATTTTGTGCAGTATCAGTTGTTTGGGAACTAGCAGTCTGTGGTAAAAACTTTTGTGACAACTTTTCTGTGAGTTTCACAAGTGTTTGGCATTTGCACTAGGGGTTGATGTTGCAGATTGGAGTGTCTTGATTAGTATTGCTGTACATCATGGTGCATTATACTTAACTCAGTATCGTGTACAAATGTTAATATACTTAACTATCTGGTAGATCCCTCCAAACAGTCATTATTATATTTACTTTTTGTCAACCATACACTTTACTTATGGAACACAAATTTACAACTGATACCTTAAGGTCAGTTTTGTTGATTAAGTGGGATACAAGTGAGGTCTTACAAAAGCTATTTTTCAGACATAAATTCATGGTGTACTTAGGTCCGAAATATCGTAATAACATAAGTAGTGTCAGATTTTCAAGAAATAGGTTGTAAGGGTATAATCAAAGTTTCAGGCAACTGCCAATTACATATTGTAGATGGACTCGGGTTTACACACTCTAACATCTAACACTGACTTAGACCAATTCCGTTACTAATAATCCAGCATTATCAATGCAAGGGACACCAGAAATGGTCTTCTCACATGAAGGAAATCAAACCCATAGCCTTCGGGTGTATAGTGAATACATGAATCATTAGGCTACCCCACCGCCACCTGACTGGCACCAGCCGCCACTCATTCATATATCATACTGGTAGTGCCATAGGGAGTACATTCAAGGTCAGTTTGTGAACATTGATGTTTCCTGACTCACATAAAGCCTCATTCCACTCTATAATCAGGGAAAAGTCAGGAAATCTGACTTAGGTCAAGGAAAATAGATATTCCGAGAGGAAAATAACATCATTGTAGATTGACTGTTTTTGTCTTTATCAAAGAAAACTGCAAGGTGTATGAAATATTTGTTATGTAGTTTTCATTGTTTATATGTTTGAAGTTGACACTTGCCTGTTTTCTTCTTTGTTTTTTTTTAAATTTATCATTTAATGTAGTAATGTGGCTATTTATCACTAAGAATCAGTCATTTCCATGTTAATATATGTTCTTGGTCTATGTTTGTGTGTGGAGTGACACGGTAATCACTTAATGTATTGTTTATTTAGTAAGGTCAATCATCTAAATAGAAATCTGCCAGGGAATGTTCATGGAATAATAAACTCAGGTCTCTGTGGATATGGCTGTATATTCGGTTTCCATCTCTTGAGATATTTGCGAGTGATAAATTTAGTATTTTCCTTGTGCTCAAGTAGGAAATGGGTATCCTCTGCTGTCAGCTTGGTTAGTTCAAGACTTGGTTTTTCAATTGCATTCTTCCAAGTGACAGTTTCTACTCAGATGATGTGGTATTGCGAACACAGAGAAGTAACTGCGTCAGAACTGACAAAGATAACGCAGTAACATAATGTAATGTTGTCTAGTATTCAGGTCAATCCTCCATTGGGATTTTACAAGGAATACATGAAGTGGAGGGATGGTGATACACAATAAAGTCTAGATGGTGCCATTTTGCAAAACAGCTAAGATTATTCGGTAATGCTGCTGTTCTATAAATAGCCCTGTTCAAAGACGTATTTATTAGATTGCAGCAGGATCCGTCAGACTCCCTGTGATAAATCCTTATCATTGGGAGATTACCCCTGGTGCGTTTTTCACCGTGCAGAGATGGAAACAGAATAGATGGACACCAAAACTTTTGATCGGAAAATGTAATTCATGCCTCTGCCAGAGGTCATGTTGAAATGGAGCGTTAATTGATGCTGATTCCTGCTATGAATACTGCTGGGGAGTAAGTCCCTCTTAACCAAAGGCTACTAATGGTAGGAGGAGAGATGGCGGGGATGTAATGCTTTGACTAAAGTCTGGGAAGTCTCCTGCATGTAGGGGCTCCTGATGCTGCTGTAACATCCTTGCTCAGTAGGGGCGTAGGGGTAGCCTAGTGGTTAAAGCGTTCGCTCGTCACGCCGAAAACCCGGGTTCGATTCCCCACATGGGCACAATGTGTGAAGCCCATTTGTGGTGTTCCCCGCCGTGATATTGCTGGAATATTGCAAAAAGCGGCGTAAAACCAAACTCACTCACTCACTCCTTGCTCAGTGAAGCCCCCAAATAAACCTTGCAGGAGTCACAGCTCACTGAGTAAGTGAGTGAGTTTAGTTTTACGCCGCACTCAGCAATATTCCAGCTTTATGGCGGTGGTCTTTAAATAATCGAGTCTGGACCAGACAATCCAGTGATCAACATAATGAGCATCGATCTGCGCAATTGGGAACCGATGACGTGTCAACCAAGCCATCAAGCCTGATCACCCAATCCCGTTAGTCGCCTCATACGACAAGCATGGGTTACCGAAGGTTCATTCTAACCCGGACCTTCACGGGTCTCACTGTCTCCTGGAGTTGAACAATTCAGAGTTTGACAAAATATATGACACAGTGGTGGATATCCTGTCACACAGTCCCATAACCACATTATTTTCCCTTCCGCAACGACATTTCTGCAGTGCTAAAGCTCTAAATGAATCAAGTGCTGAATGTCCAATCTCACTTCCTTTTCAGTTTATAAGGATTTTTTTTTCTATCAAAATTGTATATATTCAGGATGAGGGTTAGTCTAAGTTGTAGACACCATTCAAATCCTGACATAGTGACAGCTGAGTAGCCTTCACTTTCGACACACCTCAATCAAGTCCTTTGTGATTTTTCAGTAATCAGATTTAGAGAGTGTCAACAAGCAGTATTTTCCTTATTTTTTCATTTTCCTTGGTGAAGGAAGTCCCAGTAAGAGTTTTGTTATGTCTCTGTCATGCAATGTGTAATACATCTTTCTTGGTATTGATATTCAGTTACTTGTCAACATGTAGTAATGCAGGAAAGGAATAATTCAGGTGAGGAAACCTTTCGGTAGGCCATGGTAATGCAGATTATAGTTGCACCTCCCATCACTTTTGTTATAAGAAGGAAAAGTTGCTGTAATATTTAGATGAGTAGGAAACAATATGCAATATTGCAGGTCTTGCAGGTGTAGATATATGATAATATTACAACAGAAAGGCTTTGAGGTGTTACAAAGAAATTATGAATAAATTAGTATATATATAAAGCCATACTGAAAGTAGATGAGGTGAAATGGGGTTTAACATGACATATTCAAGATTATTGTGTTTATAGCGATGTATGTGTGCTGTTGTCTGGGCCAGTTACAGTATTATAGTGTGAACCAACTGAGATACAGTGCCACAAGGAATCTCTCTAATACACGCTATCATAAGGACGGTGGGATAGCCTAATAGTTAAAGCATCTTCACGCAGAAGATACCGTTTCCATTCCCCACATGGGTACACTGTATGAAGCCTATTTCTGGTGTTCCCTGCTGGATATTGCTGGAATATTGCTAAAATCCCAAATATGTTACATTTGACCACTTTTTGAAAGGCATGGTGCATTTATCGCTTTCAGCGATGAGATTCGTGCCAATTTGTATGTGATGTTAACTACCAGTTATCAAGCTTCCATGTTGTAATATCTTCGGTAGCTGAGTAGGTAAGGTTGCTGGCAATTAGCTGCTTCACTTAGAAAGTATGGGTTCAAATCACGGATTGGACTCAATCCAGAAAAGTACTAGACCCTGTACTTTACTGAGAAAGTATAATTCTAAATATAACATATTACATTTGACCCCATGAAAGTCACTGTATTCATTCTGACAGTAACGTAACTTATATGTTGAAAGGTATTCAGATTTTGTGATATACTTCCATCAGCATGAGACAAGTGCATGCCCCATGCCTACATATGTTGAGGAATAATAGTCCTCACATCCTCAGCTTCATCACAACAGCTTGTAGATGATCAAGTCTAAACAAAACATGAATTCTGTATCATGAGCATTGTTCCGGTTCATTGGGGACATAGACATTAAGTCAACCAAATCTCCACGTCTGAACAACCAGTCTGTCATGACGACAGTGTAGTGATCAGGTTTACAGTTGGGTAAACTCACCTTATAAATCTTCATGACTGAAGGCGGTAATTATGGTGTGATTATTGGAGTATATGGTTGTGTTCAAGGTTATTGCACAAGGTGATGTGCTTGCACCTGTGTTGCTGCGTGTACTAGTCTTGACTTCTGCCATTTTTTATTGCTAGCCCACTGTGACCCTGTGCTGCTGTTAAACATGGATACCTCACTCAAACACATACCAGGCAGGGCAGCAACAAGTACCATCTTGGTTTGATGCGGCCATGGTACAATTTAGCAAAATAAAATGTGCATTAGTGTAACCTATTTTTGAATAAGGCAAACTTTTGAATAAGTGTATCAAATAATGTGTGAAGTGCGTTTCAAAATCTTTAAACAAATGTCTTAGCCAGGCGGGGTAACAACCATCGTTGATGGTACAAATTAGCTACATAATATACCTGTTTTTGAAAAAGGTACACTTATATATATGTCTTTGTGCATGAAGTGCATGTCAAAAATGTTCTAGACTTATGTCTAAGCCTTAAATTTCCTCACAACATTATTCTTTGGATACATTAAAGATACCTCCAAGCTTTATTTACCAAACTACATCAATAATCCCGGTGTTGTCTGAATTTGTTTAGCTTTTGGAACTAATGGAAGCTTGATGTAATGAAACAGCAAGTACCTCAAGATTATGTGCATATTTCAGTTTTCATAAAATTATGGGACAGGGATGCAACTTGATTTTGTCTGATGCAACTAGGTTTTCATGTCAACATGCACTTGGAGCAGGTTAAATAAAGGTCTTTAAAGCCAGCCCTGGCAACCCATGGATCAAACCCCCTGGCCTTCTCCCTTGCAGTCAGACTCTGTAAGCCATGATAAAATCCCCTTTAGGATTGTGTAAAAGATTGCCCCATGGTGTGTGAAGCTGAATATGGTTTTATTTTGTCTGTTGATGTGTTTGCAGAGGGTAAATGCATTAAATGAAAAAAGCCATTATTTAGTGCAGTGTATATACCATGGGTTGTTACGTCTATTTATTCCCTGATTCACTGTTTACTTCTACTCAGCATACAATTTCAGGTTCTAAAAAGGAGTTTGATCTCATTACAATCTGTCAACAGGAAAGTTGGGGATGATTCTAAATTACTATTTCCAGGATTAACTTTGTTTGTCTTTTGGTGAGAATGCTTTGTTTTGAGCCATTTTAAGGTGCTGGGCCCTTATTCTCGAAACGTTCGTAGCCCTACGAACTTCTTAAGCCCATTGTTAACACATTGGCTACGATCAAAGTTAAGAATTCTTAGGGCTACGAACATTTCGAGAATAAGGGCCCAGCACCTTAAAATGGATGAATAAGGACCCTGATTACTGTGGTGTAGCCTAGTGGTGTGTGTGTATGCTTGTTCCATGGAGAACCTAGTTAGATTCCCCTGGGTTTTTAGTTTAAACATATTTTATTGACAGTGTGAAAAGGATCGGGGACAAGTTCTTTCAACTTATTAAACCCCTCTCCGAAGATATTTACAATAACTAATTACATCACAAGCAATTATTAGAAACAGAGACAGAGAAAGACTGAAAGATAACAGGGGGAAATGCTATAATACAAAAGGTGTATAGAGAGAAGACTACTGGAATCGTTTAGATTTGCATATATATTGATGTACATTTTTGAATATAATTTCATTTTTATGATTTGTCAGATCTGCAATGCTGTTTAAAATAACAGATAATGTAATCACAGAATTACTACCACATACATCTTGAATAGCTTTAAGCATGATCTTTCTATGTTGATTGTGTAAAGAACATTCTAAGAAATAGTGATGAGCATTTTCGCATGGGTTCAAACTGTACACCAATGGTCCCTACAGTTTTGGACAAATGTCAGTGTGGACTGGTGGATGAAATGGCGCACATGACTGCTCTGACGGAAACAACCAAACTCATAGCTATGTCATAGCTGTGTTGTGGATACAATGAATAATAATATGTGTCCCTCTAGATTCTTTGGTATTAGTATAATTGGTAACATTTGCATAGAAGTGACAACAGTCACAGCCTCCACAGACCATTGGTCAGGTGCCCTTTAGATGTTGCTGAGTTTCCCTTTAATTCTTCTTGTGCGAAGTAGTCCCATGTAGAATTAGGGTACTAATATGTAGATCCATTACCTGTCCACAGGTATATAGGCTTTACACTTATGACATTTACTGGGTGTCTGGGGCATTAGGGAAAGTGTGACGCTCAAGAGGACGTGTCTCGTTGGTGTTATGTGTAAGTAGGAGAGGTGCCTGTGCATGGGAACTGGAGCGCCATTAACTGTTGCAGTGGTATTATGAAAGTCCAGAAAATGTGTGACACTTGTGCAGTAGTCTGTTGTGTATCTTAACCTTCATCCTCTATAGGAGTGGTGGCATAGCCTAGCAGTTAAAACGTTCGCTCATCACGCTGAAGGCCCGGGTTCGATTTCTCACATGGGTACAATGTGTGAAGCCCATTTCTGTTGTCCCCGCTGTGATATTGCTGGAATATTGCTAAGAGTGGCATAAAATCATACTCACTCACTCTTCCTCCGCATATCATGGATTGTTTTGGCATTGTGTGTAGTGTGATGTCAAAAGTAGCCCTCTTATGTTTCACAGTAAAGTCATCTTCCACATCAGTTATAATTGATTCGATTGACTAATAGGCTAGGGTTTTGTTAAAAGACTCTCCAGTACATGATATGTTACTTACACACAAAAAACAAGTCGTCAATGATGGAATAATCATGATTTCAATTAGTGTTTTCAAATGGACCCTTCACAGATCTTGTATTACCATAGACGTAGTTATAATATTAGTTTGTGGAATGCGTCCCAGGAATGTGACCCTGTCTGCTAAGATAGGCTTAACTACTCTGAACAAGAACATTTTCTGTCCATTGACACACTTTTGAAAACTGAAAACATTCCATGAATAGAAGCACCCACTGTGTTTGTTTTTTTGTTTGTTGTTTAATGCCTCACTCAGCAATATTCCAGCTATATGGCAGTGGTGTGCAAATAATCGGGCCTGGATCAGACAATCCAATGATCGACAGCACAATCATTGATCAACGCAATTGGGATACGATGATATGTGTCATCCAAGTCAGCAAGTCTGACCACCCGATCCCGTTAGTCGCCTTTTACGACGAGCATGGGTTCTTGAAGATAATTCTAAACCAGATCTGCATGGATGTGTGGATCTGTGGTCTGTCTCAATCTAGAAAAATGAAGGACTTCAGAAACTTGAGTGTATGCTTTGTCTATTCAATGTCATCATCTCTACTTCCTCAGTCATGGGGGCGGTGGGGTAGTCTAGTGGTTAAAGCGTTGGCTCGTCACGCCGAAGACCGCGGTTCGAATCCCCACATGGGTACAATGTGTGAAGCCCATTTCTGGTGTCCCCAGCCGTGATGTTGCTGGAATATTGCTAAAAGCGGCGTAAAACCAAACTCAGTCAGTCAGTCAGTCCTCAGTCATGTCATGGTTCAGATCACTGGCTATCTGGCATGTTTCAGCTTTGTACCTGTGGTCTTGGTTTGACAATGCTGTGTTAGAATACCTCTACCTCTTCTAAATGTATATATGAAATTTTTCAGAAATCTGTGTAAACTCTCACTTTGCAGGGCGGTATACCTCAGCTGTCAGGTTTCACAGGACATGCTGCAAATGACTTGTTCAAACTGATTGTTCAAACTGACTGCTTTGACCTGTCCTATCTGTACTCATGATTTTCTCCAAAGGTGTTTGTTGTTTAGATCTCCCCATAATATTCTTCCTAAATGACAGCAGCATGTAAATAATCAAGTTTGGACCAGACAATCCAGTGATTGACGTCATGATCATCGATCCATGAATTTGGGATACAATGACATGCATGAACCAAGTCAGCAAGCCTGACCACCCAATCCCATTTGTCACTTCTTACGACAAGCATGGGTTACTGAAGACCAATTCGAACCTGGTTCTTCAGGGGTTAACTGTCATGACATGCAGTGCTGAGGGATTTGTTCCCATGTTATATTGGCAGGCTGTGATATCCATGAAAAACTGTTGATGACTTGGTGGTATGATTTCCTGCACTGATCATGCTCAGTGGCCGCTTCATGTCCATGTGTTATGAGGAGCAAGTCTCATGCTGGAAGTCTTATTCTCTGTTCCAGGTCCAACAGGCTACAGTATGGGTAAGTATTCGCACTTCGACATACACCATGTACTTTATTGATGGATATGCACATATGTATATGAATATATATACACCGCTAGCAGATGCTGTCTGGAGCAATATGACACACTATGATTATACTGAAATCATATTGGTATCCTGATGACATTCATTGAGCAATTAATGTGTGGTCAATTTTGATAACTAACGTATTCATGTATGGTTTCTAAGCATGCAATCGATTCCCCACATGGGTACAATGTGTGAAGCCCATTTCTGGTGTCCCCTGCCGTGATATTGCTGGAATATTGCTAAAAGCGGCGTAAAAACGTACTCACTCACTAACTCACTCTAAGCATGCAAAGGTTCTTATCATTATCTATGGCAGAATCTAGCTGGGTGTAACAGTGAAAGTAATTCTGAAAATAAACAATATGATGTCACAAATAATTCACCGGTCTACTTGTCCAGTATGAAATCATACATTGCATGAATGATCCCATCCCAGGTTGGGTCAGTAGATCCATAAACCATGTAATTGACTTGAAATCGTATTTAATGTACCCCAATGCTGCCATGAATGCTCTCCCTCTGTAATTACTTACTATTTCCCTGTCCTCATTGCACCCCTAATGTGTTACCCTGCTTAACTCACTGCCCAACGTCCCCCCCCACCTGATGCATCCTCCATATCCTCTCCTCCCTCTGGCTACAACATTGCATCCCCTAATGTGTTACCCTGTGTAACTCCCTGCCCAACGCCCCCCACCTGATGCATCCGCCATATCCTCTCCTCCCTCTGGCTACAACATTGCATCCCCTAATGTGTTACCCTGCGTAACTCACTGCCCAACGCCTCCCCCACCTGATGCATCCTGCCCAACGCCATATCCTCTCCTCCCTCTGGCTACAACATTGCATCCCCTAATGTGTTACCCTGCTTAACTCACTGCCCAACGTCCCCCCACCTGATGCATCCGCCATATCCTCTCCTCCCTCTGGCTACAACATTGCATCCCCTAATGTGTCACCCTGTGTAACTCACTGCCCAATGTCCCCCCCACCTGATGCATCCACCATATCCTCTCCTCCCTCTGGCTACAACATTGCATCCCCTAACGTGTCACCCTGTGTAACTCACTGCCCAACGTCCCCCCACCTGATGCATCCACCATATCCTCTCCTCCCTCTGGCTACAACATTGCATCCCCTAACGTGTCACCCTGTGTAACTCACTGCCCAACGTCCCCCCCCACCTGATGCATCCGCCATATCCTCTCCTCCCTCTGGCTACAACACATGACCTGTTACAACAAGGATTCTATGACACTTAGACTTTATAAATTGAACAAACAAATTGGTTACATTCTAAGATCAAAGCATTAATGTATACTTTTCCTATATACATACTAGTATATGCTCACCATGGCTTTTACTTCTGGTGATGAAGTTAACCTCTAAGAACTTACACACATTTTACTCAGAATATTTTCTCTGATATATCTCTACATTTGCATGTATGCTCACAATGGCTTTTATTTTCGGTGATGAAATTAACCTCTAAGAACTTCCACGCATTTTATTCAGAATATTTCGACTGATGTATCTATCTAAATTTGCATGTATGCACACAATGGGTGGGGCTTTTTTGGAGATAGTTATCCATCTTAAATGATGAAGGGCTTGGAGTCACCCATCCTTGACAATCCTTGCCTCGTCAGCATGCTGATTGGTCCAACCTCTTTGGTCATGTGGACAAAGTGTCAGACCTCAGATCAGAAGGTCCACGTTTGGAATCCAATCACAGGAAATATTATGGCCACTAATTTGGCGACCAACGGGGAGCTGAGCAGGTTCATATCTACTTTGAGCAGAATAAGTCTTGGTACTCAGAAGATGCCTTCTGATGACTTGGGAGTAGGTAGCAGGGCGTGCAGTTGTCCTTACCATGTCATCTCACTCATGGGGTTATCTTCTTTGGATATGTGGACAAAGCGTCTAACCTTAGATCAGATAGTCTGTGGTTCGAATCCCATCAGGAGTTGTATGGCTGCCACACAATGCTCACTTTCATGCCTGTCACACATCATTCTGCTTCTTTGACTCCCTAGGCTTCAGTCATTTCATCTTATAGGACTCCAAGGTTTGATGCAGCAACTGAAATCTTGATGTGTCACAAAATGTTTTGTGGTGGATTCCACAAGAATGGTGGCTAATGGTTCAATCATCTCTCACAATGGGTACAATATGGGTCATTTCTTGTGATGACAGGTTGTTGGATTGGTACTGTTTATAGAAGGGGCGGTGGGGTAGCCTAGTGGTTAAAGCGTTGGCTCATCACGCCGAAAACCTGGGTTTGATTCCTGACATAGGTACAATGTGTGAAGCCCATTTCTGGTGTCCCCCGCTGTGATATTGCTGGAATATTGCTAAAAGCGGTGTAAAACCATACTCACTCACTGTTTTAGAATGTGGCGGTACAGATGTCACATCCAACTCAATACCTTTTGATGATACAGATTCTGAACATTGCTTTTTGGCTTTTCTCAGGTGGGCATACTACTTATTTTTTAACTATGCAAAAACAATCACGTAGGTGTGCTTTTTTACTACAAGTGTGTACATGGCAGCAGGACCATTATCCATCTGTAGCAATGCTGGTGGTTGTATCATTACATGTTTTAGATCATAATATTCTATTTTTTGATAAAAATAGATTTGACCTGGTCCCCTGACAATGTCATTAAGGCATGTGCATGTTGTTTTCCCTGCAGCATGGAGCTTGTTGTGCATGCAATCGTCATATATAGTTGATATTTCCACAGAACATTTGACATAGTACTGTGTTTTCTGTCATTGTCGAGTCTTTTGGAACCATTTGAGATATGAAAAGTGTTTTTGGATTCAGTATTGAGGAGACCATGTCAGCCATTTGTACCTATACATGTACCAGTGGGGCATGGTGGGCCATGGTGGGCAAGCTGTCTAAGGTGCCAGGCTAGTGATCCAGCGAGCTTGGAGGTTCCGGGATCGAGCCCACCTGTGACCGGGTGTAAAAATCTTGGAGTCAACTTTGTGTGCAGACTCTTTCAGTGTTGTCACAACCCATAGTGTACAGTACACAACCCTGTGCACTTAAAATAACCCACAAATCCATTGGTAAAAGACCAGATGGTGGCCACATGAATACATGCAAACACCTAGTTGCGGGTACAGCAACATGCAGTAAACTTGGACAAAGTACTGTGATTATGTGTCTCAGTCCATCCAGCTGTGAATGGGTACCCTGTAAGGATGGGAAGGACATTATCTTGATGCGTCTAATGGCTGCAAGAGTTGTATTATCCCCAGGGAGTTGAGATTGAAAATATGATGCACCATTGAGATTGACATCCAATGATCGAGGGAAAAACAAAGTGCCTTTGAGCAGCTTAGCTGGATTTTGGCGCTACACATATATTAGTATGGATGTGAGCTCCGAGCCTTCAGGAATCCATGCTTATGGTAAGAGACAACAAACGGGTGGTCAGACTCACTGACTTGGTTGACACATGTCATCATATCCCGATTGCATAGATCAATACTTGTGCTTTTGATCACTGGATTATTTGGTTTGGACTTGATTATTTACAGATCTCTGCCATATAGCTGGAATATTGCTGAGTGCAGTGTTAAACAAACAAACAAACAAACCAATGCTTACATGTTTGTCCTTATCTGGTACGAATGCTCTAATGCTGTGGTCATAAGGCTGCCTAATCCCCTCTAGTAGTGGCTCATCATCCACTGGTTGGAGCCATGGAAGACCCTGTTGTCTAAGGCACTGCAGTTCGCTTCGCAAAGTTGCGTTTTATTGGCATGCATGATCTTGGGTATGAATGTTGGTTTGAATTGTTCCTGTTTCTGGGTTTGTCAGCATTGTAACAACGGTTTTAAATTTAGCCGAAGTCGACATCTCAAACCTCTTTACTGAGGACTTTTCTCCTATGTCAAGCTAACACACCATGATGACACAAATACTGTTCAAGGTGGCATTAACCTAACTGAAATTAATTTTAGGTTATTCTTCATTAGAAGGTGAGTACTATTTCATGCTATCATCCTCCAGCTTGTTGATCATGGAGAATGTTTAAACCTCACTGTGCACTGCTTCTGCATGGGCTTGGCTTGATGTGAAGAACAACTGCGTAAAAATGATATTGATATGACTGGATAAATTTAATGCTCACATGCAACGTAAAACACAACTTTGCAGATTCTGATACCTTTCGGTATGGACTTACAGTAACAAATTATCAAAAAATGCAAATTCAACTTATAAAGTTGAAAAATAATGCGATGAAAAAAACCCCGTGTTCAAACGATTCACTAAATTCACCCCAGCTGGGGTGAAAAGTGGTTTCAACAGCAGTGTTGCACTGCGCTCATGGCACATGCGCAGTGAATAGGTTTGCACAGTATTATTCGTTACACTGCTATATAGCGTCCAATCAAACGCTAGATGACAGAACAGATTTAACCAATCAGACAACGGCTACTATTTAGGGTTCGGCGGGACTTACAAAATGGATTTTCTTTTCCCCCGGTCGGCAACACTGATCTCACAACAAATGAAAACCCGCATAAAACACAGCTGTATGACCTGGAGAATATAGGCTTTTGGGTTTCCGTTGACATGGTTATCATTAGCTAATATTTCCGCAAGCTGACATCCTTGAATACTGACAAAATGCTATTTGCAGCGACTGTTTACTCACAGTTGTGGCGTGCTCCGTCTGCATCACTCGGAAGCGATCGTACGGAAAATAGCATTCGGAATCGTTCGGGTACAAAACTTTTTCGAGGTAAAAGTTTAAGGGGGTATGTGCGAATGTCAACTTTCGCGATTTGGTAAGCTGTGGTCAATTTAAAAGGTTACCTGACGCAACCTTCCACAAGGTTTTGTTAGACTCAGTATAGCAGTGTAACGAATAATACTGAGCCTAAGTTTACTTAGTCTGGTAAGGCATTAAAACCAGGGGGAAAGCTCTGATTCTAGGATTTACATCATCACCATCCCACCTGACCTTACCATCCTCCATATCATCATTGTCATGGACACATGGCAGTCACATGATAAGTGCATGTTATTATAAAACATCATGTGACCATAAGCTATTTGCATGCATATTATGTTTATTTTGACAAATCCTCCCATATGAACATAAATAATTCTTTCTTAGGTTTCATTTCCAACTGTGTTTTTTCTTTTAAGATTTCTTCTTAATTATGATTACAGAGGTGATTTTGTACTGAAAACTTTAGTGGTACCTGGTAATGATCATAAATTTTGAAGTACAACGTTTTTTCCATGATCATGTCATGTTGTGTTGATGACAACATTGATTTTTATATTTAAAAAAAGAAGAAATCAAGCTAGAATTTATTTTAATCAAACTATCTGCCAGTGTGGTGATGTTTTACTCAGAAAAGATATACAATCTCCATGGTATCAGATTTTGGATGGGGTTCTTTCACATATAAAGTTGAGCCTCAGGCTATTGCCGAATCCAGATTTCCATGCTATTTCTGTTCAGGTATAAACACATTGGTGTTTATTTTTTGCCATAAAATGTGAACCCTGGCATGCTTGTCTAAAACTGCATCTACCAGAAAGTAATGGCTTTTCCAGTCTTCCTCGCACTGAAAGAAAGCAGTTGTCTACCTTTCATCTGTCTGGAATGTGTATGCTGCCTAATTGCCTAATTTACCTGCGTACCTTGGGCACTATCTAGCTTTAGCCTCGAATGTTATCATTTAATACAAGGTGAGGTTATGTTTCCTGTAGAAGTGGGTTCAATAATATTTTGAGAAAACTTGAGTTTGAAATGGATCTGCCAGGATTTGCTACACAGGTTTTTGTGAACTGGTTTAACAGAGCTTCTCATGTGGCATGTTTCTTGTCATGATGCGAAATTTAATCAAATTTGTCAGCAGGTAGCCATCTGGTGGATGGATTCCTATTATACGGGTTTAGATCATCAAGGTTACATAGATTTTGCCTAGTTATCACAGGTGTGATGTGTATGTCTGATGATAACTTTCAATCAGTGTAATGTTTTGTAAGCCTTTGATTGGATATTGAAAGAGCCAATTAGTTTATCTTAAACGGTAAGGAATTCAGAGTGAGTGAGTGAGTTAAGACTTTTAAGTCACATCGGCAATATTTCAGCCATATCGTGACTGCAAACAAGTTATAATTTTTACAATAGATAAAGGTAAGTTATAAAAACCTGTCAGCGAAGGACAGTAAAACAACCAGTTTATCACAGATTTCAATTTAAAACTAGTAATTAACACTAAAATACACTAACTATAGAGGGCGATACAATATAAAAACAGGCTATAGATCGCCAACAACTGAAGGTAGAACACCACACTAGGGTAAGGAATTCAGATGTTGAACTTGTAGGGCGTTAATCCCTTAAACTTTTCCTTGTTTTGGTGTTAATATTATAAGTTTTAGATATATTGAAGTAAAGGTGTATTGCAGTTGTACTTTAAATACACAATTGTATTGTCAACTGTGTGTAATTAGTTGGGGGAAAGCTGCAAAATTGATGATGCAGCAATATTCACTCACTCAGTATGTGTAATATCAGATTCAATAGTTGCATGTTTTAAAAAATAAAGTTTACATGATAAAACATCAAATTTCAGATTTTGCCCTGTGCAGCATAGCAAGTGTTGTAACTTCAGATTGTAGTTACTTCCCTTTGATTTGAGTTATGACAGGCAGGAAACTCACCAGCTTTGACATTTGCAGCAATACTTTATTCAGTCCCATCTCATTGATTAGTGTAATTATCAAGCCTTCAAGCTGGTGTAATACTATTGTAGTGTTCAATAATTGCAGTAAAATCTTAACCGTGAAGAGAGCACCAACTATCACCAAGTTAATACCTAGTTCTAGGGTGCACTGGTAAGTGACAATATCATGCAGGTAGCTATTCATTTGCTAAGCCTAAAAAACATCTCAAAACAAAACTGAATTATATTTCAACCAGCCAAACAGCGACTAATTGGGTTTCCAAAATGTCACGGTTTCTGTATTGACGAGGATTCAGTGTTTAACATGCAGCCCTATTGCAAAAAGAAATCATCTACTTTATTAAGTTTATAAATCGTGTGTATGTAATCACATGCTGTATTATGGGAGAAGGTAGGGTGAATATTTGGGTATAATGTTTTATTCAAGATTATTGCCATCTCATAACAACTTGCATGCTTGTGCTTGTGACTTGTACTAGTCCAGACTTACTCTGGTTCAATAGTGGGATTCAACTGAGAACGAGCACACTGACTCCATGCTGACCGACCTGTAAAGACCCGGCTTAGAACTGGTCTTCTGTAATCAGTGTTTGTCGTAAAGGACGACTAATGGGTGGTCAGACTCGCATATACCTATGAAGATCCAAGCTGAAATTACCGTAGTCTTCAGCAATCCAGGCTTGCTGACTTGGTTGACACATGTCATTGTTTCCCGATTGCATAGATCAATGTTGATGATGTTGATCACTGGATTGTCTGGTCGAGACTCGATTATTTACAGACTGATGCCATATAGCTGGAATATTGCTGATTGTGGCATAACACACACCAACCAACCAACCAACCAAGCTGACCAGTTTGTGTTTTAGTACCTTAATGCGGTATCAGAAAGTACAAACTTTATCCCCCCAAAATGTTTTTAAAGCAAGGGGATAGAACCAACAAACTGTCTCTGTCTACAGAGATACTTTATTCACTTGACCATGGAGACAATGCTACCAGAGAATGATAGACCTTTCAGGGTGGGAAGTATAGCAAGAAGTAATTGGAAAATTTGATAACATGTCCATTACTTTCTGACAGTTGACAAATTTTTATTCCTGTTAGTGTAGGTTGTTTTTCAGATATGATGTGGGGTTTTTTTTAGCACAAATAGATGTTTGACAAAATATATTATATTAGTTGATGAATCAGGGCAGGTATTTATTGGCTTCTTTGACATCCAGCATAAATAGGATTAAAACTGGTTCTCAGAATCTTGCTTCGATCATTCCTCATCTATCTCAGCAGTAAGGACAAGAATGAAATGAGAATTAGCCTTAAAATGAAGGTGTCCTTGTGCGATTATGTAACCATGGAAACCAAGTCCTGATGAGAAAAGAAATAGGTAGTTTTGAGGGATGTGTGGTGGATGGCAGAAGTTGTTGTTGCAGGTGAGAAGAGTATAGATTTAATGTAATGAGGTAGACTTCAGTGGGGTGTCAACTGGGGTAAGGGTGATGTTGTTAGGACTTAGGTGGGGTGGACTTCCATTATGGTGAGGCAGATGTGGACTGGGTTTGGGATGAGGTTGATATTGGATGGATTTGGATGAGGCTGGGGTTGGGGTTGGGATTAGGAGGGGGTATGGATGACTTGAGTTTGGGTGAGGCAACTCACCAGGGTGACTCACCACTTGAGTTTGGGTGAGGCAGATGTTGAAGGACTGGGTTTGGGATGAGGCTGATATTGGATGGACTAGGATTTGGGTGAGGCTGGTCCCGTTGAATCAACTAAAAATTGTGAAGATGAGGCAGTATTTTCCACAGTCTGCTATAAGGGTCGTAATTGGTCAAAATCAGACACGTGACCTAAAGCAGCCAATCATGTTCTGACAATGGATACCGTCCCTCGTGAAACGAAAACCTTTAGATTTAGACAAAAGTTTTGGGTAAAATAATGCTATTCTGAACATATTAAGCAGAAATCGCTACCTATCGTAAATTATGGAACTTATTGGACATATCGAGGTAGGTTATGACCTGGGACAAAAATGCTTCATGTATATATTTTCGCATTAAACATCGTGTCCGGCGTGAAGATTGTGACAGCCGAGATGTCACTTGTCAGTCAGTGACTTGACTTACATTACATGATCGCACAAAAGATGGAAATAGTGATTTTATATGTACGTTTGACAACTTTTATGAATGTTGTTGTTGATTTTATTCATTAGTTTATTCAATTTATTTAATGAATTCCTCGAAACATCGTTACTTTTGCTCTTTGACAATGTTATTGTGGACCCGTTGCGAAGCATGTGTCCGAGAATCGTTGTTTTCAACTCGTGAAATGCAGATTGAAGTTCACCACAGGTATATAAACGTTAATTATTTGCACATTTCACAGGCATTTAGATAGCGAATGACATTCTGAACACATTTATCGAATTTAGTTGGATCGCTTTCATTTTCTGATTGTGTCAATTGTAATGTAGGTCTAATGAACATTCTCGAAAAACAAGCAACACGTACGGCAGACTTTTCAACACATTTATTAACAGTATATCGTTACGAATACTGATTACTTTGTCTCTCCGGATAAAAACTAGTTCAGCCGGAATTTTCAGACCCCGTCGGCATAAGCCGCCGGTAATTTTCAAAACCAGCGGGAACACTGGGTGAGGCAGATGTTAGGTGGACTGGGTTCAGCATGAGCCTTATTTTGGGTGGACTGGGGTTAGCACAAGGCTGATAATGTTGGACAGGGGTAAGGCTGAGTTAAGATAGCCAGGGTACTGGGGTGGAGTTGATAGCGTTGCTACTAGGGTAGGTAGGGCTGAGTTGATAGCCAGGGTACTGGGGTGGAGTTGATAGCGTTGCTACTAGGGTAGGTAGGGCTGAGTTGATAGCCAGGGTACTGGGGTGGAGTTGATAGCCTAGCCAGGAGTACTACTAGGGTAGGTAGGTAGGGCTGAGTTGATAGCCAGGGTACTGGGGTGGAGTTGATAGCATTGCTACTAGGGTAGGTAGGGCTGAGTTGATAGCCAGGGTACTGGGGTGGAGTTGATAGCCTTGCTACTAGGGTAGGTAGGGCTGAGTTGATAGCCAGGGTACTGGGGTGGAGTTGATAGCCTTGCTACTAGGGTAGGTAGGGCTGAGTTGATAGCCAGGGTACTGGGGTGGAGTTGATAGCGTTGCTACTAGGGTAGGTAGGGCTGAGTTGATAGCCAGGGTACTGGGGTGGAGTTGATAGCGTTGCTACTAGGGTAGGTAGGGCTGAGTTGATAGCCAGGGTACTGGTCAGGACTGAGTTAGGATAGTCCGAGTACTTCAGTAGGGCTTAGTTAGGATAAGCAGGGCCCCTATTCTCGAAAGGATCCTAGCCCTAATTTTGATCCTAGGGTCTAGGATAGGTGTCCTACCTTATTCTCGAAAAGTATCCTATCGCTAGGATATCCTAACTTAGGACAAATACTAGGATAGGTTCTGACTTGTCCTAAGTCTATCTTAGTGGAAGTTCACACCCCACTGAAATGTGGTTCTTGTTTGTTCACCAATTTTGATGTTGTCAAACAAAATAACTCGCCTAAATTGCCTTTGAATTTACAACAGCACACAGTTTTCATGTGTTACGAAGGGTTTTTTAGTTTATATTATCAATTTATCGGTAATGAATAGACACACTTGTTGCAGTGCACACATTCTTCAAATCAACAAGAGATTTGTTCAATTCTTACCTATTCTTGGCCTTTTTAATCACAACATTGCTCTTTTCAGTCACATTGCCGTGAAATGTCAATGTCAAGGCCAACTTGATAGGGGAAGTAACTCCTGTTTAATTTCCAAGGTGAATTTTTCAGTTTGTGAGATGACACATAATGAGAGTTCAAGTCATGATTTTCATTGAAAAAAAAATGCAATGAAAATATTTTTTGCACATATCTTTAATATCCTTAATGTTTTTGGGCAGACTTTCAAATTCTGAAGTAAAATTGTTACTGACTTGTCAAAAATGAATTTTCAAAAGCTTCAAAACTCATATAATGTGATGAAAATATCGATATTTTTTTCTAGATCTAAGTCCATCAAAGCTGAATTTCCTTATATTATTTTTTTTTTATGGAATGAATCATGGGTAATATTTAGGGGAATCCCAAACTTAATGAATGCTTTTCTATCTCACCTACTAAAGAGCTCGCTATCCTAGCTAGGATAGGTAGCACAAGTTATGACAAGGATAGGATCATTTCGCGAATGGGTCTTATCCTAACGGTAGGATGTCCTAACTTCTGTCGTAACTACTTAGGATCTGTCTTAGCTGGGACACTTTTGAGAATAGGGGCCAAGGGTATTAGGGTAGGGCTGAGTTAGGATAGCCAAGGTACTTTGGTAGGGGCTGAGTTAGGATAGCCAGGGTATTTGGGTAGGGCTGAGTTAGGATAGCCAAGGTACTTTGGTGGGGCTTAGTTAGGATAGCCAGGGTACCTGAGTTAGGATAGTAGTTAGGATAGCCAGGTAGGACTGGTTAGGGCTGAGTTAGGATAGCCAGGGTACTTTGGTAGGGCTTAGTTAGGATAGCCAGGGTACTGGTTAGGGCTGAGTTAGGATAGCCAGGGTATTAGGGTAGGACTGAGTTAGGATAGCCAGGGTACTGGTTAAGGCTGAGTTAGGATAGCAGGGTACTTCGGTAGGGCTTAGTTAGGATAGCCAGGGTACTGGTTAAGGCTGAGTTAGGATAGCAGGGCTTAGTTAGGGATAGCCAGGATAGCCAGGGTACTGGTTAAGGCTGAGTTAGGATAGCCAGGGTTTAGGGTAGGGCTTAGTTAGGATAGCCAGGGTACTGGTTAAGGCTGAGTTAGGATAGCCAGGGTACTTCGGTAGGGCTTAGTTAGGATAGCCAGGGTACTGGTTAAGGCTGAGTTAGGATAGCCAGGGTACTGGTTAAAGCTGAGTTAGGATAGCCAGGGTTTTAGGGTAGGGCTGAGTTAGGATAGCCAGGGTACTGGGGTTAAGGTTGACTAGTAACATTATTTTAGCAAAAAAATAGGGAAATGGGTTCTTTCCAGATTTGACCTTCATGTTTCTATATAACACATCAAAATCAATTTCCATTCATGCACTCCTTGGATGTGATGGAGATCAATATTCCATAACAGGGTTTGTAGAAATCACAGTGATAATTGCCTTATCTTACCCTGTATTAAGCTGTTATTGATTTCATTAGCACAAAAACATAAGCATGAGATGAAACCCTCAAGATTTATTTGTTTTGTCCTTAAAAGCTTCAACATGTCAATAGAAGCTTTAATTGCCAGTTTCCTCACTACAGGATATGTCTAAAAACTATGACTGAATATGTAACCCCATGCCAGGATCAATAGCATCCTTCGCATTCAGCATCTCATGTCAAGCTCTGTGCTTAATGACATGATATACTGAGATTGATCTTTCATACCTGGCTCCATGGATAGACAGCTGTAGAGGAATGATTGAACACCATCAAGGATGTCATAAAGTAAAGAAATGCTTTTGCTTGTTTGATATATTGTATATACAATGTTAGAATGAGCTAGGCATTACTTTGATTCTGTAATTTGATAGATGCATTCTCTCAAGATTTGAAGGATGAATTGTCTTGTACTATATTCACCAGCTGGGACGTACGATACCATATGATTCTAATTGGTACCAGTCACATTCTTGCTTTTGAAATCACTTTCAAGGAAGTCATGTTAATGGATATTTGGCCATAATAGGTATAGTGTCACATCCTTTAAACGGAAAAAGTGATCTTACAAGACGTGATACAGATTTTATTTCTCATAAAATATTCTGAGGAATTAGTCTTTTACGTTTCTTTTTCATCTGGTGCTGGTAAGTTTATTCCTGTCGTACAGAATCATTCTCATATCGAACATCTGAGCCTGAGGGTGTGGAGTGAATCGTCAGAGTTCTCTCCCCTGTTGGAAGCGGGTGAAGCTCATCATTGCAGAGTCTGGTGTGTAGCCAGCTGCTGCTTATAGTGGCTGCTTGGTCCCCCAGCCTGCCGGTGTAGTAGCTAGTGGCATTGATTTTGTACATCACAATATGGAGATGGCTACAAACCACAAGAGCCAGGCAGCTACAGGTACTGTTTGACATCAGTAATACTTTCTGTGGTAGATACACACCAGGGTTTTGTGACATCAGGGGAGTTATTGTACTGTTATGCTGTGGAATGGCTTGGTAGATATCTCACAAGCATCGTTGCTGGTTCCAGTGACTCATGTCCTTGCTTGCGTGATAATATATCCTGGTGCAGCTGGTGCACAGATAGATGGACCTTGACAACTGTGATGTGAATGTACACTTTATCAACAAGTTGCTGCAGTATAACATCTGTCCGGTGTATATAAGATTTATAACATGCTACATCTAATGGGGATATAGGGTTTAGCTAGATGGTTAATCACCGGGATGTCAGGGTTCACACAGATGAAGTAGTACCTGCCTTGCTTTTCAAGTCATCAGCAGTGATTATACCCTGTGTTACTGGACCATGACCACAAAGTCAGTTCATGTTTATTGGGTTGCATATTACTTTCAACTTAAGTTCAGCTTACTATTTTTAGCCGAGCTTTGTTCAGTATAATGCTGTTTAAATGTCAGGAAGCTAATGTATGTTTTTACGATATGATACATGTCATTACAAGAAGTATGAAACATGTATTATTTGTTGTGTGAATTGATGCAGTAATATTGTTAAATGTAAATGTCCACGGTTACCTAGTTAAACATTACAACATTACACAAGCATAAATGTTTTAGGCATATGCTCATTGTGTTCAATACAAATTATAAGGCTTGTCGATTTCAAGAACAATGCATTAATTTTAGTTTTAAGTGCAGTTCAGGATTGACTTTTCATTTTTTGGTCCCTTCCTTACCATGATTACAATACAATTATATCACACTTTGCATGCTCATTGGTAATGGGGGCGGTGGGGTAGCCTAGTGGTTAAAGCGTTTGCTCGTCCCGCTGAAGACCGGGTTTGAATCCCCACATGGGTACAATGTGTGAAGCCCATTTCTGGTGTCCCATGCCGTGATGTTGCTGGAATATTGCTAAAAGCGGCGTAAAACCAAACTCAGTCAGTCAGTCAGTCATTGGTAATGCTTCATCTAAGATTATTCCTTGCATTTATAATGAGCTTGATTCATCTCCAAGGTATTTATCACTATCATCTTCCCTAAGCTCTTCATAAATATTGTCGTATTGTAATATCATGACTATGCATGGATAAGCCTTGATCCTTCATATGGTTGTCTTGTACACATTGTTGTTTCCCAGGGGGATTATCCCTTTCCAGGATCTGCATACCTTAGGTAATCAAAACTCGGCTGACTTGCTGGAAGAGTGCAAATGAAGCCGATTGGGTTGTTTGCTAGGTTGAACATGGCAAATAGCCTTGCACCTCCATGACTTGTGAAATGAAATATCGAGCTTTTTAGGTTTGGTTCCAGAACAAGTACAGTCCGACAGTTTGTTTTGATAGAATCTAGTTCAAACAGTGAAACCTTTCCTGTGATAAAACATCAGATGTTCAGGTTCAAATTTATGAAAAATAAAGTTCTGGAGATAAGCCTACTTTATCTAGACTGGTTCACGTATGAACTGTACCCAGTGTGTGTGTTTCACAATGTATTTGCTGGTTTTAATTAGCTTGACAAAATATAGATTTTAGGTAAGCTGAGCTATATAATATCGAGAGGAAAGAGTACTATCTCACCTATTTCCTCTGAGGGAATTATGTTAGATTGCGTAATTTTTGTCCAGGTCCAAATCAGAAGCTGTTCAAGTGCGTAGCTCATCCCTGATAAGTGGGCTGCATAACAGTCGGAGGTTGATGGTTGAAATGTTTACGTCTTTCATTGCTGACAGTTTGCAGTGCTGTAGCTGTTCTGTTTGATTGCTTAACTTGTTTTTATATCTATGATTTTGAAAGAAGGCAGCTAGGTTACTGTCTGTAACACAGCAATATACAGACCCAGGTTGGCCAACCAGCCTGTTGCTTCTGTCCAGAGACAAGATCAGACATGAGGACTGGTTGTTCTTTGAAGGTCATTGCTGCCTACCACATAGGCTTGAAAAACCCCTTGAAGTTTTAGGCCTTACTTCAAATGCCTTGCCAAAACCAAAACAGCTTGAAAATGCGGGAAAAATAAAAAGGTGTAAACTGTTTGTGACAACAGCAACATATAAAAGGCCTTGAATTTCAGTGTTTAATCACATCCGTATGAACCTTGTTTTAGTAACATCTCAGGACAAAACCCATCCTCGCCCCTCTCCATTGCTAACCAAGGCAATCGGTTTTTCACTTAATGACCTATTATCACCAGTGTGCAAATGTGTTTCCAGTTATTTAATGCTGCATAATCCTGTGAAAATGTACCATTTGTGATAATACCTACATTTTTCATTTTTATGGTTCTGTTTCAAATCTTTGAGGAGAATGTTAGTTCTGGGACAATGTATGTCGACCGAAAAGTATTATGTATTATACTGGGAGTAACATATTTGTCAGTAGCTAATGTACACCTTTCCCAAATCAGCAGTGTTATGCTTTTCACAAGTTGAGCACAGACAAATAGACTTAAAAAAAGTATCTAATTCCGCAAAAAAAAACTTTTGTCCTTTTTGTGAACACCTGGTTTTATATCACTGATGTTGGATGTCCTGTTCACATGATTGATATTACTGTTTGGCCTTTTAAGCCTCATGGAATCTGTTTCATCAAATAATCAATCCTTATTATTCCCAGGAGTTGTGTTTTATATTCACTGATAATGACGTTTAATGTTTACAGTGGATGTCCCCATTGCTACTAGAGCCCTCGCTATATGGTATCAAAATGGCAACAATGATTAGTTGAAAGCAATCAACTGAAACCTTTATGGTGTTCATTCTGTGAACAGAATAGCCTCTCAGGTAATTGCTTGTTTTCATCAGGTTGTCATGGTAACATATGATTTGTTGATATCTATGTGACAGTAAGTATGATGTCTGTTACCAAACAGGTACAGGTACTAATTATTTCCTTGTCACCCGAGAGACCATTGCTGCTGTATATAGGAGAGACATAATGGCAGCTGTCCTGGCAAGGGATAAACTAATCTCAGATTTCAAGAAATGGTGAGAGCAAAATGATTCCCTGAACAAATGTCTGAAAGTGATTATAAATCTTGATAAATGGGAAACCCTGAATCAGTGAATTTAAAAAACAGTCGAGATATTTGTTTACAAGTAATCCCTTAACAGTAAATCAACATCTCGTATTAGACTGTATTCTCTGAGCAGTATTTCAGTTACAGCGACAGTTTAATGGTATTTCTTTTGTGGTCAGGTAGATATTTCTGTTAAAATCTATGAAGGTCCGGGTTAGAATGAGCCTTCAGTAACCCATGCTTGTCGTAAGAGGCAACTAACGGGATTGGGTGGTCAGGCTCTCTGGCTTGGTTGACAAATGTCATCGGTTCCCAATTGTGCAGATCGATGTTCATGATGTTGATCACTGGATTGTCTGGTCCAGACTCAATTATTTACAGACCGCCGCCATATAGCTGGAATATTGCTGAGTGTGGCGTAAAACTAAACTCACTCACTCTGTTAAAATCTAAATTGTGTGTACTTGTAGTTTGTTTTGTTGTTTAACACTGCATACACCTATGTGGAGATGGTCTGTAAATATTCGATCCAATCCCATTAGTCGCCTCATGGCATGCACATGTTGCTGAAGACCAATGCTAACCTAACAAGGGCTGTGTCTACTTGTAAAATGGTTTAATATTTGCTCCCATTATGTGATAACAATGGCTTTTCAATACTTTAAAAAACAAAGAATACAAATCTGAAGCGATTTTGGCAACAGAAAATCAAATATGATGATAACGATGGTGATAACTAATAAACATTTATTGATCAAAACATACCAAGAGCTTCATATCTTGTGTCATATTATAAAGGACACCCATTTCTCTGAAAATCATTTTAACTAAAGATGATAAAAGCTTCAGTAGTACTAGAATAGAAACTTGTTGATAGGTTACAGGGTAGTAGATGTAGTGATCTTGTCATTTACATATGGATGGAGACACAGAGAGCGTAGTGCTCCATGTACAAGCTTTTTCCATTAAGTTAGAGTGACAGACTCTGTGGCACGTACACCCCTCGTCCGTAACCATCAATCTATAGTTGGAGTAATGTGAAGCCTTACATTTCCAGGTGTGTTTATTTAGATATATCAGAAAATACCTCAACAGTACATTTTCTTCCATCATCATGGTTCTTGTAGAAGATACCTGTTGAAGACCAGGTTAGAATCGGTCTTCAGCAACTCATGCTGAGGCGACTAAGGTGATCGGGTGGTCAGACTCGATGACTTGGTTGACACACGTCATCGTACCACAATTGCGTAGATCAGTGCTCATGTTGTTGACCACTGGAGATATCTGGTCCAGACTCAATTATTTACAGACCGCCACCATATAGCTGAAAGATTTCTGAGTGAGTTTTAAACAACAAACCAACCAACCCAAATCTTGTGGAAGTTTCATCATGTTGAAGGCCCAGGTTCGATTCCCCACATGGGTACATTGTGTGAAGCCTATTTCTGGTGTTCCCCGCCATGATATTAATGGAATATTGCTAAAAGGGGTTAAAACTAAACTCATTCACACCCTTAAAAAAGTTTCACATCCATTCATGCATCCTTACTGACCAGGTAATGAGGCCAGACTCTCATTTTCCTCAGTTCTAATTTTTCTTCTTCTTTTCCTTTAACTTCTTTTCTTTTTACTTCTTTTCCTACTACTACTCCTTCTCAAAAGGCGGTGGGTTAGCCAACAGGTTAAAGCGTTAGCTCATTCACGCAGAAGACATATGTTCGATTTCCCACATGGGTACAATGTGTGAATTCCATTTCTCGTGTCCCCAGCCATTGCTGGAATATTGCTAAAAGCAGCATAAAACTAAACTCCCTAAGTCTTTTTCTTCTTCAATTGAGATGTATAACACCATGATTTCCTGCTTGTCTGCTGTTTATAAAGTGATTCACTGAGCATATAGCTACATATAAATATCTTCAAGGTTATTTCTCGCAAGGGTTGTTTGGTTTTCATCAGTGGTGTTTGATATACCATTTATCTCATCTTTCAGTATGTTCTCCCCCTTGTTTACCTAGCTGTATGTTAAACATAGACTGTTTATTGGTTTAGAGGGTGCACCTGTTGATGGTTGTGAGGTAGTTTACTATATCATCGGTGAGGCCATTTCCACTTGAGTAGTGAGTAGTCCTTGTGGTAACTGATTTGAAATACACTCAGAGATGCCAATCTTTTCTGTCTCGGCAATCAGACTCTCCATTGAGCTGCTCATCACTAAATGTGTCTAGTAATTGCCAAATATATGAGGATTGTTTTCCAGTTGTTAGAATCTGTGTAATGATACAGATTAAGACTCAGATGGACAATGACTACTACAGACATGCCATGGTTTCCTGGGAGCTCTCCCATCAGTGTCTCATTGCTGTAAGTGAGGTTTATCTCATCCAGTGGTATCATTTGTACAGGCAATTTGCCAGACACAGAACAGTTTGCATGTCCAACTCTCATTACAAACAGCCTTAATGTAGACATTTACGATGGTCCTGTGAGATACGATGGTCCAGTTTCCTCGATCATTTGTCAGTAGTGCACAATGGCGCCTTCATCTCAGGACCTTTAGTTCGCTGTGCTTTGTTGAAACATTAAGACATACCATACTGACTGAGTTTAGTTTTACTCCGCTTTTAGCAATATTCCAGCAATATCACGGCGGGGGACACCAGAAATGGGCTTAACACATTGTCCCCATGTGGGGAATCGAACCCGGGTCTTGGGCGTGACGAGCGAACGCTTTAACCACTATGCTACCCCACCGCCCCTAAGACATACCAGAAGCCCGTAGTCTAGGTTTGAACCCCATGTTAGCCCTGGTTGTAATCCTTGACTTGTCTGCATCAAACCCAGTTTGTGAGTTCCACAAAAGTTGCCTGTGTCTATGACTTGGCATTTTTCATTTTAGCTTTTTCCTACATTTAGTTGATGGTGTAATATACTACTGAAAAGAGGTCAATTATTTTTTCATATGACTGTAGCGAATCTGTCAGGACATGACAGCCTTATGAAAATGAAATTTGTTTTGCAGTTGTATATATTTGAAATTCTTCAAATCAGCTTTAAACTGATCTCAAATACTGTTTAGAGCTAAGTTCATTTGGTTACATTGATTTCTCTTGCTACCATTTTGATAGTTTTAGCAATGTAAATATTTACCCAGACCATTACATGCTGCAAAAAGGGCGGGTGGGGTAGCCTAGTGGTTAAAGCTTTTGCTCATCATGTCAAAGACCTGGTTCTGATTCCTTCGTTGGGTACAATGTGAGAAGCCCATTTCTGGTGTCCCTCTGTCATGCTGGAATATTGCTAAAAGCAGCATAAAACCGTATTCACTCATTCATCTGTTTGATTGGCATTTAGAAGTTGGTGACTAATAAGAAAGTAAGATTCGTTTTGGATAACAACTTCTTTTATTATATATGATGCTTGACAACTGTATAAGAATCCATACCGAAATGTCGCATCATATATAATAAAAGAAGTTGTTATCTATAAAGAATCTTACTTTCTTATTTCACTCATTCACTCACTCATTTTATGCTGCAAACTTTGCACTAAGATTGGTGGCACATGGTTCTGAGTAAAGTCACAAATCAGGTGACGTTAACCACTGTAATTGGCTTAGCTTCTGTGACTTCTTTAGTTCGGTCCTGCCCTGGAATGCACATGCCTCTGTTCACACAACATTAATTTACCTTTCAGTGTCTCACAGGCAGCTTTGCTTGTACACTCCCTAGGGAGTTGAGAATGAAATCATTATTATTTTTTATATCTGCCATGTATCAAAAATTCTTGGTTAATAATGATGAATTGATGCGAAACGAAATAATTCGTGTGAAAGGAATTCGTGAAATGAATTCATAAAATGGCAAAACCAGATTGAGTCAATAGAAAATATCACAATAGATCAGAATTGAACGAAATGTTTGTGTGTGTCTGTCAATGGGTTCTCATAATCACTGTGTAGTTGTTTGTGTTGCTTCAGCTGAGTAGATTGAAAGTGATTTGCATAGGTCAGTTGAAAATGGAGAATCTGTAGTAATGAATGTGATATGGTTGGAACAGTTGATGATGGAATGGAAATGGTTTGAATAGGACAATTGCTACAACAGTGGAAGGTGATGACATCCAATCAATGGCAGCTGAAAGTGCTGTGATGGAGTGCTGGGTACATGGCTGTAATATCTACAGTCTTGTCCGGCTTTGAAGTTGTCAGATACAGACATGTGCTTGTGGTATACATCTGAGGAATACCACAGATTCCAAATACATCCATTTATCAGTGACAAGCAACAGCATGGACCATTAGTGTTCTGGCCAAGTAACTTACAGCATCCATCCTCTGCCTTTACTCCTGCAGTTTGAAAATATATTTGCCATCACATTATTTCATGTTTTCGTAAAATTGTTTGTCTGAGGTTCAGCCATGAATATCAAGTGTTTAAATTAAAAAGTAATATATTCATGTAAGATGATAGTCTTCTGTGACCTTTAGAATCATTTCAGAAGGCAAGTGTGCCACATTTTCTTAGGCACCGCAGTTCACTGCACAGTTCACTATGTAGTTCACTGTGCATAGTTGTTCCCCTTGAGCATACCAAAATCCTGTGATAAATTAGTATTGGTCCTACATTTTCAGTGTGTGTGCGTGTGTGTGTGTTCATCCCTATATTGTGAATTAACTAAAACAGTTAAATGTGCTGTTACACACGCTCCAAGCAGAATGACAACCAGGAATATATGCTTCTCAGTTATTGCTGGTTCTGCCTGAATTACTTGTAGGTTGGCTAGTGTTTGGTGGTGAGGAGTAGATAATACAGCAAGGAGTATTTATTGCCTCTCAGCCATGCACCAAACAGACAGAAACTTGTCTGCACTTCAACATGGCAAAATGGTTTTCATGGAGCTCTGGTCTCTTGAAAAGTAAATTAAGATTTAATTAGGTTTGTGTTTGTGTTACTATTATGCTATATGCCAAATTTATGAAACTAATACATCTTATCAGTTAATTTAACTGTCTAATCAAATTTGCCAGTTTTTGTTCCATAGGAGAAACTTTGATTTACAGACTGGTTCCACAGAATGGCCTTTGTCGTAACATCTCCGTGTAACACAGTGCAAACTTGGATGATAACAAGTTTATTATCATTTTCTGAAAAGTATTTCATGGTGGGTTATTTTTCAAATAATGAGACACTATGATTTCTATGTGGCTATTATGTTATTAATGTTGTTTGGTTCATATTTAGAAGAATATTCTGATTTATTGTCAGATTACACATCCAGTCACAGTATGTCAATCAATTCAGTAAAGAAGGAAATGTCATTTAAGATAAACAACTCAAAAGAAGATAAGATCATGTTTCCTGTGTTTTACATGTTTTTCATATGACATGCCACAGTTGGCCTCCCGCCAACTACTGATCTTCAGTAAACATACACCACACCATACCCACTAAACATAAACATTTTAGAGAACCTTTAAACAATGGCACCAAAGAGCAGACTGAACAAATCATTATTCTGAAATTGGAAGAAAAAAACAAGCAGGTTTGATTAAACAACTGGGTAGAGAGTGTCTGAAAGAAATATGCATCAAGTACTGTAATTGAGGAAATACAATATACAAGAACACAAATGGCCTGGCCATAAGCATTGAGGCATCTTCAAGGTCTTCTGTGTTTTGAATGCCTTGGATACACACACACTCTATGGTAGTTTGTTTCAAAGTCCCTGAACCATATTAATTTCTGAACATATTCAAAAAAAAGAAGATGAAATTCTTTATGTTCATCAAATAGCATCTTCAAAAATGCCAATCAAGCATCACATTATGTTCCCTCTTGCCTAGCCATCCCTACAGTGCTAAAAGTCTAAATGAAGCAAGTCTAGATTACCTCAGGTTCTGAAGGTCCCATCTCACAAGGGCAACTTTTCAATTTAGTTTGGATTATTTTCTACTATCAACATTATATATATTCAGAGACTGTCTAACTGTATGCTTCCTCTGGAGGTTCCTCTTGCATGGAACATTGATTGTAATCAGGTGGGATGTCCATGTTTTACAAGTCTCTAGGGACATGATGTATCATTACATTCACACATTCCACTTTTACATTTGCAAGGAATGTTTATTTTTTTAATTCCAGTGTGTGCCAAAAGTTTCAGGTCTACCTGCCTGATTTTGTCTCTGAGCTTCATTGTCAATTTATTCAGTGCTTACGAGACTGAAAGGTAATTGTTCTGGACATAGCATTCAGGGTCCCAATCCACAAAGTGTTCATAACAATACGACCTGTTGTAACTCTATAGGTTACCAGAGACTTACCACTACCAATGCTTGTGAGTAAAGTTACTAATGGAGTTCAACAAAATGAGTAAATAATTCCTTTTTTATAATGAATACTAGTTTACTTGGCCTCTAGTGTTTGTCCACACTGTAGGATTATGCAGTATCGTTCCTGTTTCAAGGATGATAGATTTTAGGATTACAGTTGTGCATAACAGACCTTGATACTACTAACCCGACTATGTACACATGTTTATCTTTATATTTTCCTCTGCAGATTATACTGTCAGCATGTAGTTGGTACATGCTGATCTTACTCCACAACAAAACCTGTGAAGGTCCGGGTTAGAATGAGCCTTCAGTAACCCATGCTTGTCGTAAGAGGCGACTAACAGGATTGGGTGGTCAGGCTCTCTGGCTTGGTTGACAAATGTCATCGGTTCCCAATTGTGCAGATCGATGCTCATGCTGTTGATCACTGGATTGTCTGGTCCAGACTCGATTATTTACAGACTGTCGCCATATAGCTGGAAAATTGCTGAGTGCGGCGTAAAACTAAACTCACTCACTCACTCCACAACGAGAAATTCTACGCGTCATGTTCTGGAAGTGTGACAAAAGTCACAGACTGCTATCAGTTCTATAACTACAAAGTCAAAACAAGATGGAATTGTCAGTCTTTTGTTTTTTGGTAGATCACAACAATTATCACCACACATGTATCACATGTTGACCAAGAAGGTGTAGTCTCTCGTACAGACCCTGAAGCAAATATATCCAAGAAAGCCCACACAAGTCTAGAAAATGTGGCAAGTCTAGATTTCCTCAGCTTCATGAAAATGAAGAAAGTCTCAGGGCTCCTTTTCATTATATATATTTTTTTTACTATGAACTTTTTTCAGTAAAATATGTTCATTTCAGAGACTAGTTGTTAGTCTAAAGAAGGTGCTGCCTGTCTCTGTATAAAAATCAAGTCATAAGCTTAAATATTTTTCAAGAATGGTTCACAAGTATCTTTAGTGCTGTTCCATGTTGAAGATGTATTGAAATGTCATGATTTTAACCCTTATCCATTCATTACAGAGTCCGTTAGAAACAATGCTAGTGTTGTATGTCTACTAACTGCTAGCACTATATTTAATCAAAAAGGTTTACCATTAGTGTCCTATTTAAAGGGCAAGGGCTCAAGGCCCTTCGAAGATTGGTAATACTGGATCCAACTATTAACTGGTCCACTAAAGACCGTTTGCTAGAAGCACAGGAGTTTTGAAATGGGTTGAATATAGGCATCTGCGAAATGGTTAGAGACACAAATGAGTCAGTTCCAGCACTGGAGGTAAATTGGTCTGGTTTGTATTTGAGTAGGGAAGACTGTATGTGTAGATGTACACATTATCATATATCGTGTAAGAAAAGCCAAGATTTGTCCCTTATGTAAACGCATGGGATGACAAAGAGTAAATATTGGTGTAAGTTTGAGCTGGAATCTGATTAAGATTGTTTTCTCATCTGTTCTCACAAAGTGTTATTTTTATGCCCTCCCTGTTGGATGCTAGTGTTCTCCTTGACCTAATCTTACCAACGTGGAACCATGTGATAATGCCAGTCGGAGACTTCAACTTAGGCATAAAACACAGTTGATTGTTTAAACTCTGACATTTAAGGCGATATCTCTTAGAACCCTCGCACTTCAGATCAAAATACATCCTCGTTTCAAGTTTTTGGTTCTGCTTGTATTGATCAGGTTTAAACGTGGAAGGTAAGATCATTGTAGTACGGGCAGTCAGGACCCAGGACAGCAACAGTGGTGAGTCTGGCGCTGTCCTCATTGGGGGACACACTGTTACAACACGTAATGGTAATATATAGCCTTGAGTAGATACAATGGGGATTTGTAGGGTTGACATTTGCCACCAGTAGTTCTTGCTTATTAATAAAGGCACTGAGGGATCAGCATCCGTTTCACAGAGTAATCTTAGCATTACACCCATCGTAAGTTTGTGTTGAGACTGGTATGTTTAGATCATGTTGTCTGGGAACCCAATGCTGGAATATGGTGATCGGTCATCGTCTGTGGACAGCATTTAAATTAGTCCCTTATTTATATCCAGGATTTGCAAGCTGTCTCAGACAAAGATGCTCTTTGGTCTCTGAATATATAACCATTCTCATGAGGTTTGCCTGAAAAGTACGGTAAATGTTGACAGCTTGCATCACATTAAGGCTTCTTGACACTTTAAACTGACGTGTGATACAACTGATATATCAATATTTTAATCAAACCCAACTCTCTCATCCATCTCCGCAAGATCTCATTACTTGACTGCCTTGATCTCTGAACTGGTTGTAGGCTTGTCTTCCGATTGATCGTTAACAATGTTCAGCCAAGAAATGATTTCCGAGGTATGAATATTATTGTTACTTCATCTTTAGTAGTTTCTTGAAGACTTCCTGTCTGTTCCTCAGAGCGATCTTTTTTACATTAACCATACGTAAACCTGTTGTAAATTAAATGAATTTCAGCATGGAAGCAAGGTCTGCTTTTCCTATAATGGTTATTTGAACAATTACAAGAAAGTCATTTTATGCACCATAACTACAATTTAAACATATCATATATATATGTAGTCTTAAAACTTCATGCTGGCCTGCTGCCAGAGACTGAGAAATTGTACTGAGGACAAATACAACTCCAGGGCAATAATTCTTTACCAATTCTAAGTGTATCAATTTTGCTGCCCATTGGATCTGAATAAAATCATCAAAAAATGTAAACATGATCACTATTTATCTTGTTCAAGCTGGACAAGCAACCTTCTTTGAGTAAGCACGATTGAGTCGAAGTCTATGCTAGTCATCTGAACTAGTCTTTGAAAATATGGATTGGTTTGGTAGCCTTAAGGTATTTGTTCATCCCACCGAGGTCCCAAGTTTGTATTCCCGCCACATAAACACTGGAATGTGCAAGAAAGGATGCGAACCCCAACATCTAGACTAACATATAGTATCTGAGATGGACATATTTTACCCCCAAAAATGTTCTTAAATTATAATAATAAAATATGAAATAAAAAGGAGCCCAGAGACTTTCTTCATTTTCTTGGATATGTTTGTTTCAGGGCCTGTATGACAGATTACCCAACATTACACACTCACTTTTTAAAAATAAAACCAATTTCTGTGGCTGATTTCAGACTGGGTCTGTTACTCAACCGAAGGAACAATAACCTCCAGTGGATTCATGATTCTATTAAATCCATTTGTGATCAGTGTGCCCAAATGTTATAAAGACAGAAAGTCAATGGAGTAGATTAATGTTAAAAATAGAAAAACAGATTGTCCTCAAAGAACTTGCAATTTTAGATCTTGTTTGCAAAATAGCCTCATTTGTGTAATCATGGACAAATCTGCGTTGAGATATAAGATAGTGTGTTGTCATATAAGTAGTTTAAATGTAAAACATCAATGCTCAGTGTCGGTTATCAGCGGAAACAGAATCCATTAGACACAAAAGGCAAAATAATGGTGAAAATTGTATGGATGACTTGCAAGAAATCTGGCAACAGGAGTTTTCAAAAGATCCTATCCTGCTCAATCATTTTTGTTTTAATGTTTAGGCAGGGTAGCAGAGTGGTTAAAACATCCACTCCTTATGCCGAAAACCTGGGTTTAGTTCCCCATATGGGTACAGCATGTGAAGCCCATTTCTGGTGTTCCTTGCCATGACATAATGGATAATCGTAGTTGCAGCCCTGCTTTCAAATACTCTTCATTGATGAAGGAAAACTGAATGAAGGCATTGAAGAGAAACTTTGATGCTTCAGCAAATCACAATGCACACCATTAAATGTGCCTGTGTCTTCTTGAAATGCATTGAAGACTAGTTGAAGTATTGATTTTGTCACAGGATATTTGTATGTTCACAAAGTCAATGAACAGTCAGTTTTGGAACTGAAACAATTTGTAAAAAGAAGAGAGAGTTCATTGCTCCAACAGTCACCCCCAAACACTACCAGTAGACAGAGGATATGACCGTAGGGACTTCTTAAGATTGAATTCCCAGAGAGCATTTCAAGTTTTCAAGACAGATCATGTATTAACAGTTTTATGTTTCAGTGTGTTTGTTCAACAATTATCAATTTGCACAGTTGTTAATTTTGAAGTATGTAGATTAGCATCATATAAGTTATCACAATTAAGTCTCACATGGCTTGGCTACATAGTTTTGGGTTTTTAGAACTATTTGGATGATGACTGTCCTGAATCTGTCTTTCAGTGGCATTTAGAAGTTGTACATTGATGTCCAAGATATTTTTATGGATTAAACTTCTTTTCAATTTCTCTCACGACGTTTCGAGACCATTCCAGGTCCCTTCATCAGGTGAACTAGCAGTTAGGACTATGACGTCGTCACTATGACGTCATAACTGAGTTATGACGTCACAATGCAAGTGACATCATAGTACACTAGGGAGAGTACTGTATAAGTGAGTTTGAAGAGTTAATTACATAATGATGAAAATTCATGCTAAATAATAGAGTTGAATTGTCAATTGTCCTGAATCTGTCGGTATGACACTACTTTGGGGGTGTAGCCTACTGGTTAAAGTGTTAAGCACACCTCCCTGGCGACCCTGGTTCAAGGCTTGATGGTCTTGCACTTTGACTTACAAACAAAAAAAACAAAGGATCCACTTCGCTTGTTGAAATTAATGATATTTTTCAGATTATCATTCAGCATTTGCAATCGTAACAGCACTGAATGGCTGCTACTTACAGTGGCCATGGAGATGGACAGTGAGTTGAGATTTCTATTCTGTTAACCCTAAGGAAGGCTGAAGAGCAAACATGAATTTGGAATTTTTGGTGTGTTTATGTTTTGCCTCTTCAGTAACACCTTGAGGATTCACAGTATGGAGATTATGCGTATGGAGTAATATTTTATTGTATATGCGTTTACATTTCAACAATAATCAGCAGGATTCTGAAAACACAGGAATCAGGATTATGGGGCAAAATAGTGCCAGTCACTATAGGAAAGGAAGGTTTGACTGCATTTTTAACTTGAGTGGAAAATGAGACAAGTAGGGTAAGAATTAGTGCTGGAGGGATGGATCAAATAATTAGTTGTGGTGCTTGCGCCAGCATCAATGAGCTCTGGAAACTAATCGATATTCATAAAAATTGAAACATCAAATTAAACTTAAGAAAGTGTGTTTCTAATTGTTATGATGCTGTTTCCTGATTTGTGAAACTGCAATGTGAACAATATACTCCTGCAATGTAAACAATATACTCCTGCAATGTGAACAATATACTCCTGCAATGTGAACAATATACTCCTGCAATGTGAACAATATACTCCTGTAATGTGAACAATATACTCCTGCAATATGAACAATATACTCCTGAAGTGTGAACAATATACTCCTGCAATGTGAACAATATACTCCTGCAATGTGCAAATGCAATGAACAATATACTCCTGCAATGTGAACAATATACTCCTGCAATGTGAACAACATAATACTCCTGCAATGTGAACAATATACTCCTGCAATGTGAACAATATACTCCTGCAATGTAAACAATATACTCCTGCAATGTGAACAATATACTCCTGCAATGTGAACAATATACTCCTGCAATGTAAACAATAACAATATGAACAATATACCCTGCAATGTGAACAATAATGCAATGTTCCTCAAAGCGTGCAATGTGAACAATATACTCCCTGACAGTGTAGACAATATCTCCTGCAATGTGAACAACACTCCTGCCATGTAATACTCCTGCAATGTGAACAATATACTCCTGCTGAACAATAAGCAATGAACAATATACTCCCAATGTGCAATGTAATGAACAATATACTCCTGCAATGTGAACAATATTCTCCTGCAATGTGAACAATATACTCCTGCAATGTAAACAATATACTCTAGTGCAATGTGAACAATATACAATATACTCCTGCAATGAACAATATACTCCCTGCAATGTGTGAACAATATACTCCTGCAATGTGAACAATATACTCCTGCAATGTGAACAATATACTCCTGCAATGTGAACAATATACTCCTGCAATGTGAACAATATACTCCTGCAATGTGAACAATATACAATATACTCCTGCAATGTGAACAATATACTCCCTGCAATGTAAACAATATACTCCTGCAATGTGAACAATATACTCCTGCAATGTGAACAATATACTACTGCAAGTGTGAACAATATACTACTGCAATGTGAACAATATACTCCTGCAATGTAAACAATATACTCCTGCAATGTGAACAATATACTCCTGCAATGTAAACAATATTCTAGTGCAATGTGAACAATATACTCCTGCAATGAACAATATACTACTGCAATGTGAACAATATACTCCTGCAATGTAAACAATATACTCCTGCAATGTAAACAATATACTCCTGCAATGTAAACAATATACTCCAGCAATGTGAACAATATACTCCTGCAATGTGAACAATATACTCCTGCAATGCAATGTGAAATGCTCCTGCAATGTGAACAATATACTCCTGCAATGTAAAAATATACTCTCCTGCAATGTAAACAATATACTCCTGCAATGTAAACAATATACTCCTGCAATGTAAACAATATACTCCTGCAATGTAAACAATATACTCCTGCAATGTAAGACAATATACTCTCCTGCAATGTAAACAATATACTCCTGCAATGTGTCCTGCAAAACAATACTCCCCTGAACAATATACTCCTGCAATGAAACAATATATATATACTCCTGCAATGTAAACAATATACTCCTGCAATGTAAACAATATACTCCCTGCAATGTGAACAATATACTCCTGCAATGTGAACAATATACTCCTGCAATGTGAACAATATTCTCCTGCAATGTAAACAATATACTCCTGCAATGTAAACAATATACTCCTGCAATGTAGACAATATACTCCTGCAATGTAAACAATATACTCCTGCAATGTGAACAATATACTCCTGCAATGTGAACAATATACTCCTGCAATGTGAACAATATACTCCTGCAATGTAAACAATATACTCCTGCAATGTAAACAATATACTCCTGCAATGTAAACAATATACTCCTGCAATGTGAACAATATACTCCTGCAATGTGAACAATATACTCCTGCAATGTGAACAATATACTCCTGCAATGTGAACAATATACTCCTGCAATGTAAACAATATACTCCTGCAATGTGAACAATATACTCCTGTAATGTGTAATGTGAACAATATACTCCTGCAATACAATATACTCCTGCAATGTGAACAATATACTCCTGCAATGTAAACAATATACTCCTGCAATGTAAACAATATACTCCTGCAATGTAAACAATATACTCCTGCAATGTAAACAATATACTCCTGCAATGTAGCCAAATACCCCTGCAATGTGAACAATATACTCCTGCAATGTGAACAATATACTCCTGCAATGTAAACAATATACTCCTGCAATGTGAACAATATACTCCTGCAATGTAAACAATATACTCCTGCAATGTAAACAATATACTCCTGCAATGTAAACAATATACTCCTGCAATGTAAACAACATACTCCTGCAATGTGAACAATATACTCCTGCAATGTAAACAATATACTCCTGCAATGTGAACAATATACTCCTGCAATGTGAACAATATACTCCTGCAATGTAAACAATATACTCCTGCAATGTGAACAATATACTCCTGCAATGTAAACAATATACTCCTGCAATGTGAACAATATAGTGGTGTGAGTGTTTCAACAGGAAGTATCCTCAATGTAAATCAGTGAATGATTTGTTTGCTCAATGTTATGATTGTGTTCCATTGTCCATATGAGTTTTGTGGTTGGGTTTGCGATTACAATCGATTATTGATCAATTGCTGAGCTCTGATTGTCCATCTGCATACTGTGAGCAATAACCAGCACTAGTAATAATGATTCTTTACAGATAGGCCTCGGGTTGTTCAGGCAGCTTTTGTGCAGAGCAGTGCAAATTAGACAGTGAATTTGGCTGTTTTTCTTCAACATGTAAACTCTTCTCTATAATTGCCAGACTCAGGCAGCTTAGCTTAGCCATGTTTCTGTTGGTGATGACATGTTGTTGTTAAGTATATACTGTCTTCTGGTTTTTGGGGTACAATGTGTGAAGCCCATTTCTGGTGTCCCCTGCCGTGATATTGCTGGAATATTGCTAACAGCGGCGTAAAACCAAACTCACTCACTCACTCACTTCTGGTTTTTGTTTGTTGTTTGACGCCGTACTCAGCAATATTCCAGCTATATGGCAGTGGTCTGTAAATAATCCAGTCTGGACCAGACAATCCAGTGATCAACAGCATGAGCATCGTTCTAGACAATAAGGATACAATGACATGTGTGAACAAAGTCAGTGAGCCTGACCACCTGATTCTGTTTGTTGCCTCTTGCGACAAGCAATGGTTGCTGAAGAGTGATCCTAACCCGGATCTTCACGTGTTTCTTGTTTCCTGTGTTTATGCAGCAAGTATGAAATATCTCAATAGCATCAGCTAGGTCAACTACAACACTTTGGCATGATTTATCCCATTGCAAGTAAATAGTTTTATTTTTGATATATTTTAAGTTTCAAGGATGAAATCCCCATCCCCAAATTATGTTCTGCATGACATTATGGGAAATACACTGACTGTTTTGGCATTGATTAATTGTTTTTATAACATACCGCATCACTCTGCTTGTCTGGCAACCTTCACAACAGTTGAAAATATGTAGATAGAGATTATGAAATGAGCTTGTGTGTCATATTGATTCTACAATAACAGTCAGAATTCTTGTATTTCCAAAGCTACGGTGATGGCAATAAAGAATCTGTACACGAAACTTGTAAATATAGTGTCAAACATTGTTTTGGCGTAAGCCATTATTTCATAATCATTTTGAGTCCCCATTTAGAAAAATCCCCTTTTCACGACTACTTGGACATGGGAGAGCAGACTATTTCAAAGCAGCAGTGCTTAAATCAGTAACACCGACATCAACTTCTACCAAAACAGTGTATGGTCAGTATACCCCACAATGCGGAAAAGAGGTGCTAATATCACCTTATACTGGCATCACCTTCAGCTGAGGTGTTGGTATTGATTAAAGTACTACTTCCCTCAGCACTCATTACTCTCATTGATGCTCATTCGTGATGTGTATTCAGCGCTCCTGCTGCTCGTGTTTGCTGAGTAAGGATGTAGCTTGTATATATTAGCTGAAAGCATCAGATGTCGGCTGTCCTTGATATTTGCTTATTAGAGTGGCGATGAGGTTATTAAGGCCTCTGTCCACAACATATTAAATCTGGTCAATATGAAGAGTGCTGACCTCACAAGTGCTCATGTTTGTGAAGGTTTCACAGATTGGAGAGCAGTATGTAGTATATTAAGATCTATATTAGTGGATACATGCACTACACTCCTATATTTACTTTGATGGTAATTATTTCTGATTTACTTCTGCAAGTGATCTGAAAGACCGATATTACTATTCTTAATAATAACCTTCCACAATGAATCGTATTTGTAGCTTTGATGAACGTTTTTCTCTTACCTGACTTTTGTAGCAAGTTTGTATATATTGAAATAACAGTTAGAGCTATTGTATTGATACCTTTCCTTGAAGTCTATTTATTATTGGCTAGATCAGTGCTCAAGATGTGAGTCAGTTGATTGTCTAGTCAAGGGTGGAATATTTTTAAAATGCTAGGAATATTACTAATCATTGGTTCATCAGCTGTGATCATTGCTCAATATCTTAACAACAGGTTTGTCAGAATGAGTTTAAGTTAAGAGAGTGAAAAATGGGGATAACTGGTTGGGGTGGGGCATCACATCTCCAGCCCTCTCTCATCCTGTAGAGATTTGCTCAAGTTTTCTCTTGGGGCACGTTGGTTGTTATTGGTTTGATGCTTGTGATAAGATATTGGTCTGATTGGCGCCGTTGTCCGACCTGAGGATATAATGTGTTCTTTCACGACTGGCCCTTCCTTCCCTTTTTGACTTGATGAAATTTAAAAGTATACAAAATGTACATTTGAAACTGATTGTGTCATTTAATCAGTAATTGTCTTGTGATTTTCTCCTTCCACCAAGAAATGGTTGTTCACTGTTTCCAGTTTGGATAACCACCAGTCTGTATGAGTGTCAGGAGGTGGCCCTTCATCCACTCAGCCACTTACTGATATGGATGCAGTCTTGAAGAGAAACTTTCAACAGAATCAAGTCAATTAGAATCAATTCATCATTCAAATATAAAATTGATATAGTGAGAGTCTCTTAGGATTCTTTGAATAGAAAACTGCTCTAATGCAAAAGATTGACTGATTTTGACATGTGAGATATTAATCTTGTGTTTAAAAACAAACCTTCAAATTCCATACCACCATTCTAAGTTGGGAAGATGTGGACTATTTAGTAGCATTGATTGTATCTTCTCCATTTCGGGACTTGACCTTGATGGAACTAAATGAGAACAAAATGCAAATCAATATGGTTTTATGGGAGGTAGGAAGGTTTTCTCTTTCTGAATATGTCATTGAACCTAAGAGATTGCTGGCTTATCTAATTTGTATGTTTTGAATTTCACCCAGGAGTCTGAGATACTGCTGACATTTGAAAATAAAAAGCTTGTGAGATTGTTGGTGAGGTGTCATTTGGCTTGTTAAAGACATCTAATGCAGATCTGGAGATGAGTTTTTTCTACTGGACAGCCTACTTCTATAGAAGGTTGTAATGACCCACCCATTAAGGTATAGATTTTCTTCCAACCTGACATTTCTGAAATTCTTTCAATTAAGAAACTTTTCCTGTTGCAATTCACGCACATGGCCACGTTCTTCTGTGTCCTGGATAATGTGCTGTTTCCCAGAGTTTGAGTATTGAATATTTCAGATGGCAAGGGTTTAAAAAATGTGAAACAGCAGAACTAAAAACCTATTAGTGCCTGTGTGCCTTTACTCAGTGACAACCATGTCATCTTGTTCTGTCTAGTTTCAGAGTATTAATTTTTTTTTTAACATTAAAAAAACTATATAGCATTTGTTTCATTGGTAAAACTGTTGAAAGATTTTATGTAGAAAACTGATGAAAAGACCACAATAAAACCTCTTTTAGGACCATGTTTTGAATGGTTGTCAAATTAATCAGATTCTAGGCTTTTGTACATTAGCATTGATTTGAAGATGAAAAGACAACAGTATGTTATGTTATGTATTATGCATGTGTCGGTCATTCCAATAGATGTTACCTTGGTTACAGATGGATTTATCGGATCTATCAGCATCGTGTTATGACTATTATCTGAAAAGCTTTTGACAGATATGAAAGTTGCGTAAGGCTGGTTAAAAAATGTCTTGTTTCTCATGACTTTATGGAGAGAGAGTTTGTATTTTTGTAGCAGGTCTTGAGGGCGGTGGGGTAGCGTAGTGGTTAAAGCATCACTCGTCATGCCGAAGACCTGGTTTTGATTCCCCACTTGGATACGATGTTTTAAGCCCATTTATGGTGTCCCCCGGCATGATATTGTTGGAATATGTCTAAAAGCAGCATAAAACTCGCTCACTCGCTCACTCACAGTAGCAGGTCTTAACACAGTGATTTGTGACATTTCTTGTCAATCTTTTGTACAGGTGACATTCTTAAATTTCAGCCTTTAATAATTATAAATATGAGAAGATGTCCGCCCACCTGGCAACCTGAGTATGGGACAATGGTTGGGATAAGGGAAACTGAACAATTTGTCTCTGAGTAATGACTGAAAGATGCCACATTGTCCATTAGTTGCCAGGATTATAGATGGCTGGTGTCGGTAGAAATAATGAAATCTTACAGAAGAGTCATATGATGTGTCCCAGAAGAGGGCATTATGAGTATATGAGAGTTATACCGGTAGTTGTGGTATACACCAGATGATATTCCCTTGTATGCTGCCGTCCCAGAAGAGGGCATTATGAGTATATGAGCGTTATAGTTGTGGTATACACCAGATGATATTCCCTTGTATGCTGCTGTCCCAGAAGAGGGCATTATGAGTATATGAGCATTATAGTTTGTGGTATACACCAGATGATAATCCCTTGTATGCTGCCGTCCCAGAAGAGGGCATTATGAGAATATGAGCGTTATAGTTTGTGGTATACACCAGATGATAATCCCTTGTATGCTACTGTCCCAGAAGAGGGCATTATGAGAATATGAGCATTATAGTTTGTGGTATACACCAGATGATAATCCCTTGTATGCTGCTGTCCCAGAAGAGGGCATTATGAGTATATGAGCGTTATAGTTTGTGGTATACACAAGATGATAATCCCTTGTATGCTGCTGTCCCAGAAGAGGGCATTATGAGTATATGAGCGTTATAGTTGTGGTATACACCAGATGATATTCCCTTGTATGCTGCTGTCCCAGAAGAGGGCATTATGAGTATATGAGCGTTATAGTTGTGATATACACAAGATGATAATCCCTTGTATGCTGCTGTCCCAGAAGAGGGCATTATGAGTATATGAGCATTATACTTGTGGTATACACAAGATGATAATCCCTTGTATGCTGCTGTCCCAGAAGAGGGCATTATGAGTATATGAGCGTTATAGTTGTGGTATACACCAGATGATAATCCCTTGTATGCTGCTGTCCCAGAAGAGGGCATTATGAGTATATGAGTGTTATACTTGTGGTATACACCAGATGATAATCCCTTGTATGCTGCTGTCCCAGAAGAGGGCATTATGAGTATATGAGTGTTATACTTGTGGTATACACCAGATGATAATCCCTTGTATGCTGCTGTCCCAGAAGAGGGCATTATGAGTATATGAGTGTTATACTTGTGGTATACACCAGATGATATTCCCCTGTATGCTGCTGTCCCAGACTTACATCTGGCCTTGTCCATCAGAACTCTTTTATCAGATGGAGGATGTGTCATTAATTCTGGAGGTGTCATATTGTGTCCAGATTTGTATTTAAGTTCACCTTGATGAAGTATTGGAAATACAGGAACTAATGTATTCAACTCAATAGAACTTCTTTGAGAGGCATTTTAGAAGTTGTATAGTGATAAAGAAGTAGACTATCCATATAACTTGGTTTTCCTTTAACTCAAAAGAAATTAAACAACACAGAAAATGAATAATATTTCAGTTTGGTTATTATCCCGAACCTGATTGATTTCACAACTTGTGTTTGCAAGCACAAAATTAATTACAAACTGTTATTCCAGACAGGTTCATCCTTCTTCAAAAGAACTGACAATAATAATAATAATAATAAAAAATATAATGATAATACCTTGTGATGACATTTAAAAAACATGTAGCAGTCCAAAGGACATTTCTGATGTCTCAAGCAGTGATATTGCTGGAACATTTCTATAAGCAGCGTAAAACCATACTAACCAAGTAACTCACCCACTGATACCAAGGTATTCACCCTTTGTAAATACATTGCTATGTTCACATATCAAAACAAAGGAGAGAATACTACAATCAATCAATCAGTGAGTGAGTGAGTGAGAAGTCCTTCAGGGTGTGTCCTGCATGTATAGGTATTATCAGTCTGTTTTTAGAATAGTGTTTCTGATAAAGTTCTCTGTTTAGAGGGTGTGAGTTGGCTATTTCACAAGGACCAGGTGGAGATCCAGTGTTCCCAAAGAAAGTGTTTACATTCCGTAATCTCATGACGTCTTCTTGCATCAGTCGCTCTCTGGTTTCTGTCGAAATTGTTTGTGTGTCCCGTCCTTGAGATGAGATTAATTTGAATGGGACTGTCAGTATCATGTGTCATTGTTTTTGCGCAAGGGTCTATGTATAGCTACTTTTACCTATGCAACAAAATTGCGAAATCTTTATTGCACACACACATACCTGGCTGTGATGTAAATGTTGCCGGAGATCATTTGTTTTCCCAGGACGATATTTTGTTACAGTAACAGATAAGAATGATTTCACTTACCGTGTGTAGTATATAGGCTAAACCACCACCACCAAATAGCTTCACTGAACTGTGTGAATGATTGTAAAACCCATTGAGAAGACTTCTGTGCAGCGGCACACTGAATATATAAAGGTATTGGTGACCCATTCTATGCACCATGGAGACAAACAACAGTAGTAGCAACGATGTTGAGCTAGAAGTCCCGGACACAGGCACAAGCTCCCAGGTTTTCAAGGTGACTACAATGTTCCGAGGACAGGAAGGGCAGGATGATGAACAGGGGAGGGAAGAGCTTATAGACAAATATTATAAAGATCTTGATAACGCACCTCGGTCAGCAAAGTCCAGTGTTCCCTCAAGTTACATACCCAGGCACAAGTACAGGTGGACATGGGAGCTCGAATAAAGTTGAACCCTTCTCTGAAGACATGGGTAGTTATCCTCATTCTGTAGATAGTATCAGAATGCTTGTCGGTAGTGGTATGGCGGGAGCGCTATTGTATGTCCTTAGCTTCAGAGTCAGTGTTGCCATTCAGGTAGGTTATTGTTATTTTCACTTGTTATACTTTGATCCTTCCAGAAAATGTGATTGTTTGTAACAAACAAATATGCTTGTGTTCTTGTCTCTGACGACACATGGGTATCTACCTGTTCATATGTATCTACCTGGTGTTCAGGGATATTGGTATATATGGGTGTTCTGAAACATGGGCTGTTTGATTCGTAACTGTCTACCTGCTCCATATAAACATGGATATCTACCTGTTCAGCACCTGGTGTTCAGGGATATTGGTATATATGGGTGTTCTGAAACATGGGCTATTTGATTCGTAGCTGTGTACCTGCTCCATATAAACATGGATATCTACCTGTTCAGCACCTGGTGTTCAGGGATTTTGGTATATATGGGTGTTCTGAAACATGGGCTGTTTGATTCGTAACTGTACCTGCTCCATATAAACATGGATATCTACCTGTTCAGCACCTGGTGTCCAGGGATATTGGTATATATGGGTGTTCTGAAACATGGGCTATTTGATTCGTAACTGTGTACCTGCTCCATAAAAACATGGATCCTGTTCAGCACCTGGTGTCCAGGGATATTGGTATATATGGGTGTTCTGAAACATGGGCTATTTGATTCGTAACTGTCTACCTGCTCCATATAAACATGGATATCTACCTGTTCAGCACCTGGTGTTCAGGGATATTGGTATATATGGGTGTTCTGAAACATGGGCTGTTTGATTCGTAACTGTACCTGCTCCATATAAACATGGATATCTACCTGTTCAGCACCTGGTGTTCAGGGATATTGGTATATATGGGTGTTCTGAAACATGGGCTGTTTGATTCGTAACTGTCTACCTGCTCCATATAAACATGGATATCTACCTGTTCAGCACCTGGTGTTCAGGGATATTGGTATATATGGGTGTTCTGAAACATGGGCTGTTTGATTCGTAACTGTACCTGCTCCATATAAACATGGATATCTACCTGTTCAGCACCTGGTGTTCAGGGATATTGGTATATATGGGTGTTCTGAAACATGGGCTATTTGATTCTAGTAACTGTACCTGCTCCATATAAACATGGATATCTACCTGTTCAGCACCTGGTGTTCAGGGATATTGGTATATATGGGTGTTCTGAAACATGGGCTATTTGATTCGTAACTGTCTACCTGCTTCATATAAACATGGATATCTACCTGTTCAGCACCTGGTGTTCAGGGATATTGGTATATATGGGTGTTCTGAAACATGGGCTATTTGATTCGTAACTGTACCTGCTCCATATAAACATGGATATCTACCTGTTCAGCACCTGGTGTTCAGGGATATTGGTATATATGGGTGTTCTGAAACATGGGCTGTTTGATTCGTAACTGTCTACCTGCTCCATATAAACATGGATATCTACCTGTTCAGCACCTGGTGTTCAGGATATTGGTATATATGGGTGTTCTGAATATATGGGCTATTTGATTCTGGAAACATGCTTCATATAAACATGGATATCTACCTGTTCAGCACCTGGTGTTCAGGGATATTGGTTATATGGGTGTACATGGGCTATTTGATTCGTCTACCTGCTCCATATAAACATGGATATCTACCTGTTCAGCACCTGGTGTTCAGGGATATTTGTATATATGGGTGTTCTGAAACATGGGCTATTTGATTCAGTAACTGTACCTGCTCCATATAAACATGGATATCTACCTGTTCAGCACCTGGTGTTCAGGGATATTGGTATATATGGGTGTTCTGAAACATGGGCTGTTTGATTAAACAGTAACACCTGGTGTTCAGGATATTGGTATATATGGGTGTTCTAGGAAACATGATTCGTCTATGTGCTCCATATAAACATGGATATCTACCTGTTCAGCACCTGGTGTTCAGGGATATTGGTATATATGGGTGTTCTGGAAACATGGGCTATTTGATTGTAACTGTGTCCTGCTCCATATAAACATGGATATCTACCTGTTCAGCACCTGGTGTTCAGGGATATTGGTATATATGGGTGTTCTGAAACATGGGCTATTTGATTCAGGGATATTGGGTATAACTGTCTACCTGCTCCATATAAACATGGATATCTACCTGTTCAGCACCTGGTGTTCAGGGATATTGGTATATATGGGTGTTCTGAAACATGGGCTATTTGATTATATGGGTGTAACTGTGTACCTGCTCCATATAAACATGGATATCTACCTGTTCAGCACCTGGTGTTCAGGGATATTGGTATATATGGGTGTTCTGAAACATGGGCTGTTTGATTCGTAACTGTCTACCTGCTCCATATAAACATGGATATCTACCTGTTCAGCACCTGGTGTTCAGGGATATTGGTATATATGGGTGTTCTGAAACATGGGCTATTTGATTCTTAACTGTGTACCTGCTCCATATAAACATGGATATCTACCTGTTCAGCACCTGGTGTTCAGGGATATTGGTATATATGGGTGTTCTGAAACATGGGCTATTTGATTCGTAACTGTCTACCTGCTCCATATAAACATGGATATCTACCTGTTCAGCACCTGGTGTTCAGGGATATTGGTATATATGGGTGTTCTGAAACATGGGCTATTTGATTCGTAACTGTGTACCTGCTCCATATAAACATGGATATCTACCTGTTCAGCACCTGGTGTTCAGGGATATTGGTATATATGGGTGTTCTGAAACATGGGCTATTTGATTCGTAACTGTGTACCTGCTCCATATAAACATGGATATCTACCTGTTCAGCACCTGGTGTTCAGGGATATTGGTATATATCATTGCTCTGAAATGTTGACTATTTCTCTTCATGACAGTCTACCTGTGTAATGTAAAATGCATATCTACCTGTATAGGGCCCAGTGTACAGTGATGTGGGGGTTATTGGTAGCCGGTGGCATGATACAATACAATCCAGTGTAAACAGACAATTCATGCAATGTGTCATTCTTGTCTTTTGCCCTTCAGCCTTCTAGAAGTTGTCAACATTTTCCATGTTTGTAATTACTTTTGCTAATTGTAGTTATGGAGATGGAGTATTTATTACATTACTGAAGAGTTTTGGAACACGTTTGCATTACTTCTCAAGTTCTGTTTGATATGAACAGATTCTTTGTCAAGATTTGAAATCAGCTTTGGCTGAGAAAAGCAGCCATGCAGCACCACAACAGATTATTGTAACACATTTATGAAAGATTACTAAGAAAGTGTAATCCCAAATATAACATATGTTACATTTGACCACTTTCTAAATGGCATTGTGTAATCATAGCTTTCGGCCATCGGAGCCATGCCAATTTACACTTATCAGAGGGGTATAGTCTAGACTACCAGTTGTCCGACTTCCATTTTTGTGGAAGTCACGGTGGCTGAGCAGGTTAGGTGACTGACTTTGTGTGCTGGCAATTTGGTGCCTGACTCTGAGGGTGTGGGTTTGAATCCCGGATGGGACTCAACCCCAAAAAGTGCTAGAATTTGTACTTTACTAAGAAAGTGTAACCCCAAATATAACATATGTTACATTTATGAAACGTGTGAGGACTCAGTAAGGCATGGCCAACAGGCAACAAAGCTAATATAGACAATGACTGTTGACAACAGATACCATTAGATGCTTCCTCTTCCACACAATCACATGGGAGGGATAGCTTAGTAGTTAACGCATTGTGATACAAGGATATGGTTTCAGCCAATGAGCGTCATCATCACTTCTTACAATAAGCATCAATTATTTGGGACCTTCATAACCCAAAATCCTCACAGACAAGAGGAATTTCTGAAGGATACAGATATTAGCTCCTCAAACAAATATTCATTTGTGCTTTCAAATTGCAGACCTCTGCATGTGAGTGTTTAAATCTGTAGGCTCACTCCACTGACAGACATGTTTTTGTACATTTATTGTAAATATTTGACAGTTGTTGATGTTCTTTCAGGTCACCAGTCAGCTGATGATGGCGGAAGTATCGGTTGCTGTGGTTACGTCTTGTACTTCCTGTCCCTCATCGCTATCGCCTGCACCTTCCCTTTCTCACTGTGTCTCTGTATGAAGGTAAGCTATTTGCTGTAACAGATCACCATCTCAACAATGTGAGAGTGCAGCCTGCAGCAATGAACATTGTTGGAATCCCAGATATAACACAGTATGGGTTAACCCCATATGAATTCTGGATATATGGGTGTGGTGACATGGCTGTTTATCGTATCCATTGATTAGGATCGTTGTTTGTTCATTCAGTTAATGGGGCGGTGGGGTAGCCTAATGGTTAAAGCGTTGGCTTGTCACGCCGAAGACCCAGGTTCAAATCCCCACATGGGTACAATACGTGAAGCCCATTTCTGGTGTCCCCCGCTGTGATGTTGCTGGAATATTGCTAAAAGCGGCGTAAAACTAAACTCAGTCAGTCAGTCATTCAGTTAATAGCCGACACTGTATTCTGTACTGGAATATGTGTTCCTAAGTGACCAAATAGTCAAACAGTTCCAAACTGAAGTTACATCATATTCTTTGGAGAGGCATCTGCAGGGAAAATTGTTTGATCACTAGTCATGTCATACCTTAAAATGAAGCCCATTTCCGGTGTCGTCGTCATTATTTTCTGGAATATTGCTAAAAGCAGTGTAAAACCAAATTCACTCTCTCACTCATACCTTAAAACATTAAAAGATGGTACTTGTTGTTACCCAGTGTGGCCTCAGGTTTAAGGGATTAAAACAAAGACTGGTCAGCTCTGAGTCAACTGCAGCATGGTATGTCAGTGGTTTGGATCACTATAAAACAGGCATTAGCCCAGACTAGTACAAGCAGCCATACACACCCTTGCGGGGGCATATCACTATGTCAGTGCAGTAATTTGAATGAGACATATCTCCTCACCTCTCTGGAGACACAGAAACAGTTATAACTTTCACTGACTGAGTTTGGTTTTTCGCCGCTTTTAGCAATATTCCAGCAATATCACGGCGGGGGACACCAGAAATGGGCTTCACTCATTGTACCCATGTAGGGATTCGAACCTGGGTCTTCGGCGTGACGAGCCAACGCTTTAACCACTAGACTACCCCACCGCCCTGTTATAACTTTCAGATAATAAGGGGTGGTGGGGTGGCCTAGTGGTTAAAGCGTTTTCTCGTCATGCTAAAGACACTAGTTTGATTCCCCACATTGTGTGAAGCCCATTTCTGGTGTCCCCCGTCATGATATGATATTGAGGTGGAATACCATGATAACCAAACTTTCCAGCTAGGCGTAAAAGATGGGATCCTTGTCATAACCCTGATTTAAAATTTGAAAATTAAAACTTAAAATACCAGGGCCAAACTCAAGGGATGTTAAGTGGTCGTTAAATATGTACACTGGCCATATGTGACATGGTGGGTTGTGTCACTGTCTTGATACATGTGGTGTCCAGCTTGGGTCATTGATGGGCTATTGATACATGTGGTGTCCAGCTTGGGTCATTGATGGGCTATTGATACATGTGGTGTCCAACTTGGGTCATTGATGGGCTATTGATACATGTGGTGTCCAGCTTGGGTCATTGATGGGCTATTGATACATGTGGTGTCCAGCTTGGGTCATTGATGGGCTATTGATACATGTGGTGTCCAGCTTGGGCCATTGATGGGCTATTGATACATGTGGTGTCCAGCTTGGGTCATTGATGGGCTAGTGATACATGTGGTGTCCAGCTTGGGTCATTGATGGGCTATTGATACATGTGGTGTCCAGCTTGGGTCATTGATGGGCTATTGATACATACATGGTGTCCAGCTTGGGTCATTGATGGGCTATTGATACATGTGGTGTCCAGCTTGGGTCATTGATGGGCTATTGATACATGTGGTGTCCAGCTTGGGTCATTGATGGGCTATTGATACATGTGGTGTCCAGCTTGGGTCATTGATGGGCTAGTGATACATGTGGTGTCCAGCTTGGGCCATTGATGGGCTATTATTACATGTGGTGTCCAGCTTGGGTCATTGATGGGCTATTGATACATGTGGTGTCCAGCTTGGGTCATTGATGGGCTATTGATACATGTGGTGTCCAGCTTGGGTCATTGATGGGCTATTGATACATGTTGTGTCCAACTTGGGTCATTGATGGGCTATTGATACATGTGGTGTCCAGCTTGGGTCATTGATGGGCTATTGATACATGTGGTGTCCAGCTTGGGTCATTGATGGGCTATTGATACATGTGATGTCAGCTTGGGTCATTGATGGGCTATTGATACATGTGGTGTCCAGCTTGGGTCATTGATGGGCTATTGATACATGTGGTGTCCAACTTGGGTCATTGATGGGCTATTGATACATGTGGTGTCCAGCTTGGGTCATTGATGGGCTATTGATACATGTGGTGTCCAACTTGGGTCATTGATGGGCTATTGATACATGTGGTGTCCAGCTTGGGTCATTGATGGGCTATTGATACATGTGGTGTCCAGCTTGGGTCATTGATGGGCTATTGATACATGTGATGTCCAGCTTGGGTCATTGATGGGCTATTGATACATGTGGTGTCCAGCTTGGGTCATTGATGGGCTATTGATACATGTGGTGTCCAGCTTGGGTCATTGATGGGCTATTGATACATGTGGTGTCCAGCTTGGGTCATTGATGGGCTATTGATACATGTGGTGTCCAGCTTGGGTCATTGATGGGCTATTGATACATGTGGTGTCCAGCTTGGGTCATTGATGGGCTATTGATACATGTGGTGTCCAGCTTGGGTCATTGATGGGCTATTGATACATGTGGTGTCCAGCTTGGGTCATTGATGGGCTATTGATACATGTGGTGTCCAGCTTGGGTCATTGATGGGCTATTGATACATGTGGTGTCCAGCTTGGGTCATTGATGGGCTATTGATACATGTGGTGTCCAGCTTGGGTCATTGATGGGCTATTGATACATGTGGTGTCCAGCTTGGGTCATTGATGGGCTATTGATACATGTGGTGTCCAGCTTGGGTCATTGATGGGCTATTGATACATGTGGTGTCAGCTTGGGTCATTGATGGGCTATTGATACATGTGGTGTCCAGCTTGGGTCATTGATGGGCTATTGATACATGTGGTGTCCAGCTTGGGTCATTGATGGGCTATTGATACATGTGGTGTCCAGCTTGGGTCATTGATGGGCTATTGATACATGTGGTGTCCAGCTTGGGTCATTGATGGGCTATTGATACATGTGGTGTCCAGCTTGGGTCATTGATGGGCTATTGATACATGTGGTGTCCAGCTTGGGTCATTGATGGGCTATTGATACATTTGGTGTCCAGCTTGGGTCATTGGTGGGCTCCAGCTTGGGTCATTGATACATGTGGTGTCCAGCTTGGGTCATTGATGGGCTATTGATACATGTGGTGTCCAGCTTGGGTCATTGATGGGCTATTGATACATGTGGTGTCCAGCTTGGGTCATTGATGGGCTATTGATACATGTGGTGTCCAACTTGCATAACTAAGTAGCACTTACTGACTTTTGTAAGGATGGTATCCTTTGGCAGCTTCCAAGTCATACTGCTTGATTTGTTGGAGGGGTTAGCCCCCAAATAAAAAATCCATATTTGCTATTCAAGGCAGTTTTCGCTATGATTAGCCAAGCTTCGATCTGGCTGGTGTGTTTTCTTAAACATGGCATTGATCGAATGGTTGCAATAAAAGTGGGAACCCTTGCTTGAGAGACACGTTTATTAGGCTCGTGGAATCAGAACAGCTAAAAATAGCTGCCAGGATTTGATACTCAAACGCTCTTGTCCTTGCGCTCAGAATGGAATTATCTCAAGGCAAATATCCCATCATTGCCATGTGACAGTGGGATGAGAGAGAGTATGACAAAATGATTAAGCAAGGGGAGGGACTGATGGTGTGACATTGTAGCTTCAATGCAAGCCATATGTTGTAATTTCACAACCACTTGTGCACATGCACACACGCACAAGCACAAGCACAAGCACACACGCACATGCACAAGCACACACGCACACGTGACAATGAATGGTCAGGCTCAGTGACTTGGTTCATTCTAATTCAACAAAGATACTGAACCAACAGCACTATCTGAGTTCCCAGGGAAGTAGCATCAATGACAGAATATCACAACTCAAAGGAAGTCATCAAGTGGTCTTCTAAATCCTGGAAGACCTGGAGTAATATGTGACACATCTTTCTGCACAACTGTTATTCATTACTTGCAGTCAGGCCATAGTGTGTGTAAAACCCCAGTTGTATGCCACTTTCAGCAGTATACCAGCTATCATGCAGGGACTGGGAAAGGCAGGGGCCATGGGCCATTTTGCACAGTAGAATAAAAATGGCCCATTAAAAGTTTGAAGTTTACTATTGATACAAGGGCAGTGGCCCATTTTAAATCAGAAAATAGCTAATAATCCTGAAAATGGCCCATTGTCAAAGTTCTCTATCCCAATCCCTGAGCTATGTCATTGCAATCTGTAATTAAGTGAATCTGGGCCAGACAATTCAGTGGTTGACATCTTGATTCATTGAATATATGTTCAGAGGGAATCTATTCGTGAGACAGAGATAATCTGAAATTCTGAAATTCCAGTGTGTTACTATATAAATTACATTGTTGAAAATGTAAGTTTAACGATTTTGTCAGCAAGATGTATGAAACATAATTTCCTCTTTATCTGTGTTCCTGTTGATAGTTTACCATGTCAGTGGCCAGACAAACTGAATCTTGTACAAACTCTCTTCAATCAGTAGGATCGGCGGGCAAATTGCTATAGTTTGAACACCAAGTTCTATTTATAGTTAACTCTGGTGCAGTGATGACTGAGTCCTGTAATACTCCGGAATATTCCGCTTCAGTAAGTCTGATAAGGTGTATTGGCAAAGGTCAACGGAATAATTGATCTGTATTAGGCGAGCAGTCTGTAGGACGCTAGTACATACACTATGCATCCTAGTTTGGTGGTTTGTGAGGAGCATTGAGGTGATAGTGCTGGCATTTGTTAGATGACAGAGTTTTTGGCCATTGATTCCTTATACATTGTACATGTCTCTTTGTCCAGTAATGGAACGGGCAATCTAGATACTCTCCTTTTCCCTAGCTTGGATTTGCAGTTTTTAGAATTTAATGGACAGAATGTTTCCATGGTTTTATGTTCAAAATTTTGTCAGTAATTTGAGTTAATGAGTCGAAAGAAGACATTAAGACAATTTCATGTGTTGGGCAGATGGGTTGCACAGTTTCAGTAGTTGTCTGGAACATCTAATCTAATGTAATGGTGGATATTTTCGCTGTAGTGTTTCACATCTGATATAATTAGCAGTTCTTTCCCCCTGCTTGTGTGGTTAACCAGATCTGTTTCCAATGCCTTTTCTTTATGTGCCGACTTCTACTTCTGTTTCTAATATCTATGATTCTAATTGGGGCCCTGAGGGAAGGAAATCCAGGGTGACATTTACGAATATGCCAGGTTTTCTACATTTGTAGTGACATCTGAATCTACAATACACATTGTCAATACCAAATTTATGTTCCACTGACTAAAGGAACACCATTATCTCTTAATGGGAATATCATTTTAACCTAATCAGGCTTTTGTCCAAGCACCTGAAACTGATCATCTGAAGCTGATCATATGTAGACAGGTCCAAGCACCTGAAGCTGATCATATGTAGACAGGTCCAAGCACCTGAAACTGATCATGTGTAGACAGGTCCAAGCACCTGAAACTGATCATGTGTAGACAGGTCCAAGCACCTGAAACTGATCATATGTAGACAGGTCCAAGCACCTGAAGCTGATCATATGTAGACAGATCCAAGCACCTGAAACTGATCATGTGTAGACAGGTCCATGCACCTGAAGCTGATCATATGTAGACAGGTCCAAGCACCTGAAACTGATCATATGTAGACAGGTCCAAGCACCTGAAACTGATCATGTGTAGACAGGTCCAAGCACCTGAAACTGATCATGTGTAGACAGGTCCATGCACCTGAAGCTGATCATATGTAGACAGATCCAAGCACCTGAAACTGATCATGTGTAGACAGGTCCAAGCACCTGGAGCTGATCATATGTAGACAGGTCCAAGCACCTGACATCATCAAGCTGATCATATGTAGACAGGTCCAAGCACCTGAAACTGATCATGTGTAGACAGGTCCAAGCACCTGAAACTGATCATGTGTAGACAGGTCCATGCACCTGAAGCTGATCATATGTAGACAGGTCCAAGCACCTGAAACTGATCATGTGTAGACAGGTCCAAGCACCTGAAACTGATCATATGTAGACAGGTCCAAGCACCTTGAGCTGATCATATGTAGACAGGTCCAAGCACCTGAAACTGATCATATGTAGACAGATCCAAGCACCTGAAGCTGATCATATGTAGACAGGTCCAAGCACCTGGAGCTGATCATATGTAGACAGGTCCAAGCACCTGAAACTGATCATATGTAGACAGGTCCAAGCACCTGAAGCTGATCATATGTAGACAGGGTCCAAACACATCAGGCTGATCATATGTAGACAGGTCCGAGCACCTGAAACTGATCATATATAGACAGGTCCAAGCACCAGAAACTGATCATATGTAGACAGGTCCAAGCACCTGAAACTGATCATGTGTAGACAGGTCCAAGCACCTGAAGCTGATCATATGTAGACAGGGTCCAAACACATCAGGCTGATCATATGTAGACAGGTCCAAGCACCCAAGCTGATCATATGCAGACAGGTCCATGCACCCTCAAGCTGATCATATGTACACAGGGGTCGTGCACCCTCAAGCTGATCATATGTAGACAGGTCCATGCACCCTCAAGCTGATCATATGTAGACAGGTCCAAGCACCCTCAAGCTGATCATATGTAGACAGGTCCAAGCACCCTCAAGCTGATCATATGTAGACAGGTCCAAGCACCCTCAAGCTAATCATATGTAGACAGGTCCAAGCACCCTCAAGCTGATCATATGTAGACAGGTCCAAACAGGTCTGAGCTAGGGCTGGGACGGGTAGGAAGAAATGGAATCGAGTACCCGCATGTGCTTACCTGAATCGGAATCGAGTACCCGGAAATGTAAGGAATACAGCGCTGCTGTCAACTGTCTGAATATTCTATCACGAGTTGACAGAGATTATTATAGAAACTTGAAAGGATGGCAATAAGACATTAAAACAGATCTTAGGCTATTTAATTTACGTCTATTTAACCAACATAAAGAGTAACAGCATTACTTACATTCACAGAACCTTTCGTTCCCGCCGCTCATGTGTAGATAAATTACAGTCGTTAATAATAACCTTCATTAATTGGACAATACCAATGATGTAAATGTGTGTTACGTCAATTATGAAAAAGACAAGTTATTATCTGCCCTTGTTATTACAGAGTTCTTTCCCTTTCCGGGTACTCGATTCCTAGAAATAGGACTCGATTCCAGGTGTAACCGACCCGGATTCGAGTACCTGAGTACCCGTCCCAGCCCTAGTCTGAGCACCCAAGCTGATCATATGTAGACAGGTCCAAGCACCCTCAAGCTGATCATATGTAGACAGGTCCAAGCACCCTCAAGCTGATCATATGTAGACAGGTCCAAACACCCTCAAGCTGATCATATGTAGACAATTCCAAGCACCCCCAAGCTGATCATGGGAGAGAACAAAGCCTTCATAATTCAGATAAAGATATTTTGTCCTTCTTAATGAAAAAGAATAATGTACAGATAATTGGCAACAACAAAGGTAACATTTCGTTGTATGAAAAATGGGGAAATTATGAAACTCTTCCTGTTGACGTCACAGGCAGGGAAATGATCACTTGTTTGTTATAATGTATTTGTTCATGATGTAATTGTACACTAGTGACAGTTATCAGGTGTCACCTACCTCCAGTGTAAATTTACCCGGGACATCACGTCAGTGGCAGGTCTTACCAATTAGAGCTAATTAGCCTGATGATCAGTCGCAAATCTCGTGTGTCCATACTTTCTGTAGACATTGGTCCCAATATATACAATGTCTGTTTACTCGGTATTGACATTACTTATTTCAGCAGTTGTAACCTATAGGGAACAATCAATCATTGTTTGGGAAATGTTTATTCTTCAAGAAGAGATATGTTTATGACGTCACCCAACTCATAAATAGAAAAGTTTATTGATCTAATTACACTAAGCAAATACATTTACTATGAGTGCCACCAAAATGTGATATCAACAGATTATCTGAATACATTAGTTGAAACTTATGTATACTAATTCTTGTGCTGGATCTAATGATCAAATAATCAGTCAAATCAGTGTTGCTTGCATCAGCGATTATCGATGGGGTCTGGAGACTAATCACTATTCATAATTAAAAAAAATCAAATAATACTTTGGAAAGTATGTTTCATATTTTTGTTATGTTTGTTAAATCAAGACATATACAAGTGATACAGTTTCCTAACTCATAAAACTGCAATGTAGGCAACAGAGACGTGTGAGTGTCTCAAGTATCCATGATCGTCTTGATTGTTGTATTAATCAATGACTGTTTCATGTGTACTAAGTGATAGTGTCCCGTTGTTGCCCACATGAGTCTTGTGGTTCGGTTTACGATTACAATCGATTATTGATTGATTACTGAGCTCTGATTATCTATCTGCATATTGTGGATAATATCAAATTTTTCCTTATCCTGACTCATGAGGTAAGCAATTAAGCATGAGTCAGGATAAGTATAAAATATCAATTTTAATCAAAAAATTACATATTTTTCCTTATCCTGACTCATGCTTAATTGCTTACCTCATGAGTCAGGATAAGTATAAAATATAAATTTTAATCAAAAATTTACATTACATAATGATAATAGCCTTGTATCTCAATTATTATTTTCAGGTCATTAGCTAAAGGTATATTTCTCAAAAAAATCATTTTGATGTGTTGTCTGTGTTTCAGGTGGTGCAAGAATATGAGAGGGCCGTTATATTCCGACTAGGTCGTCTGGTGACGGGAGGAGCCAAGGGGCCAGGTAGGGACATCTGATTGTTTGACCAAAAGCAATCGACTGAAACTGAACATTTGATAACCAGAGAATGAACCATTAATCACTCCAGAACCCATGATTCTCACCTTGATACCAAATATTTGATTCCATCTCTATCATCCCACTATTTGATCACCTTAAAGAGAATCATTTGATTGATTTGATTGTAATTCAGTCAAATGCATATTTTGAAACTTTTGATCACCCTTTAGCCAACATTTTGAGATCACCAACAACCAACAATAAGCCAACCATTTGATCACCCTAATGTCAACCATTTGAGGGGCGGCGGGGTAGCCTAGTGGTTAAAGCGTTGGCTCGTCACGCCGAAGATCCGGGTCCGATTCCCCACATGGGCACAATGTAAAACCCATTTCTGGTGTCCCCTGCCGTGATATTGCTGGAATATTGCTAAAAGCGGCGTAAAACTAAACTCACTCAGTCAAGTCAGTCAACCATTTGATCACTCTGAAGCCAACCATTTGATCACCCAGTGGACCCAATAGTTGAACATCTGTTCACTTTCTGATCCTAAGACCAGGACTGTGGGGTAGCTTAGTGCTTAAAACGTTTGCTCATCACATGTCAGACCCGTATTTGATTCCCCTCATGGGTACAATGTGTGAAGCTCTTTTCTGGTGTTCCCAGTCATATTGCTGGAATATTGATAAAAGCGACGCAGCAGGATATGGTGTTAGCTTTTCAGGAATATCACTCTAGTATCAGTCCTGAAGCTGAATGTATAGATGATGAGTGAGTGAGTGAGTTTGGTTTTACGCCGCTTTTAGCAATATTCTAGCTATATCACGGCGAGGGACACCAGAAATGGGCTTCACACATTCTACCCATATGGAGAATCGAACCTGGATCCTCGTCATGATGAGTAAACGCTTTAACCACCAAGTTACCCCACCACTAGTGATGATGATTATAATGATGTCATGTTCTGTTGATCAGGTTTGTTTTTCATCATCCCATGCATGGACTCGTACACCAAGGTTGATCTGAGAACAGTGTCCTTCGATGTGCCACCCCAAGAGGTGAGTGTGGTGGAATCAGTTTTGAGAGACAGGTATCATCACTGACAGGTATCATCACTGACAGGTATCATCACTGACAGGTATCATCACTGACTGGTATTATCATTGACTGTATCATTCACTGTATTATCAGCAACTGGCATTATATTCAGCAAGCATTGTTATCAACTGGTATTAGCTTGTACAGTTATCTACTGGTATTATCATTAACTGTATAATCATTAACTGGTATTAATGCTTGTGCACTCATCTATTGGTGTAATCATTGTATTATCATCAGCTGGTAATATTAAAACATTTGGGTTGTGTGCTGGTATTTATCCACAGGTTTTATCATTGACTGAGAGCACCTCTGACTGGTATTGACTTACTGGTATTATGAAAGTGTGTGCTTATCATCTACTGGTATTATCATCAGCTGGTAATATTAAAACATTTGGGGTTGTGCTGGTATTATCCACAGGTTTTATCATTGACTGACAGCACCTCTGACTGGTATTGACTTACTGGTATTATGAAAGTGTGTGCTTATCATCTACTGGTATTATCATCAGCTGGTAATATTAAAACATTTGGGGTTGTGCTGGTATTATCCACAGGTTTTATCATTGACTGACAGCACCTCTGACTGGTATTGACTTACTGGTATTATGAAAGTGTGTGCTTATCATCTACTGGTATTATCATCAGCTGGTAATATTAAAACATTTGGGGTCGTGTCCTGGTATTATCATCCACAGGTATTATCTTCAGGCATGAGAATTTTCCAGGATTTGCAGATTTCCGGGATTTACATATCAAGTTGTTGAGATCAGCATAAATCTGCATTAACATTTTAGGTGGTCGATATCACACAAAAATTTCCTCCAAAATTGAAATTGGCTATTCTCATGCCTGTATCTTTGATTGGAAATATCTCTGGTATTGTCTTTTACTGGTGTTATTTTCGACTGGCATCGTGAAAGTTTGTGCAGTGATCTACTAGCATTGTCATCTATTGTGAGGTTGTATGTTAACTTGTGACACTGTCTCCTGGTGTCGGCATTGACTAGCATTGTAAAAGCTGGTGCTATTATCCACTGGTATTAATGTGCCCTTGCTCCTGCGCAGTGTGTGCTGGTCCCTTGACGTGACAGTACAATGAAGCCTGGCGTCAGTCCCAATAACCTGCATACCAATCATTCTAAACCATGCCAAGTACACTACAGTAATGGGCAGACAGAATAATTCCATGTCCCCAAAGACCTTCTTCATTGTCCAAAATATGTAACCATTTCAAAGTGTCATCACTGCGAAGCGTATATTAGATTCAGATGTGTATTGGTTTCAAATTTGATGAAATGGAATAGGAATCCAGGCTCGCTGACTTGGTTGATGCATGTCATTGTGTAGATGGATGCACATGACAGCAATCACTGGATTGTCTGGTTGTAATTATTTACAGAACACAGTCATAGATCTGGAAAATTCGGCACTGACAACAAAGATGCAAAAAAAATTGGATGAGGTTTCATCAAGTTCTCATTGATTAACAGGGATAGAAATACTGTTTATCATCCAAAACTGTGTTCCACAGGAGATCTTGCTTGTGTGAGATCAAACTTTATTACCCACGTGGTCAACGTATGGGTAGTTGCATATTAATCTCGTACGTCACACGAGTGTCGTATCGCGTTGACCTGTGTCGTAACGACTTGACCTGAAATTCTAACGATTTGATTAGATAACCGATGACCTCTCAATTAGGTCACATTCTGACGTAACTAATTTTTCATTCATAACAAACACGTGAATGCATTCATTCTACAACTTAAATGCATTGTGGGAATGTAAACATTGCGAACGTTGCCGTGTCGCTGTTTCATTGTGAGTCGAACTGAGACATTATATCTGTCGAAAAACATAAACGCAATGTTTCCACCAGTGATGTTAGCAGAATGAAGCAACTGGAAACCAAGAAACGAGGTGCTACGGAGTAGTTTACTGTAGGAGGCTGTACGAGGCGATGACAACTGACATGCATCGTGACGTCGGTTACCATGGTAGTGACGTCATTAGTGTGACGTCATGCAAATATTGTACTACAGTACAAAACTCTTCCGCAACCTCTTTATGAAACCGGTTTTGGGTTTGAAACCAAAAACATAACAAAAAAATACGCTATTTTGTCAATTTAAATGCATGTAAGGCGTGGGTAATAAATAAAATACCACACTTTCGGTCTCATTACATACGAATTATCTGAAACCCGTGACCTTCCTATGTTATCTGACCTCGCTTTCGCTCGGTCAGATACCATAGGAAGGACACTCGTTTCGTATAATTCGTATGTAATGAGACCTCGTGTAGTATTCTCTATATATCTCCTAGGAGATATCGTTTTGACAGTGGATTTTGCACAATGCCCTGACAATGCTATGACGTTATGACCTTGATGATGTCACAATGCTATGACATAGCTGCACTGCAAGTCTAATGGCAGTACCGTGCTCGGAGATGTACATATTTCATTGAATACTAATGAAGAATGATTTTTGATGATAAATAGAATCTCACCAAGTGTCTTTTGATATCAAATATATCAACACTCGTTGGTAAAAGTAAAAATATCCTCAGCAAGCCCCGGATATTTGTAACTTTATCAACTCGTGGTGATATATTTGATATCAAAAGACACTCAGGTGAGATTCTCTATTTATTATAAGTGTGCCTTAAAGTACTAGACAAATATTTTAGATGTGCCTTTCAGAAATCAAGTGTTTTCACATGTTTTTAGAATACATTATCCATCATAATTCCAGTGATTTCCTGGGCAAAAAAGTCAGTAACTTTTTTTGCTTGTTTGTCATTTGCATAAGTGTTTTGGGGATTAAATGACTAAAGGTGACCTATGTCTCTAAAACATTAGGCGTGCCATAAGAGCACAGAAAACATGTTTTATCTGTGCCATTTCAATATTTACCGTGCCATGGCACGCAAATATACAGGGTATTTCAAACCCTAGTTAATAATCAGGGATGTTTTACTTCAAATAGCAATAGGGTGGTGGGGTAGCCTAGCGGTTAAAGCGTTCGCTCGTCATGCCAAAGGTTCGGGTTCGAGTCCCCACATGGGTACAGTGTGTGAAGCCAAGATACTGAAGTCATAATTGACTGGGTAAAGAACACTAGTTTACCACCTACAGCGATTGATGTCTGTGTTTGCTCTTAGGACCTGCAATACATGTAGTGTTAGTACCGATAATACCTCATGAAGATCTGCATTGGAACTGACCTTCAACTACCAGTGCTAATTGGCCAGTAATTGGAGTCATGTGTATGAGATAATCAGTGGTATTTTTTGACTGCAATCATAATGCTGCCATATTGCTGAGAGCAACACTCTAACTAACAGACATTAATAGTCATGGATATTTTACTACACATTAAAAATTATACTTAAACCAACTCACAATAATTTCAGCTCTCATGGGCGAGTGAGATGGGTTTTACGGAGATTTGAGCAATATTCCAGAAATATCACGGTAGGGTACACCAGAAATGGGCTTCACACTTTGTGCCCATGTGGGGAATCAAACCCGGGCCTTCTGCATGACGAGCAAACGCGTAACTACTAGGTTACCCCACTGCCCCATCTCTAATGGACTGGTTACATCGCAGTGTTCTACTGTCTCAAGTACAGTGTATTTCTGTTTGTGATTTACAGACAATATGTTTAATGTTGACAATGTTAACATGGCTCCGCTCTGTTTCCTGGTAGGTGTTGACCCGCGACTCTGTTACGGTAGCAGTGGATGCCGTTGTCTACTACCGGGTCCAGAATGCCACCATGTCCATCACCAACGTGGAGGACTCCAACCGCTCCACCAGACTGTTGGCAGCAACTACGCTCAGGAATGTCCTCGGAACCAAGAATCTGAGCGAGATTTTGTCAGAGAGGGAGTCAATCAGTCACCTCATGCAGGTATGGGTACAACTGAAAACAATCTGCAATCAAAAAGATATGGCAGAAGTACTGTCAAAACGTTTTGATGGTGTTTTTTCCTGTTTCAACATTCTTTTGGAAATTTATGAAAGTAATGAAATAAGTACTACTTAAAAATTGAAGAAAATTTTTAATCTTAAAAGTTAGAAGGAATTTAGAATCCCATGACATTGTGTCTCAGATCACATTCCTATATACCTTTGTTTTAAGATAATATTGAAGGTATTTGGTGATATTAAACTTGTTAATTTCAAATATTGGTATTATTGGAAATGCGGAAACCTGCAAATCAGACATCCATTGTGAAGGAGCGTCAGATGGGTACCTCCTGTGTTATTGCTTGTGTTGGCAGTGACAGCTTGATGTATGCTTTACTCAATTTAGATATGTTTTCATCCCCTAGAGTTCCCTAGATGAAGCTACAGACCCATGGGGTGTGAAGGTGGAGCGAGTAGAAGTGTAAGTAACATGGTCGACCTTGACCATGACAAGGTGCAGACACCTATTGCAGCACTGTGAATCTGGGTCCCCATCCACAAAGTGTTCATAGGGCATGACATTTGTAAGTCTATGAGAAACTATAGGGTTACGACACGTTACGAACGCTTTGTAGATCAGGATGCTGGTTTCCAAGGATACGCTGATTGCAAACAACTGTTGAACTCAATACAAACTCTTTCTAAGGTGGGGCGGTGGGGTAGCCTAGTGGTTAAAGTGTTGGCTCGTCATGCCGAAGACCCTGGTTCGAATCCCCACATGGGTACAATGTGTGAAGCCCATTTCTGGTGTCCCCCGCCGTGATGTTGCTGGAATATTGCTCACAGCGGCGTAAAACCAAACTCACTCAGTCACTCAGTCTTTCTAAGGTGTATTAAATTGACCTCATATTCTCATGCGATGATAATGGCCTGGGCCTCTAAAAGTGTCAAGTGTAATTGAGGGTTCTGATTTACAGTTCATGACCAAGTCTGTTAAACACATTATTTTACCCAATAATTGAGAGTGATTATGGGCTATTTCCTGCTATTATGTCACTAGGTAACAGTAGATTGTGTACTTGAACATGCTCCAGTTGCATATGAGTATGGGATACCATTGTATGACACCGTCTCCAAGCAGCCAATCAAACACTTTCAGGGCCTACACTATCAACTGTTGAGTTGTGTATTAGAAAGCAGCTGTTTTAATGGATCAGATGTTTGATTAGTTGCTTGTGGGAAACTGGTGTGAAACCAGACATGGGAGTGTGTGCCAAAATGTATTGTTTCTGCTGCATCACTCTTTCAGTGTAATTTACATCAGATGTTAGTGTTTTATGTGGTTGTATTGTATAACCCAACCTTACTAGTTCAATCCAAATGTTGCTTGACTCATGGACTATAGCTGAAGTCACAGACTGCTAGGAGCGGTGGGGTAGCCTAGTGGTTAAAGCGTTCACTTTCACGCCGAAGACCCGGGTTCGTTTCCCACATGGGTACAATATGTGAAGCCCATTTCTTGTGTTCCCCGCCATGATATTGCTGGAATACTACTAAAATTGGCGTAAAGCCATATTACTCACAGATTACAACTTGGTTAGACCACTCGGACCCGGGCAGTTAAAGCCCCAAATCCTCCATTTACACCGTAATACTGCAATAGTGAACTATTTTTGTGCACATTTATTTGATAACGTAAAGTTGAAAAGCTACTTTCCCTATTGTCATGCTGCAGTATGAACAGCTGGACTGTAGAACAATGGCTTTTGTTACGAGTTTTGGAGTTCGTTTGCATTATTTAAAAAATAGTTTTACTGTCTGATGACAAAATACCATATATGTTTGTTTCATTGTGACTCTCTAATTTCCAGTAAGGACGTCAGACTGCCAGTCCAGCTCCAGAGAGCCATGGCAGCAGAAGCTGAAGCCGCACGTGAGGCTCGGGCCAAGGTAGATAACTCTTTCACCCCTTTTCCTCTCACCTGTTGTAGCCCTTAAGAATATTAAGAATAACAAAAAAATTCCCATAAAGTGTATAGTTGTCTGTCAGATATTTTACATACATTTTCATGGTGGCTGAGTATATAACTCACTTCTGAACATGTGTAATGAAAATAAGTTATGTTTAGTTTCATTTTGACCGAAAATCTTAATGAAACTAAATATGTAGTAATCAGTGAACTGATGTAATGCGTAAATATGACCTTCTTTACCATTGGACCTTGACCTTATGAAGTAAAACCTTCACCCTCCTGACATTTGACCTTGATATTCCTTCTTTTAGGTCATTGCCGCTGAAGGAGAACAAAAGGCTTCCCGAGCTCTGAAGGAAGCTGCCGACGTCATCACCGAATCTCCCGCTGCTCTGCAGTTGCGTTACCTGCAGACTCTAAACACCATCTCCGCTGAGAAGAATTCCACGATCATTTTCCCCCTCCCCATTGACCTTCTGCAGTCGTTCCTTCCAAAAGGAAATCAGAAAACATCAATGTAGGCCAAGGTCACTGGAAATAACATGACCGCAACAAACTTGCCTTATTCTGGTTGGTCAGTGGAGTAGTACATAATTTCATTTGAGAAGAAGGGGGAACAACTCTGTGTCCAGACAATTTGTCTATATGCATAGGTTGCATGCTGTTATCCTAATAGTAACTAAAATGTGAAAAGGTTTTGGCCTCTTTTTATTTCAATATAACCCGTGATTTCCATTGATGTTTGTCTTATTAACAGCATTCAACTTCAGGAATCAATCAGGGTAGAATATGTGGCATGTTAATTGTATGTATATTTATGTACTCCAGGTAAAAACACAGATTGTGATGCTCTTGTGCCAAAACCAAGACATAAGCATCTCAGATTTGCTCCATGAAAACAATATATGCTGTAACATCGTAAAATGCTTCGTGTTGCGTTTGAGGTTTTAATGCATTCCAGTAAGGGCTACTAATTTTTCTTAGAGAAAGAAAATTTGATACCAAAATATAACTGGAAAAAAAAGTGATTGATCAAATATGATTGAAAATGAAATTGTGTAGACAAATTTGACTGACTAATACAAAGTCCAACTTGTTCTTAAGAGATAGATAATACAATTGAACACCTGCATTTCAAACATTGGAGGAGGTTCAAGGGAGACCACCCTTCTCTGCTCTTTTATAAAAATATTGTAAATAAATGTACAAGTTTGTTGTCCGTTAAGCTTGTAAATTTTCTGTCATTGTTGTTTTTTTGATCGTCAGTTTTATATTTAATGTACAGGATGTGAAATTTTGCTCGAGAAGGTATTTCTTTCAATAGTACCTATAGGGGTTAGTGAACTCCTCTACGAATATTAACGGGGAATGTTTCTTTGAATAGGAATGTAGTCAGTAACTCACTTCTAGGCTGCTGAAGGACATTTCATGAATCAAGCATAATAATGAGTTACAATCACATGCATATATTATCTTGTTAATATAAACACTGTGTAACGCTCCTTTAATTTCTCTGCTCACTTGCGCTGTCATGATCTACTAACCTGCCCCATGTAGATGCTATGTCGTTATAATGGCTACCTGTATAAAGTCAAACAATAATCGGTTTATGTTAGCCAGTGTATGTGTCACCCAGCAACTGTTATCCAAGATTTGTTGACCCTGAAGGTGAAAGTTTCAAATCCTCAGGACTTATGCTTGAATCAGTTGAAGTGCTCCATGGTACAGTCACTGTTTGTTGAAGAACTAGGGCTTCTCTTGAGCTGAGGGGATAGTGAGGACAGGGATTCTCATCCTACAATTTTCTCACAGAGTAGCAACAATGTCTGTGCAGTTGGATTTATCAGTAAACCAAACTATCAACCTCTGTTTGGCACCATGTGTGGCATCACTGTTTGCTGAGTTTCATTCTTTAGAGCTGAGCGATTAAAGCGTTCGCTTGTCACGCCAAATACTGGGTTCGATTCCCCACATGGGTACAAAGTGTGAAGCCAATTTCTGGTGTACCCCGCCATGATATTGCTGGAGTATTGCTAAAAGCCGCGTAAAACCATACTCACTCATTCTTTAGCATACAAACACCTCCACACGTGGTTCCAGATTCAAGGTTCACTTGGATTATTATGTTCTTGGGTTGTCAGCGCTGTCCCCATGGGTTTCATCAAAGCGGGTAAGCATGTGGAACCTGCAATGTAATACTGTTGAAAGTGGCGTTAAACTCACTTCCTCTGTCAGACTCAACGTGAAGGTCATGTCCTTGAGAACACTGTTGTTCGCTTTATGATTCTCAACTAGAAGTTAAAAAACAATGGAAATGTCATTGTTGAGAAAACTGCTTAATACCTGTTTTAAGTTTTTAGATAATGGTATATCACAAAATGAAACGACACTTCCTCAGATAAACAATGGGGAAATATTACACTTCACGTGAAGTATTGGGACCATTGTTGCACTGGCATTGTTGCTATTCTCAATAGCTGTAGCAAGATTTCTTGAGGGACCAACCTAAGCAATAGATATGGACTATGATTAGAAGTGTATGTTCAATGAGCTGATATCAAAGAAACCATAGCAGCTAATGTAATGATTCTGTTTGTGCTACATTTATGTCAAGATTAATTATGTCATTGTGTTTGAAGATTTCTCTAGTCCAGGTAGCGGTGGTTTAGCGGATCACGTCTTGCCTTGTCATGCAACTGGTCTGTGTTTGAGTCACTGCATTTGTACACTTTGAAGACCTTGTGGAGTCCGCTTTTGTAATGGTCCTATAAAAGCCTCAAGTCCCTCAAGCAGACAATGTTTTTATTTTTTTAGACGACGCCCGGTTTTGACAACAATGGGCCTATCAAAGCCTCAAGTCACTTGTGCAGACAATGTGTTTATTTTTTAGACGACGTCCAGTTTTGACAATAATGGGCCTGTCGATCATGCAGACCATTTTTATGTTTTGTTAGACGATGCCCAGTCTTAACAATGTCGTGACTGTATTCCATACAACCAGCTCTTGTACTATTACTTTAAATGGTGTGTTGTGCATAATTTAAACAACTTGTGGAGCACTGTTCAGTTGGACCCTTTATAATCTTTCAGAACTGTATAACGTACTTTGTTTTTATCTGTATGTATCCACTCGTTTCTCTCGTATTCATTGTTTAACTGTCATGTTTTCCTCTCCAGTAAATTAAAACCATTGCTCAAAATATTTTTGCATATTAACTTACACTCACATGCACCATTCTGACAGTTATGGAATAAAACATATTTTACCAACCAGGCTATTCAGGAAATTAAAACAATTTAGCACTTTCCCTTTGGTTAGATTCTTTGTATTTTGTATTTCCTAAATAACATGTAGAATTTATTTTTGATTACATCATCGACAGATATGCATATGAATTAATGCGAAATTTAAATGAGGTCATCTAAACCACTACATTGATATTTTTTCCCCATTTCAGATGTTGATATTAGCCTGTATTGCATATATCTGTGGTGTTTTCCGATTGCTTCAAACTTGAATCGCTGATATGCAAAAATGAAATCACTCTATAAAAGCAATAATAATTCAGTGAAAAAACGCCTACAGTTCAAGCTATGGTGTGTACTTTTTTCGTACTATTTTATAACATTTTTGTACAAAAAAAGTCCATGGGAAATGCACAAGTGGATCCCCTCTAAACTGTTAATTTAACACATACTTCCAGTGAAGGTTCACCAAAGTGGATCTCTTGAACTTCATTTTCCAGTAACAGTTTTACAGTGTTTCTTGGCAATTTTATACTGAATTAGTGATAGTTTATAAAAACCTGCCCACCATGAAACATTTCTATTCCACTGTGTGCATCCCCTCCCTAATGTTGTTCATGGTTCGTGGTGGTTTGCGAGGTCACTGTGTTCAGATTTTTCTACATTTTAATGATCAAATTCTATGCTCAAGGATTATTTGTTAACCATCCATCATAATATGTATTCTATCGTTCAGTTTGATATTTGAATAAAATTTCAAGGAAAACCATGCAGGTGTTTTTGTCTGTCAACGGTTGAGCATTTATTGTGATGTCGGGAAGAAGTCCCAGATGTTGGTTTCAGAGAATTTAAGTGAGCTACAGTACTCCACGTGTACATATTAACATGTAGCTTGACACAAGTTATCTACACACATCAGACATTGACAAGGCATCTTCAAATAGCAGTGAATTGGCTACAGGTTAAAATTGATGTCATCACCTTCCTGATGAAAGTCAACCTATAGCAATAATTATTATTATTGCTTCATGTATATTATATGCAGTGTGTGGAACGGAAAAGCAATCCATTAGTCTCCTTTGCCTGGATGAATTTGGCTGAACTTAAAAGTGAAACAGAGGGTTCTCTTTTTGATAAACAGGACCATCAACTTCCAACTGGCAATCGATTCTGAAAGATAATGTCAACATGAATTGTTGTCTGTGTAAAACCTTGTAAGTGGATGTCCTTCCTTGGCACAAACAGCAGAACTTAAACGACAATGGCATGGTTCATTGTTTCCATTACCGTCTTTGCTATGGCTGTGGTTTTGATCTTGAGGTCCACAAATGGTTTGACCCTCAATATGTGGAGGGCATCATGGAAAATGATGCTCATAAACTTCTTTGGAATAGGCCATCCGTTTATAACCTTCCAGATTCCATTCTCCAAGTGAATACTCTTGATGCTCTTGTGTATCATCATTCCAGTCTTTGGGCCAGTGTGAGTTCACATGTCCTCCGTTACCTGGGTGTTTGCATACCAAGCAGTCTTTTGGGATGATTTATTGTGAAATTATCCTGGATGCCCATTCATTACTGGATGAAAATGGGTAATTATATATACACAAAGAAAAGTATCGCATCAGCCATATTTGAATATATTGCTGATGTTTGATTTGATGTGTCCGCTATACACTGTTCTTTGTAAAGTAAATATTGACACAAAGAGAAAACGTTGAAATGAAAGTTTTGGTAAAGATCATAATGTGTTTATATTGATTTACAAAAAGAAAAGAGGCCAAAAATGGAGAATTTCGAGTCCAAACAACTATGGCTGTAACAGGTCTATCAGAATTCTCAAGTCAATTTCCTGCCATGTCACCATCATGGAGAAGAGTTTGCAAAACACTGAAAAATGTCAGTATCAGGTGTAACCTCCTCCAGCTTGAATCACCTGTTCAACCCTCCTCCTCACTGACCTAAGAATCGTCTGATCTGTTCCTGTGTAAGATTGTTCAATTCCTGGTGTAGCGTCTGTTCCAATTCATCAACAGTCTGCACTTGTGGCTCCCTCTGACGGAGTTTACGTCCAAGAATGCCCCAAATATGCTCAATGGGGTTGAGTTCAGGGCTTCTGGATGGCCAAGGTACGGTAGAGGCAGCTTCCTGACGCAGAAAATCCACAACAGCACGCACACGGTGGGGTCGGGCGTTATCATCCATAAAGACTGGCCTTGTGTTCAGAGGATGGTTGTCAAATTGAGGCACTATAACCCTGTCCAGTATCTCTGTTTGGCATCGTTGGCCATTAAGGTTGCCTCTTACTGTTACCAGTGGCAGCTTACAGTCATATGACAAGCAACCCCAAGTCACGACAGAGCCGCCGCCAAATGGAACCTGTTCCGTGATGTTCCTTCTATGCCATGTTCTTAAGTCGCCAAACACGTTCTCTACCATCTGTCATGAACATCAAACCAATGGATTTTTCTCCATGACGCAATATTCCGGTGAGTACTTGTTCGACACCATGCCAGTCGTGCTGTTTTGTGGTCATGTGACAAAAGAGGCCTTAGATAAGGTCTTCTGGCACGATATCCAGCATTTCTAAGACGATTACAGACGATTCTGGGGCATATGCGGCGATGAGGTAACCACTCCCTTTTCAGAACAGTGCAAAAGGATAGCGTCGTACAAGTCTCAAAAGAGCTGCATGTTCTTTTTCTGACGTACAGCGAGGTCTACCCGGACGGGGACGGTCCCTGACGTCATCTGTCTGCTGATGCTTACTTAACAAACGACTTATTGTTGAATGATGGCGGCCCAGATCCCTGGCAATTTGCCTCATGGACATACCAGTAATCCTCGTGCCAATAACTCGGCATCTTTCTCTCGTACGGAGCTGTCGAGTAACCATTGTTTAATTTAGACAGTGGAATCAATTACTTGTAAGCTTTACTCAATACAGTGACAGATTTCCAAAACATGATTTTCACGGTTGACGGGGTACATGGTTTCCTTGTGCCATAGATGGGACACGTGCTGGACATGCATTTTATCATGACTGGTATAGAGTACAGGATATGCCATAAATTTCAAATCAAGATGACCTATACTTATTCATGAAAACAAATTCTCTTGACAGCTTATATATTTGGGTGTTGCGATACTTTTTTCTTTGTGTTTATATACACGACATGTAACGTGGGTGAGTGAGTTTAGTTTTACGCCGCACTCAGCAATATTCCCGCTATATGGCGGCGGTCTGTAAATAATCGAGTCTGGACCAGACAATCCAGTGATCAACAGCATGAGCATCGATCTGCGCAATTGGGATACGATGACATGCGTCAACCAAGTCAGCGAGCCTGATCACCCGATCCCGTTAGTCGCCTTTTACGACAAGCATGGGTTACTGAAGATCAATATTCTAACCCGGATCTTCACGGGTGCGACATGTAACTTGTGTGGGCAGGACCACAGTCTTAGACACCCAGGAGTCCAGCTGCCGGACTCCCAGACACCCATTCCACTCTCAGCAAGACTGCTTAACTTTGCCTGTACTGCAGGGAATCTGTTTCAGTCAGTGGTCGTTATTGCGGTGTGACATGTATCAACACTTTTATCTTAAGTACTTTGCTATGCGCTACAGAAAATAGAGGTGAAGATAGAAAAGTCTTTTATGACACTCTTGGCGTATAGTTGGCTGGTTTCTGCATCGGTCTGCATTGGTGGGTTGCACGACAGCTGGCTGTCTTCTAATAACCGAAATACTATTCAAAGCGACGTAAAACTCAGTGCATTCCGAGAGAGTGAGTGAGTTTAGTTTTACGCCGCTTTTAGCAATATTCCATCAATATCACGGCGGAGGACACCAGAAATGGGCTTCACACAATGTACCCATGTGGGGAATTGAACCCGGGTCTTCGGCATGACGAGCGAACGCTTTAACCACTAGGCTACCCCGCCGTCCCTGTGCATTCCGATCAGGTGGTAATCTCAAATGTTTGACATTGACTGCTCACATCGATTAGATAATTATTTGTTTGCAAAGATAACTCATTTTTCCTGATTTATCATAACATAAAGCATGTATTTGAGTTCAATTTAAAAGAATAAACTTTCCCCAAATGGTGACCTATCGTTCCCAGTGGGTTACAACTGTAAGGTGAGCCGTGGGCAAACAGCCAGTGTGTATATTGGGTCCAGTGTCTATATAAGCTATGGGCACCTTAGCTGAGTTGAGATTGATCATCAGGCTAATTAGCTCTAATTGGTAAGACAAGGCACTGACGTGATCTCCAAGGTAAATTTACACTGGAGGTAGATGACACCTGATAATTGTCAGTACTCCACATATAGACGAGAAACCAAATACACATTAATAGAAGCAAGTGATCAATTCCCTGTCCGTGACGTCACCAGGTAGAGTTCAATAACGCGTTAACCTTTCTCTGGGGAGACAGTTGTCAATGACCGGTTGTGTGTTGCACCTTACTGCAGTTTGCACATCGATTTCATTGGTGCCTTTGTTGTTTAACGCCGGATCCAGCAGCTTTCCAGGTATATGGCGGTGGTCTGAACAAAATCGAGTCTGGACCAGATAATCCAGTGATAAAAAGCATGAGCATCGATCTATGGAAGATCGATGATATGTGTCGACCGAGTCAGCGACCCTATACTCGATCCGATAGTCGCCTCTTGAGCATCGATCCACGCAATTGGGATACGATGACATGTGTCAACCGTCAGCGAGCTTGACCACCCGATCCAGTTAGTCGCCTCTTACGACAAGCATGTGTTGCTGATGGCCAGTTCTAACCGGTTCATTCACGTTTGGTGTCTTTAGACTGAGGAAAGATTGGGTTTACTCTTAGCCTCACAGTCATGTTAAAATATCAATTTAAATTGTTTGATAGGTTCTTCTTGGAAGTTGAGGGAGGACAAAGCAGACAAAAGCAATCTGACAATCTGCAGGAACATACCGAGTTACGTCAACTTTCCAAAACGTATCGTTGCTACATGAGACGTGCATCACATAAGGCCACTATCATTGGTATATATTACCCAAAGATAATGGGAAAACCCGTCAGCGTTAGAAAATAACTCGAGTCATGATACCAGGTGTTACCAGTGAAGATCCGTGTTTGAACTGTTCTTCAGCAACCCATGCTTGTCGTAAGAGGCGACTAACGGGATCGGGTGGTCAGGCTCGCTGGCTTGGTTGAAACATGTAATCGTATCCCAACTGCGTAGATCGATGCTCATGTTGTTGATTACTGGATTGTCTGGTCCAAACTCTGTTATTTACAGACCACCGCCATATAGCTGGAATATTGCTGAGAGCGGCGTTAAACAACAAACAAACAAACAAACAAACGAAAACAGGTGTTACAGAACAGAAATTAATGGGGGCGGTGGGGTAGCCTAGTGGTTAAAGCGTTGGCTCGTCACGCCGAAAACCCGGGTTCGAATCCCCACATGGGTACAATGTTTGAAGCCCATTTCTGGTGTCCCCGCCGTGATGTTGCTGGAATATTGCTAAAAGCGGCGTAAAACCAAACTCAGTCAGTCAGAAATGAATGTCCTGTCCTGTCCTACCAATGATAATTTGCATAACAAAAAATGTGTTTATAGTATGTATTGAAATTCAGAATGTTTCAAAATATTTGATAATGTACAATGGCTTGTGGTACATTCACCCGTAAATTGAAACACATAGAGCTCCAGGTATTGACGAACTATATGTACTACAAACTGCTGCGATCGTCATATACTCATGCCAATAATGGTTGTCACTCCCTTCAATTTTTTTTATTGGAGAGGGGGTGTGGAGTTGGGGTGGGGAGGGGGTGACAACCATTATTGGCATGAGTATATTCATTTTGTTGAAAGCTCTTTGTTCAACATCCAAAAACTATATGGGTGTTTTCTTAAATTAATTAGCTGTATCTGCGATATGAACGGTTAGAATCCTTCCTTCCACACATAATTTCTCTGGTGATTCAAAATGGCAACACTACTTCTGTTATGAGAGTGGTTTTTTGTAATTTGTATTATCATTGATTAAGTGATAGTTATTATGGGTCACAATGTTTAAAGTTTTGAGTGTGGGTTATGGCTCACATCTAGCATAATATATGTTCAATGGCAATAGTATTTTTAGCGGCACGCCTTTTTTATAGCACTTTAGAATTGCCTTCCTTGGCAATCTTGTTTATTTACGGCTTTCGTCATGCCGTGTGTTCCACATGATTCGTGAATGTTCTGAGTGGATAAAGACGCAGCCTAGCTTTACTAGAATGCTCTAGAACTGTGTAAGCTATATAAAGTCTGGTTGTTGACTTGTGCCGACACACACGGACTTATTACATGACTGGAGTTATACACATCTGTCTGCCGTCATCGAGCTGATACACATCTGCCTACCGTCGTCAAGTCTGTCTGTCAACATTTCAAGACCGTACTTGTCACTTCAACTACTGTCATTGTAAACAACCTTCAATCAGTATATCTGTCCAATATAATGTCAAGACTCTGGTGAGTTAATATTTTATATTTGTGACCCAATATTTTAGATTTGTGACTCAATTGTATGGTACTAGATATCTGTATTGTCATTCATTTTAGCTTGCTCATTGTTTGCTCAATATATTATTGAATATTTTAGACTTGTCTGTGTTCTATTTTGACTCTTAAACCTGGTTCACGGGTGATAGTTTCGCCAAATTCTAGGGACTAGACTTAAACCGGTTTTTTGTCACGGCAAACTTTTACAAATTAACCGTAACACATCACTTTGGGAGCGGTGGGGTAGCCTAGTGGTTAAAGCGTTCGCTCGTCACGCCGAAGACCCGGGTTCGATTCCCCACATGGGTATAATGTGTGAAGCCCATTTCAGGTGTTCCCCGCTGCGATATTGCTGGAATATTGCTAAAAGCGGCATAAAATCACACTCACTCACTACATCACTTCAGGTTTTCTTTCAACGGTTGACAGGCTGCGATATATGTTAAATACTGTTCAAAATGGCATTAAAACTCACTCACTCACTCACTCTAATTCGTCTCACCAGGACGGGGTGAATTTGTACGTTAAACAATAGGTTCTGGACAAGTAGGAGGCCTCCCAAACCCTCCTCCCATTTTCTAAGATCCTCCTTTGGCGTCTGCTCTATTTAGGATTCTTGGACTGATCGAGTGGTGCGCACTGTCACCCACCCACCTCCACCCTGTTATTCCGTACGTTCTTCTAGACACAATGGTGATGTGTGGGATCGAATCAGCAACGAGTCTGAGTATGCAGAACAAAAGTGTCGGTACCACGTGCTTCACGTCTGTGAGTCATGGGACTTTGGCACCTGGGACACATTCGACCCGGTTACTGAATAGATCTGTTTGTCAAATGTTTGGACAACCTCTGCCAGATGAAGCAAGGTACTCATCAGTGACGCTGATCATTAACATGATGTGATCATGGATCTCCACAAACAGCAGCCATCATGGACCACGTGTTTTCGTCCAAGCTTTCCTTAACAATCAAACGGGAATAACTGGCCAATGTCTTGGGTTTGGAATATATAAGTACACCTGAGGTCTTCTATGCTCTTAGCATCATCACAGCATGAAGGTACTTATCACACATGTCAATTTACTATTATGCCCGCCAAAGCATGAAGCGGCAGTAAAATACCCTAGAACAAGTACTTCTCGCTCAAAACAGCTTGATAAGTTGGTTTGTTGTTTAATGCTGCACTCAGCAATATTCCAACTATATGGCTGCTATCTGTAAATAATGGAGTCTGGACCTGACAATCCAGTGATCAATATCATGAGCATCGATCTATGCAATTGGGTACAACGACACGTGTCAACCTGGTCAGCGAGCCCGTTACTTGCCTCTTACGACAAGCATGGGTTTCTGAAGACCAATGGGCCCCGATTTCCTCGTTTCCGTGCGAGAGATAGAGGCATGCGAGGCACGAGTTATTTCCCTTTGCATAGTATATAGCAAATTTTGGAAGTAGTTTAAGAACCAACTGAGTTGAGAGTGAGTGAGTTTACATTTACGCCGCACTCAGCAATGAGTCAAGCTATATCGCGTCGGTCTGTAAATAACTCCAGCTGAATTAAGATGCATAGCGTTCTAACATGAGCGTTCATGTTAGTGAACGCTATGTATCTTTAGCTTATAAATAATCGAGTCTGGACCAGACAATACAGTGATCAACAGCATGAGGATCGATCTGCGCAGTTGGGAACCGATGACATGTGTCAACCAAGTCAGCAAGCCTGACCGCTTGATCCCGTTAGTGGCCACTTACGACAAGCATGGGTAATTGAAGTTCAATATTCTAATCCAGGCCTTCATGGGTATTTTTCCAACCAAGTGTAAACGTGGAGAAAAAACCTAGAGCAAAATATTAGGGTAGTGAGCACCTTGGTTTCAGGTGCAAGTGTGTGTGAACGCTGGGTATCAGGCATAATATAATAATAATAAATGCATATTTATAGTGCGCCTATTCCACATCCTGGGGCATGCTCAAAGCGCTATGTACAGATACTTTACACGAGAGTATTTACAGCCGAGATTATAAGTAATATACTGAGAACAGGTTTTAAGTCTGGGCTTAAACATGTCAGTTGTGTCAGGGCTTTTATTATATGCCTGAACCTTGTCAAATAGAATAAACAAGGCGTGACGAGGCATCATCTATAACGTATCTAGAGTCTGTCAGTGGTCTTGAATAACACGCGGCCTGCCTTTAGAATCCCCCACCAAATATGCGCAGTGAAATCAAACATATTTGTATCTTTTTGTTTCAGAACATTGTTCACTTCATGACCCGTCCCTATTCTTAACCATGACGTTGCAATATTGTTGTACAAATGTGTTACACCGACTCGCTCGGTTGTGTTCCCATGACGACAGTGGTCAGACTGGCCTGACATTTGTAAGGCTTCAGTGCAGTGTTGTTTGTTTACATCACAGAAATATACAAATTCATTTCATGGGGGATTTTAGGGGACGCTCACGGTGAAATGCTCGCTCTTATTTTTCACATAGAATAGGAAAGCCAGCATTTCGGTTTCTCTACGATTGATTTTAGCTATCCTAAGTTGGTCATGAGCAACTTAGACTTTGAATCTTAACTTTACTATTGACTTGAGTAAGATTGGTTAGTGGAACGGTATGCCGATCGTAACGTCACGCTAAGATTGGGATTTTAGGGGTTTAAGATTGGCGTAGGGCTAAGATCGGTTAGTGGAACGGCACCCAGTTCTAACCCGGAGGGTGCTAGTCACAGTCAGTAAGACAAAAAGACATGGAAGTTTGTGACTTCTTTATTTCTTATTGTCAAACTAGATTTCAATCACTGTTAGTTGTTGTTGTTCGCATGTAAGCCAAACCTATTTATTTATGATTTCCACTTCAGGCGGGAGTCGTACTTCCTTCATTACGTCGGTGGGCAGAGAAAGTAGTAATTTCTGCCTTGCTGAGGTCTATGCATACTGGACATAATTTGTGACAATGCTTATTAATCGTTACCAACGAAATCATCGCTACATATGAGTTCTCTACTTCGTATTGCTCAATATCTTAATACTCTCACTCGATCTGTCTGGATATTCATGAATCACAGACTCGAACGTCCGGATATCTCGAAGTTACAAAACTGTTCGAGATAACGGGGTTCGACTTTACATTCACAAAATCGCTCATAGCATGTCGGCGGTGGAAACAAATTATGCATAATGAAATAGTTGCAATGTTACACTAAGAAGCTGTTTAGATGACACTGACACGCCTGTCCTTCATCTGGAATAATCCTCGCTCTTGAATTTAGGAGGGAGGCAGAGTTTCACCACGGCAGCGAACACCTACGGCCCCTGTCTGTGTAGGTTTTCCCACACACACTACAGTCACTGATGTGTGAACAAAACAGTGACACACCCAGCTCCTCCTTCGTGTCTGGCGAGTAACATGGTCAGCAGTTACTCCTTGCGGAGTTATGCCCCTTTTACTAAGCACGCATCTCCACCTCCACGAGTCGACATCTATTACGCCTACGTCCTACAAGGAATTATAGATCATTTTCCCCGAGTTATTATTGATGAAAGAACGAGCATTTTGCGAGGGACAGATTTCGAGTTCCGAGTTGGGGTTGCTACTGACTCATATTCATTTTAAGAAATAGTATCAAATAATATATTTGCGTTCAACTCTCAGTACGGTTTACAGGTTAAACAAGTTCCTCATCAGGCTATGTTGGTCGTGAGAGCAACAAAGTGTATTGGGTGGTCAGGCCCTGTGACTGGGTTGCGTGACAGTAGGTGTACCCCAAGGGCACGGATGTGACTCTGGAAATCGACACTTGTCCAGATTCGATTATTTCCAGTGTCAATTTGTTCATAGTAAATACCTTTGGAGGTATTTAAGACAAATAGCATCTATATCTAAAAAGACATTTCTGCAAATCAAGCATTTCTGTAAAACATCTCGCTGACATAAGCATGGGATTGTTGCCTCACACCCAGTTCTTCCGTGAAAATGTAGAACTATATTTTACGTACGCTTTAGTGACTATTGGCTTGTGCCGCTCAATCACCAGGATTCCATACACCGAGGTGACTGTGTTTATTTTATTTCGCAAGGTTGGTTGTTAGGCCTTTGTTTATCACGACAGTCAGTAATATTCCAGCTATATGGCGGCGGTCTGTAAATAATAGAGTCTGGACCAGACAATCCAGTGATTGAGCATCGATCTGCGGAACCGATGACATGTGTGAACCAAGTCAGCGAGCCTGACTACCCGAGCCCGTTAGTTGCGTCTTACAACAAGCATGGGTTGCTGAAGACAAATTCTAACCCGGATCTTCACGGGTTATATCGCAAGGTGTTTGGCTAGACGTCGTCAAGTTGTATTTTCAATATTGTTTCAAAAGTCTACCCCAAATGCCTCTTTATTGCGACAGTTGAAAAGTCTAATGTTCACAGTAAGTTAAATTATAAGAGGTGCTCTCACCGATATCAGGTATGCACATTAGTAAAGTGCTCGAGGAAGTTTCGCTATTCAGGAATTTACCTTTGTTTTCATCGGTCTCTTTGGACAGTGGAAATGGCAGAGCGGTACAATAACACTTCCGTAGATAGATATACACAGATAACTTAGTTAAGCACCCCCTGACATATCTCACGATTGAATGAGCCCCGATCTGAACCCTTTGGAGCATATCTGGGACATGATTGAGGATCAATCCTCCTGTACAAAACCTGGCCAAATTGGAAGCTGCTATACAGAAGGAATGGCGTAGACTGCCCCTTCAGAGGATCAGGAGGCTGACCGGGGGTATGAGGAGGAGAGTGCTGCTGGCTGTCATACAGGCACATGGAGGTTACACTCGGTATTGACCTTGACTCGTGTAAGACACGCAAAATGACATTTTGAATGTTCATTATCACCAATAAATTCAACATTAAACATTCCAGAACCATACTTGTACAGACATGGTTTTGCAAAGGATCATAAAGGTCAGAAAAACTCGAGGTTTTGCCATCGTGGTCACCCGAGAAGTCTTATGTATGTGTTGAACACATATCATTGCAAAAATACAGGGCGTGCTTAATTAAGTTCTTTGTGTATATATAATACATTAAATATCAGTCAAGATATTGTCAAATTTGAGATTTTGCATTTCCAGGTAAGACAAATGTAGCAGGGCACTTCGTAACTGATGTCTTCTCACACCCTTTTAGAATCATCTAAACAATGCTGTGAAAATATACGGAGGTTATACAGCAGCCGTTACATCGTACCCATGAAGATCACCCATGAAGATCACTCGTGATGGCCACCTGAATATTGCTGATGGCCACCTGAATATTGCTGAGTGCGGCTTAAACAACAATCAAACCAGCCACCAAAACGTTGATCCTCGTATGTGCCTACATCACAACATACAGGCGGTGGAGTAGCCTAGTGGTTAAAGTGTTCGCTCGTCACGCCAAAGACCTGGGTTCGATTCCCCACGTGGATACAAATTGTGAAACCCATTTCTGGATATTGCTGAAATATTGCTAATAGCGGAGTAAAACTAATTACTCACATCGCAGCATGTGTATCTCGATACATCTTGAGTGTTGTGTAACTGAAATGGAAATTAGGATAATGTATAATTATTTATCGCATAAATGGCTTGTACTTAGCATTATTAGCTTAGAGGCCTGCATTCTAAATAAATTATATACATGTATATACATACACTCTTCAGAAAGAGAAACGCATAAGCCATTCTTAGAAGAATTTATTGCGTTAGTTTAAGACTGACTGAGTTTGGTTTTACGCCGCTTTTAGCAATATTCCAGCAACATCACGGCGGGGGACACCAGAAATGGGCTTCACACATTGTACCCATGTGGGGATTCGAACCCGAGTCTTCGGCGTGACGAGCCAACGCTTTAACCACTAGGCTACCCCACCGCCCTTCCCTGGCCAGAACACTTATGATCCGTTAGTTTAAGAGCAATTATGTGTTAAATGCACACGTCTATAGACAAAGAGTTCAGCAACACAACAACAGCCTTTACCTGAGTCCACAAGAAAGCGTCATTACTTTGTGTGGCCACCACTGACAGCAAGTACTGCTCGGCACCGTGTCGGCATAAACTGGATAAGTCGACGAAGTCGCTCTTGCGACATTCTCCCCGCGTCGATCGAGTTTATCACATAGGTGTTCTATCTTGTTTAGATCTGGTGACCGAGAAGGCCATGGCAAGACATTGACGTTTGAATTGGCAAGGTAGCGGACGGTGACGCGTGCTGCATGTGAAGTAGCGTTGTCATGCTGGAACAACTCCCTCTGTCGGTCCATAATCGGAAGAATGTGACGTGCAAGGACTTCGTTGATGCACCGATTTGCTGTGAAATTCCTCTGAACCACCATTAAATCAGATCTTTGTGTGCTGGATATCACACCCAACACCATGACACTGTCTCCACCGAATCCGTCAACCTGCCGAATGCAATTAGAGGGAAAAGGTTCATTTCTCCAACGATAAACACGCTGTCATTCATCTCGCCGGTGAAGAAGAAAAAATCGCGATTCATCACTGAACCAGACTCGCCTCCAGTTAACTAAGGTTCCAATTCCGAACTCTGCGGGCAACTGCAGACTCCTCAGCTTCAAGGCGTCCTATGTCGATGTTTCGATTGGCGGCACCCGGTCGTGGCATGATGATTCCCTCTTTTCTGGGCAAAAATGATGACAAAATCAAGCACAACGTTTGCCTTTTTATAGTGATCGATACCGCACGCCTTTCCACTTACCTGCACGTACATTTTGCTTGCATGCTGTCTTGGGGATGTTTTGGCGAATATTTCTTCAAACGCTTCTAACACAAGCAAACATTTAAAATTGCCGCGTTTTTCACTGAAGCTGTTACACAAACATGACGTTTTGGAAAGAGATAGTATATTTGTATTGTTTTTGCCGCAGCTACATGCGTCCAATATTCTCAAAATCACCCATGCGTTTCTTTTTTTGAAAAGTGTATATGATAGTTGAGTCGAAGGTGTATCGTCCACGAGCTGAGAGAGAGATCGGGGATCATTGATCACATTGTTTATAGGCACAAAGATCAAAGGCTTGGTCCCGATCCACAAAGCGTTCGTAAAGTTACGACCGGTCGTAACTCTATAGTTTACCATAAGCTTACGTATGTCGTAGCGCTACGAACGCTTTGTACATCGGGACCCTCATTTGTAACTTGGAATAAATGCCACGGTTCATTAATCATAAAGTGAACCTACACTACTCAACAGAAGATAAGGACAATTGCATTCTTTCAAAGTGTCACGACAGACTAGAGAGATTAATGTCTGTCCATCCTTATTTTCTTTTGAGTAGTATATATGTATGGTGCCCTTATGTAGGTTGTGACAGACAGTTTGTAAAGCGATAACAGAGGATAAAGAGGACTATGCTCATAAAGTTGACGAGGGTCGCGAGTCTGTAAGCCTTTGGTCCGGACATTCGACACAGAAGGTAATTTTGTTCCAGGACAGTCTATGGAATTTTTGTATGTTATTTAATGCCGCACTCGGCAATGTTCCAGCTCTATGGCGGCTGTCTGTAAACATTCGAGTCTAGGCCAGACAATCAAGTGCTTAACATCGTGATCATCGATCTACACAATTGGGATACGATGACTTGTGTCAACCAAGTCAGCGAACCTGACCACCCGATCCCGTTAGTTACTTCTTGCGACAAGCATGGGTTACTGAAGACCAATTCTTACCCGGATCTTCACGGGTCTGTGGTGTCAAGTCTACGCACTGAGGGCTCACATTCGTCTCTCTGGAGACAACAAACCCGAAGAGGCATACTGACTGTAAATGGTAACCTGATGACCGATTCCAGTATTTTCAACATTGTCTAAGCACTTTCGGGGCGGGCTTTATTTTACAGCATTATATTTTTACATTAATCCCACTGTTCTGAGACAAATATTGGAATGAAACACGCATTTGTTGATATTGTTCATTGGAAAATATAACATCCGACTTAATTATTGTGTGAAAGTTGTTAACTTTCAAGTGAGTGAATGAGTTTAGTTTTACGCCGCTTTTAGCAATTATTCCAGCAATATAACGGCGGGGGACATCATGTGGGCTAATCGAACCCGGGTCTTCGTTGTGACGAGCGAAAGCTTTAACCACTAGGCTATCCAACCGCCGCTGGGAGACAGTGGATTTAACATCAGAAGATGGGCTATCAACACGGTTCCTCCGATCTACCGGTGGAGATTGGGTAAAGCATCGCTCGTCATACCGATTCCCGACATGGGTGCACAGTGTGAAGTCCATTTCTGGTTTCCACCTCCGCAATATTGTAGGAATATTGCCATAAACGGAGTAATGTACTAGTCATGCAGTCATCAGATGACCCAACACAGGTATATTGTGTAAGGCGTCCGTGATATATCTGGAAGAATGCTTGAAGCGGCGTAAAACCATACTCACACCTCTTATCTACTAGTCTGAACATAGTTTATCAGACAATCACAATCGATCACCAAAAGGACGCGGCGTTGATTTTATGAGCGCTTCTATTAACCAAAGTCCCCAGGCCGTTATCCTGTAAAACACATCTTAATCATTGGACATTATATGATAAAGAGATTATCATCCCGAGCAAAACAACGTCATTGCTCGATGGCTGTCTCTCCGTCAACCCGACCAGCTCCAGATATTTCAACTGTACGTGTAAGAGCCTTCCATATTATCCGCCAGGACTCTTCAAGTAATCCTGTGTTTTCCTGGCGTTTAAGTCAAGTACGTTTGTCTTTTAGGTGTGGGAATCTTCACATGAGCTTTATCTCTGGGGGAAATACAAAATCGCAGTTACATTCGCGGAGCAACGGTTATCCATTCTGCCACTTACAACGCCCACTTAAAATAGTACCCACTCCGCCATGCAATAAAAATGACTGGAACGTTTATCCATTCCGCCACTTACACCACCCACTTAAAATAGTACCCACTCCGCTAGTCCACCATGCTATAAAACGCAGGCAAGGTTTATTCATTCAGCCACTTTTCCATTGATTCGACACCCCTGAGGATCCGTGTTAGAAGCGGTCTTCAGCAAACCATGTTTTCCGTCAGACCAACCGCACCGGAGATCATGGTAAAGCCCGCTGATTAGGGACCGTTCATAATTTATGGCTAGGGGTGGTGGTGATGATTTTATGGAGAAGCATGTACAATGTGAATGATCCCCCTAAAATCTATGTACAAAATCAAGTGACATCTCCCCATTGCATGTCATGTACAAAATCAATGAACACCCCCCTCCCCTCCCATAATTTCTAAGCATAATTTTAAACATATTTTTATGTACAAAATTTGCTAACCCCCCTAGTACGTGTGTACAAAATTGCTGACACCCCCTTGCTCCCCAGAACAAAATGGGTGACCCCCCATTAGAATCATCATCACCCCCTAGCCATAAATTATGTACAGTCCCTTATTTTGACGCTTATCGTCGTATCCACAGCACAGAGTTATGCTCATGATGTCAGTCACTGGATTGTGTAGTCCTAATATTACAGATCGACGTCATATAACCTGAATACTGACAATCAAAACAAACAATACATAGGCTACACTTAATCTACCCTGCTGAGCCATGCAACGGCTCGCAGAGAAAGTTTATCCATTCCGCCACTTACTCCACCCACACAAGGTCTACCCCAGTCCCACCGCTGCCATGCTGTCACATTTATCCATATAGCTACTTACTTTACTCACTCGAGTCTACCCCAGTCTGTCATGCCCGTCAGCAGCACAATGTCAATACAAAACACCGTCTGTTGAGTTCTGTCAGAGAGTGTCGACTTCATTCACTGAGTGGGAGTCCAGGAACGTGTGTCGCGGCGGCGATAACACAACACAGCGGCAACGGTTGCGACTTTGACATCTTGCTTCTGGAAAAACGGTGAAAATGTGAGTAAATTTGGAGTTATTTCGCTGAAACAGGTGCCCGAAATTTGTCGTCGTAAATTATGCAGTTATTGTACTGAATATCCCAAGGCTATTATGTATAGCTGTGTTAGGTATGCTTGCAGGTATAGTGTTGTGTGGTGTTAGTATACACGGGAATAGTGAAAGTGTCGTAGTCTCGCCATTGACAACCCAGGTATGTATGGAGGATTTATGTTGTTAAGAGTCAACCAGCCTGCTACTTCAACAACAAACTCTCCATTGTAGCCGGAGCGAGCTACAACAATGTTCAGCGTAGTGGAGCAAAGGTTATACAAATATAGAAAGCAATTAGTCATTAAGATCATTTGATAGTTAAATACCACAGCTTGTACCGTAAGTGATGTAATTACTTTGAATTAACGATATTAGGACCTAGCAGAATGTCGACCAGAAAGGTCATGCCGCTGACACGATGTGTGAAACATTATCACAGTTCAAGCTTACTCTTCCAGTCTTATCCTCACTCTCTTCTCTTCCTTTGTCTTTCTCTCCCCTTCTCCCTTTCTCTACAAACGAACCGATAATCAAGGATCCTGGCCAGCCTAAGGGACGGAACTCTGCACAGCGAATCATACATAGGTCATTCGTGCCACCATAGTCTGTCTCACAGCCCCTGAACCACATTCCTTTCCCTACTGCCTAGCACTACCTGCAATGCTAAAACCCTAAATGAAACAAGTCTGGATTTCCCCTGAATCTCCAACCTCACTGGGGCTCCTTTTAAATTTAATGGGTTTATTTGTTACTATCAAAATTATCTATATTCAGGGACTAAGCGTTAGTCTAGTGCCACGTATTCCTCTCTTGAAAATATGACGAATATGTGCAACAGTGTCCAGTCTTTGAGGTCTTAAGTTAGGACGAATGAAAGTTGTTCCACTCTGCTTGGTGGGGTTGTATGGGTTTTTGGGGTCTTGGATTTTGTACGGTGAATGGATAACAGCTGCTAAACCAATTAATTTCTTTATTACAACTTACAATAAATATAAGAAATTATAGAAAAAAGTCAAAAACATGTTTCTGCTTGGCAATTTATTCTTCTGAGTGAGTGAGTGAGTGAGTATGGTCATAGTTTTCTGTTGAATCAATGATTTGATCCTTAGCAAATTGTGAATAGTATACTTTGTTACATTCCCGGGAATATTTCGATCGTGACCAATGCAAACCTGACCTTACGATATGTTTTAGATAACCTGGATAGTTTGTAGTTCAAACTCGTCATAATTAGACCAATGTTGGACCCCTGTTAAATGATGCCATGATAAAAATGCTGATAAGTCATTGCACGCTTGTGACGTATTTCGTATTCTCAGTGGAAGTCACAACAGTTATGTTATGTATTTCTTGACATACAAAGAAACTGCAAGGTGTTTATAGGACGTGTATATAGTACGTGTTTAGGGATTGGATGTTACGAAGACTGCGAGGTGTATATAGTACGTGTTTAGGGATTGGATGTTACGAAGACCGCGAGGTGTATATAAGACGTGTTTAGGGATTGGATGTTACGAAGACTGCGAGGTGTATATAGTACGTGTTTAGGGATTGGATGTTACGAAGACTGCGAGGTGTATATAGTACGTGTTTAGGGATTGGATGTTACGAAGACTGCGAGGTGTATATAGTAGTGTTTGTGGATGTTTAGGTGTATATAGTACGTGTTTAGGGATTGGATGTTACGAAGACGAAGACGAAGACTGCGGTGTATATAGTACGTGTTTAGGGATTGGATGTTACGAAGACTGCGAGGTGTATATAGTACGTGTTTAGGGATTGGATGTTACGAAGACTGCGAGGTGTATATAGTACGTGTTTAGGGATTGGATGTTACGAAGACTGCGAGGTGTATATAGTACGTGTTTAGGGATTGGATGTTACGAAGACTGCGAGGTGTATATAGTACGTGTTTATGTTACGAAGACTTATATAGACGTGTTATTGGATGTTACGAAGACTGCGAGGTGTATATAGTACGTGTTTAGGGATTGGATGTTACGAAGACTGCGAGGTGTATATAGTACGTGTTTAGAGACTGGATGTTACGAAGACTGCGAGGTGTATATAGTACGTGTTTGGGGATTACGAAGACTCCGAGGTGTGTGACAGACAATACGCCGTAAAATATTTACCTGTAGTTATCATATTATCTTCGGTAGGTAACACGTCATAACACATTTACCAACGTGGAATTTCTTTAAGTTATTCGCAGTGGCAAAACAGCGTTGCTTACTTTAAAGGGACGCTACTCTCCCTGTCAAGTGTGGGACATCGCGAACAGCATCTGCTTCAGATGATTGACTACTGTTTGACATGTGAAGTGTTTGCCCACATGAGTTCCACCCTTTACAGTTCTTATACATAGTATATCAACATCTCACCAACGCGACGTCGCAGTGTCTATGTAAACTGAACACTGAAATAACGTTGTTTGAATGCATCATTAAACTGTGGGCGTGCAGTAGCGCCGGTTTAGGCGAGTGCAAACCGCTTGAACCCTGCATCGTAATTGATCATTTATTTTATTCATATTGAAATAAACGTCATATACAACTCGAATTGATGGATTCCAAGTTTGAAATATGAACAACTGTCAAACAGTTATCAAGGAGGAACTGTTTGGGGAGTAAACTATTTCGAAGCTATAGAAAATGTGCATGCATCATATTTTAAAAGATTTCTTACTGTAGGTAAATTTGCTGCCAACAAAGCCGTACTTGGCGATACAGGCCGCTATAGCATGCATATTGAGAGTCAAATGAGAGCTATCAGATACTGGATTAAACTTATAAGAATGCCTGATTATCGCTACCCCTATCAAAGCTATCAATTATTATTATCCCTAGACAAACGTGGAAAGTATTCTTGGGCTTCTGGTGTCCGAAATGTGTTATTTTCAAGCGGGTTTTCTTATGTTTGGTTTAAGCAAGATGTTGGTGATATAAAAATGTTTTTGTTAACTTTTAAGCAACGAATAAAAGATATATATATTCAGAATTGGCACGCATCAGTAAATTCATCGAGTTTTCTAAGTCATTATTCACAATGTAAATCGATGTTCGGACCTGAAAATATATTAGGGTCCTTAATGATAAGTCCCTTTTAAGAAATTTTGTAAATTTAGAATCTCTCTACATGCCTTAAAAAATACAGCGTTATAGAAAAGATAAAAATACATTGGAAGATTTATCATGTTCTCATTGTTCTTCTGGTAAAACTGAAGACGAACGTCACTTATTATTAGACTGTGAGGCATTCTCTGCTGGCCGAAAGAAGTATCTAAAATGCTTTAATGATGCCCCACAAACGATATATAAAATACTTAATTCTAATAACGATGACACTATTAAATCAGCTGCCATTTTCATAAAACATTTGATGTCCATCCTTAAATCACATGTAAAACCATAATTTCGTGTCACGTGACCAATATTTGTTAAAATGAAAATTCAACTGTACTATGGGCCACTGTGCCTACATTACTGAATAAAACCTGTCTGTCTGTCTGTCTGTCTGTTTGGTACGACAAGGAGGAACTGTTTGGTACGACCCCCTTATGTGTTCAGGATGAGAACACTTACACAGCGACCTGCATGGATGTGTGTGTGCGTGCGTGCGTGCGTCTGTTTGTGTGTGTGTGTGCGTGCGTGCCGATTTGTTTTGTGTGCGCGTATGTATGTGTATGTACGTGTGCTTATGAGAGAGAGAGCGTGTGTGTGTGTGTGTGTGTGAATGGGTGCATTTGTGTGTGTGTGTTTGTGTGTGTACGTGTTTGTTTATGAGAGAATCTTTGTATGTGCGTGAGTTCGTGCGTGTGTGTGAATGGGTGCACGTGTGTGTGTACGTGCGTGCGTCTCTGTGTGTTGTGTGTGTAATGTGTGTGTGTGTGTGTGTGTGTGTGTGTGTGAGAGAAAAAAATGTGAGTGCATGCGTGCGTGCGTGCGTGCGTGCGTGTGTGAGTGAGTGACATTTTGTCCTAGTCCGGACTAATGCCGGAATGCTTTGAATCGTATCCGTGTGAGTCGACAGCGTTTAGTGGGAGTGTATATTTAGCAAAGGTACCTTCAAACTTCTGTAATTTGATGATTGTAATATAGACTAACCTTATGGATAACAGCTTGTCTCCTTGACAACGGTACAACAATCTGTATCAAAACGTCGCCTGACGAAATATAAGAGTTGTTATCCATAAAGTTTGGCTATATTGTGATTCCCAACTTCTAAAATGCCACTGAAAGAAGTTATTTCATTGTGTCTGATTGAATTGACTAATTGGATTTTGCTTTGTTTAGCTGTTTACTATAAATCCATTTCGCTGTAAATGGCTGAAAACGTGCTGTTGTATGGAATGTCAACTCACACACCTATTCTGAGTGGACCGTCTTGGTACCATTTCGACCCTCCTCTGTGCTCTATTTATAGTTGTTAATTGTCACATTAAAACACACTGACTCTATACTAACGTGACGATTAAATTCAGATTAGGACATAATTTATATGGCAATAATTTATTCCTTAGAAAAGCAACGTCGATTGATAGCTTCATTTGGCTTTGAAGTGGTTTGAGAAAATCAGAGCATTAACTTGTTCATGAAAGCAGATTGGTCCATAACATCGTATCCGTTGTGCAGAGTTGGTTGGTGAGTGAGGGAGGGAGGGGGGGAGGGAGCGTGTAAATGATGATAGGAAGGTGGGTGCTGAAATAGTTTCAGAAAGCCTTATCTTATTAAAGAAAGCTGATCGAACCATTTGAAATGAATGCAGAACAATGAGTGAGTGAGTGTGTGGTTTGGTATGTACGTGTATAGTCAGTTTTGTTTGGTTGTTGTTTAATGCTGCACTCAGCAATATTCCAACTCTATGGCGGCGGTCTGTAAATAATCGAGTCTAGGCCAAACAATCCAGTGATCAACAGCATGAGCATCGATCTACGCATTTGGGATACGATGACATGTGTCAACTAAGTCCGCGAGTTTGACCACCCGATCCCGTTAGTCGCCTTTACGACAAACATGGGTTTCTGAAGACCAATTCCAACCCGGATCTTCACGGGTCTGTGCTGGCAAGTCAACGCACTGAGGGCTCACATTCGTTGACTGTAAATGGTAAGCATCTTAAAACAAGTATGGGTTGCTGAAGGCCAATTCTAACCCGGTCGTATAGTTAGTGAGTGAGTCAGCGAGTGTGTGGTTGCGTGGCTGTGTGGTTAGTGAGTCAGCGAGCGAGTGAGTGAATTTGGTTTTATGCCGCTTTTAGCATTATTCCAGCAATATCACGGCGGGGACACCAAAAATAGGCTTCGCACATTATACCCATGTCGGGAATCGAACCCGGGTCTTCGGCATGACGAACGAACGCTTTAACCACTAGGCTACCCCACCGTCACGTAGAGTTAGTGAGTGAGTGACCAAGCAGGTGCGGGAGTTTGTGCGTGGCTGTTGTGAGTGAGTGAGCAGCAGGATTAGCAGGGAATTGTTGGTTGGATGGTAAACCAGGTCCCATATATCAATCCGCTCTACCCACATTCAGAGCGAGAGTTACATAGAGAAGTGAAAATCAATGCTTACCAATCTCAATAAGGATAAGATCGAATCCCAAGGAAACAAACGCAGTTTATGCCAAAATAAATCACCGCAATACACACGATCAATGCAACTTGTCGATACAACCGCTGATGACGTACACACACGTTACTGTCCCCGTCATTACAGAATGAAGGGTTCATTTTGTTTCGTGGAATGTGAAACCGCAAGTGGCACTTCACAAAACAATCAGGGGGCGGTGGGGAAGCCAAGTGGTTAAAGCGTCCGCTCGTCACGCCGAAGACCCGGGTTCGATTCCCCACATGGGTACAATGTGTGAAGCCCATTTCTGGTGTCCCAGCCGTGATATTGCTAGAATATTGCTAAACACTAAACTCACTCACTCACTCACTCTGCGATGTTGTGAAACACATGAGTATGGTGTTGACAAACCTACTAACAGAAACTAAACGAATCTGGAATTCCAACCAAAAACCATAGGTGCCTGGCACGCCCAAGGGACACAACTCTGTGACACCAGTACTGAATTGATGAGTAAAATCCATATGGTGTTTGAGTGAGTAAGTAATCTTTGGTTTCACGATAGGCCTACATTCGGGATGACTACGACAGGCTCGTCTGCATCCTCAGTATCACTTGATCAACAATGAATTTCGCAAGTAACTGGGCAAGGTTTCTCAAAGCGAGCTTAGGTCCAACCCCAATACTTTAACATAGGGTTACCATGGTCGTAGTGGTAAGAACACTTAGTGGAACGTGGTCTTGTACAGACATCCGTTCACAATAACCGTACGTGTTTTCGCGTCCGATCTGAAATGTACTAACACCTCATTAAAGAGGGTCTCGACATATGTCAAGACGATAACCATTGGTGACACCAACACAGTGTTGTCTGGTATGTCTCTACTGTCAGTGCTCCGAACACTGCGTGGAATTTATAGCTTACTTATGACCGCGATCAAAGGCTCCCTGCAGCTTATCCCAGCTACTCTGAAGATCTTCATGTGATTTATGGCGCAAGGTATTTACTGGTTTGGCTTTGTACAATACTGTATCCTGGCAAGGTTGTCGTGTTGCGAGACAGGACGTCACACAATCGCTCGTCTCAACCCCTCGTCCATCCGTCACAGACACCAAGACAAAGCAGTGCTCATCGGTTGTTTATTATGTTTAGAAGGCAACCAGCATTTATTGTTCAGCACAAGTGTAGATTTACAGAGGATTTGAAAATTAATCCGTTTTGTACATTTTGTAAATAAGGTTAGTCATTTATAGATAGTCATTCATCTTGATAGGACAGTAGCTTCCACCATGTCGGGTGTTGTCTCACCATTTGTTACAAGTTACCCTGTCAGATAATTCTGTGAGAATCTTTTCCTTTCAATTGTCTTTTATACCATTCTGCCGAAATACCGTCCCATCTAGCGACACTCGCGTAACACCGTGACTGATACGAACTTGATGTTACGATTGACGACAATGTAACAAGAGTGTGTGAGTATGGTTTTACGCCGCTTTTAGCAATATTCCAGCAATATCACGGCGGGGGACACCAGAAATGGACTTCACACCTTGTACCCATGTGGGGAATCGAACCCAGGTCTTCAGCGTGACGAGCGGACGCTTTAACCACAAGGCCACCCCACCGATCCACGTAACAAGACGTCAGACACGAACGTAACATAATGGTACCAAAGCATCATCAAGACATATACCAACAGAACAAAAACACTTGACAGCAAAAACCAAAACACTTGAAAACAAAATTAAATCTGACATAAAAACAGACATGAACGAGACAAAACACGTGACTCAAACGTGACGTAAGACCGATTCCAGCGTCACATGTAACCGAAACTAACGTCATTCAAAGACAGACACGTGTCTTCTTCGCTCAAACCAACAGAATAGACACCAATATGTACTGAGCATATTCCTGTGTGAAAAAAATACTTTAGCATAAAAATGAATAAATTGGCAGAATAGAATGTCAAGTTCTGTAAAGTAATTGCGGATGCCAGGCACATTTTCACAGCAGGTCAATAACAAATGATATAATACGATGATATAACGAAGCTTAATAATTTATCTCATACGAAAACCCGGGCCCTCTTTAACTGAAACCAAAGTAATCGGTCCTTACATAATCTACACCTTTTCCCACTGATCAAGAATATTTTCGGACGATTAAGCCCCCGTTGGTCTTAGAGTTTAGGTGAATACGGTAATGTACTGAAATAATGCTCTAAGTGTAAGACGACTTTCTTTATTCAGTCACTAAGCGGTAAGTAAAGCAATAAAGTTCTAAAGTAAATATTGATCTAAACACGCTATCATTCGGTGTTTAACACAAGTTGTTTACCTATTGCCTCAGGTGTGTTTTTGTCGGGATATCAGTTTTAAGCCGTTCTACTGATCAGAGGTACTAATAGGATTGACCTTCAGATCCATATCAACTCCACCGCTAAGACCGGCTAAAACAGATGAGCTCGGCTATAACAGGCATGTCTCTCAACACGTGTCATTGTTTAATCCCAGTAGCATATCACAAGATCTACGTTGGCCCTCTTGTCATTTAAACGTGAATAATTCAGTCTTATATTATATGTTTTCAAAGACCCGATTAATCGGAATTATTTTGCAGAACGTTCAGGGATAATATCTAAGTGTTTTGAATGGGTTTCTTTCCTGTAAACGCGAAAGCGAGTCTGCAGTGATTGGCTGAGTGGTGTTCCTCTGTTTCCAAGACACTGCATCATACGGGCAAGCGTGACAGAATTTGGTAATCAAACCCGAAACAGATTCCTACACCATCCCTCCACCCACACCTCCAAGATAGCATTATTAATTAATTAATTAATTATACTAATATTTCTAGAGCGCCAATATCCAGCTTAGCTGCTCAAAGGCGCTTTGTTTTTCCCCTCAATCATTGGATGTCAATCTCAAACGGTACATCGTATTTTCAATCTCAACTCCATGGGGATCATTCAACTCTTAATTATCATTAAGATCCCGTCGGTGTCTCTAGTTTCGTGTTTCGATATACTTAAACAGGCAACGGTCATGATATGATCAACGAGAACATTCAGCCATGCCTCCGTTTGTATGCGTGGTAATAAGTGAATAAAGGTTGCATAACGCTGCAATCATAAATATATTTCACTGACACAAGTACCTACGGGTTGCTGGCCTAAAAGACATTATGATGCGTTGAGATACGACGGTGACCTACCAGCGCATTCTACCCGTGAAGATATGGGTTAGAATTGGTCTTTAGCAACCCATGTTGTCTCCCCGTGAAGATCCGGGTTAGAATTGGTCTTCAGCAACCCATATTTGTCGAGGCGACCAATAGGATCGACTGTGCTTGTCGTAATTATAACACGTGGGATCGGTGGTCAGGTTCGCTGACTTGGTTGACACGTGTCATGATATCCCAATACGTAGATCCATGCTCATGCTGTCGATGACTTGATTGTCTGGTCCATACTAGATTATTTACAGACTGCTGCCATATAGCTGCAATATTGCTGAGAGCGGCGTTAAACAACTGTTATAGTGACTAATTCAGGACAGTCATCGTCCAAATATTTAAAAAGTCCGAAACCTATGTAGTCCAGATATGTGAGACTTTATTGTAATAATTTATATGACGCTAACCTGTATTCTTAATCACTACTGTACATCCTTATCACTACCGCATTGTACATTGACTTGTCAGCCAATTAATTACTGTATAAGACATTTATAACCTTCATTGGTAATCCCCCTTGGCCGTGTCTGCCATCCCATCAACTGGTCAAGGAAGTGCTATTGTTTTTCTGTCTGTCCATTGATGAGTCGTCGCCTGTCCATTGTCGTCAAAAACTGTATATATACTTAGTATGCTCACATCTAGACAAGAAGGAGTACGAGTTCGGTATTTGGACTGTCTGTTGGGACGACCACGAGCAGGATAATGCCGCTCGTAGGAAACGCCCTGGGGTTGAGCAGGTACTCCGCTCACCTCGCTCATGTCTTGTGTATTTGTTTGTCATGTACTAAAGACGTTTGAACTCAACTATGCATTCGTCTTCATCAACGCACACTTCATCTTAATTATGAGCTAATTCCCCAGTCGACGCAACTGTCACCGCGTTGACACAACAAACAAACAAACAACCAACGCCTTCAGGGTATGGTGACCTGCAATATGCCTATTGCAGCGAGTGTTACTGCAGTGATATTCTACTCCAGATATCTTCTACGCCTTACTCCCCTGGGCTTCTCCAACATATTATGTATGATGTATCTTGGCTTTGATCTCCTGGCACTGTCTCACGTCAACAGACGTTCCCAAGAGGCAGCACTGAAGTCGTGCGTGAACACAACGAACGTAAATGAAGTAAGGAATATTTTAACACATAAACAATTAATGCCTGTCGGCCGAGAACAAGTGTGAGGACTGTTTTAACTTTGTCGTTACGTGTGTTAAAGTGAGTGAGTGGGTATGGTTTTACGCCGCTTTTAGCGACATTCCAGCAATATCACGGCTGGTGACACCAGACATGGGCTTCACACATTGTACACACGTGGGGAATCGAACCCGGTTTTTGGCGTGATGAGCGAACGCTGTAACCCGTTGACTATCCCACGTGTTGGAGTCGAGTTTCTTCAGTTGGACGTACAGGATGAATAAACAAACACAAGTCGATTACGCTGAATATGCAGATATCAACATCGACTTGTGTGAATATAACTTGTATCTAGAAATGATTCGCGGGCGGCAAGGGGCGGAAGGGTTGTGTTTGGAACTATGATCGTAGGTGTGACTCCCTGATTCCCTGATTCCTCTGTAGGAACCGGCATCACTACATACTTTCCTCTCAAAAGGGTTGTATAAAGAGAGTGGTGGAGTAGCCTAGTGGTTAAAGCGTTCGCTCATCACACCGAAGACCGGTTTCGATTCCCCACATGGGTTTGGTTAATGTGAATGCCCATGAACATCACCCCGCAGGAATATTGCTAAAAGCGGCGTAAAACCATACTTGGTTTGGTTTGGTTAATGGCGTCTGTAAATAATCGAGTCTGAACAAGACAAGTGATGTACAGTGATGAACATCACGAGCATCGATCTGTACGCAATTGGGAACCGATGACATGTGTCAACCAAGTCAGCAAACCTGACCACCCGATCCCGTTAGTCGCCTCTTACGGCAAACATGGTTGCTGAAGACCAATTCTTACCCGGATCTTCACAAGAAGTAATACCATACTAGGTAATCAGATACAAAAAGTGTACATTCTCTGTTAGGGGAATACAGTCGCTTTTCGCTCCCGTGCTATTATCTGTTATGGCAACAATTATTGTTTGTGTAAGTTTATAGAGTCAGTGTTCACACACAACCAAGGTACATTGTACCCGAGTTAATGTTTCGGTCAAGGTAGTGCAGCAAGCGTGCTTTATGAAGCTTTTACCACCCTCAGGTGGCCTAATGTGTGTACACAGGGGTTGTAAAGAGAGCCTCGCTAGCCTCGTGCAAACACGGGTCATACACAATATATACTCACCAGGCCATGTGTAAATATACACAATATTGTTTACAGCCTTCGGTAGCTGGCGATCTAATGTTTGAGTCACATTTCATAGGACTATTATGCGCCTTCTGGCAGGTCAGTATACTTGGTTTTGTTAAGATCCTAACCTTTTGGTGTAAACAAACATGAATTAATTTGTCATGAGTTTAATAATAATTACACACGACTGTGCAATGTTAACAGAACTTAAACGAGACTACTTTGTCGTTTTTTGACGCGATTATATGAAGTGGGAAGTAAGCGACAGTTTAGAGCAATTCTGACCAACTCAAGAGACTTGAGTCAAGGTCACTGATTGTAAGGTTGGTATCTTTGTTGTTTTACGCCGCACTCTGCAATGTTCCAGCTATATGGGGGCGGTGGGGTAGCCTAGTGGTTAAAGCGTTGGCTCGTCACGCTGAAGACCCGGGTTCGAATCCCCATATGGGTACAATGTGTGAAGCCCATTTCTGGTGTCCCCCGCCGTGATGTTGCTGGAATATTGCTAAAAGCGGCGTAAAACCAAACTCAGTCAGTCAGTCAGTCAGTCCAGCTATATGGTGGCGGTCTGTAAATAATCGAGTGATCAACATCATGACCATCAATTGGGATACGACGACATGTGTCAACCAAATCAGCGAGCCTGACCACCAGATACCGTTAGTTGCCTCTTAGAGGAAGGTCCAAGGTCACATTGCTGTGAACACATTTGTCGACGTACATGGGCATAATTTTGTCTTTTGTCTTATTATGTTGGGAACCTTCATGTATAATGTGTACCTTGTTAAAAGGAGTTGAGAGGCGAAATATACGTCATCATTTGTTAATCTGGTATGCACAGAGTTTGGTGAAATTATTTAGTTCACAGAGGAGGTTACATGGTATAATAAAATAACCCAAAGTTGTTCTCGTGGAAATGTTTGTGAAAATTCTTATCATTACCTATTTGTGTGTCAATTATATACTGCACGGAGAACTGCCAGGATGACTAATCTACGCAGTGTTACCAATGTGAATATAACCTATGAGTTACTATCACATGGCAATGCAGGTCGGACTGTTCGCATAAATCAAAACCTATTTAAAATTGTTCAAACATATTTGCCAATCAAAAATATTTTTAAACTATTGCAATTGTTCCACTGTTTTCCATCTTTCTGTGTCCGTCCATCTTGTATAATGAATGTAAATAACTTTATCTGAATACTATGGAGGCGGTGTTCTAAGTTAACTTGTACCCAGTCCTTTTCTCATGAATAAAATATGTTTAAAACAAAACAGTGGTTACATTACAAGTTTATTCAAATGTGAAAGGCTTTGGTACGACTGTACAACACAACAGAAATGTTCGTTCTTGGTGATTCGAAACCATGGAATGTGTTGAACGTCCTGTGTGTCTCATGTAAAATATTGTTGCCATTTTGTTAGGTAAAATATAGGATTCCGAAACATATTGGAACAACCCACAGACCCCAACCCACCCCACCTCAACTCACTCCGGGGCGGTGGGGTAGCCTAGTGGTTAAAGCGTTCGCTCGTCACGCTGAAGACCCGGGTTCGATTCCCCACATGGGTAAAACGTGTGAAGCCCATTCCTGGTGTCCCCCGCCGTGACATTGCTGTAATATTGCTCACTGTAATAAACTCACTCACTCCACCCCACCGAAGACTCCCTTTTTCCGACACCTTACAAAATATCTGCGCCCTCCGGTCTTGAGTACATGTATTATGTGCACCCTTAACTCTGAACTAAATCGTCGACCCGCTTCTGAGGTTCATAGCGTAGATATTGTAAGCGGTTTTATCTCTTTAGTGATTAATGCCACCTCCACATTCCACGGTGAATACCCACCGTAAATCAGTTAGTGCCTCAACACGTCCCAATATGGCAGGGTGAAGAAATAAATGGTCTTGATTGGCCATTGGAATCGTATCAACTAAGACTTATCGCTTTCAATATCGCAGTTAAACCCCCTCCAGACAGAGGTACCGAAACTAAAAACTCTCCATGCTATGTTAAAGTACAAAGGCTGAGTATATACTTAAGTATACAAAATACAATTACTTTCTGATCTGTGCATTCAGGATCTATTGACTTGTGGCTGCTTTAAAGAGTGTAAGTTTTGATTGGCTGAGAGCGTTGTTTGTGCACGCACCTGCTCTGTTCTCAACGACATTATTGCATTCACTGGGTGCACCAGCAGAGACGGGATCAAACTGCAGACTGACTAAATATCCGTTGCCGGGATGTCTCCAAGTTGATTATGACCACGTCAAAATATATTGCACTGGAATGACTAAATAGTCTCTAAACGGATGTAATCTTGCATTTGTTTAAACAAAGGATTCTGTGAATCTGAATGGACTGGTTGACAGCTGTGTTGGAATATTCGAGTAGTTTTTAAGAGGGTAGCTATAGGAAAACAATGTTGTCCTTCTCCGCACGTTGTTTACAAAGGCCGATGTGTCTTACCTATACGCACGCACCGTCAGTGTATATACTAAAGAGGATTTGTCACACTTTGGTCGAATTTTCATAAGTTCTTTCCGTTTGATTTTCAGACACCAAAGGCTGTTCATTAAGACACGTGTCCGCGAGGGTATATTCTGTCCAGCATGGAGCAGGGCTAACAAGCGCCTTCCCCGACTAACATCGATTTGTATCCACTGACGTCGTTTTGTTTCCTATCGACGTCGTTTTGCTCCCATGACGTCGTTCCGTTTCCACTGACGTCGTTTCGGTACAAGACATCGAGGGGTTATATAAGCTCCCACAGCATGATGACCATAATAGGTACACACCACTGAACGCAACAACGCACATTAACACAATTGAGGCAATGGCCAAATACGTTGTCAGCAACGGCTCTCCTCTCGACGACGTCTCCAGCACCGGCTCCTCCTACGACGACGGTTCGGCGGAGAATGGGGTATGGGGAGGGGAGAGGGGCAGTGAATCCCGTCTGTATGTCCTGAACCGTGGGGGCACGGGGGAGGTGCATTATCTCCTGCTCACCCCTGACAGGAGCGACATCTTCATGTACAGGACCCACATTGAAGTATGGAAACCTCTTGTGGACATCATGAACTTTGGCGTGGTGGTCGTGGACAACTTTCTGTACATAGTGGGGGGTTTCGACAAAAGTCGGGCACAGCATCTCAACAGAGTTCTCAGGTAAGTGTACACAATCAGCGTATTAAGTCTGTAAAACATACTCAAACGTAGCGAAATATTACAGTATTCATTATAAAATACGCGTGAAGCAAAAAAGTTAATTGGCATTTAATCAGTGTCTTCGCGTTTCGGGGCGGTGGGGTAGCCTAATGGTTAAAGCGTTCGCTCGTCATGCCGAAGACCCGGTTTCGATTCATCACATGGGTACAATGTGTGAAGCCCATTTCTGGTGTCCCCCGCCGTGATATTGCTGGAATATTGCTAAAAGCGGCGTAAAACTAAACCCACTCACTCTTGACCCTTGTCGGAGCTGTCTGATTATCTTCAAATGACTTACTGAAAATATGAACGACGCCTTCACAATCGGTCTCTAGAACCCCGGTCATTGTGATATTCTTCAGGCAACCATATGAATGACCTCTATCAAACATGAATCTACCACTATCTACACTGGTCGATGTGAGCATGCGTGTGGTTGGCCGATATCTCCAGTAACACAATGGAACCGCCACAATAATTAACGCACACTCCAAGGCGACATTGTACTACACGTAATCAGTAATTAATTGAAAAATATCATGTGATGATTCTATTAATCACAGATCGTAGGTCATTACATTCATAAGTGAAAGCAGAGATTCAATGCACGGCTGTTCTATGAGGGAGATCGTAAATAACTAGACGCTTTGGGAAGGGGATATTGAGATTTTCATACTGATGACATACACGATAGTGGCATTACTTGCAATGGCTCATATGTAGCATTAGAAATAATAATTAATTGTAACCAGTGTTATGTCTGAAGTGTTTGTTTTTTAATTAGTTTTGTTATAATTAAAAATTCATTAAATCTCTTGAATCCAGCTGTAATTAAAGGATTTCAGGTTGGTATAAATCCTTGGACATGAACTGGTTGTTCCTAAACACGTTGGTTACAGATTTGGTAATGCTATAAACAAATCTGTTAAATCACCATTATTCTGCTTCCCTGTAAACTAATTTCAGAACAGAAACGTTTGGAAGGATACTTCCATCCCATGTGGTGATCTCTCTTTCTCAGATACGACCCGGCGGAAGGATTGTGGGTGGAGTGTGCCCCTATGATGATTGCACGTGCAAAATGTGGCGTCTGCGCACAAGGCGGAAGGATATATGTGTCAGGTACACTCGTGTTCATTTTCAGGAAACCCTCGTTAATCCAGACGACGCCGTTCCAAAAGAAAGCGTGTTGTTTACATAACTATGTCGAATGAAGTGAAGCAATGGTCCGACCCCATGTGTAGATATGATGTTCCTAACAACAATCTTTAAAAACGTTGGGGTTCACTGTCAGACGAAAAACAATTCGCAACTTAATATTCATTCGTGACCAACTCAGTTTCCGGGACAGACCCATGCCCCCAACCGCAGACATGTCTAAACCGTCGTGCTTGAGAATATTTCCTAATATGACACATTTACAAAGGAGTTCTTGACGAAAATATCAGAATTAGTGCAACTTAATATTCATTCGTGACGAATAACTCGGTTATTCCGAGGACAGACCCATTAAAGGGGCGGGTGATGAATGCCTAACATTATGTAATACTACAACAATGTAACGGCAGACTGAGAGGAAACCAGTAAAGATTTATTCCAAAGGAGCGCTGTATGACGAATACATGTAATGAAAATAGTTCTTAGAAATAGGATGAATAACAGGTTGTAGTATTCCCACACGGGGGTAACTCGTTCGTTTATTTTTTGACGCGGTTTTACATTGCAGGTGGAGAGAAGAGTGACAGTCGCGTGACCGGAAGTTGTGAGGTGTACGACATACAGACAGACACGTGGTGTAAGGCCGGAATGCTGGTCGCTGCACGTGCTAATCACGTGTGTGCAGTGTACAATAATGAGATTTATTGCGCAGGTGGTTACCATGGCAACAAAACTCAAGATAATTTATGGTAAGTAAGTACTGACAAAACGTAGGCTACACTAAAGAGCAGCGACAAATGTTGTCCCCGTGTGTGTGCGTACATGCGTGCGTGTGGTCGGTAACATGTGCAGTGTGTGGCAGAAACCACGTATCCATAAAAATAGTGCACAACATCCATAAAAATAGTGCACAAGACAGTTATTGTTAATTCGACCCAGAAGAACAGTCATGCTTCAAAGAACACACATCCTCCTCCGACTTTCTATTTTTCCTGCCTGTTTTACCTTCTGGATCTCGTGGTGTAGTGGTTAGAGCGTCAGCCCGGAGAGCGGAAGGTCGCGGGTTCGATCCCCGACCGCGTCATACCAAAAGACGTTAAAATATGGTACTTGTTGGTCCCTGTCTGGCGCTCGGCATTAATGGGTACAACAAGGACTGGTCGGCTCGGAGTCAGTATAATGTGTCTGAGTGGGGTATTCATGCTTCACTGCGGCATGGTATCTCAGTGGGCTAGCACTATAAAACCAGCTTCAGTCTGGGCTAGTACAAGCAGCCGCACATACACATACACACGCATGCACGTCGTCATATGAGCGAAATATTCTCAAGCACGACGTTAAACCCCAATTCACCTCACCTCACCTCACCTCACCTCACCTCACCTTCTGGATCTAGATCCATTAATCCAGTGACATCACGTAACATACACTAAGTTTACTAAGAGACATTCCGATCTGATATCCAATACTGATGCCATACCGTTAATCCCATTATTGACCAAAGGTGAATAACGTCTATATCCTGCTTGCCGTATGTACTGTTACAGGGTATACGAGGAACACACATGGCGAGAGCTGGACGAGCACTACCCACACACACTGCCCTGTTCACTGGACAGGTTCACAATAGCCACGCTGGACAACACATTCTACTTCATCGGAGGTCAGTATCTGATTGGGGTGGTGGGGTAGCCTATTGGTCAAAGCGTTCGCTCGTCACGAAGAAGACCCGGGTTCGATTCCTCACATGGGTACAATGTATGAAGCCCATTTCTGGTGTCCCCCGCCCTGATATTGCTGGAATATTGCTAAAAGCGGCGTAAGCTAGACTCACCCACTCAGTATCTGATCGACTAGTCGAGATTCCGAGTGAGAATACACGTTCCCTTAAACCGATGCTTATCTAAACAGGCGACTAACATTGATCGGGTGGCCAGTTAGTACATGTTGACTGCATGCCAACTTTGATCAAGCTTCCTTGTGTCAATCACAGGGCAGTCTAAGTAAACCTAGGCTCAGTATTATTCGTTACACTCCTATGCAGTAGCAATTTTACTCGGACTGATCACTTTGTTATCTGGTTCAGACTAACGGCGGCGGAACAGTATCTTGTCAGTTAAAGCCTGCTTTGGGTTCTGCGCCGTAGCTAACCACATGGGAAGAAACCTTTCAAAATTTCCAACAAGACAACAGGACCAATGAGTGGACAATAATTAGTGGTCCTGTCTGTACTTCGCTGGTCCAAAATAACATTCGTAGATTTCCTTAACTATCAGTACAAAATTCACTGGCGACCAGGACCACTGCAAACTTATCCTTTAGTGGTCCTTATGAATTTTTACTAGCCAGGGTCTACAGGACCAGCGTATATTTCGCACCCTGTAACCATTGTGGTTCTACGGCTACTGGTCAGTACACGAATCTTGACCAGATAAACTAACGGCCTGAGGAACCGCCCCGGGTATCTGGGTACGACAACCTATGGATAGCCTTACAAAAAGCACTGAACCGTTCTGAAGATCTAACAAGACTGATACGTTCATAACGTCTTTGAGTGGCATTTTAGAACTTGGGAAGTACAATATAGAACAAAATTTATGGATAACAACTTCTTTTATTTCGTGAGAGCGACGTTTCGATACAGAGTCTTGTACCGTTGTCGTGCTTGTAAAGTTTGTTCTATATTGTGATAAGTTCATGTATTCTCTTTGTGATCTTAGCGCAAAGAACCATGGGTTTCCATGGATATTAAGTTGATATGAAGTAAGTCTGGATCACAAGGTTCCCCAATACTGACTTATGAATATGAATTCAGCCTTGATGAACATTTAAGACACTTGTTTTTCTTATTTCGCGAACAATTGTCGCATCACTGATTTGTAGTCATAATAACTGTCACAGCTGATTTTGTTTCAGAGGAAAGTAATGACTGGGTATATTTTTGCACTGACGTTCTATATTAATAACAATTTAGACATGGCTTAGAATTTGTATGATGCATACCAAACATTCCTGATTTTCGTACACCTTATAGACCTTTATACCGTTTTAGTCTTTTACTAAAGATACCAACCTTATTCAGCGCCACTGAGCATCTCTATGGTGGATATTAGGCGCTTTATAAATACATTATTATTAAATGATTCATTCGTCTTAACCACTATATACATACATCATGATTTTAAAAACGCATCTTTAGTTTTTATGACAAACAAATGTTCTATTTGTAAGTGTCGTCTTACACAATACTTGGGCTGTAGGCGTGACGTCCCGAGTAGACCGGAAGTGCCCGGACAAACCAGATTATTCCACCCAACGTGGCATCTTCTCCTTCACGACCAACATCTCCCTCAGCAATGGCACGATTAGAGACGACGTGATCAGCCCCTGGGAATTCCACCTGCCCAATATGAACCATGCCCGCCACAGCCACGGCACAGCAACTATAGGTACACTCTCATAGTCCACTAGATATGGGGCGATGGGGTAGCCTAGTGGTTAAGGCGTTCGCTCGTCACGCCGAAGACCCGGGTTCGATTCCCCACATGGGTACATTGTGTGAAGCCCATTTCTGGTGTCCTCCGTCGTTATATTGCTGGAATATTGCTAAAAGCGGCGTCAAACTAAACTCACTCCACCAGATAGTCTACGAACTCCTTAATACTACTGACCCGTGAAGATCCGGAATAGAATTGATCTTCAGTAACCCATGCTTGTCGTAAGAGGAGACTAACGGGATCGGGTGGTCAGGCTCGCTGGCTTGGTTGACACATGTCATCGTAACCTCATGATCGATGCTCATGCTGTTGTTCACTGGCTTGTCTGGTCAAGACTCGATTTACAGACCGCCGCCACATAGCTGGAATATTGCAGAGTGCGGCTTTAAACAACAAACCAATGAACCTTAATACTATCACCTCAGCAGGTCTGTACTTCGATGCTTGGAGGGGTCAAACCAAGATGGAACTTATTGTTTCCTTGATGGGTAGTATCGGTGTCTTTTCCGTAATGTACCCCATTCCCGATGTCTCCCGTCATGATATTGCTGGAATATTCTAAAGAGCGGCGTAGAACCATAATCACTCACTCACTCACTCACACTGATGTGTCTGACTGCATCCATGTTTAACCGTGTCATAGTATCTCAGTGGACTGGAACTATGAAACATTCGTTCGAAGGTAAACGCGCACTCCCATGCTGGCCGCAGTTTTCGTGAACGCCAAACTTAAACCCCAGTTCACTCCCCTGCTAAAATCAGCAGTTCTGAATGTGTTTCAGCCATTATATTTTGTCCCATACAGGCAGGAAGTTATATGTAGTAGGAGGAAGTTGTCTAGAGACGGGACAGCCTGTCAACGTATGTGAGTTTTACAACACGGAAACCGGAGAATGGGAGGAAGACTTCCGCTTTCGGAAAGGTAAAGTTACATTGAATGGATACTACTCGCCTGGAAACCAACTATCAGTGTACAGAATATCAGCTGAGACGAAACTAAAATACAACTACTATCTTCATAACTAATTGTGGTGTTTATGGGACTGCATTTCCACAGCTTGGTTCCCCGGGTCTGTTGCGCCTGCGCTAACGCTCCGACACTGGCAGCGCAGGCGCAACAGCGCACAACAAACCCAGGGAACCAGGTTGGCATTTCCAGTGCTTCAACGTTGACATTAATGTCACAATATTTTGGCCTATATTATATATATTGGGGCATTCAATTTAGCTTCCTATTGATGCAATAAAGACATATTATCCCTTACGACTTGCCTGAAATCGATAATTGAAACTTCGAGGCGAACAGCTTCCAAACAGAACACTTACCAATATGGAATGTAAACAATTGCTCTGTACATCGAAAACTGTCGCACGCGGTGTTGTCGGTGTTTGGCGAAATTGTTTCAATCACAAGTTGTGCGGAGGATGTTCGTAAAGAGCGCTCCAAGGGACATAGCTCTATCAGGTTTCCTTGAAATAATGTTAGGTCGGAAGAGGGCGCGAGAGTCGATTAATGCAACTTTGTATTAATTCATTCCAACTTATTTATTTAATATTGTAATCTAAATACGTAATGTATTTTGGAATAAACTATATGGTAGCTTCCCGTGGGGGCTGATAGTTAGTATTATCGAGTTAATTGCATTATATATTATTAGAGAAGCGTGGTGTGATATAATGTCTTTAATAGTATATCGCACTGGAAAAAATATCAACATTTACAAGCTTGGAAATGTCTTGGAAAGATGATGTTTCCAAGACATTTCCAATTTTGGAGAGAGATGTTTCCAAGACATTTCCAATTTTGGAAAGATGATGTTTCCAAAAATTTCCAATTTTGGAAATATCCGCAAAGGGAGATAACTGGTGGGTGATGGTAATTCGGAAACATTACTTAAATTGCATTCTTCAATGTCGATATGAGATGCCTATATAGACAGTATAATCAGAGTATATGTCGAAGTGACCTCATGTCTAACATACAACCATTGGTTGTTTCAAGTTTGATATACATTCCAGAAGTGCCTTGAGATAAAATGTGTCAAATATCTAAATGGTTGCTCATTTTTAATGTTAATTAACTTTTATTTCCTTTCAGGGGACATGTCAAATGTAGTTTGTGCTATTTTGGAAGTGCCAAGGATCCCGGTCAACGAGCGGAAGATGACCAACAGACTGAAGTGGGTGCTTTGGTAACACAGGTCATCTCGTGACCCACTCGTGTTATTCCGGGACAAGCCCAGGTTACGGAAAGGAGCGAGTGGTGACGAATGACGGATCATCTGTAGGATCTGTTTCAAGAATAGAGACCAAGTCCAATTCAAACGGTGCATACAGTTAACACCGATCTGTTCCAGACCACGGCTGGTACTCGACATGGTTTAATATCCTAACCTCGTTGTTCCAAGAACAAACAATTCTCACCATTGACTATCGCACACGTAACAGTGACTGGAGAAATATAAGGGACGCAACTCCATACAGCGAATTCTGGGTCATTGGCGACAGGGCAAGCCATGCCCTGGACCAGCTGTTCTTGGGGTCACACTTTGAACGTTCTTCAACCATTGTTTTGTATTCAGAGTTGAACATGAGCACTTCCTAAAATCTCCGCGTGGGCTGATATACTCACCCCTTTCTCCTTCCTAGGTTACAACAAGATTTCACATCCACTATTGTCACCATAAGAATGAAACAGGATGAATGGACAAATTATTTACATCCTGTTCTCATAGCAGTCGAGTTGACGGACCAGAGGATTGATTTCTTAAAGAATTAATCTAGAATCAGAAAATTCATTGACGCGTCACTACAGAAATGACTTGGTTTCCTGAAAGCTGGAAACCATTTTACGTCAATAACGATTCATGAGAAGTTTCTCTTGAATGTATTGTGATCTCAACATGGTTTTGTTGTCATAATTAAATCAATTGCATCTCTCTATGTTTTAATTTACAGTTGTGTTTTTACTGTGTTAGGTTTTTCTACGTGCAGTGTTTAGTTGGTATCGCGTTTTTCAAGCACATCTTCCAACATAAAAGGTAAACTCTTAATGGCCGCAGTTTTATGACATTCTTTCTGTGCATTAAGACGCTTTATCGGTGCAAATATTGGATCATGTAATGTGGCAAATTTGGACTCATAACGACTGCTGCAGTATACGATTAATGGGCTACAATCAGTACACACGGATATCCAACCGTACGGACTAACCCGTCCTAACATTGGTGGACCCGTTCCCAAAACAAGGGCAACATTATATATATATACTGTAAACCAAGCACAAACACAGTTGAGCTTAACGCTGTAAGATTTTATCGCAACAGCGGTAAGCATCAAAACACGTTGACTGCATATCACAAATATGCTCGTAGTATCAATTCTATTCGAATTTTGCCACTACGAGTTATCTCTTAGCTACATCAGTGGTATTTTAAAATTAGTTTGACATGTTGGCAAAATAGGCACAAGAAACAAACGTCTCCTGCGTTCTTTGTTACATTGTGACATTGATACTACGAGTATACTCGTGGTGGCAGTCAACGTGTTAAGATGCTTGTACCTGGTCTAATGCACCTGTGTTGAAGACTACCGCCCATATCACCCACACTGCCAGATAGGTCGCCTGTTCACTCTAAGGCAAAAGTATATATATCGGCCGACTATGGGTTTCTTGGACGCTTAAGAAAATGTTTAGTTTTCTCGCTGATTACACGAACAACTATAAAACATCTCACTAACTTATAGAAGACAACTTTATTTTAAAACAGGCGAAACTCTTCCATGCGAAAAAGTATGATGTTCGAAAGCCCATGACACTAGGAAACACACGCAATATGTACAACAAAAATATAAAATGGTGCCATGGGAGATTGTTTTCCACTGCAACCATTTGATGTTGAATTTCAGGAAAAGCATCTTGGTTCACTCGACAGACAATTCATTCCAGATATCCCATAAAAAATAATATCTCAACACAATTTCGATTCGATTAACCACTTTACCGTGCCATCATAATGAACTGAAAGCGGCTGTATTACTTTCGACAGTCAAGAACTGCGTATAACCAGGGAGACTATCCCTGGTATAACTGTTAACAAACTGAATTGTGAAAGAGAAACTGGATATACAAGAGATTCTACCATGACTTCAGTAAAAGTGGATTGTGATTGGTTAATCAAAGTCATTCAGCGGTATATGATCACGTTATATACCTCTGATTTTCCAACACAATATGCATATTTAAAAAAAATCTTAATAACGCGAGATAGCACTATAAAACCAGCTTATGTCCGAGCTAGAACAAGCAGCAACACATACACACGCATGCATGTGGTCATATGAGCGAAATATTCTAAAGTACGACGTTAAACCCTATTTCACCTCACTTCCTCTGCATATACATGGCGAAACATTCTCAAAGAGTATCCATGGGCGAACTGCGATATTTTACGTGCGCCTCGTTAAATATGTAACACCATTTCCAAATTCTGAGGTGAGGTGAGGTGAAATTGGGTTTAACGTCGCGCTGGAGAATATTTCGCTCATATGACGACGTGCATGCGTGTGTATGTGTATGTGCGGCTGCTTGTACTAGCCCAGACTGAAGCTGGTTTTATAGTGCCAGCCCACTGAGATACCATGCCGCAGTGAAGCATGAATACCCCACTCAGACACATTATACTGACTCCAAGCCGACCAGTCCTTGATGTACCCATTAATGCCGAGCGCCAGGCAGGGACCAACAAGTACCATATTTTAACGTCTTTTGGTATGACGCGGTCGGGGATCGAACCCGCGACCTTCCGCTCTCCGGGCGGACGCTCTAACCACTACACCACGGAGGCGGTCCCAAAGTTCTGAAGTTTACTTGGCAACGATACAAGAATCTGTATCCAAACGTCACATCGCCCGAATAAAGAAGTTGTTCATCCCTGACGTTTGTCCTTATCAGTGTAGTTTACAGCTAATTCTCTTCATTTAGAGAACATACAACTTTCTGTCTTTCATTTCGTTTAGAATTATCACTTTCTCTAGCACGAGACAGGCAGATGACAAGTAAATACTATTTTGTTTCTATGGCTAGTGGAGAGATGATGACTTTTATGGAGAAGCATGTACAACAAATGTATGGTGTACAAAGTGACACCACCACCACCCTACCCCGCATGTCTTGTAGAAAGATAAATGATACCCGTCCCAGGACTAGTGCATATGTACACCATGGAACACTGAACACCTCCCCAGAACATAATGGCTGATCTCACTTAAAATCACACACACACGCACGCACGCACGCACGCACACACACACACGCCATGAATTATGAAAGGCCCCTTATGTCTAACCAAATATTTCAGCCATATGATGGCGATCTGTAAATTTGTTTGTAGTTCAACGCCGCTCTCAGCAATGTTCCAGCCATCATGACCATCGATTAGACCAAGCAAAACCTGAAATGGATCAGGTGCTTTAATTCCCTGGTGCCTGGTCCAGATTCGATCATATACAGTCAGTTTTAATACAGATAGAACAGTGTTTACTGTGGCGATCAACAATGTTCAATAACTGAAGAGACGTCACTGAAGTATTGACACCCGTGAAGATCCGGGTTATAATTGATCTTAGTAACCCATGCTTGTCGTAAGAGGCAACTAACGGCATCGGGTGGTCAGACTTGCTGACTTGGTTGACACATGTCATCGATGCTCATACTGTTGATCACTGGATTGTCTGGTCCAGGCTCGATTATTTTCAGACCGCCGCCATATAGCTGCAATATTGCGGAGTGTGGCGTAAAACTAAACTCACTCACTGAAGTATTGAGGTTACGTCTGGTCATGTAGAAAGAAACAGTTCGCTTAAACGCACCCGTTCTCGTGCCGATATGCTGTTATTGCCAAAGCAAAGGATCGCGACCTCGCGTCGTTTTCCACGTGAAGATCGTGAAATGATGTATTCGAGAGAATGAGTTTCGCAGTCATACACATTAACTTCGTTATGGCATAATTTGTACAAATAACAATAACTGCATAATTTCAAACTTAAACACCTATGTGTGATTCATTTATAAACTCTTAATTATATAACTTTTGTAACAAGTTCAGCATAGGTTGTAACGAAATGAAATAATGAAAAGTCAGAAACTGTTCCCGTTACTAATTCACCAAAATACATCCAACGAGTTGTCCCAGACCAGATAGAAAAGGGTTGCTCACACACGACAGAACTCTTGAAGAAGTGTACTGCACATGTTCCGTGCGGTTTGATTCCACTGAGCTCGATACAAGACAAAACAAGTCACATAGATTGAAGGTAAGATTTTTGTATTTTATGTAAAACCACATCGAACCCTCAGATTATTTTTAAGGTAAGGGTTCCGCCCGTACCCCCACCCCCACCCCTATGCTTGAAATGTCAAAATAAATGTAAATTGGTTTTGTAGTGAAAATCAAAAGGTAAGGGTTCCGCCCGTACCCCCACCCCTATGCTTGAAATGTCAAAATAAATGTAAATTGGTTTTGTGGTGAAAATATAAATTATAGGGTAAGTAATGTCGGGGTTAATCTCCATGCCACAGAATGATAAAAAAACGGGGGTTACGGGCGGAAATCTTTCCGGAGTAAACTAGTGGTTAAAGCGTTAAACCGAAGACCTGGGTTCGATTCCCAACATTGACATAGGGGCGTGTCACGCTTAGAATTGTGCCCATTTATAGCTCATTTTGTAGGGATATCATCAAGCTTTCGATTCGTAGGCCTCGGCGGGGACTTAAATATTTTACGTGGTGAAATTTAACTTTGAGGAGAGGGTGGTTTCTTCGTTACATCCCTTTCCTTTTTATATAATAGGGTTGGGTCTGTACACCTAGATCTTTCTAACGCTGTTTCTAAGCGAGACACGCCCCTATGCACATGGATACAATGCGTGAAGCCCATTTCTGGTGTCCCCAGCCATGATATTGCTGGAAAATTGCGTAAAATTAACTCACTCGCTCACTCCAGACTTGCATGTTATTTCAGTGTAGCATAAATACTTTTTTTTAATTTAATTTTCCTAAGATCCAAGTAATATTTTGCACATTTGTGAGGAATTATCTTACCAAAAATCACATTTGTCTAATTTTCCCTTGCTTATTTATCGATTGGTAACAATCAACATTTGTACAGTGGCCTGAACTCCTTTAACATAGCCGCCTATTGTGCATTATGCAGGGCTCCAGATAACGTTTCAACATCAGCAGTACGTACTACTAATATTTTCAATATAGGACTACTGGAAAACAGTACATTTTGAGTACTGACTGGAATTTAATGGATTATCAGTAATGTTTCGTTTCATATAAGCACCACAACATTGCTACTCTTGTGTAAACAGGTCAATAAACAATAAAGCAATACTTTTTTAGATAAATACGTGTGCAAATGAGTCCAAGACCGTACACCATTGCTGTGGTGCCTATCTGCTACATTTTCTCAATTATTTCCTACCGTATCGTGCTTGTTTTATATCAGTACATACTCCTATACGGCCCTTATCTGGAACCCAGATTATGGAACCATACGGAAGTTCATAAATGTCATGTCATTAGTTAAATAGTGGTTGGACAATTGAACTGAAATTATGTGAGCAGAGCAGAGATGATGTCAAATTTGCCTGTCAAATTTGACAAAGAAACACCCTAAACTCCATGAAAATTATTTATGCTAAACTGAAATAACATGCAAGTCTATGGAAATTAAGTCAAATGACTGTTTGAGGAGAAGAGAGAACAGACAACAATGGGTTGTGGAGTAGCCTAGTAGTTAAAAGTGTCTGCTCGTCATGCTGTTCAGTTCCCACTTGGGTACAATGTTTGGAGCCCATTTCTGGTGTCTTCCGTGGTGTTATTGCTGAATATTGCTAAAAGCGGCATAAAACAAACTCGCTCCAAACAACTAAGCATTAAGTCAGTCCTGTTGTAAATCTGTTCCAGTATATAAGGCCATACCTTTTTTAATAACTTGGATTATGGACCCTGCACCTTTGTATGGAAATGTACCTCGGGGTAGAACTAGGCATGCAATGACTTATTTATTCTGAGACAGGCATTGTCTATTTCAGGCAGTTACCAGACTTCATTCCAAGATGAAACTGAACTTAATGGGGACATCACTACAAAAGGAGATCACAAGATAAGTCAATTTTTACTTCAGAAAAGGGATGTCAGAGTTTAAATGTCTTACGTCTTATTTGTGAAACCTGTATGAAGAATATTTTTCACAATGTTCTTAACAGATACCTTGGTGCTTCTGAGGAGCAACATGTGATATAAACTGGAATACTTGTGTATTTTACTCAAAAGAACTTGGGGATTAACCAGTTATTAGACAAGGCTCCTGTCTACACTAACAGGAGGATGATGTTCTGTTGGTTGTTGGGCATTTACTCATTGGCAACTTCATGGTAGACAAAATGCCAATATTCATGGAATGGAAGTAAGTTTTATTGCCCATTTCAGTACTTGTTGTACTTTACGGAGGTAACAAGTGCCTATTCACTGAACAAAGTTTATGTATAGAAAAGGTGATAAGTGTACTGTGATGGTTTACGTCATTCTCCCATTTAATGTACAGTAACAAACAAACAAGATGATGTATGTAATTATTAGCGTAAAACGTTCCCTCTGGGTTGTGTTAGCCATTTTCTCTTCACCTGGTGATGTTACAGACTATCCTTAAGGTTGAAAATATTTTTTAAAGAAAAAGATTGTACGTTGCCTACCTGTAAGTAAACCGGAAGTACTCGGTTACCTCCCCTGATCTGTTCTACCCATAATCCTCCGGAAGGAACTCTTCATATTTTCCAGGTTACACACCACCAAATGTTTTCCCATAGACTTCTATAGTAGCCTTATATTTTTTTTAAATAATCCAGGCTATCAACAGCCATTTGCACATGGGTACACTCTGGCCTTTAAACTACCATAAAAACACACTATCTGGCCACCTTGTCTGGCTTGTTTTGCGAGCACAGGAAGCGGAACACATCAACCCCAGTTCTGCACCAAATGTCACCTACTGGAAAATATCTGTAAACATCTTACACTATTTCATCCAATCACAGCTGTCACATGTCTCTATCTCTTAATTTGTTTACATACGCTTCTCGCTCAGTGAGCAAGCGATTCTCATTTAGTGTAGTATAACCTGTAGGAAAATTTAGAAACATTTGCCCAAGGCAAATCTGACTTATGTACTGTATATACATGTAACTTCTTAGAAAAAATATAAAACTGCATGAAGCTTCAATACTTTTTCCTGTCCAACATATCTATATGGCACAAGAATATAGTGATTTGCTGCACTGACAGAGCTGTAAGAGTTATATCATGTCTATTTCACCAAAGCTATACAAAATGCACTTCTGCATTAATAGAGAAAGTTTTTAAATCATACATATACCATGGGAGTTTACTCTTATTTCACAAAAAGGGGGGCCATGGGTTAATTCCATGCATGACTGGGACTGCCTTGATCATATCAATCCAAACTATATTTTGAACGACAAAAATCATGGAATTCAGGCCAGAAATTGGACCACAGTACCCTGCCGCCTGTTAGTCGATCAAGGCAAATGACCCCTTCAACAGATGAAATCACTTTTAGACCACAGCATGATAAGAACTTACACTTGAATCTATTGATTCATCAAGCTAAGACTTTGAAATACTTCAAGAAATTCAAAACTATTGACTGTGTATTGTTTTGAGGCTGTTACACTTGTCAATTTCATGTATAAGCCAGTTTAGAGGGAACAAAGTGAAAAAATCCACATAACTTTGGAATTCTTTTTCAGAGAGATCGTCCTTGGGGTACATATTATGCATTTTCCGGCTGAAAAATGTCCTGTGACAGTTGTATCAATGTTTTTTGAATAAAAAGATTGAACAATAAATAAACTCTTTTATTTATTATACGGACCCTACCTCACGGAGTTACCTCCCTTAGCGCATGCGCACCAACTGGGTAGGCTCCTAGACCCGTATCATCATTCCTTCTGCTGAATTCTTATCAGTGAACAGAATTGCGGGGAGGCGGGAGGCCCTACCCCAAGGACGACTCTCTTCAAAGAATTGAAAACCTCTGCAGGTTTGGTTAATTCTTTTTCAGAGAGATCGTCCTTGGGGTACATATTATGCATAAACACAGACTCCCAAAGACCGGAGGCCAGGGAGGAGGGAATTCTGTCCAAGCACACACAAATATAGCGATCGTATCATGGAAAAAAATTGAACAGACGCCATAACACTCACCTGTCACTTGTCCCAGTTTCGCTTCCGCGAGAGGCATTATGGGAGGGGAACTGACAGGGAGGAATTGTGCTCAAAGACGACCTCTCTAGCATAATGAGACATTGCACGTAGTGCGAATGTCAATGAATCCCCACCCACTAAGTGGCTACATGAGAGCACCGTAGGGGGAATGCAAAATACCACTCACTAACGATATAGTAACTCCGTAGAGAATCGAAAGGGGGTACAGGTTCTCTGAGTGAGCTCACAGTAGCAGACATGTCAATAATGGAATTATTGTACAGTAGCGTCAAAACAAACCAATAAACCAAGACTCACTCGGTCAGGGTGGCAGGACACTGTCCACTGGAGAGAACAGTACGGCCAAAGCTCGCACGATTACGGGAATGCGTATCGAGCTGATAATGGCGTATAAACGTGCTTGGCCGGCTCCAAATAGCGGCGGAGCAGATCTCTTCAATGGGGAGTGCCGATGCAAAAGCTTTTGAGGCGGCTACTGCCCTGACCGAGTGAGCCTTCAACCCCTCAGGGGGAGGCTTGCCCTTAGCCTGATAAGCGGCACAAATACACGAGACTAGCCAGCGAGACAAAGTCTGCTTGCTCGCTGGCAGACCAGCCTTCCCGCCACCGTAACAACAGAACAGCTGGGTACCCGTACGGATCCCCTGCGTTCGTTTGATATAGACTTTGAGCATCTTACGGACATCCAACGGGTGAGTGCTCGTAGGAGTGGTCCCCGATGTGGAAGGCTCGGTAAGAGTAGGAAGTTCGATAGGAGCTGTCACATGGAAAGCGTGTACCTTGACGGTAAGTACGATCCGATCCGTGTGAAACACAGTCAGCGCCGGGTCGGACGACATAGCATGTAAATCGCCGACCCTACGACCAGATGTTACCGCCACCAGAAAAACAGCTTTCCAGGTCAACAACTGAATGGAAATAGCCGATAGGTGTGAGAAAGTGGGACCAGACAGCCAATCGAGCACGATCGACAAATCCCAAGGTGGACTGGTTCGCCTGAGAGCAGGTCGAATCCGTTCGCCGCCAGCTGGCGCTATACGACGAGGGTGCTGCCCCAGAAGAGCACCATCGACAGGGGTGTGAAAAGTGGAAATAGCGGAGGAGTAGCGGCGAATGGTCGGCCGCCAGGCCTTCTTCCAAACGAGCTTGCAAAACTCCAATACTCGGACTAAATCCGCAGAAAAGGGATCTGCAATCCCCTTATCTGAACACCAGCGCGCATAGCGGGACCACCTATCCTCGTACTGAACGTTTGTCGAATCCCGCCTCGAAGCCAGAATTGTGTCTGCAACTGCTGCAGGAATTCCGCGTGCCTCGAGGTTAGACCTGACAGAGGCCAAGCCACCCACTGAATCCGTGGATTGGGGTGGGTAGCCGTTCTGAGTGAGAATGTCCGTCGCAAAGGTAATAGAACAGGAGGCTGTGCCAGAAACCTGAGAATTACGGAAACCAGCTCTGACGGCCAAAGCGGTGCCAGTAGCACAAGTAGTCGAGCTGGCTGGGTGGACAGCTGTGAAAGGACACGGGGAATGAGTGGTAACGGCGGGAACGCCCAGAGCACTTTGCCCGTCCAATCCAGCAGGAAGGCGTCGGCAGCCAACGCCCCTGGGTCCGGTATCCGAGAGCAGAACACGGGTGTCTGATGCGTCCCGCCCGGGCGCAAACAGATCCACCTCGAGCGACCATTGCAACTGGGAGATTACTGTGAATATCTGCCTGTCGAGCATCCACTTTCGTCGCGGGGCCAGGATCCGCGAGAGCGCATCTGCTCGCGCACGTTCTCCAGCCCCGGAGATAAACAGGGAGTACCTGACAATCGCATTACTGGTCGCACTAGAGGAGAAAGTCCCACGCTTCCGGGCGCTGGGGACACCGTGCCTCCCTGCTTCACGATATGCGACATGGCCGCCTGGTTGTCTAACTGAAGGCGGACTACCTGGCTACCGGACATGCTCTCTGCCTTTCCAATACCAACCGCACAGCTCTCAGTTCCAACACGTTGATGTGAAGGTGGGCCGACTCTCGGACCAGAGTCCGGAAGCCGACAGACTGCCCAGAAACCCCCAGCCCGTGAGGGACGCATCGGTCTGAACTGTGAGAGCTGGCGTCGGGATTTCCAAGGGGAACCCCCTGGTGAGATTCCCGACATTTGTCCACCACTGAAGGTGAAGTGTCAACCACTCGGGGACTGTGAGACTGCGCTCCAGATCCTCCGTGTGAGTCCACAGCCGAGCCAAAGCTTGCTGTATGGGGCGCATCCTCAACAGCGCCCGCCACACTACAGAGATCGTAAGCGCCGCCGCCATATGGCCCAGTAGACGGAGCCAAGTCCGTGCTGGTGCCTGGGGCTGGGAGAGGAATGAAGATACCATCTCCCGAACTCTGGTGACCCGGTCGGGCGACAAGAAAGCGAGATCCTTGTTCGTTTTGGAATGCGGCTCAAGAAAACCAAGTCCTGGGTGGGTACCAGGTCGGATTTCTTGAGGTTGATGATCCACCCCAGTCGAGTTAGAATGTCTATCACTGTGTGAGTAGCATCTTGACTCGCTGGCTGTGTTAGTGCTCCGAGCAACCAGTCGTCTAGGTAAGGGTAACAACGCCTTCCTTGCGAGCGAGCTAGGGTAGCTGGGACTAACATGAGCTTGGTGAACACCCTTGGGGCAGTCGATATGCCGAAGGGGAGCACCCTGAATTGGTAATACATCCCGTCGTAAGAGAACCGAAGGTACTGATTGAACGATGGATGTATGGGTACATGCAGATACGCATCCTTTAGATTCGATTGACGTGAGCCAATCGCCGGGCTGAACAGATGAGATCACCGGCGCAGTGTCTCCATCTTGAAGGATGGTGCCGGAGCATCGCGATTCAACCCCTTGAGGTTGAGAATCGGATGGAACCCGCCGTCTTTCTTGGGGACGAGGAAGTAACGTGGAATAAAATCCCGCCTGTTCCTCTCCCGGTGGAATGCGCTCGATTGCGGACTTGTCCAGCAGAGCCTGAACTTTGTCAAGCGCAATATGTCCGCCCTGGCTTGACATGGCGGCACCGAGTGCGGCGTATGCCGTGAAGTCGAGGCGGACCTCGCTTCCACAGTGGGAGATGGCCTATGCTGACCGTGGCCAGCACCCCAAAGCGTTGTTGGTAGCCTTCTCCCATTCCGGCAGGAATAGAGAGAGGCGGCCTCCCACTGGGATATGGGGTAGGAGCGGCGTGTGTAGACCCGGTAGCAGAGCTGACTGGAAGCGTGACCACGGCAGCGGCCGCAGCCTGATGGGTTAACGGAGGTCGGGGGCAGACCTCCAGCGCTAAAAGGCTGGGAGCTGGTCGAGGACTGCTCCTTGCCCCTACCCTTGGCGGACCTGTTCCTCCGCCTACCCCTACCAAGCAGCGAAGCCAGCCGGCAGACTTCGGGTGTAGGCTGCACCCGGGCGGAGGAAGGTGGCACGGAGGAGGCAAGACACCCGCTGGTGCTCCAACAAGGCCTTAGAGTCCTTGAAGGAGGTAGCTGCAGCGGCAGCCTCCCGTATGACCTGCTGGGCCCCTGGAAGAGGGTCGCTCCCAGACGGAAAGGGAGGGCCAGCAAGGTCTGCTGTGTTGCTGCCGAGTACCTAGGCGTCGACAGCCACAGCCTGCGCGCATCCCCATGACTGCGCGCACATCACCGTCGGCGCAGCAGACCGCAGAAAGAGTCAGCGGCGCGAGGTGAGCCTGCACTTCCGAAAGCTGGCGGAGCAGCACGACATCGCGCGACGTCGCCAGCATGCCCCTCCGCCTCAGGGGCCGACCTCTGAACCGAGGAGAGGTAGGCCTCATGGACCACCACCGCACCTGCTGCATCGCGTTCCGGTAGACCTCCTCGTAGGTCCGGTACGCGTGCCGCAGGGGGGCGCCCGCGAGGGCAAAAGGTGGAGTAAGGCGCCCTTGCCGAGCAGCCGGAGCTGCTCCGGAGGAAGCCGAGCCTCCCCCCAGGGTGACGGAAGTGAACACACATTCGTCTACAATTGGCACAACGAACAGGGAATCCTCCCCAAGCTGGTAGCGCCGCACGAGATCCGGTAAGTCAAACCGTATTCGGGCACCAGACAAGAGGGATCGACCACATCCGAGACCAACGAAGGCAGAATGCGGAGCTGCGTCTGCGAGGGTTGCCTAGGGGCAAACGCCTCGCCTGGCAAGCGGAACTCAGTCGAGTCCACGCAACCAGCAGGCACCGCGGCCTGGGGTAGGCCCTCGGCAATTCTCTGCCGGACCTCCCGCAAGGCCGAAGCAAAACGGAAGCCTCCGTCATGCTCCTCAACCTCCCCAAGCTCCATTGCCTCGGCACCCGAGTCAGAGGCTGTGTCTCCTCCGTAAGAGGACCCTAACCCCGACCCGGTGGACTGCCTAGCGCTAGGAACCACAGGAAGGGAAGAACAGACAGAGCGGCTCCACGTCAGCGCCAGCCGGCGTGCGTGGACCCGGTCCCGAGGACGCTGGAGGCAGGCCAGGCAGAACTGGTGCCTCCGGCTCTCAAGAGGCGGGTGCGCAAGGACCGGAATACCAGGAATACTCAGCGGTCCCTGCGCTAACTCCGGTGAGGGGACTGGGAGCACTCTCCTCTCCCGGGCAGCCGAGGCGTCGGATCGAAGCCAGAGGCAGCGGATCTACAGGCGCCTCAAGGCTGAGGGATCGAGCGAGCCCGGCGATCCCACCCGGACTCTCCGCCCCCGTCCGGAGTGGGTGAGGAACTCCTGCCGGAGACCTCCAACCGACTCCCCGAGCAGAAGGACTTCCACGGAGTCCATATGCTGCTGAAACATAGATTCCATTACCGACATGTCAAAACCACTCGAAGTGGTAGGGAGGGGAAGGGCCAGGGCCGGATTTTTTCCTTTTTTGAAGTTGGTTTTGTTTTAGGCGGGGGACCTGCGTCAGGTCCCCTCCGCCCTCACGCATCTCCACGATAAAACAGCGTATCGGCCGCCCCGCCTCTTCTGGGCCCGGGGAAAAGGCCAGACAAATAGGGCAGGACTCAGCGTCAGTGGCCCGTCTTCTCGAGACAGGCAGCGATAGCTCATGCCTGTCAGCCCGTGGAATTCTCTCTGTCCACAGACCGAACAGGATGAAAAGGCCTGAAAGCAAACACGCAAGCATGTAGCTAACAGCGGCCAGCAGCATATAAACACGTAGAAAACATTGAAAAATACATGTGAAGGTTACCACGGAAAGTAATAGTTGGTTTTATCATGCAATATTACGACCCATGGCACGCTAAACTTCCGCCATGGCAGAGCAACACGTCGTAAACCACGGGGAAAGTTGGCGTATTTTGTATTAATACAAAGTCACAATTATGAAACAACCAACTGTAAAGCTTTACTGTTCCTTGTTTTAGGCAAATAAAGACCATACATACAGGTGGTGTCTCAGACATAGCTTTCTTATTAGCTTTCAGCGCTGTCCGGCTCATGAAGTGCGTTCTATTATAAACACGTCTGTTCACGGCAGTGACAGCAGAAGGAATGATGATACGGGTCTAGGAGCCTACCCAGTTGGTGCGCATGCGCTAAGGGAGGTAACTCCGTGAGGTAGGGGCCGTATAATAAATAAGAGTTTATTTATTGTTCAATCTTTTTATTCAAAAAACATTGATACAACTGTCACAGGACATTTTTCAGCCGGAAAATGCATAATATGTACCCCAAGGACGACTCTCTTCAAAGAATTGAAAACCTCTGCAGGTTTGGTTAAATTTATTGGTTACCCTGCCCTAAACTGAATATTTTTAATTACAATTGACAGTATTTGGCAATATCAGCTAAAAACAGAGCTTCTCTGCAGTAACTTATGGGTTACTGGGCTAGAGAAAGACACAATGTATTTGGGTAAACAGGGGAGATAATTTTAAGATATCGAACACTCATGTCAATAAAATGTGAATTCAGACCCATAATATTACATTCCACAAGGGTCAGTTGTTATTATTTACATCTATGCAGCTTCTGGGATTGATGTACAGCCCTTATTTCATGTCTGGCAAGGTGAAATACTACACACTGAGGCATTAAGGGCACACTGTCAGAAAATTCTAATGTATGAGGATGACCGAGTGATGGAATTTGGTAGTGAGACATTGTGGTGCCTCTGCTGTGCCCCCGGAAAGAGGGTCGCTCCCAGACGGAATGGGAGGGCCAGCAAGGTCTGCTGTGTCACTGCCGAGTACCGAGACGTCGACAGCCACAGCTTGCGCATCCCCATGACTGCGTACATCACCGTCGACGCAGCAGACCGCAAAGACTCGCGCGCGAGGTGGGCCTGTACTTCAGATAGCTGACGGAGCAGCACGACATGCGGCGAAACGTCACCAGCATGCCCCTCCGCCTCCAGGGCCGACCTCTGTATCGAGGAGAGGTAGGCCTCATGGACCACCACCCTGACCTGCTGCATAGCGTTCCTGTAAACCTCCTCGTAGGTACAGTACGCATGCTGCACGGGGGCGCCCGCGAGGGCAAACGGTAGAGTCATACGCCCTTGCCGAGCAGCTGGAGCTGCTCCGGAGGAAGCCGAGCCTCCCCCGAAGGCAACTGAAGTAAAAACACACTCGTCCACGATAGGTACCACGAACAGGGAATCCTCCCCAAGCTGGTATCTCCGGACAAGCTCTGGCAAGTCAAACCGGAGACGAGAACCAGACGAGGGGATCGACCACGTCCTGTAATAACGAGGGCAGAATGCGGAGCTGCGTCTGCGTAGGCTGCCTAGAGGCAAACGCCTCGCCTGGCAAGCGGAACTCGGCCGAGTCCGAGCTGCTAACAGGCACCGCGGCCTGGGGTAGGTACTCGGCAATCCTTTGCCGGACCTCCCGCAGAGCCGAAGTGAAACGGAAGGCACCCTCCTGCTCCTCGACCTCCCCAATATCCATCGACTCGGCGTTAGAGGCTGGGTCTCCTCGCGAAGAGGACCCAAACCCCGACCCGGTGGGCTGCCTAGCACTAGGAACAAGTGAGTGGGAGGAGCAGACAGAGCGCCCCACATCAGTGCCTGCTGGTATGCACGGACCCCGGTCCCGAGACGCTGGAGGCAGACCAGGCAAAACTGGTGCCTCCACTCTCATGGGGCGGGAGGGCGCAGGGATAGGAACCCCAGGAATCCTCAACGGTCCCTGCGCCAACTCCGAGAGGGGACTGGAGCACCTCCCCCTCGGGGCAGCCAAAGCGTCCGGACCGAAGCCAGAGGCACGGGTCGACAGACACCTCAAGGCCGAGGGATCCAGCGAGCCCGGCGATCCCCACCCTGACTCTCCCCCCGTCCAGAGTGGGCGAGGAACTCCTGCTGGAGCCCTCCAACGGACTCATGGACAAGGGACCTCTCAGAGTCCATATGTTGCTGAAATAATTGTCATGAAGGTCATATCAAACCCACTACTAGATGCGGGAGAGGGGGATTGGCTGTGGGATTTTTTTCCCTTACTAGACCGCTTTTTGGCCTTAGACAGGGGGACCTGGGTAAGTTCCCCTCCCGCCTCCCGCATTTCTCTATAAAAGAGTATCGGCAGCCCTCCTCTTTTGGACACGGGGGGAAAACCCAAGACAGATTTCACACAAGTCGACCTCATGGCCGGTCTTCTCAAGGCAGACAATACATTTGTCGTGCCTTTCGGCCCGTGGAATACTTTGTCCACAGACCGAACAGGAGGAAAAGGCCTGAAAGCAAACACGCAAGCATGTAGCTAACGGCGTACCAGCAACATATATGCACGTAGAAAACATTGAAAAATACATGAAGGCTACCACGGGAAGTAATAGTAGGTACAATACACAATATTACGACCACATGGCACTCTAAACTTCCCGCCATGGCAGAGCAACGTGTGCGTAAACCACGGGAAAGTGAGCGTAAAATAATTAATACAAAGTCACAATTATGAAACCACCAACTGCAAAGCTTTACTGTTCCTTTCAAGGCAAAGAAAAACCAACATACAGGTGTTGTTGTCTCAGACATGATATTCTTTATCTCTGATAAAGTCAGCACTGCACGATACATGCGTCTGTTCACGGCAGTGACAGAAGGAAAGGTGATACGGGCCTAGGTGCTTACCCAGTTGGTGCGCATGCGCAACGGGAGGTAACCCCGTAGGTGGGGGCTGTATAATAAATAAAAAAGTTTATTTATTGTACAATCTTTTTATTCAAAAAACATTGATACAACTGTCACAGGACATTTTGAGCTTGGAAATTGCATAATATGTACCCCAAGGACGACTCTTCGAAGAATTGAAAACCTCTTCAGGTTTGGTTAAGTTGTTAATAAAACAGAAATTCATTTTGAAAGTCCTATGGGTGAAAAAAGGGGTATATTTTTTAAAAAGGAAAAAGAAAATTAGGTTGTTGTTGCATATTCAAAAGGGGACAGGCTGTTTGCATTTAAAAAAGAAATGATCAGTGAACGCAGCAGTGAACATATTTCATGATATTCTTATCATTTGACTTCAAATTGACCCTCAGGAGATTAACTTAGACACTCACATTGTTGTGGCAGTGGTGATTTTAACCTAATTTGTTGTCAAATTCATCAGTTCCAACAAATTTAGAAGCCAGGGAACCACTACTTGATGGTAAGACTCACCGTGAGGGTCTTTTCGCACTGTTTGACCACAAAACGAAGCAACGTTCATATTCTGGACACTAAAACAATCTATTCCACTCAAAACAACCCTATCTTTACTCCCAGTACCTTTAAATTTGTTAAATTTTCCCATAGACTTCTATAGTAGCCTTATATTTTTTTTTAAATAATCCAGGCTATCAACAGCCATTCCATTTGCACATGGGTACACTCTGGCCTTTAAACTACCATAAAAACACACTATCTGGCCACCTTGTCCGGCTTGTTTTGCAAGCACAGGAAGCGGAACGCATCAACCCCAGTTCCGCACCAAATGTCACCTACTGGAAAATATCTGTACACACAATAAGCATAAGTCATGGTGATGAAAATCACAGCACTGAATACTTAAAATTGTGGTCAGTTTTAATTACTGGCTGGATATGCCTTTAAAAAACAAACATCTTGCACTATTTCATCCAATCACAGCTGTCACATGTCTCTATCTCTTCATTTGTTTACATACGCTTCTCGCTCAGTGAGCAAGCGATTCTCATTTAGTGTAGTATAACCTCCAAACATCTGGCTTCTGGAATTATATAGCGGGGAGGTTAGATAGAATATCTCGGGAGGGTGTTCCGTGCACAACCCAGAGGCAAATGTACAAATAATTACAGACAACATCTTGTTTGTTAGTAATTATTAGCGTAAACATTCCCTTTGGGTTGTTAGCCAGAATCCCACATAAGGTTGGTGGGTATAACCGGAAGCCACAACCCATGAGAGAATGTTTGATAACCCAAATAATCACATGATGCCTCATAATACAACCTAAAGACAAGTGATTATTCTACCTCTGATTCACAACAATGTATGCATAGAGAATATCCATAATCACATCCATTGACAATACCTTCACCGAGAAGAGATTATTTGGTGAGGAATGAGGACATGACTGGACGTATATATCTGTTTAGTCGTCAAAGACATGAACCTTATATTTACGTCACTTCCGGTTGAAGTTGATTGGTGTCACTTCTGGTCATGTAACGTCACTTCCGGTATTTGAAGATTCTGAGAGATTTCCCCTTTATAATCTTGAAACAACTGTCGTTATTCCTCACTTGAATAAAGTCAATGTCAGGACTTGGGGATAAATAATAAGTGTTATACCTGACCCACAACAGGAAGTAACCGGAAGATGTTGGTACCATGACCATACCAACACCAATGACTCCGAACTATCTCCCCTCCTGATATGAAGTATTGTCGAGATCATGATCTTGAACTTGAGTTCCGAACCAACCAATAGTTCCAGACCTAAGTTCCTGTGTTCACGAAGATAAAGGAGGAAGTCGGCGATCATAGGTATGGAAATGGTATTTCAGAGGAACTGTTGCTGTCTACACCACTGACAGAACCGTTTCCATCTCGAATCGTACAAAAGGGTCGAATAGACTGAGAGATGGCGTCCGTCGTAGATGGGGTAAATCCCTGTTTCTCCAAGGAGATAGCTGATAGCTTCCACACGCGTAGATTTAAGGCCAGAATGTTCTTGTGATAGACTGACGATCGCGGTTGAGCCAGTAGATTGTGCCAAGGAGGTAGAATCAATGGTTCGTCAAATAGAAGATCCAACAGTAACAGATACCAAGTTCAAGCCGACCAATCAGGAGCCACAAAATAAAGCACACATCGATGTTGTAGGAGTTTCGCCAAAACATCCGGAATCAGTTTATTGGATGAAAGGCGTACCCAATCATGTTGTCCCAGTGCGTCGACGGCCCAGGCGGAAGGATCGGGGACCGGGCTGACGTACACCGGGAGCTGGGAATTCCTGCTGGTGGCAAAGAGATCGATTTGTGGAGTTTCCCATCTGTCCCCGATGAGAAGAAAAGCGGCGCAGTGGAGGGTCCACTTGGTCGGTAACGACTGACCCCTCCTGGAGAGGGAGTCCGCCAGGAGATTGATCTTGCCGGGGATGTGTCGGGCACGGATTGAACACTTGTACAGATCTACTAGTTGATAAAGGAGAGGAGTCATGTGCATCAAGACGGAGTGAATGCCCCCTTGTTTGTTGATGTAGGCAACAACCGTCGCATTGTCCGTAGCAATCATAAGAGATTTGTGGTGAATCTATTCAGAACACGAATAACCGCCAACATCTCTAGTACATTGATTTGATATTTGGTCTCGTGAGGAGACCAAAGTCCATGAGTAGTCCACGGAGCCATATGGGCTCCCCAACCTGTGGTCGGCACGTCCGTATAGATGGTAAGATCCATGAGTGGGAGGTGAAAAGGAGCACCTGGAAGAACATTGTGGTCTCGCGTCCACCAAATGATATTTCCTAATCGAGGTCGAGAGAGCGGTACTGGTTCAGCCAGCATTGTACATGCCTGTGATTGAGACGTCCCCGCCGAGTAAAGTCCTGCATTGATGTGAGGGATCCTAACACCGACATCCAAGTTCGAATCGAGACAGCCGGTAGTCCTAATAGAAGAACACGGTCCTTGATGGTTAGTCAACGACAAGGGTCCGGAAGGATAAAACAAGTTTGTGCATCCAGGAAGGCACCCAGGAACTTGATCCTAGACACAGGGACGAGCTCTGATTTGGTCGGGTGTAAGAGAAATCCCAAGTTGGTAAACACGTGGAGAATAAACTGAGTGTCGTAGGACATGGGTGGACCCATGCCAAGCGAGGAAATCATCCAAATATCCATGGATAGCAATACGGTGCAGATGGAGGAAGTGAAGGACTGGATTGACAACTACTGTGAACAGCCAAGGGGCTATGGATACTCAAAACGGAAGAACCCGGAATTGAAACCCGGCCGTTGATCGCAAAATGGAGATAATGTTGGGAGCATGGATGGATTGGAATGTGGAGGTCCAGACTGGTAAACTGCGAACCGTGTGGAATAAGTTTCCTGACATTCCTGGGAGACTCAATTGTGAATGTGGGCAGATGCTGGAGAAAAAGTCTGAGTACTTTGAGATCTATGATCAGACGCATTTCCGGGTATTCTTTTTGGGAACAACAAACACCGGTGAATAAAATCCTGGGGACGGATCCTGAGATGGAAGTTCCACTATGGCATGTTTGACTAGTAACTGATTGATGGCTAGCAGAGCTGCTGATAGTCGAGGTTCCTTTAGGGTAAACCGGCGATGCATTGGTAGAAAAGTTAACGGCGGAAAGCGATCGAACTGGAGCCGATAGCCGCGGCAAATTACTGAGAGAAGCCACAGATCGGTGGTGATTTAACGCCAATTGTCCAGATGAGATAACCTGCCCCCGACAGGAGAGGTCACAATCGGTACATTGAAGTCCATGATCAAATTCTCGACATATCCAGGTCATAAGGTACGAAGGGTGAGATTTCAGGACAGGATGAGTCCAGATCTCCCGACGGCGGGAGGCTCTGGGAGGCTCTAAAATAGCTCTGGGAAGATGGTGTGGAAGAAGCTCTATCAAAGGCAGACTGAAAGCATGGAAGACAAACGGGAGAGGAGCAGGAGAACCTCTTCTTGATGAAGCTTTGTGGTCGAGACTGCTTAAGCAAGGCAGAAGCAACTCGCTGATTAAGATTGCGCGACAACTGTTCATCTCGAGATGCGATTGCCTGATTACATTTGCCATTGAAGAGACGACGAATCCACAGGCTGGTGAAAGAGCTCATCCTTTGAAGAGTCTTGAAAATTCCTAACTCTAGTATGTTCCAGAGTTGTAAGTCTACCTATAATGGATACCTGCACTTGTGTAACGTCGACGACAGCTTGGTAGATGATGTCCAAAAAGTGTGCCAAAGCCGCCTCGTGAGCAGACATCGCCACCATAGTGTCTTCCTTAACACATAATAAGTAAACACGGGAGGTAGTAGTTGACGGACACCTGCCGCAAATCAGTTGATGTAAGAGTCCACAGAGAAACGAGCAGCTTGGTCAAGATCTTTAAGTTCACGTTGACATTACAGGGACCTTGAGGGACATGGTACGTGAGGTCCTAGGATCGAGGCATACAAAATCCTTATCCAATTCAGGGGCGGACGATGGAAAAGCACGATCATGAATCACATAAGACAACTCTCATTAAGGATTGATGAAGAGAAGATTTAGCCAAAGTCTCATTAAAAGTGTTAAACACTGAACGAACCACCGTAGAGTGTGGTAGGGATAGTAACTGTAGGCGTTGTGGCGGCAGAGAACCCGAGGATCCAAGTTCAGCTGGTAAATCCATGTCCACCGTAGCCGAAGGAGGCGGTACCGTACAGGGTTTGAGTTGATGGATGAACCCAACTTTCTCCGAATAAGACCATCCAGGGACAAAATCATTAGCCTCTAAGTCCATGGGAAGGAACTGCCAAAATGCCTTCATGTACAGCATCAGGCTCAGAGAGATCCGGAAAAAGAGGAATGATCGGTGGATATTCCACATCAATAAGAGTGCCTGTGGCCGGCAGACCCATGGCTGAAGGAAGGGGTCCCAACACAGGGGGGTGGCTGGATGGGATGGCCCCAAGCCATGGCATCATCCCCGACGCCAGAATGAACCGGACCCACAGATCTCGACCCCATGGTCTCATCTGGAACAGTTGTAGGTATTGCAAGCTGTATCTGTGCTTGTCCTGTGGACGCCGACAGATCAACAGATTGAGTAGCCGTGGGACGATCGCCACGGGGAGCACAGACAACGGATTCAGAGCCATGAAAAGGTGGAGAAGCCAAATGAGTACTACTAGTCAAGGAACGTTTCCCTTCATCTTGGACATGCTACGCTGTTCCAAATCTCTTAAGGCTGATCCAAAAGAACTACTGAGGTCATCCTTGAGAGGTCAACATGTTTGGAAAAATCAATCCCTTGAGACGATGACTCTCAGAAGGAGAGGTTTTACCAACTTTTCAGTCTCGGATGGTATGGACAGTTTACGTTTTTCGGCCTTGAGACGAGCCTCATTCATATTATTCCAATCTATCTTGGAAAGGTCCTGGCATAAGACACCAAGACATAAGGGAACAGGGCAGGTATGGGGAACATGAAACGCACAAGGAATGAGGGTCCCTTTCCGAGTGGAATTTTTGACATCCCACACACTTTGGTTGTGACATAATTGAAAAGTTAGACTGAAAAAAACACAGCAAAGTCACAAGTGATAATAGCACATAAATATCCAACTGAAAAAACAAAGAAATACGATTGTCTAACAAAAAATGCGAATGGTACTGACCTCAAAGTCCAAAGAGGCAAGTAAGGCAGAAGAAGTTGACGAAAAATCACTGAAGCAAACCAAAAGGACAGTCTCAACATGTGTTTCCACCGTGGTTACAGAGGAGGATTATGGGTAGAAAAGATCAAGGGAGGTAACCGAGTACTTCCGGTTTACTTACAGGTAGCAGGGCTCGATTTAGTGCTTTGTTACTTGCACTGGTGCAACCCAATATTACAAAATACAACCTAGCTATGAGTCTATCTTGCACAAGGTGCAAGTGAATTGTTGAGAAATAAATCAACAAATCTAAGTATGCATAAATATGCCAGCCCATTTTTCTTCTAAACTTTGAATAGCTATGGCAATGAAACATTGCTATTCATAAACACGTCTTGGCTATGACAGCTCTTGTAAACAGGGATCAGCTGTGTCTGTGTTGCTATGGTTTCATGTGTACTACATGACTGATTAAGGTTTATGTGCACTGAAACATTTTAAAACACTACGTTGCAACTGGAATTTGGCTGGTGCAACTAGGTTTATATTTTAGGTTGCACCTGGTGCAAGTAGGTTAACATCTCTTAAAATGAGCCCTGGGTAGGCAACATATGATCTTTTTTCTTTAAAAAATATTTTTAACCTGAAGGATAGTCTGCAACACATCACCAGGTGAAGAGAAAATGGCTAACACAACCCAGAGGGAACGTTTACACTAATAATTTTCTTTCCCTTGTCCTGGGAGTGGCAGTGGGGTAGCCTAGTGGTTAAAGGGTTCGTTTGCCATGCCAAAGACCAGGGTTTGATTCCCAAGATAATCACTCATAACCGCTGACTCCAATACACAAGATGGCAACTAGCGAAGCTCAAAGGTGTCCCTTAACAAGGACAACAGGTGATCACCGCTAGAGTGAGAAGTAACGGGACTATAAAAACAAAACCCAATAAAAAGAACAAGTACACAGTACCTGATGTGTCCTAATCAAACGCTACTTTAGTGAATAGAAATAGGGTAAGATGCAAGTAAAGTAGAACAGCCAAGTGTGCGACTTGTAAGTGTGAAATTGAAATTCCACTGCACGCGCTTGATCACTTGCAGGTAGAACAGCCAGGTAGTCACCCCTTGTAAGAAATAGCAAAAAGTAACAACTTTTTTATTCGGGTGTCCAAAATGAGCCAAATCATCAGAGTTGGTCTGTCGATTTAATGTTACAGTGCAAAATTTGGTTTTGTTGTAATTATTAGATTTTGTGTTGGTGAGCAATACATCGGTCTCAAATGAAGTCTTAACGGACTATAGATGAGATTTTTCATCATTGGCCAAAACGTCAGAAATTTTATGGAAATAGATATTGAACTTTGGAATTGTAAAGTTAACAGCTTTTCTGAAAGTCGTGTCGCCCGCTATACTAGAAAGGGTCAAGTCCTCAAAGAAGTGTTGCAGAAGAGCAAGGTTGACAGGGTGAAGGTGCGTGATTTGGTTGTGTGAAGCTAGACATAAACTAAAGGGTGCCAGATAAAACAGATCTTCAGTAGGCAGAGAACAGCAACAAGGAGTGACAATGAGGTAGAAGGTACATCCAGAAATTACACTAGTACTAGGGCAGTGGAGAGTAAGGAAGGGAATTCTATAGACGCGAACATTTGAGGCATCAATAGAGATAAGCTGAGGTCTGGTGATGTAGCGAAAATCACAAAGGGATTTAATCAACTTTTCACTATTTTGAAAGAGCCAGGCTACATGATTGTTTGGGAGAGGACCGTAGATTTATTCGAAAAGGACAGTGTATGACGAATTCATCACCTGAACAAAGAGCTAATGTTGAACTGTCTACATTGAGAAAATGCTTGGAATCAAACATGGCAAAATAAGGTAGAATATCAAGGAGTGGAGTGGGATGCCGTCTTGTTCACAGGCACTGGGAGAGAAATAACGTTATACATTTGGAAAGGTTTAGCTAAAGATAAGGGGAATATAACAGATATGTACACATGGAACTGAGTAGGGGCAAAGGTTAATTTAGTTTGGGAATAGTAATGAGTTGAGTTGGTTTTGAGCAATTGGAAATTTGGATACTTATTTGAAAAAATTGGAGGAAAGATGGTGGATGGTTTGTTCTAAAATTTGTGGGGCAATAAGTAGAGGAGATGCTGATGCTTTACCGTATTGGAATTTTGAATTTGGTCTATCAAAAGGGAGGTTAGGGAAGTAAAAGTGGCCTGAATATTTCTGGCACTAGTCTGGATCGCAGTGGCTGTGAACGTAATTGCATCGTGATTGGCCTTAACACCTTTTAAAGTATTTTTAAATCTATTGACAAGTTTCATAAAGGAAGAGAGGTGGGCTGAATGCTTTTGCAAGACATTTGCAAGGTTAACATGTTTGGTTAAGGCCTTAATATGCTTGGCAAGCAGGTTGACATCGTCAGTGGTGGTCCAACAAAACTAAAGACTGCTCGTTTGTAGCGACTTGAGGAAGAGACCTTTGATTCAGGAATGAGTTTTATTATTTGTTGCTTAGTTTCATGTAATTGAGCAACACAACTGGCTTTTATAACATTGTAAGAGGTGCCTAACGCGTGAGTGAGTGTAAAACAGACGCCCAGTGACAGAACGTTGCAGTTTGTGACAAGTGTCCGTTGGCTACTGAAGTATAATGCTTTGCGTCGTGTTTTATAATTGGTCTCCTTGCATGGTCAGTGCATCTTGTCTGCAGGTTCTGTGTGAGTGATTCCTGACAGGTTTTCCCAATTTAACTCTATTAAAGTCACAACAAAAGAGTGTTTCAATTCTTTATTGGGGGAAAAATGGATCAGAAAGTTAAATCTAGTCAAATATTCAGGACAAACAATGCTACGTATTTCTCCCCCTCCCTCCCTACCTACCTAAATCCTACTCAAAATACAATAAACTTTTGTTTACGTCCACCCCTTGTACCTTCTCCCGAAAATAACAAGACAAAAACCTACTTATTCCTATGCTATTTCTCCCCCTCCCCAAGCTATCACTAAATCAGCACGACATTCCCTAAAAACAGTAAGTGGAAACTTAATTTGGTCTTGATACAAAACAAGGTCGCAGAAAACAAACCTGATGCTGGTTTCGGACAACTGACGATTCCCTTTGGGATGCATGGGTGTATATATACGTGTGCGTGAGTATATATACATTTTGGTGCGTGTGTGTGTTTGGGTGGGGTGGGGGTGTGTGTGTGTGTATATTTTTGGAGTAGACACGGCTACTTCCCTGTTTGCATCCTGGGGAGTGGACACGGCCATTGCATTGCATTATTTGTAAGCTCATGACAGTTGTGTCCTTATATTGTGGTAGCTTAAATGTTTATTTAAGCTTGTGTATTCTGTTCTGAAGTTTGACCAGTCTGCTTTGGAGAAGTTCCACCGCTCTCTAGGGTTTGAGATTTCATCGCATAGAGGTTGGATACCGAGGAAAGTGAAGCACGGAGAGTGATCACTTCCCCAACTGTCATCATGAACCTGCCACTGGCAATCATGGGCTAGGTTTTTGGTGGCAATAGCAAGATCTATGCTGGTCCATACTCCTCGGGTAGGACAATGTCTTGTAGGAGAGCCATAACGAGCCCCTGTGACTCTACCCAATCCTCCACCATCCTGCTGGGGCAGTCAGAGTGGTTGGTTTCCTCACCCCACAGCGGGCTGTGGGCGTTGAAGTCGCCAAGGATTAAGCCTGAATGCCCGACCAGGTCGCTGAGTTTAAGCTCCTCGATGTTGGTGGTATCGGCAGTCCTGTGGTAGACGTTTGCAATGCGTATCTCTTTGCTAATTGCCATGCTGACCGATATGACCTGGGTTTCAAGGCTTCCCACCTCTGCTTTGAACTCGGTGGATGTACAATTGTCGACGACAAAAGTGACCAGTGTAAGCTCATGATGACAGTTGTCCTTATTATTTGTAGCTTAAATGTTTATTTAATCTTATGTATCTGCTGTGTGAGATAGGAAGCAGATTGCCCATAGGACAGGATGCTGGTTGCCAACTCGTAGTATGGTGAGTTTTGTCCCTTCATCACTGTCCTTCTGTGTGCCTAGTTTGAATAAGGCGGCGCACATGAATTCAACCAGCTTGTCTGGGGTAGTCTGGTTGTTGGCATTTGTATTGCTGTCATGGCTTATTTCAGCATGCCTTTTGCCTGTTCCCGTTGTGCTGGTGGTTTCAACATTGCCAGTGTTTGCCACCTTCTTTGGACCCTTTTGCCCCTTTTCCCTCTCTTGCCTTTACGCCTCTTTGGTTTGGCACCCTTGCCCGTAGGGTTGCCTGCGCTGGTTGCCTGCGCTGGTTGCCTTAGCGCCTTTTTCCGCCCGTTTCTTAGCATTGACCTTGCCCTTGGTCACCGCCTGTTCATTGCCCTGTACAGTTTGTGTCGTCTGTTTAAGGCCAAGAGTCTCCGTGTTTAGACTGTTTTTTATGCTGCCTGCTCCTGCAGAAGTTGGATAGGGACGAGTGTCCCTTAACTTTGCAGTTGGTGCAATAAAGAGAGCAGTTGCGCTTGCAGCTTTTGGCTGGCCTAGAGCATGTTCAGCATTTTGCCTCGCTGAGGCAGTTTGCCTTAACATGCCCGTAATTTAAACAGTTGACGCACTGTTTTGGTCGCCTGAGGTAGGGAAGTGTAGCTAATACCTCGCCTGCCACTTTGATTGTCTCTGGGACTGTCGTTCCCAATATTGTGAGTATTACTACTCTTGTATTTTTGCCTTGGCTTTTAATCCTATACATATCGGTTATAGTAGGATCGTGTTGCTGCTGGGTTGTGAGCCTTTCGTCACTGATACCCTTGTCAAGATGCACCGCGCATCTTATGTGTGATACCCAGCCTGGCACTTTCCAAACTATAGCCTGATCAAGGACTTTTTTGGGGAGTTTGGCACAATCATTTGTGTTGTCACCTCTGACAACATATCCCCGGTTAGCTTTATGTATTTTAGTGACAGAGATTGACTTCACTAGTTCCTCCCGTAAAGCTTGGGCCGAGACCCTGCTGGAGAGGGTGAGGTTGTAGTCTGTACAGTAGACTAGCCTCTCCCATCCCTGCTGCTTTGTTTGGGGGGCAGCCTTAGCCGAAGCTTTGGCTTGTCTAGTTCGGTCATTGGAAGTCTTAGTGTTCCTGTTCCAAAGCCCTTGGACTATTTCCCGGTCTGACTGGCTTATTTCCAGGTAGCTATTGTTCCCCTTTGGCAGACTCATTGCGGCTTCTGCGTATGAGCTGTTAGGATATCTGCTGTTTCCTCAACTTTGCGCTTTTTGGGGTTTGGAGGCAGTGTTCTGAAAAAATAGCTAGTCTGACCGGGACCGTTCTGAGGCTCTTTCAATATTGGGCTATCTCTGCTGGGGCTGGGCATTCCCCTTGTGATATTTTGAGGGCTAGGCATTCCCTCTTTGGACTCAGAGTCCATTTCTATGTTTATTGATATTGGGGTGGGCAGTCCCATATCTATTCCAACCCTACCGGCGGTTGGTGTGGAGGTAGACACGGCTACCTCCTTGCTGGCTCTAGAGCTCTGAGAGCCTTGACTCGGCTCAGTTTCTTTGGCAGTCAGCTCTGAGAGCTCTTGGAGTGTAGACACGGACTCGGGCTCAGTTTCTTTGGCAGTCCGCCTGCTCCCTTTTCTCTATCTGACTGGGGTGGTAGACACGGCCCTGTTTTCCCCCTGGGAATCAGAGCCACGGCCTTCCCCTTGCTTTCCCCCTCTCTGGGGGGTCACGGCCACGGCCTTTCCCTTTAACTCCCTTTCTCTCTCTAGGGGGGTGGTCACGCCACTCCCCCCTTAACTCCCTTTCTGGTCACGGCCACTCCCCCTTAACTCCCTTTCTCTCTCCTTGGGGTTGGTCACGGCCACTCTCCTCCTTTTCACCATGGGGGGAGTGGACACGCCCACCACTCCCCTATCTTTCCCGTTGGGAGTAGACACGGCTACTCCCCACTACTTCGCATTCTTGTTTTCTGTGGACCTCGGCGGTCACAGAGAAGGTGTTCCCAGAGTTCGCCATGAGTGGGCTGGGAACAGTCCCCCGTGAGTAGAACCCACAGTGAACTTAGCCTTCCTTATCTTCTTCTCTTCTGTCTTGCTTGGCTGCTTCCCTCTGAGCTCCTTCTTTGGCAGCCAGGCTGCAGATGTCAATTCTCTACCAAGGGTAGGCTTATATAGCCCACATTGGGCCACATGACTGGGGAAATCCAGAATTCGCCAATTGCGCACACTCCTTGCATCTCTGCCCCTCAAGATGGCGGAGCATGCAATAAACGTGACATCGTCCGGTCTCCCCAGCCACGAGGTCCGCATGGGCCAAAGCTTCTACACATAGGACTACAAAGGTAGGTACTAAGTCAGCCGTCCACCCAACTACCTAACTTACCCCACCTGCTATGAAAGTATATTACTTTATTATTTAACCCCTGAGACCCCACAACATTCAGGTGCATTTGCATCTGGTGCAGTAATGCACAAGTTGCATTGCCTCGGTGACATCCGCTCAAGGTAGGGATGCTTGGGACACGAGGGAGCTTGACCTCATATGTATGTACCCATGTACTTCTGTGGTTGGCTTAAAGCCTATCCCATAGTGTAGTCTCTGAACAGGGCTGGTACTGCAGACAGGATGGGCAAACAGAGCCACAAGCCATAGAATAATCAAGCTCCAGGATGAACCTTTGATGAATTGAAAAGGGAGACATTAGAAGAGTTGACCGGGTTGAAAAGAATGTTGAGGCCTCAACACCTATTATAGCACTAGAAGACACAGAAAACTAGGTAACTGTAAAGAGGGTGGTCACTCGTATCTATGGCCAACGCAATATACATCGTGAAAGACTGATGTCACCTGTGCTGACTCAATGAAAGTACTTGTGCCTGTGTTAAGGACTTCTACCAGTAATGGCGTTAGATTAGATATACAGGAACGTACAAGTAGATACAGAAATCGAATTATCAACATTGGTGCAGCAAAATGTAGCAACAAGTTCAACGGGCGTTCTGACTTGTGAATACCTGCCTGATAAGTACATATATGACATAGGAACAAAAACAATGTGAGTAATGCGTCGTTTGCATATGAATCGGCAAGGCTAGCAGATGTGGATGTGATCTGCACTAAAAGTAGAATTGGCATGAGAAAAAAAAATAAACCTAACCAACTTCAAAAGTCTAAACCAAGTAGACTTTAATTCAAGTGTACTTGGCTTGAAGATATTTTAGCGAATTGTATATTGTGTGCCAGTTAACATAGAAAGGTTTTGTTTTGCACGAAGATACTAAATAATCGCTGGTATCATAACTAAGCATAAGATCACGTTGGCAAAACGAAGAGGAACGTAGGATATAGACTGGATATACAGTCTCTTCTAAATAAGCTTGGTAAGCCATAAGTTATTATACTTCTAAGAGTGCTATTACCACATACTACATGTAAAGATTTAGTCGTTTTTCACAAAGAGTGAGTACGGTATTGAATAACTCATTCGAAGCTATTGTCTATAGTAATAGTTATAGAGTTATAAATCCTTGAAACCGGGAGTTGGATTTGAATGGGACGACTCTGAACCCGCAGATAGCGTTGATCTGCATTAAATGCGTATATGCATAGGATATGTAGTCGAGTAAGGCCTAAATGATTTCAAAAACTTAATCTAATAAAGATGTACGTCCCATAACATTACATACAGATTGCAATACATACTCAATAGATGAAATTATGACAAAAATATATACACACATGAAACAATCGGTGAGAATAAACGACATACCCGATACGAACAAGAATGGCTGCGAGCATATGTATTCACACAGAAATCGTTGAGAGCTCGAACAAAAGTTCACATATGCTCTCCCAAAAAAGAAACGCATATAGGAATTTCAACTTTTTTTTATGTTTATTTTGAAACATCTTGTAGGCTTTATGAGTCATAAATATAGCGAAATTGCACACTGGGAATGCAGACTTATCCGTCTTTGGCACCAACTCGAGGAAAGTTTGAGTGTCACATGGAGACATGTGGTGGCGCTAAAGTCAATACCTTGTGTGACCACTGTGGGCATCCAGAACTGCACAGCATCACCTCGGCATCGAACGAATAAGTCTCAGAAACTCGTGTTGCCCAATCGCAGCAAACTCTGCCTGTAGTGCCTGTGCGAGTTGCTGAAGTGTCTGGGGCTGAGGGTTACGGCATCGCACCCGTCTGTCCAGGGCATCCCACAGATGTTCGATCAGGTTGAAGTCCGGTGATCTTGAGGGCCAGGGGAGCACATTGATGTTGTGGTTCTGGAGGAAGTCTCTAGTGTGACGTGCTGTGTAGGGCCTGGCATGTGTAATTAAATGATGACATTCTCTGCGTGGCACTGTTCTTGCTTCAGGATGTCAAGGAAGTGGAATATGTTGGTGTAAATGTGTCAAACCTTATTCATACGAGCATGCCAGCCTTCGACATGGTTGTTGGTATGGGGACCAGTAGAGTGGAAATGGTTCCATGCTGATCTGCTTGCACTGTCAACCCACACTTCCGTAACATAATCGCTAAACCTTAACTCTACTGGATTGGTCAAGTCCAAGAGCATGTAAACAGACATCGTTGATATCATTCAATCTGATCAGGGGCAAGGCAGATGCACTACTAACTAGGAGATTCACAGATGGATAGTTTGCAAAGTCAGTGTGCAGTCCAAAGCGTTGTACATTACGCCAGATGGCCACACCGGGCCACGTGACTGGGGAAATCCGAAATTCAGCCAATGTGCATGCTCCTTGCATCTCTGCCCCTCAAGATGGCTGAGCATGCAAGAAGCGTGACATGTCTCCCCAGGCACGAGGTCCACATGGGAGAAAGCTTCTACACATGACTACAAAGGTAGGGACTACGTCAGCCGCCCACCTAACCTACCTACCTACCTAACCTACCTAACCTACCCCACCCACTATGTAATTATGATATTTATTTATTATTCAATCCCCGAGACGACCACAGAAGTTAACTTTCCAGAAAATGTTGGACTATCTGTAGAATTGTAGAACAGATTTTCTTCCATGCTGGAGAGGGGCGGTGGGGTAGCCTAGTGGTTAAAGCGTTCGCTTGTCACACCGAAGACCCTGGTTCGATTCCCCACATGTGTACAATGTGTGAAGTCCATTTCTGGTGTCCCCCGCCGTGATGTTGCTGGAATATTGCTAAAAGCGGCGTAAAATCACTCAGTCAGCCTAAGGTTGCAAATGGACATACCTAAAGTACTGTCAGAAATATAGAAAAAAACTGTTTTTAGGCTGTTACTCTGTATCCCTAAAATTTACAGAATGGCAAATAGCATATGTCGAAATAACCCACATAGGCCTTACTGGGCATTCAGTGGAATGCATAATTTACAGATATCCAGAAAAGCATGTTTACTTGTAAAATCGGGCAAAACTTAGAAAAAATACCACTAGCTGCTGAAAACAATACATCAGACTATAGATGGCAATTAGGTCACTCAGCCAGGTATGACAGACCCTCGACTCACCTGGCATGAAATGAATGTGCTGCCTCATGTGCTGCCTCATGCTTTCTCATGTATGTTGAATATGTCTCATCTATTGATTGACATCTTGCGTGTCTTTCTTTCACAAAGTTTATGTGGGGATATGTAAAAGAGTATGATACCCATAAAAAGCTTAATTCAGCCTTCGTATTAAATGTCTCAAAATATATAGGTGTATTTGTAAATTGTTATGACATGCTGTTTGCTTCCCCAATCTATTCCCCTAAAGGATTATCTTATCTCAGCTGATATCTCTATCACCCAGCCCGACCCCAACCACCGTCTGTGACACCCGTCCTGACACACCGTTTGAGACGACCCCTCCAAATGTTTCTATTTATAGTGATAGTGAGACTCCATGGTAGCTACATCCTTAATAATTTCAGTACTAAAGTTATTATTCTTTACGTCAACTATCATTTATAATAAAGATAAGTTTATTTTTTGAAATGGGCATTTAAAAAGTGTCCTTTGCAAGACAGTATCATCGCACACTAACTTGCATAACATCATGGTCTGTTCCAAATAAGTCGCTTTGGACTTAGAAGAAACCCGCATTGCTTATTTCTGCACTAATCTCTATATCAAGTATAAACGTAAAAATAATATAAAATACGATGTCCAAAGGACTAATGTCGACAACACTAACCTATATAGGGATGGATCAGTGTAGAAAACAAGCTGACAAAGTCAATTTTTCACTCCACTCTATACACGTGAACAGTGTATATCATACAGAAAATTTGTGAGAATTTTCAAACTACTATACAGTGACATCTAGGTCAGGGGAGGTAACTCTGTCAGTTGGAAGGGCATGCCACTAGGGATAGCTATGACTTGGTGTTAAAATTTTCACTTCATTCTGTATGTGTCTGTGGAAACCACAGAATTAGGCAACCATAATCCAGAGGGAATGTTTACGCCTTAATTGCTTATTTCTGCACCAATCTCTCCTCAGTAAAGTCCTTTCTCTACGTTTCCTATCTCCCTCCCACTGCAACTGTACTTAGGCCGAACTTAGTTAAACAGATATTTCACACTTTCACATATAAACTACCTAAATTGTAGATATAAATGCGAAAAATCAGTTTTTTCTATTTCCGACAGTACTTTAATAGCTCCTCTTGATATATGGCAGAAACAGATGTAGGAGTCTGTCAAACAAGGTCCTTGATACGAGTCCAGAACTTGTCAACAAAGTCTGTTTGGATGGACCTCATGGTTATGAATGTTTTTTTTGTTTTTATAAAGTATTTTTATTTCCAAATGTACATTTGGTGTTTTCATAATACATTGTACAAAACGTCGTACAAAACATCCTCGTCATCAATTTGTTGTCATAATACATTGTTCAAAACATCGTACACAACATCCTCGTCATCAATTTGTCATAATACATTGCACAGAACATCATACACAACATCCTCATCATCAATTTGTTGTCATAATACATTGTACAGAACATGATACACAACATCCTCGTCATCAATTTGTTGTTGTCATAACACATTGTACCAAACGTCATACAAAACATCCTCGTCCTTGATATGAGTCCAGAACTTGTGAGTCTGTTTGGATTGACCTCATGGTTATGAATGTTGTTGTACTAAGCGATGAGTCCCTCAGTCATATTCAGTGTCACTCGGCAGTCTTTGACACAGAATCTCCAGTACACACTATTATTCTTTCGGTTCTTAACCCTAAACTTATATATAGTTGCCATAGATCAAATTGTGTCCACCCTGTGCATTAACAATGTACTGAACGTCAACTTGATCATTAGCCATGATGATGAATGATGAAGAGGGGGTTTGTTTTATGTGTGGTTCGTGTTGACTTGTTCGCTACTCCAAACTGTGACCAGTTTGTGAATCAGGCATAAAACCTATTGGGGGAAGTAACGGGTAAAATGAACATTAATAGTTTATTACAAAATTGGTAGAAAAATGCAAACAAAAACTTAACTTACAAATAAGACAATTCTCTTGCATAACTTATTAACAACTGCATTTTGTTTTAAGGAAAGTGGGCACAGTAGGGTTACACCCTTTTTACGTGATCATCAGTTGTTAGCTCCCCAAGTCCATGAGTGAAAATACGCACCATGGTGGAAAATGCACATCCAATCTCTAAATCAAATCGTCAACTATTTAGTCATAACTTAAACCTTGTTTAACAAATGGGGTTTCATTACTAAGGCTGTCTCTAAGTTACTGATCATGTTGAAGCTTACGTTTTATATATCTTTCCCATTATCTGAATCCTAGTATCACTTGTAATAATTAATGAAATTTTGTATAAATCATTTTGGGCTGGCTGGCTAAAATGAAAATCGGAACTATCGTTAATAGGAAAGATGATTAATGATTATTAAGAAAATTGTGTTATCGATAATATCATACATTAACTTTTCTGATAGAAAAGTCTTAATTTTTTCACAATATACAAAGTTTAGACTTTATTCATTGTCAAATGTATCATGTTATATTTGGGATTACACTTTCAACTTTTTTGGGTTGTCCCATCTGGGATTCGAACCCACACCCTCAGCTGTGGGAGCCATGCCAATTTACACTTGTCAGGATACAGTCCACAGTCTAGACTATCAGTAGTCCGACTTTCATTTTTTGTGGAAACCACAGTGGCTGAGCGGAGCGGGTTAAGCAGATGACTTTGTATGCTGGTGATAAGGTGCCTCACTGAGGATGTGGGTTCGAATCCTGGATCGGACTCAACCCAAAAAAGTACTAGAATCTGTGCTCTACCAGTGTTCAACCAGATGACAAATCCCCCCGCCCCCCCATAAATTTGAAAGTCCAACTTGATTTTTTTGGACTACGTCCAAATTGTTTCCATGGAAATCATGAAAAATAAAAATGCCAACAATCTGCAAATAGCAAAAGGCAATACTTCAAGATCTGTTTGATATATCTGTCAAGTCTTTTAGAAAGATATTGAACGGTGTTCGAGTTGTGATCTGGAAAGAAACCCACCCCTCCCTTTTGAGACTATGTCGAAACGTTTCCATAGAAACTGGGAAAAATAAAATGCCAAGAATCTGAAAATAGCAAAAGGCACCACTTTAGCTTCTGTTTGATATATCTACCAAGTCTTGCAGAAAGATATTGAACGGTTTCAGAGTTGTGCTCTGGAAACGAAGCTCACCCTCTCTTTTGAGACTAAGTCCGAAACGTTTCCATGGAAACCAAGGAAAATAAAAATGACAAATATCTGTCAATAGCAAAAGGCACCACTTTGGGATCTGCCTCACATATCTGCCAAGTTTTGCTGAAAGATATTAAGAAGTTTTTGAGTTGTGCTCCGGAAACAAAGCCCACCCATCCGTTTTGAGACCAAGCCTGAATCGTTTCCATGGAAACCAGGCAAAATATAAATGCCAAAAATCTGCAAATAGCAAAAGGCACCACTTCAAGATCTCTCATATATCTGCCAAGTTCTGTTGAAAGATATTGAATGGTTTTCGAGTTGTGCTCCGGAAACGAAGCCCACCTCTCCCTTTTGAGACTAAGTCTGAATCGTTTCCATAGAAACCAAGCAAAATAAAAATGCCAAAAATCTGTAAATAGCAAAAGCCATCACTTTAGCTTATGTCTGATATATCTACCAAGTTTTGTTGAAAAATATTGAACGGTTTTTGAGTTATGCTCCAGAAACAAAATGATTACGGACAAAGCGTCGACTATATGCCCCCGCATTACATGCCGGGGAGATAAAAAGCTTTGCATCCCTAAACGCATAGCCCTTGGAATCTTGCGTGTGCATGCCCAAGCCTCGAAGTGGAGAGGTCTCAAGGACAGTCAGTAAAATTTGGAAATTTCCTTGCATTTCAGAGCATTTTTATCATTCATAAGACAAAATAGCTGAGAGAAACTTCATTTTATTTTGTTGTTTCCTTGGGGAAAATACGTTTTTGGTTACCTGTTTCACGAACCATCGGTTCACATGTCCACAAGTCATCGTCTATATTTTTAAGAAGAATCAACTTAACTTTCACCCATTCAACCAGTTTTACAGTTTCACAAAGAATTGAGGTGTGGCACACAACGCGGGACTCAAATCTCCGAACTGTGAATAACTATACATAAGGTATGAATACGTGATGTATATGGTTATACGCGGTTTGGAGTTTTGCACGCCATCTGTCGAGGTCACTATTTATAAACTTGGGAATTCCGAGTTTCGGTAACATCACCATTTAAAAAAAGACAATGTTACATTTCAGTATCATGAGAACTAAGGAAGTAATTTAATGTAATTTAATTAATGTAACTACCCAGAACACAATGTTTTGTGTGCAGAACACGCAGGTAGAAAATATTGGGCGTGAAATGTGGACTTATTTGCGTGAAACATGCATGTTTTTGCATTAAGGCGAACACTCTTTACAAAGTAAATGTAATCCCAAATACAACATGTTACAAATGGTGAAATATATTTCTCTCAGACTTTTTTGGCATTTTTGCTCAAAGTTACGTATTTATTGATAATCGATCGATATTTAGTTAATGATTATTGATCTGATCTAAATCAATATCCAGCCCTAAAACCATTACTGTATGATGTATGAATCACCTTTTAATTGGTGTGCACTATTCAAGAAAATACAGTACTTTGAACAAAGCCATGGAAATGCTCCTTGAAAACATCGTCAGAGTTTTGGCAAGGCAGGACTTGCACCAGTTAAAAAACTGCAACCTTCTTTTTGTACATGCACCAAAATTCAAATGTCTCACCCTTACATCAATGTAAATCTACACTACATCTGATCCCAGTGTAGCATTTGTCAAAATTTACTTGGCTTGATTTTAAAGTGTTTGTAAACATGAGGCCACATGAAACAAATTTCTTGTTTCTTATCACTTTTAAAAAAAGAAATGGGTAGGTAAAGCAGATTTTTTTTAAATGTTTTTCTGATTTTTCTATACAATGTTAGTCGTTCATACAGTATTATCCTCACCTTATATCTGCTATGTCTGTGTACAAATATTATATCAATTATTTGTGTTCTTTTCTAGGTGATTGCATCTTTGTACACTAAATACCATACAAAAAAAACTGTTTTATCACTGTCAGTATCACTGAATTGTCATTTGTCTTGTCCGTAGACCGAAGCTTTCCCAGTGTTCATGCCATATATAATCAAAGAAGAAATGAAAAACATAGCTTTGGCAAGAATTCCAAGGGAATACTGATTAAAAACATCTGATATTGTCAGAATATCAGAGCCATGAGCCCTTTCCAAGGCTTTAACATGCAGGACAACTGCCAAATTTGAAGGACAACAAATGGCATGATTGCTAGCTGCAGTAAACATAAACACAAAACCTTGGAATACTGGAAGGGGGGACAGATCTCGGAAGACTGTCGGCTTTATACAACCAAATTTACCAGTGCTAATTTACAAATTAGGGTTGGGTGGTAATGAGAAACAAGAAATTACTTTTATGTGGCCTTATGTTTGACAGACCAGATGAGCCATTTATCAACTTTGGATGTAGGTACCTGGTTATCTAAACTCAAAGTGTTCATGTCAACATGTTTCTGGTGCTGCTTAACGTTCCATTAATCAAGCCCTGACATTTGTCTATAAAAGCAAGCATACATGTCATGTTTCAATGTGTTCAGTTGAGTCATTTGGAAAACGCTTAGTTCAATCCTGAAAATGGGGTGTGAAGCTTGTTTTTAAGTTGTAGGTGGTTGCCAAATGTGTAAGAATTGTTTCAGAAAGTTGCAGATGCACCCCAAAAAGTTAACTTAAGGTGTGAAGTCTCATTGGAGTGCGGGCAGTTTTAAGATTGCAAGTAACAGAAGCTCCCATAAAATCCTTGAAGATTGCCATCAACATGTTGCAGTTTCCACTGTGCCTCAACCTCCATTTCCAGCAGAAATAGGATATTTGTGTATTTTGAAACTGGAACAGATGAACAAATCTGAGTGAGTGGTTACATAGATGTCCTGCAAACACTTGATCTGCATCCATGAGTGACCAGCTATGAAGTCTTCCAGAGAACAAGTTGGACATTGTGTATCACTGCTAAGGCTTAACAGGATGAGACTGCCTGCAAAGACAACTCAGCAATTGTTGAATCGGTGTGTACAACTGTTTTGTTCATTTAACATCAAAAGGGTACCAATCTTGACTATCTTCAAAAATATGTTCCATTTGGTGTATTGGGCAAGCAAGCTGTGAAAATTGGATTAACATTAAATCAGAAGCAACATGTGCAGGTGCTTGCTGTCTGGACCTTGTGCTGGAATCTGGGATCAGTCTGTGAATCTGGCCAGTCTGCGAATCTCGGCCATACAGACAGGTCAACTAAATCAACAATCATTTTGTCACACTGGCTGCAGCAGCAACTAGTTTGGAATTAGTTCAGAGCGAGAGTAAACTCTGAAAGTAAAGTGACCAAATGACTGAGGGATAGTGTGCTTGATTGCAGTGTGAAGCCTCTGAAGAATATATACTTGTATTATCATACACCTACTTCAAATCCAATTGGACATTAAAGACCAATACTTGACAGCTGTTTCCCGGTAACATTGTGCCGACCATTTCTCACATTTGAACCCCTGACAATTAGCATGAAGGGAGTCGGGATGAAGAATATACAGTACAAAACATTGTACATGCTTAACGAGAGTGCCATCAAGAAAATTCACAAGATTGGGAGCTGAAAGGAACAACCTTGAAAGCTTGATCCTAAATGAAGGCCAACTGCAAGTGTGACTTATGGAGCTTGGCAAAGTTGTTGAAATGGTTAATGGAAATGTCCAATCCCATCAGATGGTCAGTTTCCAGGCATAATTACAGACATAAATAACCCATGGCCTCCACCATCCACATTTTATTCCTGATGTTGTCCTGGATTGCATTTCCATGAAGCATGACTGAATAAGAAGAAAATATGTTCAGCCGAGTCACAATAGCCTGGGTAGCATGGATCAGCATTCTCAAACCAAACCAACCAATTCACATTGAAGTTACATTGGTTTTTGTTCCTTGGAAGCAGCAATGTTGAAGTATGACACTTTACTTTTGTACTTGCATCTCATTATATGAGGGAGCAATCATTGTTTCCGAAAAGAGCATGAATTTTCATTTACTATGGAAGTTCTGACATTGAATATTCATGGAACAGTGGACCATAAAGAATCACTTTGAAGACTCTCAGGAGGCTTTGTGGGCTTGGCATGAAGCACCAGGCTGGAGATGTAGAATCAGCACGCAGCAGACCAGTTCACAAGGAGGTTGTGATAGTTCTAATTCAGTGTAAGAAGCAACAGGAGACTGTTAGTTTAAAATATGTATCTGTACTTGCCACGTTACATATTAGGGAGTAATCATTGCCTCTATCGAACATGACTTTACAGAAGTAAAGACACTAATCATTCATGGAACAAAGACCATGATGAACCACTGGAAGGAAGGTGTTTGTGCTGATGCTGCTGGAGACTGGATATACCGACTCAACAGATTTAGTCAAGTCGCCAGCATACTGATGGAAAGTGACATTCTACCTCTGGATGTGCACAAATAATACCACTTGTCAGTTTGTTCTTCTGAACTACATTGGAGGTGAAACTACAGGGGCTGTGAAAATACAGATGTTCAGTCTGCTGAACTAATGGGCAACCATTTGAAAGAATACACCAGGCTTTCACCCGACAGTACTCATGTGACACTGACTTTCTGGAGAAATGTCCGACTTCAAGCAGATGTCAAAGGATCTAGAACATAATCATGTACACAATTGCTTCCTTGGTGCTACCTGTGGAAGACCTGAAACAGGAAATGTTGGAAACACTGTCTTGAATTTGGAGTTTAAGGGTGGGGTGGGAGGGTTGAAATGATACCAACATTGGCAACAATTTCATAAATCGTCACTTGAGACATCTTAATCAAAGTTCCAACAAATATTTGGTAAGGATTTTTATTTACCACAGACAAAGGGTTTTGATGACAATGCAGGGATCGGAGTTAATCGAGCTTGAAAGAAAAAGATGTTTGTATTCTCAGCAAGCCTATAAATTGTATATATACTACAGGCTGCATTGTCTTACTACATGACAAAGCTCTTGTTCATCAATGCATTGTCAGTTGAAAAACATGGCTTGACTCAATCTGGTGTTAGGACTTAGAGCTGGCTATAGATACAGATAACAGAAATCAATAATCAATGAATATCGGAGCCGTAACTTTGAGCAAAAATGCCTGAAATATATTTCACATATTGGTGTGTGGTGACATGCTTTTGCATGGATTATTAACAAAACATCGTCCTGAACATTTAGAAGCAGACCATAAATAAATTTCTTACATTTGTATATTTTGTGAGAAAATTAAAACTTATTTATGTCGCAAAAGTTAATTAACAATATTATCGATAACATAATTTTCATTTGGCTAATAATCAAAGGTCACATGCAACCAAGAAAACAAACATAGTCAAAGCACAATTATCACTTATTCATGACATAATATACGGGTCCTAGTCAAAAGGGCCTCATGACAAAAGGACCCCAAAAATGGAAAAGTCAAAAGGGCTGCAAGAAAGTCAAAAAAAGGGCCCCATCAAAAAGTCAAAAGGGCATCAGACCCCTAGACAAAAGGGCCCCATATAAAAGTGTATTATAGTAAAAGATTATACATCTATACAACGTATACATACTTTATACATACTAGTTCAGTTTTTAAGGAGATATTTTTCAATATTTTACAGAAAATGCTGACAAAGAATAGATGTATGCTTGTTTTGATATCACTTCCCTCTACTATGGCAGTGAAGTGTTTGAAAACTCAATGACGAAGTCCCATCATGGACGATTCAAATGCCTCTGAGACTGACTGAGTGTAGTTTTACTCCGCTTTAAGCAATAATCCAGCAATATCACGGCGGGGGACACCAGAAATGGGCTTAACAGAATGCCTCTGAGAAAGAATCATTAGACTTTTCATTATTTTTCACTCTTTTTCATAAATAGCCCATAAAGCACTCAATGTTTCCTGATAACTCTATCTTATTTAGTGAGATAATTATACATTATCTATCAATAGAGTCGAAGGCTTTACGGAAATCTATAAATGCTACATAGAATCAACCTTTCCATTTAGATATGTTTTTGAATAAGAGCCTTTAATACAAAAATATTGTCTATTGTTGAGTAACAACCGTGTTAGCAAATTCAAAAATCATTGCATGTACTGTCATCATAATCAGGAATACTCTCCTGAAAATCGCCTGATCTTGCATTAAAATCACCAACAATCAATATAACTGGATCTGAAGTAAAACATTCAAGGTGTTTAACAATTAAATGCTCAAGATGAAAAAAAACCAAACCATAAGATATCATTATCATGATCAAATATTTCTTGATTAAGTTTAAGAACATACCTATATATGTGACATATTTAACAGTGTTATAAATCTCTCAATAGAATTTCTAGCTAAAACTTTAAACCCAGGGGTGGAAATAACCCATTGCCCGATGCCTGAGTCTAGTGTTTTTTTCTGTCGGACAAGCAAATTTGTATATCACACTGTACCGGTGTCCAGTTGACTTTCCAATGTTAATTATGATGTTTGTTTAAAAAATCCACAAGAAAACGGCCGGTATAGTGGAAAAATTATCAGGGCAAGTGATTTTACATGTTTTACTGTACCGGAGTACACTAGCAATTTTAAAGTTATTTCCACCCCTGTAAACCACCTGCATACCGATCTTTCTCATTGTCTGACGACAATTTAATAGCATATTTAAATCTGCAAAATATTTTGACAAGTCAAACTGGTGAAGCCATGTCTCTGTTAGTGCTATTATATAAGATTTCACATAATCAATTAAAGTGAGGAAATGCCAGCATGTCACCTAATTTTGGCATTTGGCATTTTTTCATCGCGTTATTTTTCAACTTTTTAAGTTGAAATTGCATTTTTGATCATTTGTTACTGCAAGTCCATACCGAAAGGTATCAGAATCTGCAAAGTTGTGTTTTACATTGCATGTGACCTTTAATCTTTCCTATCGACAATATTTCCGATATTGATGATTTTAGCCAGCCCTACCGGACATTAAATCCTTTTGTCTACTGAATCCATGAACTTAAAACATTTCAACAACTATTGTCTATTGAACACATTAAAATATGTATCTTGCTCTGGTTTGATAGGTTTTAGATGTCTTGCCACTTTTTTTATGTTATTGTGACAACTCAAACCAGGTGTAATGAGCGTCTACATTGAGGTAGATCGCCCAGTGACAGTAAGGTTTATGTGGTTGACAAGGTTCAATGTTCTAAAATGGTCTGTTATAGACTTTGTTTAATTAGTTATGTATCTTAACTGAATATTCAGAGACCGGAACCTTTCATAAACCTTGTTTTATGGTTCTCTGGCGGATGGTGGCATTGCTAAGGGTTCATGCGGAACGATGACACAATTCAAATCTACCAAATAAATATTTATTAATAAACAAAAATAATTAAGCCAAACTTAACCAAATAAATCCATACCTTTCTCACACTCACACTTGAAAATCTTTATAAGCCAAAAGAAAGTCTTGACAAATGCACTGCCAAATTTTACTGCCAAAATGAAGGTATCAAGTGGTATGCATATATTACAACTAACCTCTTTCAGACATTACTTATTTCTAAAAATACACAAATTTCCCACTAAGTTTAAATTACGATTCTGACATCCAATTGCATAAAAATAATGCTTCTTTAAAAAAAAACATTTTCCTACACTCTTCCCCATTAAGAATAAATTCCCAATTTTGTTCCCCCTATATCCTCCCATGCACACTCTTTCATACTATCAATAATCAACATTTACAACAAACAAATGCGCCAGTGGAGTGTTCTTCAGTCGCTATCAAGAGTAGCCATGACCTCAACTCTTCTTCCTCCCTTTCTTCCCAAGAACGTTTACGGGAAAGAAGGCGATGTCGCCTCGAGGCTGCTTCTTTCATGCACATTCTTCCTGGCGAAAGTCCTTTCATGTGGTTTGGCAACCTCGGCAATGAAACAGTTCCAGGTTCCATATACTGTCGATTTGGAATCTCGACCTTAGAGATTCTAACATCTTCGTGTATCCCGGATGAAGATTTACCAAAATCTTTTGCACACTTTAGACTGTTTCTTGAGCGAGTGATCTAAAAACTTATGGAACATATCCTCCTCACACCCGGGGACTGGGCGTGGCATGCCAGCAGTGAGCCAGAGTGGTCTCTCCCAATCTATGAAGTCTTGGAATTCCAGCTCCAACACCATTATGTCTAAAATGTCCATTTCTGCAAGAAAGGAAGAACCTTTCCAATAAGCCAATTAATCAACAATAAAACATATATGTACAACACACAAAACGAAGCAAAATGTAAAAAACACGCAGCATAAATTAACAATACTGAAAAATATGTTTACATATTTGGTAAAGAAAATATGTAGTGGCTATATACATATATACCACGTGGTATGTATAAATTACAAGTAACCTCTTTCAGAAATTATTTCCGAAAATATACAAGTCAAAACTTCCCGATAAGTTTAAACTACGATTCTGACATGCCACTTGATCTAATAATGCTTCTTAAAAAAACACATTTTCCTACAGATGTACAAGAACATCAGTGCATGACACATTGAATATAGCAATATCAAAGAATTAAGTGTTTAACTTTTGAGAAGTTTATTTATAAATATGTAATTTTTACACGCAAATCCTATTACTACATCATGAAATGTTTTCAAGGACATTTAATTGGCAGTACAGTATATACCAAAATCCAGACCCAATTTTTGGTGATAGCCTCGTGCAGATATTAATAGCTGATCAAATTATCAATGTTTTACATGATGCGCGCGTTTCACTTAATAGTTTTCACTAATCAGTCATCTGACAGAAGCATTGTTTTGCCTGTGAATGTAGTTTCTCCTGGTATTTGGTACGGTTGCAAGAATGTTAAATTCAAATGTTTCTTTAAGTCTGATTCTGTCTTTGCTAAACATTATCTCAGACTTTGCTATAGAAGATGTTGCTGGTTTTCACTAATTCTGATCCCAATTGTGTAGATCGATCTTCATGATGTTAATCCCTGGATTTTCTCGTCCAGACTCGATTATTTACAGACCACCGCCATATAGCTGGAATATTGCTGAGTGTGGCGTAAAACTTAACTCACTCACTCACCAATTTTGATCTATTGTTGTAGCTCAACAATTGATATTACCTTCAAATAGATAATTCTCACCTGTATCCCAGACTCGTGGAAGTCAGGTAACTGTCCTGTAACAAAGAGTCCATGTCCCTGTTTTGCAATGTAATTCATAGCATGAGTGACACCTGAAGTTTACTATCTATACTAACATATGGATCTGCTCAAGGGGGGCAGGGATCATTCTACGATAGCAAGTCATATAAATGAACAAAATCCTAAAATTTACTTTTTGTTCTAAAAGTGAAGGTTTTGCGCCTATTTACCAAGATTTAAGAAGATAGGAGGTTCCCTAAGGGGTAATATGAACAGTATGGGAATTAAAAGTTAAAAAACCTACAGACCGATTCACGCTATTAGCATCAGTCAGGATAAGGAAACATATACGTAGAGAAACAAATAAAGGATCACATGAAAATTCATGAGTTCCTTTAATATTTTCTAGTTTTCATCACCAGCTTTGAATAGCACTGTGGTGATGAAAACTGGAAAATAACAAAGGAACGCTTGAATTTTCATGTGATCCTTTGTTTCTCAGTATATTCCATAATTTCAGGTTAAGGGGGAGAGAAGCAAATGGTATCAGGCAATTAAACCAAATATACAGTATTGCGAAGGATGTATTGTACAGTTGGAAGTATAACACAGGGAATGTATTTCCACTTTAGCCAAACTTCATTCTAAGCTAGCTGGATTTCCCTGGCTGCTGACCGTGCCATGTCATCGGAAGGTCATTCCAGGACTCCAGCTGACTGCAGTTCAATACTTAGCACATACAATGCAATACTTACTTCATTTACAGTTCGAGAAAACATTTATATATCGTCACATATTAGTCACTAAAACTGAAAGATGATTGTGTATGGTTATTCTGTCTTTATTTAGTACATAACACTCGCTGGGAAGCCCCTTTTCACCAGCATCCAGTAATTTCTATTTAGTGGTGCTATTTGGTGCTCTTCATTAAAACTGTCTTCTGTTTCAGTGATGCCAAGTAGACATGTAAGAATAATCAATTCAACCAGGTTTATATAAATATTTTCTGTACAATGTTAAATCAAGACATCTTTATTCATGAAGAATGTAGGCCTCAGTCACATGTTCATACATACATACATGTGGTCAGTCAGCATATAATGTATGACAATATATAGAGAGAAAGAGAATATTAATTAATCAGCAGGTTATTTTGAAACAGTTTGCATAATAGATATACATGGCCAGCTTTCTAACGACATTAACATCAGTTGATCCCAAAAGCATGTTAAATTTATCACGCGTAGGGTATGCTATAAATTTAGTAGGTATATACCTCTCACGCAGTGCTTTAACCGATTCTTTACTAATGTTAAATCATTAGTTTCAACTTCAAATTTACAGATTTTGCTTCCATGCTGCATAAATGTCCTATAACACTGGGGACTTTTCTGATATTCTTCGTGATAGGCAGCCTCCTTGTCCATTTGTTCAAGTGACCACACAGTCCGACTTGTCAGTTTGACTCCAGAATGGTCGCCCTTGTTGATTGCTGATGTCTCGAGGTCAATGTTGAGCCTATGAATAGTTGAAGAAGCCCTGACAATGATAGTCCTTGATATGTTCACTCTCTTTATGAAGAAAGATAGCTCAGTGCCAGTGCTCCATGCTTAAAGCTGCACACCATAGCAAATTTAGGTAGTTTACTTATCAAGATAAGCTAACTTTCTTTTGCACAGAAATATGTGGTGATCAATTTGCTGCTTCACATTTCTGTGTATCTGTGCTGTTTCATGTATTCAACAAATTTCACACTGAGCTTGAACTTAAGAATTGCATACAGTAAGTGTTTATCATTGTCGTCCATATTGAAATGTGTAACAGTGTCAACGCTGAGGAACACCACTGTAGCACTTGAGGGTTGCTTTTAGCACTCAAGGTAAGATACGACCAAGTGTTTTCAGGTTGCCTGCATGATCCTTCATGAGTTCTTTCAGTATCAGGCTGCATTGTGCCTGTACATCCTGACTTGGCACATCCTTGCCTTCGTGCTATGTGGACAGTAGTGTAGGGACCATCTGGGTTGAAATCAGCTCTGTCGCATTGATAAACTGTCCTTGAGCCAAGAGAGTGAGGTCAGCTTGCCTTTTCACCTTCCACATAGGGTCCAACACTTTCAGAGATTTGTCTATTCCATCTGGGGATTTCGAATCCCCATCAATAGTAGCATACTTTATAAGCACACCCTCTAGTACAAGCTGATTTCCAATGTCCTCTCTCATATTGAACTCAGGATGGTGTGAATGGTGAACTGATACACTGAACTTCATGTCGGTTACTGTTTCGCAGGCGGTGCCAAATGCTTGTGATGCATTCTGCCAAGGTTTCTTCCAGTTGGGTTGCATTGGCCATCCATAGCAATGTTCATCTCGCATGGCACAGTACCCTTGCATCAACTAACTTCCTTCCCCAATTCCGCCTTTTCAGTTCAGTTTCCTTGTTACAGCTTTAGCCACCTTGTTGGAGGTCCTCTGTATACTGCTCCTGCATAGGGGTGGAATGTCCATGTTGGCCATCCCTAACCTGGCTCTTGTATTTCCAATAGGTGTACAAGGCAAGTCCGTTAAGTGTTGCTGGGTTTGGTCCAGGTTTACCTATCTCAATTTCTTTGTACAACTTCACTTCAGGTGATGTGAAGTCACTCATGACATATTTCAGTGTTATCTCCAGCATATTCCGTGGTTTGCCGTACACTGTTTATGTTGAATGATGCATTCGAAGAGCTGTTCCTTGTGTTATGATTTCTTTAAGGCACCTAGTGACAGAACAAAGTTGATTTTATACAATAATAAATGATAGATAATGTATAATGATATATAATAAATGATATAAAATAGATTATAGTATAATTAGGCATTAAACATACAGTGTTGGAAAATCAGGTATATAACGAAATAACGAAAAGCTCTAAATTTGATTGACAAAGGAAGGTCGGCAAATAAATCAAGACATAAGCAGTGAAGGAATTCATTCTATGGCTAAACAGCAATGGACGACTCCAGACATGGAGTATACAAATTAAGACAGAGCAAAACACTGTCAAATGTGTAAGTATATTGTAACAGGCGTGGTTCTGTCTTGTGGAAACTACATGTTAAATGTGTGGTTTTACTTTGCGTTGTTTTTCCTTTCCAACTGGCAGTATTTTCAGGTTGCCTGCATGATCCTTCATGAGTTCTTTCAGTATCAGGCTACATTGTGCCTGTACATCCTGACTTAAAATGCCTTTCCCTCCATAGATGTGGACGAGTAGTATGTGGACGAGTAGTATAGGGACCATCTGGGTTGAAATCAGCTCTGTAGCATTGACAAGTGTCCTTGAGTAAGAGGGTGGGGTCAGCTAGCCTTTTCACCTTCCACATAGGGTCCATCTCCGGATTTCAAATCGTATTTATAAGCACACCCTGTAGTGCATGTTGATTTCCAGTGTCTTCTCACATACTGAACTCGGAATGGAGTGAAGGTGGACATGTTCGCAATACAGTCTGGGTGCCCCCCCCCCGACATTTCACATCCATGTCTTTTCCTTTCAGTGGGCCGATTGCTTGTGACGCATTCTGCCCAGGCTTCTTCCTGCTTGCTATTGTTTTATCGGTCATCTGTAGCAATATTCATCTTGCATGGCACAGTAACCTTCTGTCAAACTTATTTCTTCACATCCACCTGTTCAGTTCTATCCTGTGTTCAGTTCAGTCACAGCTTTAGTCACCATGCTGGAGGTTCTCTGTATACTGCTGCTGCATGGGGGGTGGAATGTCCATGTTGGCCATCACTAACCTCACTCTGGTATTTCCAATAGGTGTCTTGTCCAATAAGTGTTGCTGGGACTGGCTCAGGTTTACCTGTTCTCCAAAGTTGTCAGCTTAGAATATTGATCTTCAGTAACCCATGCTTGTCGTAAGAGACACACGTCATTGGTTCCCAATTGCGCAGATCGATGCTCATGCTGTTGATCACTGGATTTTCTTGTCCAGACTCAATTATTTACAGACTGCCGCCATATAGCTGGAATATTGCTGAGTGTGGCATAAAACTAAACTCACTCACTAAAATAGAGGAAGTGGAGTTGATATTATGAAGTTTACTTTTGCATTTTACTTTGATTTCATAATGTTAAAAAAAAATCAAAACAGTTTTGTGGAATGCAATTGATCTCAATTCATTTATGAAACTATAATAGGCGCCTAGCATGTGGGAGTTGTAAAATAGATGCCCAGTGACAGCAGAACGATGCAGATGTGTGACAAGTGTCAGTTGGCTACTGAAGTAATATGCTTTGCGTTGTGTTTTGTTACTGGTCTCTTTGCCTGGTCAGTATTTCTTGTCTGCAGGTTCTGTATGAGTAATTCCTGACGGGTTTTCTAAACTTTAACTCAATTAAAATCACAACAAAAAGAGTATTTCGTTTCCATTCTTGTTTATTAAAAAAATTGTATAAGGAAGTTAGGTCAAAACAAACCAGTCAAATGTTCAGAATGAACAAACTTACATATTTCTCCCCCTTCCCTGCCTACCTAAATCCTACTTAAACTGTTAACTTCTGATAACATCCGCCCCGTTTACCTAAGTAGTTATGTATTGGTCACGCTGGCACTTTTTTGAATGGGCATTTCCATGTTAAAATTTTCCATAAAAAGAGGTCCCCAAATTAGCACGCTCTGCCGCGGCGCACATCCACCGCCCACTAATTAAACACATCACTGCATCGCAAACACTAACCCCGGGAAGCTACCAAGAAAAGTACAGATGACCGTCCACAGATTAAACACATCGCCACGTAGGTAAACACATGTCCTGAGAAAAGTACAGTCGGCATCGATTGTAGCTAAAAGTATTTTAATGAGACCGCGGTTAATTAATTAGATATACACACGGTCTTACAGTATGAACAGAACAACCGAACTGTAGAACTTGAAACGAAAATAAAATGTTATTGATATCGGCAGTTAATTAGTTATAGGCACAGAGTCTTATAGTATGTACAGAACAACTTTAGAACTTGAAATGGCACCGCCGATGGACAATACAATAGCACTGACAAAGTTGAGACATGAGTTTGAACATCTCGTCAAGGAGCTTTGTGCGCGCCAACGCCATTCGAGAGTGCTTGCACTTAAGTTTAAAATGTCCTACCTGTGTGACGCGTGTTCTGGTCTGCTTTAAACGCATAGCAACAAGTGTGTTGTGAAGAAAAAGGTGTCTTCTAAGATTCACTCCTGCACGTGTAAGAGAGTGCACGACACGGACTAACCATGATACTGAGACTATAGACTGATGTCATTCCGCTAGCACCATCGGTCACTGTACATATCAACCAAAGCTCCGAATATTCTCGAGTGAATACATATACACAACTATTCAACATCAACAACAACCAACGAAAGGTACTGTTAGGAAGTGCATTTATTTATTTTTTTGGCGGCATAAAGTTAGCTGATGTATGGTTTTATATGCATCATTTCAAAAAGCGTCAGGATACCAAAGCAGGGTCTTCATCAGTGGGTCTCTGTAAGCAAAATGTTACATGAATGGAGCAATATGCTGCATGAATCGAGCATTATGTTGCATGAATCGAGCATTATGTTGCATGAATCGAGCATTATGTTGCATGAATCGAGCATTATGTTGCATGAATCGAGCATTATGTTCCATGAATAATTAAATATTCGAAAATAATACGTACTTTACGATAATCGTTTTCTATGCCCATGTCCTATACCAGGATCTTTCATCCATGACCCTCGAAGTCTCAGGGAGGCGAGGCGGTGCTAAACACGACTCCATTTTGGTCTCCTTCGTCATGTTTTGTTTTAATTGGGAGATGAGGAGTCTCGAAGAAGTGGTAGACTTTATTATGGCCTCCACCCTTTCTCTCCATTTAGCTCGTCCAACGGGTGGCGGCAATATAGGAGCACAAGCTAGTTCTTTCAGTATCCCGCGTCCAACAGGCGATATCATAACAGGGGCATGTTTTGGACATGATCTTGACATTGAAGCCTGTTTTCTCAGTTTCCCACTTCCAACCGGTGGTGTCAGAGGGCCACGAGGGTGCCAGGAAGACATTACTATTCTATCCACGGGTTCCTTCCACTTGCCACGCCCAAGGGGTGGTAGAGTATTTTCCGAATGGCCCGATCCTAACATCAAGGCCTTCAGACCTTGTCTGCGTATAGGCATGGGTGCTGAGTGACTGCCGTTATTAGCCATCATCATCAGTTGTATCACTCACTGCAAGTCTATTGCGAAGGAAGAGTATCGAAATAGTCATGACTTATAAACCCCACACGTACTAATCCGTACAACAACGGAATCGGTAACATTACTCCCGCTAAAACTTCAAGGACCAATTTCCTACTCGCGGTTAATTACAAACACATTGTCTCTATGGTCACACCTCACGCACGAGTTAACATTCCCCACTTCAACCCGAAACATCATGAGTGTGGTTTCAAAAGAACATTCGCACATTGAAGAGAAGTAGTATTTAGTAAATACAAACAGCGCTACACATGGTGAACGTCAAACACTGTGGTAAACCAAGTAACGAAGAGACAAACACATCCCCACCTGGATAAAACAAATACCCATCTCTCAGCGACTATTGTATAGTAGCATTCGCTGTTCTCAATCGAATGACAAATGTCGAGTGGAGAACCCTACTAAAACACGAGATAGCATAAAGCTGCATAAAGTTAACCACACTGGGGACTTTTCTGATATTCTTCGTGATAGGCAGCCTCCTTGTCCATTTGTTCAAGTGACCACACAGTCCGACTTGTCAGTTTGACTCCAGAATGGTCGCCCCTTGTTGATTGCTGATGTCTCGAGGTCAATGTTGAGCCTATGAATAGTTGAAGAAGCCCTGACAATGATAGTCCTTGATATGTTCACTCTCTTTATGAAGGAAGATAGCTCAGTGCTAGTGCTCCATGCTTAAAGCTGCACACCATAGCAAATTTAGGTAGTTTACTTATCAAGATAAGCTAACTTTCTTTTGCACAGAAATATGTGGTGATCAATTTGCTGCTTCACATTTTGTGTATCTGTGCTGTTTCATTTATTCAACAAATTCCTCACTGAGCTTTAACTTAAGAATTTCATACAGTGTTTATCATAGTGTTCCATATTGAAATGTGTAATAGTGTCAACGCTGAGGAACACCACTTTAGCACTTGAGGGTTGCTTTTAGCACTCAAGGTAAGATACGACCAAGTGTTTTCAGGTTGCCTGCATGACCCTTCATGAGTTCTTTTAGTATTAGGATGCATTGTGCCTGTACATCCGACTTGGCACATCCTTGCCTTCGTGCCATGTGGACCAGTGGTGTAGGGGCCATCTGGGTTGAAATCAGCTCTGTTGCATTGATAAACTGTCCTTGAGCCAAGAGGGTGAGGTCAGCTAGCCTTTTCACCTTCCACATAGGGTCCAACACTTTCAGAGATTTGTCTATTCCATCTGCGGATTTCAAATCCCCATCAATAGTAGAATACTTTATAAGCACACCCTCTAGTACAAGCTGATTTCCAATGTCCTCTCTCATATTGAACTCAGAATGGTGTGAATGGTGAACTGGTGCACTGATGAACTTCATGTCAGGTTACTGTTTTGCAAAGGGTGCCAAATGCTTGTGATGCATTCTGCCAAGGTTTCTTCCAGTTGGGTTGCATTGGCCATCCATAGCAATGTTCATCTCGCATGGCACAGTACCCTTGTAACTGCATCCTTCCCCAATTCCACTACTTCAGTTCTATCCTGTTGAGATAATGGTCAGGGATGTCTTATTCGAACGACGCTGTATGAACAACAGTCAACCACAGCCAACTATGAATATAGTTTATTGTTGATGGTGAAATGACTGTGTGTACCTGCCTGCATATAGGAGGAGAATGTCTCTCAGTGGGGACAGGTACACACACTGTCACATTTAACATTTATAAACAATACAGTTTGGCCAACCCAAAATAAAGCAACATTACATGAATATCACAAGCATTACATCAGTGAACAGTATGTTACTGTAACAAATACATGTGTCAACTATGACTTTGAATGATATAATGGAAAACTGTCATGGCCGACATCAACAAGCACATGGCCATTGTTATGTTTATAAATTGACCATCTTAACTTAGAATAAATAATGATAATTTAATTTAACATTTATATTCTTTCTAGTTGATAGTTGATAAATTTAACAAATGTTTAACATGTTTAATAAATTTAGTAAACCTATGCCTAACTTATCTTTAATCCAATGAAAGGTTGACTTACCTGCATATAAAGGAGAAGGTTGACTCCCCCTGAGAGACAATCTAGAAGGAGAATATGGCTAAAACCAATAGGGCCTCAGCCAAGAAGAGTATTGTTTGGTATAAGAAACCACACTGAGGAACAATGGCAATAAGGTGAGCAACTTAAGAAAACTAAAAATTGAAACCAATAGGGCCAATCACAGCCAAGAAGAGGGTGAAAATTGGAAGAACAGAAGAACCAAGATGGTGACCAGTGTTAGTAAACAATCAAGACCAGACAATGAAATGACATGACATGACTGCTATTACAGCACCCAAATGGCACTTCAGGTATATTGTTTTTGTTTTTTTTAATATTTTGACATAAGGTTCTAAAAGATAGTTTGTTTTGGTTTATTTGATTTTATGTGTTTTGCCAAACAAATACAATTCTATTTTTTAATAAAATAAAATATGAACTGACATATGCCCAAACTATGTACAAAATACGCACGCACTCATCTGTTTTATGAAGCAGAATGAAACCCTAATCATTCATTCCTACAAAGCACACCCCTCTAGTACAAGCTGATTTCCAATGTCCTCTCATATTGAACTCAGAATGGTGTGAATGGTGAACTGATAGGCACTGATGAACTTCATGTCAGTTACTGTTTCGCAGGCGGTGCCAAATGCTTGTGATGCATTCTGCCAAGGTTTCTTCCAGTTGGGTTGCACTGGCCATCCATAGCAATGTTCATCTCGCATGGCATAGTACCCTTGCATCAACTAACTTCTTTCCCCAATTCCACCTTTTCTGTTTAGTTTCCTGTGTTCAGTTGTCACAGCTTTAGCCACCATGTTGGAGGTCCTCTGTATACTGCTCCTGCATAGGGGTGGAATGTCCATGTTGGCCATCCCTAACCTGGCTCTTGTATTTCCAATAGGTGTACAAGGCAAGTCCGTTAGGTGTTGCTGGGTTTGGTCCAGGTTTACCTATCTCAATTTCTTTGTACAACTTCACTTCAGGTGATGTGAAGTCACTCATGACATATTTCAGTGTTATCCCCAGCATATTCCCCATATTCCCTCTTGCCGATCTGCAGCTGAGGTTTGCCGTAGACTGTTTATGTTGAATGATGCATTCAAAGAGCTGTTCCTTTGTTATGATTTCTTTAAGGCACCTAGTGACAGAACAAAGTTGATTTTATACAATAATAAATGATAGATAATGTATAATGATATATAATAAATGATATAAAATAGATTATAGTATAATTAGGCATTAAACATACGGTGTTGGAAAATCAGGTATTCAACGAAGTAACGAAAAGCTCTAAATTTGAGAAAGGAAGGTCGGCAAAAGTAGTTATGTAGGTGACACGCTGGCGTAGTTTTGAATGGGGATTCCCATGTTGAATTTTTCGATAAAAAGAGGTCCCCCAAATAGCAAGCTCTGCCACGGCGAGCAACCGGCGCCCACTAATTAAACACCTCGCCGCTTGGGACAATCACCTGCCCCGGGAAACTAGCGACAAAACTACACAGATGTCCGCATCGAGGCGTAAACACAAGTATGACAATCACCTGTCCCGCGAGTTAATTAATTAGATATACAGTGCTCTTATAGCATCGACACATATCCAGTATTCTAATGAGACCGACAGTTAATTAAATGATATAGTTATGCTCTTATAGTCGAACAGAACATCCAAACTATGAACTTGAAATCGGCACTGTAAATGGAATGATAGTGTCCGTTAAATAGCTATAGGACAAAGTAAGAGTCATGAGTTTGAATATCTTGTCGAGGAGTGTTGCGTGCGTGCACCAACATCATTCTAGAGCGCTTACACTTTAGTTTAAAATGGCCTACCTGTGTGATACGTGTTCTGGTCTGCTACCAGTGGACGCAAACGGTGAAGATTACCAAGGACTATTTGCGGGCGGGCGAGCAACATTATGATATTAGATGAATAACTAAAATATTGGAAGATAATACGTACTTTTTAGCATAATCGTTTTCCGTGTCCTATACTAGGATCTTGCCATCGGGTCTGCTCCGCCGTCACTCGTCCCACTACTCTGTCCATTTCGTTCGCGGGTTTGTCGTTGGTTATTCGGGGGGGTGAAGGTGGTCGACACCCCATCACAGGGTCCGCAATATACCTTGCTGAGAGACTTCGAGGGAGTCTAGGAACACACAGCAAAGAGGCTTTTTTCACCCCTTCCCTCCATTTAGCCCGCCCAACGGGTGACGGCAATATAGGAACACGAGCTGCTATATGATCTTTCAATATCCCGCGTCCAACAGTCGATATCATAACGGGATCATGTTTTGGACATGGTCTTGACATTGTTGAAGCCTCTATCTGTTTTCTCAGACTCCCACGTCCAAGCGGTGGCGTCAGTGGCCCACGAGGGTGCCGGGAAGACATTCTATCCACGGTTTCCTTCCACTTGCCACGCCCAAGGAACGCTTGAATTTTCCTGTGATCCTTTGTTTCTCAGTATATTCCATAATTTCAGGTTAGGGAGAGAGAAGCAAATGGTATCATGCAATTAAACCAAATATACAGTATTGCGAAGGATGTATTGTACAGTTGGAAGTACAACACAGGATGTATTTTGTACAGTTGGCTGCTGACTGTACCATGTCATCGGAAGGTCATTCCAGGACTCCAGCTGGCTGCAGTGCAATACTTAGCACATACATTAATATTAATATAAATATGAATGTCTGTTCTACACATGCACCAAGTTCATGCTTCTGTGTTCTCTACTTTGTTAAACAATGCAATACTTATTTCATTTACAGTTCGAGAAAACATTTATATATCGTCACATATTAGTCACTAAAACTGAAAGATGATTGTGTATGGTTATTCTGTTTTTATTTAGTACATAACATTCGCTGGTAAGCCCCTTTTCACCAGCATATAGTAATTTGTATTTAGTGGTGCTATTTGTTGCTCTTCATTAAAACTGTCTTCTGTCTCAGTGATGCCAAGTAGACATGTAAGAATAATCAATTCAACCAGGTTTATATAAATATTTTCTGTACAATGTTAAATCAAGACATCTTTATTCATGAAGAATGTAGGCCCCTGGCCCATGTTCATACATACATGTGGTCAGTCAGCATGTAATGTATATGACAATATATAAGAGAGAAAAAGAGAATAATAATTAATCAGCAGGTTAATCTGAAACAGTTTGCATAATAGATATACATGGCCAGCTTTCTAACGACATTAACATCAGTTGATCCCAAAAGCATGTTAAATTTATCACGAGTAGGGTATGATATAAATTTAGTAGGTATATACCTCTCACGCAGTGTTTTATACCTAACACAAACCATAAAAAAATGATACACATCTTCGATGTAGCCTTCATTACACACAGTGCACAACCTTTTATCTACAGGAGTAAAACATATCTGCCTGTTTCTATTTTGAGTCCATGAGAACTGCAACGAAATTGTGCCATGGCCACGCGGAATTTTGCAATTGTTAGTCTTTTAAGATATAACTCCATTCCAAAGGTACCTTTTAAAGAAAGTATAATTTCTAGTTTTAGAACTGCTAGAAAGAGGAGTGCCAGTCCTGTTCAAACGAACATTTTAATCTTGCCAAAACTTCCGCAATAAAGGATTCTTTACTAATGTTAAATCATTAGTTTCAACTTCAAATTTACAGATTTTGCTTCCATGCTGCATAAATTTAACCACACTGGGGACTTTTCTGATATTCTTTGTGATAGGCAGCCTCCTTGTCCATTTGTTCAAGTGACCACACAGTCCGACTTGACAGTTTGACTCCAGAATGGTCGCCCTTGTTGACTGCTGATGTCTCGAGGTCAATGTTGAGCCTGTGAATAGTTGAAGAAGCCCTGAAAATCATGGTCCTTGATATGTTCACTCTCTATTTATGAAGGAAGATTGCTCAGTGCTAGTGCTCCATGCTTAAAGCTGCACACCAAAGCAAATTTAGGCAGTTTACCTATTTATCAAGATAAGCTGACTTTCTTTTGCACAGAAATATGTGGTGATCAATTTGCCGCGTGTATCTGTGCAGTTTCATGTATTCAACAAATTTCAGAATTTCATACAGTAAGTGTTTATCATTGTCTTCCATATTGAAATGTGTAACAGTGTCAACGCTGAGGAACACCACTGTAGCACTTGAGGGTTGCTTTTAGCACTCAAGGTTAGATACGACCAAGAGTTTTCAGGTTGCCTGCATGACCCTTCATGAGTTCTTTTAGTATTAGGATGCATTGTGCATCCTGACTTGGCACATCCTTGCCTTCGTGCCATGTGGACCAGTCGTGTAGGGACCATCTGGGTTGAAATCAGCTCTGTCGCATTGATAAACTGTCCTTGAGCCAAGAGGGTGAGGTCAGCTAGCCTTTTCACCTTCCACATAGGGTCCAACACTTTCAGAGATTTGTCTATTCCATCTGCGGATTTCAAATCCCCCATCACGTCCATTCTAGGGCACATAGCTTGTCGCCCTCGAAAACGGTGCGGGGAAGATCCCCAATTAATCCGCCTAAAAAATAGGTCTATCTACCAATATCGTGCAGTGGAACTGTAGAGGACTCCGGACAAATTTTAATGAATTACAGCTATTAATCCAGGATTTAACACCATCAGCGTTCTGTCTGCAAGAGACGTATCTGAAACAGACAGATAATTTTAACTTACGTCAGTTTGAAGCCTATAATTATTTTTCCCCTCCAGGTGATAGAGCCACTGGAGGTTCTACTATCCTCATACGACAGAATGTTATTCACAGCCCTGTTACTCTTATCACTAATCTCCAAGCTGTTGCAGTGCGACTTACTCTGGGTGTAGCATTTACCTTATGCTCTCTGTATATTCCGCCTTCATCGAACCTTCAGCTGACTGATCTTCAATCACTCTATGATCAACTCCCAAAGCCATGTGTTATGGGTGACTTAAATGGTCACAACCCACTCTGGGGCAGTACTAACACTAGCACTAAAGGCAAAATAATTGAAGATTTCATATCCAATAATGACCTGTGCATATTTAATGATGATTCAAGCATCTATCTGCATCCTGTAACTGGCACTTATTCCTCTCTGGATTTGTCTCTTGCAGATTCTAACCTCTTGAATGAATTTGATTGGTCTGTTCATGATGACCTTTGTGGAAGTGACCACTTCCCAACTATCCTTTCAGAAATAACTCCATCTGATTCTCCATCGTACACAAGATGGAACTTTTCGAAGGCTAACTGGTCTTTATATGAAACTTTATGTACATCAAAACTGCGACCTGAATATTTCAGTGATATAACTGATCCCATTCAAACTTTTGCTGACATTTTAAAGCAAATAGCTGATGAGTGTATACCCAAGTCCTCTACGACTCCACATGTACGAAAACCATGGTTTAATACAGATTGTAGACAAGCCAGAAAAGCGAGGGGGAAAAAGGCCGAGAGTTATTTCCGCCATCACCCAACTGTCCACAACTTAAATAAATTTAAAATACTTGATGCAAAGGCGTCATCGTACCTTCAAACAAAACAAGCGACAATCTTGGAGAAATTATGTCTCCAAAATTAATTCACATACGCCAATGTCTAAGGTTTGGAACATGGTTCAGCGAATAAAAGGCAAAGGTTCAAAATCAGCTGTGCACCATCTAAAAGATGGTGATACCTTGATAACTGATAAATCTGACATTGCAAATAAAATTGGCGAAACCCTTGCCAAAAATTCATCATCGGCAAATTATGTCCCTGAGTTTCAGAGATATCAGAAACAAAAGGAAAAGACAAAACTTAATTTCGAATCACATAACGGTGAAGATTATAATGAAGTGTTTTCATTACATGAGCTACATCCTGCTCTTGAGCAAGCTCATGACACTGCAGCGGGTGATGATAATATACATTACCAGCTACTGAAACACTTACCGGAACCATGTCTGATGACACTTTTAGATATATTTGACCAAATATGGACGTCTGGAGAATTTCCTCCATGGCGTAATGCCATTGTAGTCCCAATACCAAAACCTGGCAAGGATCATACAGATCCGTTTAATTACAGACCGATATCTCTAACTAGCTGTGTCTGTAAAACCATGGAACGTATGGTGAATAATAGATTAACTTGGTATCTTGAAACCAATAACCTTATTACAAATATTAAATGTGGTTTCAGGAAAAATCGAAGTACCATTGATCATTTGGTACGCTTAGAATCCTTTGTTAAGAATGCTATAGTAAATAAACAACATGCTGTATCAATTTTCTTTGATCTTGAGAAAGCTTATGATACGACCTGGAAGCATGGCATTTTGAAGGATTTACATGATTTCGGTTTGAGAGGCCGTTTGCCTCTTTTTTATATCACGGTTTTTAAAAGACAGACAATTTCAAGTCCGAGTGGGTTCAACCCTGTCTCACCATTACAATCAGGATCAGGGTGTCCCTCAAGGCAGTATTTTGTCTGTCACTTTATTTAGTATCAAGATCAACAGTTTATCCAAGGTTTTAAACGATTCAATTGATGGATCACTTTTTGTGGATGATTTTAATATTTCTTGTCGTGGTAAAAATATGCATACTATTGAATGGCAATTGCAGTTTATTAAATAAAATAAATATATGGTGTCTAGAAAACGGCTTTAAATTTTCCAAGTCCGAAACTAATTGTCTACACTTTTGTAGAAAATATAAGCCTCATAAAGATCCAGAACTATCTTTAAATGGCACTCCCATCAAAGTTGTTAAGGAGGCCAAATTCTTGGGTCTTATTTTCGACTCCCATTTAACCTTTTTGCCACATATTAAATCACTTAAAGCCAAATGCCTGAAGGCACTCGATTTGTTGAAAGTTGTTTCCAACTCAAAGTGGGGAGGTGATCAAGTTACCCTGCTCCACCTATATCGATCATTGATCCGCTCGAAACTTGATTATGGCTCCATCGTATATGGTGGAGCCCGCAAAAGCAACCTAAAACTACTTGATTCTGTCCATCACCAAGGCCTAAGACTTTGTCTTGGGTCCTTTAGAACCTCTCCTATTGATAGTCTCTATGTTGAAGCAGATGAGCCTTCTCTTACACAACGTCGTATCAAATTATCTTTACAATACATTACTAAACTATATTCTAGCGAGTCTAACCCTGCATTTAGCTGTGTTTAATCCCAGCTATGAGGATTTGTATGACAAAAAACCTTCTCTTGTTCCGCCTCTTGGGCTCAGAATTAAGCCATTGATTGCTGCTGCCGGCATTGAGCTGGAAAATATAGCTCCTTCCCGTCTTCTTTCTTCTCCTCCTTGGCAGTTAGTTAGACCAGAAGTTGACTTAACACTTACATCATTTAAAAAATCAGAAACAAATGAATTACAATATAAACTAGAATATAATCAAAGTAAATATAATACATATAAATTTAACCAAACCTGAAGAGGTTTTAAATTCTTCGAAGATACTTTTTTATTTATTATACGGCCCCCACCTACGGAGTTACCTCCCGTTGAGCATGCGTACCAACTGGGTAAGCTCCTAGGCCCGTATCATCATTCCTTCTGCTGAATATATCAGTGAACAGAATTGCGGGGAGGCCCTACCCCAAGGACGACTCTTTGAAGAATTGAAAACCTCTTCAGGTTTGGTTAATTCTTCTTCATAGAGATCGTCCTTGGGGTACATATTATGCATAAACACAGACTCCCAAAGACCGGAGGCCAGGAAGGAGGAATTCTGTCCAAGCACACACAAATAGCGATCGTATCATGGAAAAAAAATTGAACAGGCGCCATAACACTCACCTGTCACTTGTCCCAGTTAAGCTTCTCCGAGAGGCATTATGGGAGGAACTGACAGGGAGAATTGTGCTAACAAAGAGCGACCTCCATACGTTTAGCATAGGCAATCGCGACATGAGTGCGAATGTCAACAAAACCCCACCCACCGATGTGTCGATTAGTGAGCACCGTAGGGGAATGTCAAAACCGCTCTGTCGACTTAATAACTCCTGAGAGAATCGAAGGGGTAGTTAGCTCCTAGTAGCGGATAGGTCAATAATACACATTGTACAGCAGCGTCAATAAACAAACCAATAAACCAAGACTCACTTGGTCAGGGTGGCAGGACACTGTCCACTGGAGAGAACAGAACGGCCAAAGCTCGCACGATTATGGGAATGTGTATCGAGCTGATAGTGCCGATATACGCGTGCTTGGCGGCTCCAAATAGCGGCAGAGCAGATCTCTTCAATGGGGAGTGCGATGCAAAAGCTTTGATGCGGCTACTGCCTGACCGAAGTGAGCCTTCAACCCCTCAGGGGGAGGCTTGCCCTTAGCCTGATAAGCGGCACAAATACATCTAAAGCGAGCCAGCGAGACAAAGTCTGCTTGCTCGCTGGCACCAGCCTTCCGCCACCGTAACAACAGAACAGCTGGGTACCCGTACGGATGTTCTGCGTTCGTTTCATATAGACTTTTAGCGTCTTACGGACATCCAACGGGTGAGTGCTCGTAGGAGAGGTCCCCGATGTGGAAGGCTGGGTATTAGTGGGAAGTTCGATAGGAACTGTCACATGGAAGCGTGATCGACCCAGCCGGTATTGAAAGTATCCGAGGCCGAATGCTGACACGATCAGTGTGAAACAGTCAGCGCCGAGGTCGGACGACATAGCATGTAAATTGCCGACCCTACGTCCAGATGTTACCGTCACCAGAAAAACAGCCTTCCAAGTTAACAACTGAATGGAAATAGCCGATAGGTGTGAGAAAGTAGGACCGGACAGCCAATCTAGCACAATTGACAAATCCCATGGTGGACTGGTTCGCCTGAGAGCAGGTCGAACCCGTTCCGTGCCAGCGAGAAAGCGCTGTACGAGAGGGTGCTGCCCCAGAAGAGCACCATCGACAGGGGTGTGAAAAGTGGAAATAGCGGTGGAGTAGCCACGAATGGTCGAAGCTGCCAGGCCTTCTTCCAAACGAGCTTGCAAAACTCCAATACTCTGACTAAATCCGCAGAAAGGGATCTGCAATCCCCTATCTGAACACCAGCGGCGCATAAGCGGGACCACCTATCCTCATACTGAGCGTTTGTCGAATCCGCCTCGAAGCCAGAATTGTGTCTGCAACTGCTGCAGGAATTCCAGCGTGCCTCGAGGCTAGACCTGACAGAGGCCAAGCCACCCACTGAATCCGTGGATTTGGGTGGGAAGCTCCGTTCTGAGTGAGAATGTCGGTCGTAAAGGTAATAGAACAGGAGGCTGAGCCAGAAACCTGAGAATTACGGAAACCAGCTCTGTGGCGGTAGCGGTGCCAGTAGCACAAGCAGCCGAGCTGGCTGGGTGGACAGCTGTGAAAGGACACTGGGAATGAGTGGTACGGGCGGGGAGCCGAGAACTTTGCCCGTCCAATCCAGCAGGAAGGCGTCGGCAGCCAGCGCCCCTGGGTCCGGTGATTTGAGAGCAGAACACGGGTGTCTGATCGTCCCACGGACGCAAACAGATCCACCTGGAGCGACCCGTACAACTGGGAGATTACTCTGAAAATCTGCCTGTCGAGCATCCACTTTCGTGCGGGGCCAGGATCCAGCGAGAGGCGTCTGCTGCTCGCGTTCTCCAGCCCGGGGAGATAAACAGGAGTACCTGACAATCGCGCACTGGTGGCACCAGAGGAGAAAGTCCACGCCTCCGGAGGGCGCTGGGGACACCGTGCTGCCCTGCTTCAGGATGTGCGACATGGCCGTCTGGTTGTCCAACTGAAGGCGGACTACCTGGCCACAGACATGCTCTCTGGCTTCGAAAACCAACCGCACAGCTCTCAGTTCCAACACGTTGATGTGAAGGTGGGCTTGCCGGACCAGAGTCCGGACGCCGACAGACTGCCCAGAACACCCCCCCAGCCCGTGAGGGACGCATCGGTCTGAACTGTGAGAGCTGGCGTCGGGATTTCCAAGGGGATCACCCTGGTGAGATTCCCGACATTGGTCCACCACTGAAGGTGAGGTGTCAACCACCCGGGGACTGTGAGACTGCGCTCCAGGTCCTCCGTGTGAGCCCACAGCCTTGCCAAAGCTTGCTGTATAGGACGCATCCTCAACCGCGCCCACTACACTACAGAGATCGTCGCCGCCATATGGCCCAGTAAGCCGGAGCCAAGTCCGTGCTGGTGCCTGGGGCTGGGAGAGAGCGAAGATACCATCTCCGAACTCTGGTGATCGGTCGGGCGACAAGGAAAGCGAGATCCTTGTTTGTTTGGAATCAGCGCCCCAAGAAAACCAAGTCCTGGGTGGGTACCAGGTGGATTTCTTGAGGTTGATGATCCACCCCAGTCGAATTAGAATGTCTATCACTGTGTGAGTAGCATCTAGACTTCGCTGGCTGTGTTAGTGCTCGAGCAACCAGTCGTCGAGGTAAGGGTAACTCGCGCCTTCCTTTACTGGCGGCGAGGGTAGCCGGGACTAACATGAGCTTGGTGAACACCATTGGGGCAGTCGATATGCGAAGGGGAGCACCCTGAATTGGTAACACATCCGTCGTAAGAGAACCGAAGGTACTGCTTGAGCGATGGATGTATGGGCACATCTGAATCGCATCCTTTAGGTCGATTGGCGTGAGCCAATCGCCGGGCTGAACAGATGAGATCACCGAGCGCAGTGTCTCCATCTTGAAGGATGTTACTTCTAGCATGCGGTTCAACCCCTTGAGGTTGAGAATGGGACGGAACCCGCCGTCTTTCTTCGGGACGAGGAAGTACGTGGAGTAAAATCCCGCCTGTTCCTCTCCCGGTGGAACGCACTCGATTGCGGACTTGTCCAGCAGAGCCTGAACTTCGTCGCGTAATATGTCCGCCCTTGCCTGACATGACGGCACCGGAGTGCGGCGTATGCCGGTGAATGACCTGCTGTGCCCCTGGAAAGAGAGTCGCTCCCAGACGGAATGGGAGGGCCAGCAAGGTCTGCTGTGTCGCTGCCGAGTACCGAGACGTCGACAGCCACAGCTTGCGCATCCCCATGACTGCGCACATCACCGTCGACGCAGCAGCAGACCGCAAAGAGTCGCTCGCGAGGTTGGCCTGTACTTCCGATAGCTGACGGAGCAGCACGACATGCGGCGAAACGTCACCAGCATGCCCCTCCACCTCCAGGGCCGACCTCTGTATCGAGGAGAGGTAGGCCTCATGGACCACCACCTGACCTGCTGCATAGCGTTCGGTAGACCTCCTCGTCCGGGTCCGATGCATGTCGTCGAAGCGCCGAGGGGCAAGCGGTGGAAGTGCTGCGCCCTTGCCGAGCAGCCGTAGCTGCTCCGGAGGAAGCCGAGCCTCCCCCCAGGGCGACGGAAGTAAAAACACACTCGTCCACGATAGGTACCAGCTTGGGGAGGATTCCCTGTTCGTGGTATCTCCTGACAAGCTCCGGCAAGTCAAATCAGAGACGAGAACCAGACAAGAGGGGATCCACCACGTCCTGTACTAACGAGGGCAGAATGCGGAGCTGCGTCTGCGTAGGCTGCCTAGGGGCAAACGCCTCGCCTGGCAAGCGGAACTCAGCCGAGTCCGAGCTGCCAACAGGCACCGCGGCCTGGGGTAGGCACTCGGCAATCCTTTGCCGGACCTCCCGCAGAGCCGAAGAGAAACGGAAAGCACCCTCATGCTCCTTTACCTCCCCAGTATCCATCGACTCGGCGCCTGAGTCTGAGGCTGGGTCTCCTCTGAAAGAGGACCCAAACCCCGACCCGGTGGGCTGCCTAGCACTAGGAACCACAGAGAGGGAGGAGCAGACAGAGTGCCCCACGTCAGCGCCTGCAAGCGTGCACGGACCCGGTCGAGGCGCTGGAGGCATACCAGGCAGAACTGGTGCCTCCGGCTCTCATTGGGGCGGGGAGGCGCGGGGATCGGAACCCCAGGAATACTCAGCGGTCCCTGCGCCAACTCCGAGAGGGGGACTGGGAGCACCTCCCCCTCCGGGGCAGCCGAGGCGTCCGGACCCGAAGCCAGAGGCAACGGGTTGACAGACGCCTCAAGGCTGAGGGATCGAGCCGAGCCCAGCGATCCCACCCCCTGACTCTCCGCCCCGTCCAGAGTGGCGAGGAACTCCTGCCGGAGCCCTCCAACAGACTCATGGGCGAGGGACTTCACGCGAGTCCATATGTTGCTGAAATAATTGAGTCAGTAATGACATGTCAAACCCACCAGTAGTAGCGGGAGAGGGGGATTGGCCGTGGGATTTTTTTCCCTTACGAGACCGCTTTTGGGTCTTAGACGGGGGGACCTGGGTGAGTTCCCCACCCGCCTCTCAAATCTCTCTATAAAAGAGAGTGTCAGCTGCCCTCCTCTTTTGGGCACGGGGGGAAAACCCAAGACAGATAGTACACACTTCGGCGTCATGGCCGGTTTTCTCCAGGCAGGCCACACATTGGTCATGCCTGTCGGCCCGTGGAATGCTTTGTCCACAGACCGAACAGGAGGTAAAGGCCTGAAAGCAAACACGCAAGCATGTAGCTAACGGCGTACCAGCAACATATATACACGTAGAAAACATTGAAAAATACGTGAAGGCTACCACGGGAAGTAATAGTTGGTACAATACGCAATATTACGACCACATGGCACACTAAACTTCCCGCCATGGCAGAGCAACGTGTGCTTAAACCACGGGAAAGTGAGCGTAAATAATTAATACAAAGTCACAATTATGAAACAACCAACTGCAAAGCTTTACTGTTCCTTTCATTAGGCAATAAAGACCATACATACAGGTGGTGTTGTCTCAGACATGTTCTTTATCTCGGATAAAGTCAGCTCTGCACGGCACATTCGTGTCTGTTCACGGCAGTGACAGCAGAAGGAATGATGATACGGGCCTAGGAGCTTACCCAGTTGGTGCGCATGCGCAACGGGAGGTAACTCCGTAGGTGGGGGCCGTATAATAAATAAAAAAGTTTATTTATTGTACAATCTTTTTATTAAAATAACATTGATACAACTGTCACAGGACATTTTCAGTTTGGAAAATGCATAATATGTACCCCAAGGACGATCTCTATGAAAAAGAATCTTATTTACAGATGGGTCCGAAGATGATGGCGCGGTTGCTTGTGCCACTGTCATTGGGTCCAAAACAATATCTTCCAGATTACCCAATGACAGTTCAATTTTCACAGCAGAAGCAAACGCAATACTAACAGCTCTTAAGTATATTAATAAACACCGTAAATATAAACAATATATCATCTTCTCCGATTCTCTTTCGTGTCTTCAGGCTATTAAAAATCTTTCTTGCAAACATCCACTTTTATTAGAAATTATTGAATTGTACAATGAACTTGCTACTGGCCAATGCGACATCGTCTTTTGTTGGTTACCCAGCCACGTTGGCATTTCTGGGAACACAATGGCTGATCTTGCTGTCAAGGCAGCACTCAACAAATCTGTGACACCACTTCTGATCCCATACTCTGATTACAAAGCTGCTATAAGATCTTATATCCGTGATCTGATGCAAAAGAAGTGGGACACCCAAGTAGGTATCAATAAATCACATGCAATAAAACCCTATATTGGTTACACTTACATGGGTTGTCAGTCCAGATTTGAAGAGGTCATTATGCGACGATGTCGTATTGGCCACACTAGATATAATGCATGAGTACCTATTAAAAGGTGAGGATCCTCAGTTTTGTATCCCTTGTGTTGAACGAATCACGGTCAAGCATGTCTTGCTTGACTGTGTTGAGTACTCCATCACAAGGGATATCTATTTCAAATCCCGAACTATGAAGGATCTTTTTACTAATATAAGTCCTCATTTAATTATTGCTTTTTAAAAGAATTAAATTTGTTAACAGATTTGTAAATAGCTAAATATTTTATGATTGGAAGTTTGAATTAGTAACATAGATTGTTAGTGGCTGTATCCTCGAGGGGGTTAAAGTGCTGTAAAATTATTGTCCTCCTGAGGAGATGCGTAGAGTCCCAAAACATTCAAAGTAAATTTCAACTTTCCGTTTTTAATCGTAGAATATTTGTAATTTTAATGTATGGCTAGATATGTCTTAGTTGCTAACGGCTGAGGTGATGATATAAATCCAGCTAGGGCCCATGCAGGAAGCAAATGTACTGTAAGTCCCCATGGTCCCTAGTATGGTGATCTACCTTCAGTTGTTAGCGATCTATAGCCCATTTTTAGATTGTGTTGTCCCCTAAAGTTAAAATGTTTTAGATTCAATTACTAGTTTTACATATATATATGTGATACTCTAGTTGCTTTACTGTCCTTCGATGACAGGTTTTATAATATATACATATTCCATTACAATGTAAAATGTTCTCGTCATGATATGGCTGAAATATTGCCGATGTGACGTTAAATATTAACTCACTCACTCACTCAAATCCCCATCAATAGTAGCACACCCTCTAGTACAAGGTGATTTCAAATGTCCTCTCTCATATTGAACTCAGGATGGTGTGAATGGTGAACTGATGCACTGAACTTCATGTCGGTTACTGTTTCCCAGGCGGTGCCAAATGCTTGTGATGCATTCTGCCAAGGCTTCTTCCAGTTGGGTTGCATTGGCCATCCATAGCAATGTTCATCTCTCGCATGGCACAGTACCCTTGCATCAACTAACTTCCTTCCCCAATTCCGCCTTTTCAGTTCAGTTTCCTGTGTTCAGTTGTTACAGCTTTAGCCACCATGTTGGAGGTCCTCTGTATACTGCTCCTGCATAGGGGTGGAATGTCCATGTTTGCCATCACTGACCTGGATCTTGTATTTCCAATAGGTGTACAAGGCAAGTCCGTTAGGTGTTGCTGGGTTTGGTCCAGGTTTACCCATCTCAATTTCTTTGTACAACTTCACTTCAGGTGATGTGAAGTCACTCATGACATATTTCAGTGTTATCCCCAGCATATTCCCCATATTCCCTCTTGCCGATCTGCAGCTGAGGTTTGCCGTAGACTGTTTATGTTGAATGATGCATTCGAAGAGCTGTTCCTTGTGTTATGATTTCTTTAAGGCACCTAGGATTATGACTTTGTTTCGATTGAGAGAGGTATCCATTGGGCTAAGGTATTCACCAAAACCCTGTGCAAAATGCAGAACATGACATCATTCAGTGAGCGTTACGTCTCGAGTAAAGCGGAGGAAACTAAACTAAACTTTCCAAATTGGAACTGTGACTACGTATTCTTTTTGTATACTCTGCTGTCAGTATGTACCCCACAGGAAACTCTCAGATGAGTTGAACGAAGCACTGAATTTGAACTATATCAATATCGCTTACGCGATGAATACTTAGCATTCATACAGGAATTTAAAAGAGAAAAAGGAGACGAATCAGTTAAAATTTCTGTGGAAACAAATCTGAACAAATTGAAGGAACAGCTATCACAGTGGGTACATACAATACAACATCGCATCGCAACGTTCGCGATGAACTGTAGATATACATGGAATCAAGTAGCAGTCGTGTATTATAATAGATGGTGACGGTGTGTATTCATCTAATGTAAGCGACACTAATACAGGATGTGTAACCATATATTCTACAACGTCTGAAGGTAAGAATTAATTTATTTTTATTATTATAATACTGTTTCATTTTTTAATTATAAATCACAACCACATCCTCGCACGCACGCACGGACGCACGCACGCACGCACACCACATAAAATATACACGAATAAACACGAATCTTGTATATATTCGCACACAAACTATGTCATTTCACTTATTTATCCATGAATAAACTCGAACCTAGGTACGTGGACCTAGCTAAGGAGTGCTAACATCAATAAAAGCTTAGACGGACCGGTGGTACTGTCATGTAGAACGGCGGAGTCTTTGGGGACGGTCCGCTGCAGCAGTGGGACGATGTCGTCTTCATCTGGTGGGGAGAGGTGGATCTACCTGTGGCAGTGTTGGGTCATAAGGGTAAATGCACGTGCAGTTCATGATAGTTACCTGTGCACTGCACAGTGATAGACCGTTTGGATCATTCATATTGACTAGTTCTAGCTGTCATCATGAAAGCTTAGTCAGATGAAGCTAAACGTTTAATTAGAAATGTGTTATATATTTTTTAAAAAGAGCAAACATAGCAAACAGATTTATAATGTGTCGGAATACATGAAGCGTACATAGCTGACCTACATTGACGAACGTTGACCTTTATGACCCAACACTGCCGCTGTTACAGGTCATTGGCTCCCTCCCTTTGCAAGCAGTCTGCGGTCTGCTGTTGATTTTGTTGACATTTACATAGACAGATTCTTTAATACATATGCATAAAATCGGTGATTAACAATGTTGTCTGACAAAACATCCACTTGCACAGTTTGAGATCGATTGGGTCATTGGATGAAGAGATTTACAAATAAAGGGGTCCACATGCATTTCATGCCAAACTATAGTACCAGATTCCTTCTGTTGATGAAACATGAGCACCATGTTGAAGACACTTTAAATGACTGAATTCTTCTTTCTTGGCCTTGTACACGGTCAATGCGCAATGGGGAATCATATTTCTCGTGACGATTAATCCAAGTTGTCTTTTCTCCAAAACCCACTCAGCCAGGATATCTTCAAGCTTAATAAAGGGGATACAGTAAATCTCCTTGATTTCTTGTTCTTAGGCATCTCATTTAATGTTGCCTTTTCTTTTCTCCAGTTTCTCACTTGCTTCTCATTAATGTCAAATTCTCGTGCAGCAGCACTGCTGTTGGTTGTCTCGGCTAGGGCGACAACTCGCTGCTTGAAGGCAGTATCGTAAACGTTTTCTTTTAGAACTCCTGATGACACTGTCAATTACAGAAGTTATGCACACGTTTATACCTACATACCAATACCTTACTTTCCAATTTCCTTGATACGTCTCCAGAACATCAAACATTTCCGCCACAACTATAAGTTAATCCATTCATACTGTATAAACTATAAAACACACTGAACATACATCATTTATTCGCAGGTTTCACACGCTTATTACTGTATGTTTTGTGGTAAACAAAGGAATTAAGCCCCTACTCTGACAATCTCCTATTCCTTGAAAGTGTTTGTGCAAACACAATAGCAATCGGGCCCATTATTATCAGTACTCGTGTATCGCTTGTACGGCATGACAAAACAACAGGAAGCAATCACCCTCTTCACTGTATGTGACGTCACAGGAAACAGCTGATCGCACTGGGACATGTCAGAACAGGATTATAACTTCTTGTTTTTGTGGATTTATTGCGTGTAAACAGGTAGGTACGAAATTTGATAATGACTAAGGACCAAATATTTTGAAAGAACGAAATCTGTATACTTAAATATGTATTTTATTGCTCATTTATAAGAAAGTGAATGCAATCAACGTATGTGACCTGACCAGCTGATCGCATTGGCACATGTCCTTTTGCAAATGGCGACCAGACAGGATTATAACTTCTTGTTTGTGGATTTATTGTGTGTAAATAGGTAGGTACGAAACTTAATGGCTAGAATGCAGTTTACCGGGCACAGCCTGGTGTGCGCAGAAGCTCGCTAATGAGCAATTATCACGCATCGCGCTATAGCGCGGATGCTCTGTAGCTCTACTGCACTGTCTTACTATAACGCAGTCATTCCTCGGTCCTTAGGGTTAGAAATTAGGGTTTGGGTTGGGCACCCCTTTACGATCCTTAGGGTTAGGGTTGGGCACCCCTTTACGATCCTTAGGGTTAGGGTTGGGCACCCCTTTATGATCCTTGGGGCTAGGGGTTAGGGTTAGCTTACCTTTGGACAGAGTAATCCCATTGCATCCCATTGGTTTTGAAACACGTTTTGTCCCACCAGGACTCGTCAGTGCAGCTTGGTTTCTGCAGGAAACTGCAGATGTGTTTCGGTTGTTGTCTTCTTTTTTTCTTGGACGAAACACGTCGGGAAGCTCTAATTCTTCTCAGCGAGGGGCTTGCGTTCTATGCGATCCACCACGCGGCTACTCAATCCACCTGGTCTCGCAGACCACACATCCTCTACCCATCTGTTCACGAGAGTCTCGTCCATCCATCCCTTGGGATGAACTGCCACTACCACACCTGTAGGAAACTTTTCCTTCGGCATTGTCTTACGCTTAAAGAAAATCATCGGTTTTAATTTCGTGCCATCTGCCATACAGGTAAGTACGACTGAAGTGTTGCTTCTCATTCCCTGTTGTTTTTACTGACAGTCTTTATCCCTTTAATGTCGACGGTCTTTGATCCAGGCATATCAAAGCTTAGTGGTGTTTCATCCATGTTACCTATCTGTGACAGATCATAGTTGATAGCTTTTCTTTCCTTGATAACAAACGCTTGAAATAAGTCCACTTTAGTGCTGACTTGGTCCGGCAGTTTCTGGGCAATATGTGTCCTTTCCCTAAGACCAGATTCCTTCTCTCCATGAATCGCGTACACCAAGTTGGCAATGCTTTAAACGACGAGGGCAGTCCTAACTATGAATGCACTGAACATACATCATTCACTCACAGGCTTCAGCCCCTTCTCCAATAAGCTCCGACTGCTTAAAAGTGTTTGTGCAAACATCAAAACAATAGCAACCTGCCCAGTTAATATCATTGTTCGTGTACTTGTGTATCGCTTGTGTAGCGTTAAAAACAGCGGTAAGCAATCAAACTCCTCACCGTATGTGACGTCACAGGAAACAGCTGATTGCTGGCACATGTCATTTTGCAAATGGCGACAGGACTCGTGTTTTTGTGTGTAAATAGGTAGGTACGATAAATGTCATGCTGACTAATATGTAATAATATGTTGAAATAATGAAAACGTACAGGTTAATATGTATTTTATTCATCATTCACAACATAAACGCTGTAATCGTGGCAAACATCCTGGCAGATATATCGGTAACCTCATGGCAGGGCACTTGCGAGCTGAAAAATATTTCCGTGAAATTGTATCTCATAGATAAGACGACCCCCTTCTACAGACATATTTTTTGGGTCCTCAAAATTCGGCTTATCGACGGTCATATACGGTAGGTGCATATACACGTTTCACAGCATCCAGGAAAGCGAGGTACTTGTCCGGAGCGCCAGACAAGTATTTTCGGCGAAAGATGTACTCCACAAAGTAAGAATCATATAACGTTTTCTGTGTCTCGGATCCTGGACTGTGTCCCAGATCCATTGTTTTTCACAGCTCGCCACGTAGACTCGATAGTGTTTGTGTGAGCGCCTGTCTCAGGGTCCTTAAAGTGTTCACTATGATTCAGTCATGTGGGTGTAGCCCAGCTTCCCCAGCTTGCTGTAGGCCTTCCAACAATCGGTGATGATTGTAGTTCCTTTGGCCACATGCTTCTCTATATGCGGGGATGAGGGTGTCGGCACTTCAGTCGGTCAGGGTTGTCAGGAACACTTGACGACTTTCACGCTCAATGCCGCCAAGCACCCACACCCCCTCGACCCTTTTCCCACGGTACTTCCTCTTGCCAAACTTTACTCGTCGATTTCCACCGTGGTTCCAAGGCCGCCGATCTTGGAACTGTCCGCCTCGATGACTGTCATGCACACTTCCCGGCAAAACATGTTCCAGTCTACCAGTGTGTGACACGACCCGATCCTCAGTTCCCGCTGTATTACATGAGAAGGCGTCTTGTAAACCAGTAGTACAGGTGCTTCATCAGTTGAGGCAGAGTGAGATGAGAGCCAGCAAACCAGCTCCCCTCCCGAATCGATACTTTCTGGCCGCAGGTCTTGACCTGGCATCACCAGACCAAACCATCCCGACCGTAGCTTGAGTCTTTCCAATCAGCTGACCGCTACCACGTGTGTGTGTGTGCGTGTGAGGCGTTATGTTAGATGAATCGAGCAGCAATATTATGTTATTAGATGAATAACTAAAATATTGGAAGATAATACGTACTTTTTAGCATAATCGTTTTCCGTGTCCTATACTAGGATCTTGCCATCGGGTCTGCTCCACTGCCACTTTCGTCCCACAACTCTGTCCATTTCGTTGCGGGTTAAGTCGTTGGTTATTCGGGGTGAAGGTGAAATTCGACACCCCATCACAGGGGTCTGGAATATCGCTGCTGAGAGACTTCGAGGGAGTCTAGGAACACACAGCAAAGGGCTTTTACCTTCCCTCCATTTGGCTCGCGATCCAGCGGGGCGGTGTCACAGGGGCACGAGAGGTGGTTCGTAGACTTTAGTAAAGTCTTCACCGTTTCATGCCACTTTAGTAAAAGCTCTACGTTAAATGGTAGCGTCAAGTGGTGGTATGGCAGATGATGGTCCTAGTGCCATTATCATTCCATCATCCCTCCTATTACCATTTACATTCGGTGACGTTTCATCGTCCAACACATGATGCACCGTGTCACATTCGAGAGGAGGTAACATCGACACACCAAATCTGTGGATAACGTCTATAACCCTCGCGTTTGCCTCATCGAGAGCAATGTCTAATCCCGTTAGTAGATAATTATCCACTAGTGAACGTAGATATGCGTTTGAGGAAATGAGCCCTCTGTCAAACAGACGAAAAATGTCGCTGGGGTAGATATTGTGGTTCATGATTGTACGAATATCACCGTAAGAATAATTCGGAGGAAGAGTACCGAGCTAATCACGTCTTATAAACCCCCCATGCCCACTAATCCATACAACAATGAAAACGGTAACATTACTCCCGCTGAAACTTCAAGGACCAATTTCCTACTCGCGGTTAATTACAAACACATTGTTTCTCTTGTCACACCTCACGCACTAGTTAACATTCCCCACTTCAACTCGAATCGTCATTAGCTACATTTCTAAAGAACAATCGTGAGTTGAAGAGAGTAGTATTTACTAAATACAAACAGCGCTACACTTGGTGAACGACAAACACAGTGGTAAACCGAGTAACGAAGATAAAAACATCACCACCTGGATAATCCAAACACCCATCTCTCAGCGACTATTGTATTGAGTTCGTTGTTCTCCATCCAATGGTAATCGTCGAGTGGTGAACCTTGCTAGTACACGAGATACCAATCCCCAGTTTCGTGTAATCATTAGTTTTTGGACTAGATGAATATTTAAGAAAGTATTTAATAAAATACAGACTACAACGGACTCGAACGAAAAAACAAATCAAAACCTTACATATATACGTTGATCATGTCGAACGAAAACTATAAGGAGAAGACACAGCACCAATCGGATAAAATATCAACTACCCAAGACGATTCATCCTCAGAAGATGACTCGTTAGATAAACCGTGGTTTGTCACGTTCGATGAATTTATAACGTTACGACCCTTGCAATACCGCAGAGTAGATTCATCAACCAGTGCGAAAAAAACAACCCATAAGTGCAGGAATTGTGGTTTCAAAGCGTATAATGAAGTGGACACTGAATATCACCGAGATCAACAGCTCGCTATCTCAATGAAGAAGTTGAATTTGTAGAGTCATTCATCATACTACAAATGAGGTATCAAGAGGCGATGATCAAGAAATACGAGACACACAAGGCGAGAGGTAAGTACACCCATAACGAATGCAATAATATCACGTGGTATGTTACTCACAACGCTATCAGGGATGTCGCACGGGAATAATTAATACAAATGTATTTATGTAGATTATTATTATTATTTATTTATTTTTAATTTTTTTTGCAGCGCCGAACAACAAGACGGGCAATGAGAAAACACTGCATAAGTAAGTAGTTGATCAACGAAGCATTGACCAATTCGAACTATATCAATATAAACACAAGATGAATACTTGTCATTCATACAGGAATTCAAGACAGAGAGAAAAGGAAACGAATCATCCTTTAACAATATGGGTGGAAAAACAAAATCTGAACAAATTAAAGGAACAGCTATCAGAGTGGGTAGATACAATACAGCATCGCATCGCTCGCGATGATCTGTAGATATACATGGAATCAAGTAGCAGTCGTAGATAATAATGAACGGTGAGGGTGTGTATTCATCTAATGTAAGCGCTACTAATACAGGATGTGTAATCATATATTCAACAACTGAAGGTAAGAATTCACATTTATTATTATTATTATTATTATTATTGTTTTACAGATTAAAGATATTATGCACCAGAGAGGAATATTATTATTATTATTACTAACATTTTGTTTCATTCACACACACACACACACACAACGCATAATTATACACGAATGATCTCACTCACTCACTCACTCACTCACTCACACACACACCTCTTCCAAATATGCAATCAAATCTGGCGAGGGAAAAGTAAGAAATTATATTTTCTATTCCAAGTGAGAGTATACGGATTCTATTATTGAGAAGGCGTCATCAGCATAGGCAGGGGGAGTGGGCACGCTCTGGCATCCGGATCCGATCAACTCGATGTCCGGCACAAAACGCTGTCGTGCACCACGCCGACAACACCGTCTAGAGAGACGTCGAAGTCGCTGCCTACACATAACCCTGATGACGAGGGTAAAAATTACCCATCCTCCGCTCAGCACGCAGACAAGGGGGTACCACATAACTTTCAAATCTGGAAACCGAGTAGAAAGGGAAAAGAAATTAGGCTCGTTTGATAATGTTATCTAAGTACTTCTTCGTACAAAGTATTTTCTTCATCTCCCGCCGATTCATAGCAATCATTATTAGATATAAACCCGGTACCACCCCTGTCAACGAGATGTTGCAGTTCGATAGAAGGTAAAACACTTTGCATATGAATGTAATTAGACCTTCTCTAAAATCTACACATGACACCACACATACATATCAAGATCACGCAAATCACACCCAAAATAACGAAAATTACAACGAATAAATTCCACACTACCACTGTGTTAACACCCGTTCACGACGAAGCTCTATCATCGCCGATAGTAAACACAGCACTCGACGCGACGATGTGTGAAACCATCACAGTAGAAACAGAGCAGGAGGGAGGAGGTAGTAGTAGAGTAGTGACGTTTATAGCAACAGTACTCGCAGAAGTGATAGAAGGTGATCATGTTGATCTATTAACACCTGAAATGGAGAAAGAATCTGAATCCGTGCAATAATGAGTATCTGAATCTCTCTCTCTCTCTCTCATCCAAACACACACACACACACACACACACACAAGAGAGAGATAAATGAATTGATTTACTTACCGTTAACTAGAGCGCTATCGCTTATCGAGTATGATGTGGTGTTTCCAGAAGTTGGTGGGTCCGATCCAGCGTCATCTAACAATAGAGAACAAGAACAAAAAGTTCAGAAAAGAAGTTAGAAATACAACAAAATACGTAAAATACGATCGGTTTCAATACAAAACTAATAGGATATCTAGTAACAATACCTGTGAATGGTGGAGTGGTGGTGGTGGTGAGGGTGCTAGTTGTCTTAGTTGACGTAGTTGTATCGGTTTTGATGATTGTCGCGGTTCCAGACGTCGATGGTGAGCTAGCAAGAATCTGTGAAAAACACGAAATAAATAAATAAATAAATAATAAAATGAATAAATAATCTCCAAACTCTCTCTGCTGCATACTACTTTTAATCTGTAAAACATTATATATTATAATTATGTTTGCATAACTCACCTCGGGACACGGTTCACCGTTAATCTGTATCGTGACCCAGGAGGGTCTCGAAATCTCCCCACAGGTCACGGCGCTGTTTTTAAGGTCCACGAATCGCAGGTTAGGATAGCTGTATCCACCGACAGAAAATCCCCGGTCCCACCTCTCGCCTGTAATCCTTAGGACCCGGGGGTACGGTCCTCCCGTTGAAAGGTGTCGGGTGCCAGCGTAGCACCACAGTTCCCCTCCATCCATCAAAGCATGTTGGGGGTAACCCCAGGACACCGCTGGTAGTCCACCATAGAGTCGCCAAACTCATCCAAAACATGATAAGAAATCCCATTATGAAACGTCTATCTTCTCGTCGCGTGGTCTCTAATCGACTGACCCCAGTTAGTTAAAGACAATAGGTAACGTAACCCGATACCCGAAGTCCGGCATGACCATGTGGGGAGGGGAGTGTGGGGTGAGGGGAGAACAGGTGACCCGATACCGAAGTCCACTCGGATACATGGCTTGTGGAATTACATAATTTCCACATACTCGGGCCGCGCAGTTCACGGGAGAGCGATATCTTCGATCACATATAATTACACTGATGAAATCATTGCAATGAAGATATGTAGTATTTTATAAACACTTGTCTGGGCTAATTGTACGAATTTTGAAAATACATCGTTAACGAGTATTTCGCTGAGCGTGTGTATACTCAGCTGCTGAGACTCCCTCCCCTTCTTTTGATTGTCATCCCTAGGATGCGCATCAATCAACAAATTAGCGATCATCGCGAGCGCTTGGAGAGGAGACGGTCAGTATATAGTATGGAAGTATAGTTATCACATACACACCCGTAGATTCATGTTTTTTGACGATACATCTAGAGGCGTTGAATTGACCACGTGCATTAATTAACTCAAACCCTCGAGAGGACCTGTTTTTTTTGACGATACACATCGTTAAACCTCAGTTGTTTATGGAGAAGAGATACCGAGACGTGTAATGAGAAAGGATATTGGTCTTTCCTGAATATATCTACATTGTGCACGAGTAAGTGTATTCGTTATGTTCCTTTCTGTAGACACGTGCAAACACCTACGTCCCATAAGCTCCTCCTTATTGACCCGAAACCATCCACCCTAGTAACAATTGTTTTCCTGCACCGCGCATCCCCGTCGCTAATTGTTATTCTCTCCCTCGTGTCCTACCGCTAATTGTTATTCTTTTCATGTGTTTGTATTATGTGTAACGATATAAAAGCTATCCGATTCTCTCTTCAGACCACACCGCCAACCACCCCAACACGCCGCCGACGACATGGACATCTTGAAGAAGAAGAAGACTATCAACACTAGCAGCAATGCCGACGTCGCCGAAGCCGAGAAGAGGGTGTGAAACGTAAGGCACCCCAAGTAGCTGAATCGAGTTCTTCTTGAAGAAAGCGAAAAAGCGCCAGCGGTGAACTGGAAGAACGAACCCGAATGCTCCTCACAAGATACTGATATCGTGATCTGTGGCGGCGATGATGATGATGGCGATGTCTGGCGCTGAGTAATCTTACTCAAAAACAGAACAGACCTCGACGATGACGCTACCAGCGAAACCGAAAGCAATGTTATCCTGTTAAGCGATGACAGTGACTACGACGAGTTCGGCAACCCAAACATGCCCCATGTCACTTTAAAGGACACTCTCCAGAAAGATTTCAATCAAGATCGATGGAGGTATCATCTACATCCAAAAATATACATTTGCATCATTGAGAAACCTACGCTTCCCGGAAAAAGTCGCGAGAAAGGTAGGTACAACTTAAGATGTAACAATTGATATATATATATATATATATAAAAATTAAAGCTATTTCGAAGGGAAGAAAGGAAATCAGCCCACTATCGTTTAAAGGATTGAACGTCCCGGATGATATTCCTTTGTTCGAGAGGACTTTTAACGTTCGTGTCAATATATTCAAAATACACGACGAAGGTCATTCTTGCGTACCCGTCTATCTGTCGAATAAACAAGGCAATGACAATGACAAATCCACTCTGAACATGGCTTGTTACGAAAGCCACTTGACCTACATTGTCGATCTCGAGGTCTATGCTAAGTGATTCAAGTGCCGACATTGCGATATGTGCTTCAGCAGGAGGAGGGTCTGTGAGGAATCCGCGAAAAGCGGTTGTTGTTAGAAAAGCGTGCTTAGATTCCCTGGTGGTTACTTTTAGCCGCCCGCGCAGACAATATTTTATCAACTTCGAGGAAAGATGCGGTATTACGTTCCGGCTGGATGACAGACTTTATGAATATCACGCTATGTTTGACGGTGAATCTCTCCTGATCACGTGAGAGCGCTGATGAGAGCCAAAAAACTTCGTCTACGTCGTGGAGGACACGTCACCATCCCATTTCCATTTCCCTGTGCTCCAACGTTCCCGGTTACAAAGAACCCAAGTGAAGAAACAGAGAGTTTACTCGCTCAGGTCGTGGACTATGTCACGGATAGCCACGGAGGCGAAAAGATAAACCGAATTGAAATTACAACCAGCCTTGGTCAAATTGCGGAAGCAAATTGATCATTTACGGGGTAGGAAAAACAACAGCGTTGCACCAAAACGACATGATGTCGATGACCAGGATCCATCTCCGAGCATGGTCAATAGACTATCAAAACCGAAAGTGTACAGAGACATGTTGCAGGGTCTGACTCATCGGCAGTAAATATCAACTACAATGAACGGGAAGATATCAACGAAGCGGATGTTCAAGCATCCGCCGCCACCTCGCCCCGTGTGGTGTGGACACTGGGTGATGAATGGACGCTCGAGGGACTGGTTTCTTTGTTTCGAAATCAATTCCCTCTTTTGGGATTCAATAGTTCCAAATACGATTTGAATTTATTGAAGAGCAAATTAGCCAGGGCATTGAACATTGTCGATGACGATAATAACTTCATCAAGAGAAACAATCAGTACATTAGCATCGTTTCCCAAAGACTGAAAATTTTAGATATCTCTAATTTTATGACCAGTTTCTATCTACGTTCAACGTTTCTCAATCTAAGGGTTTCTTTTGTTACGAGTACCTCGATAGTTTCGAGAAGCTAGAGGAAACGAAGCTCCCTTCGATAGAGGCGTTTTGGTCTAACCTAAAGGGTATTAATACCCTGGAGGATGTGAATTGGCAAAAATATGTAGCCTTCCCTGCACCGAGACCCTTGAAGAATAAGTCAACCGAGAGATGCTATCACATTTGAAATTAAAAGCCGTCCCCAGAAGCGGAGAACTATGCTTACATACAAAAATATGGAGCGAGAATAACATGCAAGCGCTGAGGGACTTTTTGATTTGGTATAATAATCTAGGCGTGTCACCCGGCGTGGGAGGCTGTTGACAGACTAAAGCGCTTCTATTGGTGTGAGACGCATAGACATTTTCAAAGATGCCGTGTCAACACCGGGTATCGCGAGGCGATTACTGTTCGGACGAAGCTTAAAGAATGCGTTCACTTTGCCCTATTAGGACCGGGGGATAGTGATCTTTGGGAGACGCGGTATAGTGGGAGGGCCTTCTATTATCTTTTGTCGTTAACACAGAGCTGGTGAGACATTTTTGCGCGGGGATAAGGATAGTCTGTCAAAAGTGCATTGGTCTAGATTGCAATGCCTTGTATCTCTACTGTTTGGGACTCGAGATGCCCTACTGGTTATTTCGATGCGCTGGTTTGCCGGACACGCAGTGTAAAACAGGTTTTATCGCCAAGAAATTTGAAAAGTATACCATTAGCTCACGATTGGTTAGATTGGGAAAGTCACGGAAAGGAATATCGTTGATGCATCGATTGAATTTGGTGCAAAAAAGAATAGGACCTTTTTCTGGTGGATGGCTAAGATCCGTATCTCGAACCTGTTACGAATTTATGGGGTGTTATTTTCACTGTCATTCGTGCGTCGTGCAGAGCGAGAAAGCAAAACTCGATTTAACAGAACCGTGAGAGAGAGCAGCGCTACCTCAGGGGTTTGGGTTACGAGATCATTTGCATGTGGGAATCGCGATTTCCGTAACATGTCTTGAAAGCGGATGTTGAACTGCAAGATTTTTCTTAAGGCGAGACAGTATCCTTCACGAGTGCTCACGCGAATACGCCGTTAGCAAGGAGACCCTACCGATCCCGTGATCACGGATCCTTGTTCCGGATTGGTAGAGGTCGATATTCACGTTCGGACGAACTGTACGAACATTTTTCTGAAATGGCACTAATATTTGCCTCGTGTTAAGTTCCCTTTGCTTAAATGGGAAATCATATGCGCGACTTTGTCAGAGAAAGAAACTTAGTCAGCGATGATCGCACTTTGTTGGTGGGAGGAATGGCGAGCAGAATACTACTAGCCGCGCCGTTACTTAGATGGTATTTACAGCAGGGTCTCATGGTAACCAAAATTTACCAGGCAGTCGAATACAAAGGGAATGAAATGCTTCAAACCCGCCGTGGAAAAGGTGACCCGCTGAGTCGCCGTCTAGGTGACTCCGACAAAGATTTCGCTATCATGGGCGAGGTGTGGAAACTGATAGGCAACAGCGGCGTCACGGTAGTCTTTGATGGACAAAACGCGACATACCACGTGTAAGTACGTTCACGGAGAGAACTCGGTCTTGGCTCAGGTCAATAAGACATTTCTTGTCCTTGTGCACTTTAGATGACGATGACTTTGAGGTCATATCGCTTAAAAAGTCTATCTCGGTCGATATGCCGTCTGTCCTCTGCTACTTCGTGTTACAGTACGCCAAGCTACGCATGTTACAGTTCGATTACGAATTCCTACTGAAATTCCTAGACGAGTGCGTTCGAGCTGTTGCAATGCGATACTGATAGCTGTTACTTCGCATTATCGGAAAACTAACCGAGTATGACAGGATGCTATACGGGTTTCGCGACAAAGATGACATCGAGGCGGACGATAAAATGCATTTTCTACCTTGTGAATGTTGCGCCAAACACGCCATGCGAGACAAGCGCACGCCAGGGCTTTTCAAAGTTGAGAGCGAGGGTGATGAGATGGTATCGCTGAATTCCAAAACGTATGCCCTTCGTCAGAGCGATAATAGTGTGAAATTGAGCTGCAAGGGGTTGAACAAGAGAAAGGTTCACGACCCAATGAATCTCTATCGGTCTGTCTTGCGCGATGAAATGTCGTGATCGATTGTCAATACCGGTTTCAGAAGTAGAAATAATACCATGTTTACGTATCAGCAAAGGCGTTCGGGACTGTCTTATTTCTACGCGAAACGAGCAGTGATGTCTGACGGAGTGACGACTCGACCGTTACGTTTGACTTTAAAACCCATGTCCAGATAATGTTGATCTGTAATCTCACGTGTTGGTCTGGGCAGAAATGTGGATTCATATATATATATATATATATATACACACACACATATCCTTGGTATTGGTGTATATCCATATATCTATATAAATAAAATACAACTTATGTACTTCTCTGTTCATGAGTTTTTTTATTCGTCGTTACATACAACTACACGGACCCGATGTGGTCTATACATTATAACATAGTCCAAAAACACCAGTTAATCAGTAATTACGTATATTCAAGAGAACTATATAATATATACATATAATATAATAACTGGCTTTACAATTGATATGAATGAGAAACAGCAGGACACTCACTCAATCGGGATCTTGTATGGGAATGGCAAGCCCATGTATGATAAAATCACAAATTATGCAAGCGTTACATCATGTGACATCACTAGATACAAGCACTTCGTGCCAAATGCATTCCATGCACGTGAAAGCACAACAAGTGATCTCTCGTAAAAATTTCGCAACCACCAACAGTACGACAATACAATTCCATTATTACAAATAGTTGTTGTACCAGCATTACCTCCATACGTCATCACGGATACACAAGTAAACAAAATACAAAAAATTATGTGCGAGGTTCGATATCTGGAACTCCTCACCCTCAAGCCTTCCCTTATTGTCTTTCCACGGAGCCACGGAGCCACCAAGGCTTCTGAAGTGAGCGTCTTATAATTAATACAAACCCATGCGTAGGCCTGAACGACCAGCGTATAAATACAATAAACTCCGATGTTTCATTCACCTATCTCAGTAGCACCGAGGTAAGATGCAAGACTCTCATCCAGACGCCCCAGGTTCGATTCCCACTTTAGTCATCGTTACTTTCACTCTTAGTTAGACACTTAGTTAAGGTTCTTAGTTACATAGTTCACTTGAATGCTTGCACCACTAATATTAGATGTATGAAAATAGCATGTGAATTCCACAGGAAGCTGCAGGCGTCGAGACAACGCGGGAGCTCAGCCGGAAGAACAAAGACAGACAAAGTATAAGAATATATGCGTTTTATTTTTTTATCACCCCCCCTTTTTAATATGTTTCTCTCTCTCTCTCTCTCCCTCTTCCCCTATTAAACACTTCAAACCCCAAAAAATTATATCAGCAACCCTTTTTTAATATTACACCGGGAAATAATTCCTCAGAACACAATTTCTTACTGAAAAAAAGGGGGGGTACGGGCGGAACTCATTCCCACTGACGACCTGAAAAATACTTTCAAGAAATTATATCTCATAGATAAGCCAACCCCCTGCTAGAGACAGCTTTTTTTGTCCTCAAAATTCGGCTTATCTACGGTAATATTTATCAAGACTTAACATTTATGTTAATATTTCTTCAGTAGAGAAACGATATAATTAAGTACAGTAACACAAACATTCAACATTTATTTAAGAAAAATGTTAATTCATATTTTTACACCACCTGTATTATTAGCATAAATGTAAAGTATTTCAGATTTCAGAACTCTGAAAAATCTTGAGTTGTTGGTTTGGTACCAAATTCTCTCCTGTAAACTGCCCCGATTGAAATATAAATTAGGTATATGCATAGGCAAGTTGATATAATGACAACATAGTACATTTATCAACTTTATAAAGATATTAAGGCTAAAAGCATTTTTCTAGCATTCGACATAGGCAGTGTTTCCTGGGAAAAGTCCCATTGATATGATGCGTAGACGGGACAACTGATGAGCCTTTACCAGTCTGACTGCCAGGATCATCAACCTCTCTGCTGCATATTATCTTTAATCTGTAAAACATAATAATAATAATCCCTTTAGGCTTACCCTAAAACAATGTATTTCAACATTTCAGACATTTTATTTCTTGGTTTTATGGATCCGCGGGTCATATTTTTTCAAGAAGAAAAAAATATAGTTAATTTTCTCAAAAATGGGGCTGTAGGGTAGCCTAGTGGTTAAACCGGGTCGCCAATGAAAACCCACATGGGTACAATGTGTGAAGCCCATTTCTGGTGTCCCCTGCCGTGATGTTGCTGGAATATTGCTAAAAGCGGCGTAAAACCAAAAGTCAGTCAGTCCGCTCAAAAAATAAAATCCTAATGTTTTGTTGGTCAAAACTAAATTTACAAGAAATCTTTTAGATTTTTTTATTATTTATTTTATTTATTTTTCCTCCTGCCTTTAGGTTTTCTGAGTACAAAAATCTGTAAAACAAGAATAAAATTGGTCTGGCCTTATATTGATTGACCCTCAAATCCTGAGATGACCACATTTGTCTCATATGGTTTGAGCTGATGCACATTTACAGTGGGTTTACCTTCAAATGTAAATGTACTCATTGCCATTTCTACTTTTAGGTAAAGGACCAACTATGTCTATGGCGATACATTCCAGGGGACCGCCATCTGTGGTGTAGTGGGTATGGTGTCTGGCCGGAGAGCGGAAGGTCACAAGATTGATCCCCGGCCGCACCATACCAACAGACGTTAAAATATGGTACATGATGGCCCCTGCACTGCATTAATGGGTATAACAATGACTGATTGGCTCAGAGTCAGTATAATGTGCCTGAGTTGGGTATTCATGCTTACCTGTGCCATGGTATCTTGGTGAGCTAGCTTTATTAAACCAGCTTGAGACTGGGCTAGTACAAACAGCCACACATGCACATCGTCATACGAGCAAAATATTCCTAAGCATGTGCACATACAATAAATTGTTGTAAAGAATACCTGTTTCATCCTGGTTTACAGCGTGCACAGAAGTCGATAAGATTGCATCCATTCTTTAATGTCTTAGACATTCCTGGCCAATAAAATCAGGTTTTGATAGATGTGATAGTTTTATCGTGTCCAGAGTGCCCAGCTGTATGTGAATTATGCAAATAGTCAAAAGTAGACATCTACAGTAATGTTGTTGGTGCTACTGACTGCAAACTAGAACCAACAATATCCAGTTCTACATTATGATACATAGAGAATACTAAATAATTCTGCTCGTTAGCTACCAAACCATTCAATCATTTCATAAATATGGTATTACATGGGACATAGTTTAGTATTTTATTTATTACTTACCGAACATTAGCAAAATAATATCAAGCAAAGTACTTCTTTCCTAAGAATTCAACCAGTGTGACTACTCTCTGCTTTCTGCGAGTCAAGCAATGTCTAATACTATTGTGACAGAGGTATTAGCATTCTGATGTCATAACTGTAAACCACTTTGACATCGTATTATTAAACAGTGATGTCTTCAAGGTGTGAGGGGCGGTGGGGTAGTCCAGTGGTTAAAGCGTTGGCACATCACGGCGAAGACCAGGGTTCAAATCCCCACATGGGTACAATGTGTGAAGCCCATTTCTGGTGTTCCCCCCCGTGATGTTGCTGGAATATTGCTAAAAGTGGCGTAAAACCAAAATCAGTCAGTCAGTGAAGGTGTGAGTATGCAGGTGAAGGTGTGAGTATTAAAAGTACATTTTGCCATTGTCCCCAAAGCATCTTTGCATCTGAACTCAAGTCTATGATTTCTGATTTTTCAGGTTGCTCAGTCTCCTGACTACCGGTATTTTGTAGTTTAAGTGACAAGTTGCAGGTTGTTGCATGCAACAGAACAGCCTATAACTGATATTTAATTATGGTTGACTGGCAAATCACTGTAGATAACAAAGGAGGACAAGAATCGTGGTCAGACAAGTTTATCCTGTATCAGGTTGAAATCTTTTCAACTGTTCTAGGGGCGTTCGCCCATCATGCCGAAGACCCGGGTTCGATTCCGCGCATGGGTACAATGGGTGAAGCCCATTTCTGGTGTTCTGGATATTGTTGGAATATTGCTAAAAGCGGTGTCAAGCTGTACTCACTCACTCGTCCATTCAACTGTTCTAGTTTTAATTACCTGTGACACATTAGTTTGCTGACATCTGCCACATCTGAATTGAAATAAGGGTATATTCAATTGTAAGAAATACGTACCCATAAATATGCCCTATCACTGTGTATGTTCCTATTGTATGGATACAGATAACGTGAAAAAGGGACTTCAGTTTGGCAGTGAAGGGACAGACATGACTAACATTGCCCTTAGCAGATCATCCCCCATCCTTCAAAAAGGGACTTCAGTTTGGCAGTGAAGGGACAGACGCGAGTAACATTGCCCTTAGCAGATCATCCCCATCCTTCAAAAAGGGACTTCAGTTTGGCAGTGAAGGGACAGACGCGAGTAACATTGCCCTTAGCAGATCATCCCCCATCCTTCAAAAAGGGACTTCAGTTTGGCAGTGAAGGGACAGACGCGAGTAACATTGCCCTTAGCAGATCATCCCCCATCCTTCAAATCAATAATGGGATCGGGTGGTCAGGCTCACTGGCTTGGTTGACACATGTCATCGGTTCCCAATTGCGCAGATCGATGCTCATGCTGTTGATCACTGGATTGTCTGGTCCAGACTCAATTCTTTACAGACTGCCGCCATATAGCTGGAATATTGCTGAGTGCGGCATAAAACTAAACTCACTCACTCAAATCAATAACAAACAAAAAGCCAATTAGGCAACATCGACCAGCAGCCTAATTGAATATATTATCTTATTTTTTTCCAGTCCCACCTCTCCCTCTGAGAACATGGCATACCCTTCAATTGACAGCATGGAAGGAATCTCAAAACAGTTCCTAATTGATGCCCTGCAAAAGGCAAAAGGTAATGGAAGACACACGTAGGAAAATTGACACTGTGTCACAGAAGTCTCTATGCTGACGAAGAGAGTTGAAGATTTAAAAGAAAACTGCCCAATTCAATAGTTAACAAAATACCCACACAACAGGGGCCACCACAAAATATCAAACATATCCTTGGAATGCTACTTTGTGTTGACTTTGTGACAGCCACTGACTCAGTCTCTTGGTACCTTATACAGAAATCCCTTCAGCTGTGGACCAATATAAAAAGGTGGATAGAAGTATTTTATAAAGGTATTAAATCCAAACTGTCCAGTTCTTTCAACATTATTTCAGGGTGACCATTGTCTCCATACATTTTCATATTCTGTGTTGAAATTCTTGCAGGTTTGGGGTGAAAGACATTGCTTTTCAAGTATTAATTTTGGGGGTGGGGTGGGGTAGCCTAGTGGTTAAAGCGTTTGCTCGTCACGCCGAAGACCCGGGTTCAAATCCTCACATGGGCACAATGTGTGAAGCCCATTTCTGGTGTCCCCCGCCGTGATATTGCTGGAATATTGCTAAAACCGGCGTAAAACCAGTCAGTCAGTCAAGTATTAATTTCAATGTTTGGAGTTAGTGGATTTGTGTAAACCAAGTTATGAACTCCATGCATTACAAATTGAAAATGGTGACTAAAGTACTGTTGGAAATAGAAAAAATACTGGTTTTTCACATTTATCTCTACAATTTAGGTAGTTAATTTGTGAAAGTGTGAAATATCTGTTAAAGTTCTGCCTAACTACAGTCTCGGTTGTAGGGAGACAGGAAACGTAGAAAAAAGGATTTTACTGAGGAGAGATTAGTGCAAAAATGAGCAATGCGGGGTTTTTTTCTAAGTCCAAAGCGACTTATTTAGAACAGACCATGGCTTTATGCAAATTAGTGTGCAATGATATTGTTTTACAAAGGACACTTTTTAAATGCCCACTTTGAAATTTAACTTAGCTTCATTATGAACGATAGCTGACATAAAAAATGATAAATACTGAAACTATTAAGCATGTAGCTACCATGGAGTCTCACTATCACTATGAAAAAAAATGGTAGGAGGGGTTGTCTCAAAAGCAAAACCAGGACAGGTGTCGCAGCAGACGATGGTTGGGGGATACAGATATCAGCTAAGATAAGATTGTCCTCTAAGGGAATTATGCTGGGGAAGTAAACGGAATGTCTTAACAATTTACAAATAATATCCTGTCCTGTTGATCATTGGGTGGTCATGCCACCAATATGTTTTGAGACATTTAATACGATAGTTCATTTAAGCTTTTCTATTGGTATCATACTCTTTTACACATCTTAACATAAACTTTGTGAAAGAAAGACACACAAGATGTTAATCAATAGATGAGACATTCAACACACATGAGAAAGCATAAAATATCTTTGAGATGACCCCATGTGCCTGCAGGCAGCACACGCATTTCATGCCAGGTGAGTCCAGTCTTTCTACCTGGCTGAGCAACCCAATTGCCATCTATAGTCTGATCTATTGTTTTCAGCACTCACTCTTATTTTTCTAAGTTTTCCCCAATTAAACGTTTTTTGAGTAAATATGCTTTTCTGGATATCCTATTACGCATCCGACTGAACGCCCAGTTATGCCCATGTGGGTTATTTTGACATATGCTATTTCAAATTGTGTAAATTTTAGGGATACAGAACCTAATAACCTTCTTTTTTTTTCCTATTTCCAACAGTACTTTTATTGTATTTCTTAGTGTTATTATAATGGCTTGCATGTGTGCTATCATATCCACATCCTATTTCACAATAAATGAAATCTGCTTTGTCTTTGTGTTGCGAGTTCTTTTGAAACCTACCGCGCCTCCGTGGTGTAGTGGTGAGAGCGTCCGCCCGGAGAGCAGAAGGTCGCGGGTTCGATCCCCGACCGCATCATACCAAAAGATGTTAAAATATGGTACTTGTTGGTCCCTGCCTGGCGCTTGGCATTAATGGGTACAACAAGGACTGGTCAGCTCGGAGTCAGTATAATGTGTTTGAGTTGGGTATTCATGCTTCACTGCGGCGTGGTATCTCAGTGGGCTAGCACTATAAAACGAGCTTAAGTCTAGGCTAGTACAAGCAGCCACACATACATACACAAACATGCACGTCATATGAGCGAAATATTCTCAAGCACGATGTTAAACCCAATTTCACCTCACCTCTATTGAGAACTGAAGCTTGGGTAATTTTATGACTCATGGTTGGCCACACTCTGGCCTCGGCAATGTTCCAGCTATATGATGGTCTGTAAATATGAGCCAAGACCAGACAATCCAGTGATTGATGTTATGATCATCATTGGGAAATGACGTGCGTCAACCAACAACTACTCAGACGAACATAAGTTGCAGAAAACCAATTCAAACCTTGGTCTTAAGGGGTTTATTCTGGTCTCGATGTCAAAGTGTAGTGATGGTGTGAAGTAAAATGACCAGAACTTGGCAATATGTCATCACTTTAGTTTGACTTAACCAATATTGGTTTCTGATAATTTATTAATGCACTATTGGATCATATTTTAAAAAATTACGCAGAATTTGTTCTCAACTTAAAAGGATTTGGTTGTCAGATGTCTCAACTGTTGCCTTGATACTGTTTTATATCTTTGAACAACCATTAAAGTTTTGGCAAGGAAGTATTGAATGGATATGTCAGTGACTCCAGCCATTAGTAACTACTAGTCACATCGTTGTCATCTTACCTTCAGGACCCGTGAAGATCCAGGTTAGAATTGATCTTCAGTAACCCATGCTTGTCTTAAGAGGCGACTAATGTTGTCGGGTGGTCAGGCTCGCTGACTTGGTTGACACATGTCATTGATTTGCGTTGGATTGATGATCATGCTGTTGATCACTGGATTGTCCGGTCCAGCCATGATTATTTACAGACCGCCACCATATAGCTGGAATATTGCTGCGTGCGGTGTAAAACTAAACTCACTCACTCACTCACCTTCATTTCTTTGTCGGGTTTGATTATTTTTTGCCATCTTGACTTATAATAGTTATCTTTTACATATCTACAAATTACATTCCCAATGTAGACAACAATGCTAGATTTAAGGGACTAACAAAATCTAAGACCCCAATTTCTTACAATTACTGTGGTCTTGTGAATGTCAACCTTCATCTGCCGATATGCCTCTGCAACTCCATGCCTGCCACAAGCCTAATGGTCCAAGGCTGTACTGAATGCTAAGCCCATGGATGTATAGTAATTCTATCCTTTAAAAAGGCAAGTCTAGATAAGCGGACAGTACAGGAGGCCAGTCTGTATTTATATTCTTTCAGAAATTTTCATTTATAAGTTAATTTGTTACCTTAGAGACTTATGCAAGTTTACCCTGACCCTTTGCCTAATCATTCTGGATGAATCAGTTTTGGGACCTGTTTCTCAAAGTGCCACCACAGTGTTATTTAAGAAATCAAGGCAATTTGTTTCAGCATATTCGAGCTTGTCGGATTCACAGCACTTCGACCTGTATGCACGTGATTGGGACCTGGATCTGGACCTTCTTGCCAAACTCTGGCTTCGAGCAATTCTGATGGTCACCAGCCTTGTAGAACAGCCTCATGTCAGTTGTTTTTGTTTTTTTTAAAAACCCGCAAAACATCCTATCCCTGTGTAGCGGCCATAAAATTTCCGAGTCCCATGCTGGCATTCGAACCACGGACCTTCTGATCAGAAGTCGGACGCCTTGTCCACATGACCAAAGAGGTTAACCCCGTCAGCAAGCTGACAAGGTAAGGATGTCATCTGTGGGATGACTCCACGCCCTGCTACACCTGCATACTGAAAATGTCCAGTGCATTCATGGTAAAAGTGACATTACCTGTGACGATCTTTGTTAGAATTGATCTTCAGTAACCCATGCTTGTCGTAAGAGGCGACTAATTAGATCAGGTGAACAGATTTGCCGACTTGGTTGACATGTCATCGTATCCAAATTGTGTACATTGATGTTCATGCTGTTGATCAACAGCAGATCGCTGCCATATAGCTGTAATATTGCTGAGTGCGGCGTAAAACTAAACTTGCTCGCTCACTTTGATTTTAAAATGCACAGATACAACTACCCATTCATACTAATCGTTCAATATGCCATGATATTTATTGCAGGTTATGTACAGTCAACTTCAATATAAAATGGATATAATACACATTGCTTTGTTTTTTCTCCATATATTTGCTGTCTGTTAAGTCAAAATGCATAAACTGAACTACGCTTACAACCTAAAATTACTGGTCCCTTTGAGTTCATTACAACCATAGTTTACTATATATGGTTTGGTAAAATATATTAAGTGAGTGAGTGAGTTTAGTTTTACGCAGCACTCAGCAATATTCCAGCTATATGGTGGTGATCTGTAAATAATCGAGTCTGGACCAGACAATCCAGTGATCAACAGCATGAGCATCGATCTGCGCAATTGGGAACCGATGACATGTGTCAACCAAGTCAGCGAGCCTGACCACCCGATCTCGTTAGTCGCCTTTTATGACAAACAGTCGCCTTTTATGACAAAAATGGGTTGCTGAAAACCTATTCTACCCCGGATCTTCACGGGTCTAAAATATATTAAGCGCAAGCCAAGTTGATTTAGATATCTTTAAAACAAGGTATGTCTTGACAAGGTAAAACAATATTATCCGCAAATAAAGATATACTTCTTTCAGTGCCATTTTAGAAGCTGGAAGTCAGAACAAGTATATATGGATGACAACTTCTTTTAACCTGTATCGAAATGTCGTGCTCTAGAATAAAAGAAGTTGTCATCCATATATACTTGTTCTAAATAAAGATTTGATGCAAATAATTAAAAATACCTGAAACCCCTGACTGTGACTCCAACTTTTAATAATGATTATTTTTGGCAAAAACTACATGTATCAAACTCTGCACATTTCCTATAAACGTTGAATCCATTACCCAAATCTGAAAAACATCCATAAAACGTAGTTAGGTTGGCTGAACACATTTGATGTGGGACTTTTCCCCCCGAGTTCAAGGGATGTAATTTGTGATTATTCTAAAAACTTAGAAATATCAAAACATAACTTTGCACTGAAAATCTCATATTGATATGCAGGATGACCCTAAAATGTGAAAAGACAAAACTCTTTCCAAAATTAGAACCCAGCTTAGCACTGCACGTCTCTCTCAAAGGTGTTCCTCCAATGGATAACAATCCGACCAACAGTTTGACATCCTTGGTTGAACAAAAACGTCTTTCCTGGGAATTCCTGGTTATAACTGTATATGCCATAAAAATTTAGATTTGAACTTGCTTCTTCAGTTCATCCATAATCTGCCACTAATTCCACACAAATTTTCTTGAGTTACCTCCCTTTGACTGTCTGCAAAGAACAGTAATGCATGCTGTTGATCATACAAATTGCTGTAATGATGAAGCCTTATCTGAAGAAAAGGGATTATAGTATGCATAGGGTGCTGCATAATATATCAAAGACTTTCTTTAATCTAACATAACACTTCTCGGAGGAAACGTGGTGCTACCCCAGGATTACATCAAGTGAAGAAAAAATGACAGTTCCTTTATTCCTCGAAAGGAAACTCGCGAACTTTTTTCCTTATTTCACCGTCATCAATTTTACTCCACGAATAATTATACCACCTACGTAGGAATCAAATCAGAATTGCATAAGACTGTCAAGAAATGGCGACAGTTTCCCCAGTGATGAAAGGCCACGGAAAACCTTTATGGGATTAAATCAGGGGCACTATAGCAGTCCTGCATCGCAGCCTTTCATGTCCGCTAAATTAGATTGCGGAGGTATATTACCTCAAGTTTTGTCAGCCGATTTGTCGCGGCCGCACAGGCCTTACGACAAGGAGGGAATCAATTTTCATTACCAGTGGTGGATCTGTGATATTGGTGGTACACTGAACTGTGAAGAAATCTTTCAAGTCTGATCAGGCTTACACCTTGGAGATTTCCTACTGATCACCATGGTAACCTGGGGGAGTTGGGTTCTGAACATGGGTTCGTGTTGGCCTTTGTAGTGTTCTGTGTACAGAGATGAAAGCCCTAGGTACTCATTATACATGTATTGTCATTCAGCCTTTTAGACCCCTTTTTGCTACATCTGACAGAATTTTATAACATCCATACAGACACAAGGGCAAGGTCACGTCTTGGACGCAACAAATTGTCATGTTTTCTTCTGCTCAGGGATAGGTCGTTCTTAAAGTTCAAGAATTTTCTGAATCATAAAAAATGCATTTGTTGAACATTTGATGTTTTATTCCCAGGGCGTCTCTGTGCAGAACGGCAAAGGCAGTAATCATTTCGCTTTGGGGATTTCCAAGCAAGACTCAGCATGTGAAACCTTTTTCTGAGAAGATTATATTTACGCTGACTCCTGATTAAACTAATGTTGCATCTGGACATCATTGTTTTTCACTCTATATAGTTATTACACACAATATTCCAAGAAGTCATGGAGCCGTCGGGCAGCCCAGTGGTTAAAGGGTTCACTTGTCCTGCCAAAGATCTGGGTTTGATTCCCACATGGAAACAACATGAAGCTGATGTCTTGTGTCCCCTGCCATGATATTGCTGAAATATTTCTAAATGCAACATAAGACCACACTCATTCGCTTCCAAGAAGTGAACATCAGTGCTCATGCTATCAACCCCATGTTTGATCAAATCAAGAATTTTTAACAAAGACAATTTGAGTTGTTGAATTCTATTCTCACTCATTGGTTCCTATGGCATAGGATATTAGAACAGACAAACTAGTGGTTTATATACACAGAATGTTATATCATTTACATGCGTCCATGAAACAGATGGCATATTGTCAACTGTGATGTATGGAACACCAACAGAAATACAGGCTAAGTTTGAGAAAACAAAAATTCTCATAACTCCACCTTTCGCCCAGTTGCTATTGGGGGTTTTAAACTGAGATTTGACCTGATTGTGTTTTGGCAAGTCAGCAACGTACCCATGACTTTGGGTTTCTCTGAAAATGGTCAAATTCCAAGAATTGGGTCATGTCTTCACACGTGAAGGTCAGGGTTAGAATATTGGCCTTCAGTAACCCATGCTTGGCGACTAACGGTATCGGGTAGTCAGGCTCGCTGACTGGGCCGACACATGTCATCAGTTCCCAATTGCGCAGATCAATGCTCATGTTGTTGATCACTGGATTGTCAGGTCCAGACTCGATTCTTTACAGACCGCCGCCGTATAGCTGGAATATTGCTGAGTGTTGCGTAAAACTAAACTCACTCACTCACTCCAACGTCAAGCTGAAATGTCCCCATCATGACAGCATGTCACTATCTACTCTATCCATGCACTATTGTACAATGAGCCGATAGCCCCTTTACTGGAAATGTTCAAAACTCTCACTGCATGTCTGCCTAATGCGTGTGGAATGCCCAAAGCAACTGACATACACTTAAAGTGTCCTTGTTAAATGAAACGCAACACAAAACTTGGAGAGACAGAAAAAGCCAATGCACCTTGAAGGACATACCCATTTATTCTCAGTATATACTTCTAGCATCTCATGACCAAATAAATGAAGATAGCTGCATGTTAGCTAATACTTCTAAGGGGTAACAAGCCAAGTCATTTGACAGATTCTAACCACATGATCAAAACTCAAAAGATGTTCATCGCAAGCAAATGGATAATTTCTTGAGAAATGCTTAATGCAATTTTTTCTATTACCTTATGTAACATTTATTCCATGAAAACAAGTCACTATAGCGGTAAGTAGGGTCCAACATGCCGTTATCTTAATTGATAATCTATTTCAAGTGATTCTATTTCAAGTAGCTAGGATACTATACCTTCATTTGGGGATAAAATAAACCTCAAACGTGAGTAATTAAACTTGCCTCTAGCTAACATTATAATTCCAATTCTCCTTTAATGATATCACTTCTGGTTTGGGAAATGTTAGACTAACAACTAGTCTCTGAAATGAACATATTTTACTGAAAAAGTTCATAGTAAAAAAAAATATAATATAATGAAAAGGAGCCCTGAGACTTTCTTCATTTTCAGAAACCCTGAAGCTGAGGAAATCTAGACTTGCCATGTTGTTGAATTCTATTCTCACTCATTGGTTCCTATGGCATAGGATATTAGAACAGGCAAACTAGTGGTTTATATACACAGAATGTTATATCATTTACATAAACAGATGGCATATTGTCCATTGTGTTGTACGGAACACCAACACAAATACAGGGTAAGATTAAGAAAACAAAAATTCTCATATAACTCCACCTTTCGCCCAGTTGCTATTGGGGGTTTTAAACTGAGATTTGATCTGATTGTGTTTTGGCATGCCAGCAACGTACCCATGACTTTGGGTTTCTCTGAAAGTGGTCAAATTCCAAGAATTGTCATGTCTTCCAACGTCAAGGACCCTTGAAGGTCAGGGTTAGAATATTGGCCTTCAGTAACCCATGCTTGGCGACTAACGGGATCGGGTAGTCAGGCTCGCTGACTGGGTTGACACATGTCATCGGTTCCCAATTGCGCAGATCGATGCTCATGTTGTTGATCAATGGATTGTCTGGTCCAGACTCGATTCTTTACAGACCGCCGCCATATAGCTGGAATATTGCTGAGTGCTGCGTAAAACTAAACTCACTCACTCAAACGTCAAGCTGAATAGTCCCCATCATTACAGCATGTCACTTCATTTACTGTATTCATGCACTATTGTACAATGAGCTGGTAGCCCCTTTACTGGAAATGTACAAAACTCTCGGTGTATATCTGCCTAATGCATGTGGAATGCCCAAAGCAACTGACATACAGTTTAAAGTGTCCTTGTCTTGAGAAATGCTTAATGCAATTTTTACTATTACCCTACGTAACATTTATTCCATGAAAACAAGTCACTGTAGTGGTAAGTATGGTCCAACATGCCGTAATCTTAATTGATAATCGCGATATTTTGAGATTCTATTTCAAGTAGCTAGGATACTATACCTTCAATTGGGGATAAAATAAACCTCAAAAGAGAATAATTAAACTTGCCTCTAGCTAACATTATAAATCCAATTCTCCTTTAATGATATCACTTCTGGTTTGGGAACTGTATGCCCTCAAGTTTAAACCAGACAAGTTCCACGCGTCAAGCTATGCATCATTGAAAGTTAGGCATCTCAGATATTTATGATGTTAGTTGGTCTTTAAAACAAAATGTCCCATGCTTCTATTAACCTTAACAAGATGGTCCTCTGCCCTTCTACCCACTGATACGATTGAAATTTCTTCTGCTTCTAGAATTATTATAAATCAAAGATTTTTCAGTGAATGACCTTCAATGTTTCAAGAACATTCCCAAAGGGTTTCTGCAAATGCTAAATGATAGGTAAACCATTGCCAAATATTTCCACAGTGGGATGGAAATTCACTTTACAAATGACCTTCACTGTGCCTGTGATGTTATACCAAGGTCACTCCCTACCTTTTAAGTTCACATCCAAGGATGACTTGCTCAGTTTCTCTGACCTAAACTACTTAATGTAAAGTTTTCACATAAACAAAATGTGTGGGGATTTTGGATTAGGACTGGTCCCAAGAAACAATGCAAGTCATAAGTTGTGACTTCATTAATCAGAGGACATGGCTGATCAGTGATAGTTTACCCCGTTGCCATGGATTATTGTTCATAGTATCAAAGGTCTGGTCCACATTCAGTAATATATCACTATTATATACCAGGGCCCCGTTTCACAAAGCTCTCGAAAGCCTAAGATCTCGTAATTTTTCTCGTAGCATTCGTACTCCCTATGTTACAGTACAGGAGGTACGAATACTACGATAATACTTACGAGATCTTAGCCTTACTGAGACTTCCTGGACTATTGTTGAGTGTGGCCGTAAACAATACAAACACACCTATTAACCACACTTTCTTGAGTAACACCTTGACCCTACCCCAGAGCTGAAATGATAAAGTGTTAAATGACCTCCAGAATTTGACCAAAACTTGGCAATGGAAATATATAAAAAATCTCGGGGTTGAATTTTTTTTCAAAACTCCACTGGACACAGGTCCAGTAAACTTTCAAAATCCACTTGACCAAATATTAATTTCACTTGACAACAATTAACAATTTGTTTTCTTTTGCAAATAATGTTTATCAATTATAAACAACAGACAATTGCATTTTTAGTTCATCATCAAAATACATGGTAAACTTAAATGTGGATATTTACTTGACCGACCGGAAACCGCCTCCGTGGTGTAGTGGTTAGAGCGTCCGCCCGGAGAGCAGAAGGTCGCGGGTTCGATCCCTGACCGCGTCATACCAAAAGACGTTAAAATATGGTACTTGTTGGTCCCTGCCTGGCGCCCGGCATTAATGGGTACAACAAGGACTGGTCGGCTCGGAGTCAGTATAATCTGAGTGGGGTATTCATGCTTCACTGCGGCATGGTATCTCAGTGGGCTAGCACTATAAAACCAGCTTCAGTCTGGGCTAGTACAAGCAGCCGCACATACACATACACACGCATGCACGTTGTCATATGAGCGAAATATTCTCAAGCACGACGATAAACCCAATTTCACCTCACCTCACCGACCAGAGAATTCCTCTCAACCTAGGCGTCGGGCAGTTGTATTTTTCAACCCCTGTTTTCTGACAGATTCAGGAACTGACCATGTTCTGGGTACTTTGAATGAACAGGCAAATCATGCGTCAGCAGGATATCTTGCTCACACTTCAGTCACTGATATGCCCTAGTCCTTTACTTCTCGTCCACAAAGTTTCTTAATTACTGACTGCTGACTGAGTTTAGTTTTACGCCCCTTTTAGCAATATTCCAGCAATATCACAGCGGGGGACACCAGAAATGGGCTTAACACAATGTGCCCATGTGGGGAATCGAACCCGGGTCTTCGGCGTGACGAGCCAACGCTTTAACCACTAGGCTACCCCACCGCCCCTTCTCCATTAAATGGTAGTACGGTACTAGTTGACTTTATGCTACTTTGAGCAGTCTGATGTGGGAAGACGGAGGGGTAGACTAGTGGTTAAAGCGTCCGCTCATCACACTGAAGACCCGGGTTCGATTCCACACATGGGCACAATGTGTGAAGCCCAATTCTGGTGTCACACTCCGTGATATTGCTGGAATATTGCTAAAAGCGGTGTAAAACTAAACTCACTCACACTCTAATTCAAGTCTTCTGTAAAACATTGAAATTGTAGTTATTTTAATCCATGCATTGATCTAAATAAGTGTTTGGTCAGAAAATGGGTAAATAATGATTTGAATGACTTGAAAAAAACCTGCATTCTCGCATGTCACTTAGCAGCATCACCGTCTTGCACTACAGCTCCCAATATATCGCAAACTATATTGTAACACAGGTCACTGCATCACAATTTATAGAAATACAACTTTTTGGTCAATACACATCTTTACAAGGTCTTGTTTCAAGCCACCAATGACCTTTGTTTCTGATTTCTCATCTTCCACCAAGAATGTACAGAGTCAACAAATCTAGAACTCCAGAAACTACCATTAACTTGTTGTCTATATCAGCGAATGTGCAGATTTAAAATCCAATTTCACCACCGTTTCGATCGATTTAAATTGTTGCACACTCAAATAGCAAGTAATTGGAATCCTAAAGATGAGACTATGTCTCTTTAAATATTTACAACTGTTACTGCTGTCTAAAAATATTCAGGAAATGACATTTCGAAGACTTGATAATAAAACAGAAAACTCAATAAAGCCGGGTCAATATCGGAAGAAATCGCACGTATTCACGTCATTTGGAGTGTTCACTACATTTGTCATGTTGATTACCTAGTCTTTCCACACTTTGAAATCGTAAATTGCAATTATTTTTTGGCCTCAATTTTTCACAAGATGGAGCATTTAGTCAGCTGGTGGAAATAACTCGCACTAGATTATCCATTTCAGTCACATGCCAAATCAGGCGACAACTGATGAACATACTGATTGTTGTGGGTTCCAGTTTTTCGAGAAGAAGTATGAAAAATCGAAGTGCTCAAGAAAAGCAATTCCACATGCTTGAAGGCATATGTTTAACATGCGACACCAGTAATTATAAGGCAGTTGAAAATATTTTATGAAAATATCTAAATATGGATGTACACTTGTAGAAAGTGACTATCATCCAAAATGGCTGCTACAGTAGATATAGCTTGAGTGAGATCAAGCAGTGTCTCCTTGAGGTGTTTCTATAATGTAACTACATCACAATACAGACCAGTGTGACATCATTGGTTACTATGACATCACAATCCAATGACATCACAAGGCTCAATTTAGTGCTTTGTTACTTGCACCAGGTGCCAGTCAATGTTTGAGTGGGTACACTTCTCAATAAAACATCTAGATAATTCAACAGCATATTTCTTTCATTACATATTGAAATAATAGCAGTGCAACTGGAATTTGACTGGTGCAACTAGATTTTTATCTTAGGTTAACAGTAGGTTAACATATCTTAAATCGAGCCCTGCATCACTAACAGCTCTGCCCTGCAGCTTGTTTGCTCACTGTCACAGTATTGAAGTATGGATGTTGGAAGGAAGATTTTGGATAAGTACAATCTCACCTTAATTTCTTCAGATATCAAATATACCAACACAAGTTGATACAAATTTAAAACTTCAAGCCAGCTTCAAACCTGACAACTCAAACGTTGCAGAATATTTTTGCTTACTAGAAACATCACATTTCATTGTTTTTCAAATGGATGTAAACTAGCATAGCATTTGTTTTCACTTGCAAATTTGTTTTACCTCTGATAAAAAAAACAAGATAACACAAATGTTCAAATTGTAAAGAAAACCTGGAAGTTTGAGCAAGCCACAGACTCAAGATAAATATTGAATAAATTCAGCTACATAGAAGTTCAACTTGGACCAAGACTATAGTCTGTTTGCAGCGAAAACGTACCGATGAATTTCACTCAAAACAAAAAAGTAAATCGATTAAAGCGAAATTAAGATTGCGAATCCTCATAATTTTACCTTGCCAATTGAACATTCAAATCTCAGAATTTTATTCAACTTAGGATAAAAGTTGTTTAACAAACTATCATAGCTTCAAATCGCTATTATTGGTTTGAAGCTTCAAGGCTGATCAGGAGAAGTTTTACTTGACATGATCTCTCTTGAGGGATGAGTAGTATTACATCAGAATAACACAGTTGATTTTTCTCAGATTTGACAGCAATTATTTTTGTTGCTAAACATAGAGGAACAAATGAAGAAAATAAATGTTTACCAAGCAATATTGTAAATAACATCAATTTCACATTTTTCACTTTATCAAAACTTTTATTTTTGTTTTGGATCGAACCACTCATATAAATATAACTGCAAACTCTTCCCCGAAAGATGATAATCACAACCTGTGCCACCTCCAAACAGAGGCCACCAGGGTGGTCATGGAATCCAAGATGGCGGAATGATCAAGTACATATCCCAAGTCTTCCTGTCATCATTCATTACAGTAAGTCCACATCCCCTGGCGCAGCAGTGGAAGCAAACTAATTATTTTCTGATGTAAGATAAAACTTCCACTGGTGTAGATTCAGCTCCAATCTATCCATCACCCCTTCCTCCCAATCGCTCAGCCGTTTAACCTCAACCCTCAATCAACAAATTCCAACGACTGATCAAAGCTTGACAAGACAAAGACTCGGTCTACCATTATGTATACAGGAACAGAGTTTAACACATACATTCTCGTTTATCAATGTCGGTAGTTCCCACCGACATTTCCATGGGGACAAACATATATATCGTTATTATTGTGCAAATATCTCAGACCATGTTTTTACTACTATAGAAGTGTAAATCAGAAAAATGCATAAAATCTTAGATAAATCTTCATTTATGGGTAAGAAATCATCATTTGGTACTAATCTATTTCGTGAGATAGCTTAAAATAAATCTTTATTTGTAGAGCTTCAACCTCAAAAACTTTCCAAAGTGTCACTTCTGTCTCACAAAACAACACAGTTTCGGTGGCCACAAGTCCAGAAAGTTTTCATTTATGACATATCAATAAAACCAATCGAAAAGATGAGAATATTTATTAATTCAATTGATATTTCACAGCAATATTTATATATAAAAGCTGCACAGGACAGTGGTACACATTCACTGGAAATCTCTTGAGCTGTTATCTGGTCTGAGGGCAATGGCCTTCCTCTGATTGGCTGATTCATTCCGGAGATATGTCTCCAATATTTACCAAATGGGCCAGACAGAAGCCATAAAAAACTGGCAAGTTCTCTTAAAGCAGGATTACAGTGTGATTGACCAGACGCTATTGTGATACATGACAAACGCTTTCCGTCGCGTGTTGATGAAATATTGGTCTGCAGAAACTGCGACAAAGATGGAACACACACAGCCGCAAGACGCAATCAGTGATTTAACGATCAGTATACACCTCAATCCCAACACACCATACCCAGCAAACAGATAGGCTGCAGAAAAATGGTGGTAAGGAATAGACGAGGTGGGGTACAATTGGGTTTGACGCCTAGTCCGAAATCATTGCACTTTTATTGCCATGTGCATGCATGTGTGTTTGTGTGGCTGACTGTAGTCCCGACTGATGCTAGTTTTATTGTGCAAGCCCAATGAGATACCATGCCATGTTTCACATGGTTACCCCAACAAAGACAAGGTGTACGGACTCGGACAAAGCTTTCGCATAATTACTGAAGGGATAAAGTCGATTTTATATATGTAACCCTTGACATTGTAATAACAGTGAGGGAGTTACCCTGCTTTTAGCAATATAGTTTTTAGCACTATTCCAGCAATGTCACCAAAGGGGGACATCAGAAATGGGCTTTACACATTGTATCCATGTTGGGAATTGAACCCAGGTCTTCAGTGTGATGAGGAAACGCTTTAACCACGAGGCTACCCCACCATCCCTCATGATAACAGAAAGCTCCAGCAATGACCTTGACCCTCAAATTCAGCCAATCAATTGCATATTTTTTGTTCAGTGATGAGATGGGCACTTTCTCCCATAATTGCCATACCAACACAGACAGTAAAGTCTTGATGAATGCCACTAAAGGCTCAAATACACATGGAAAACTACTTTTTTCACAGTATCAATATGTTACCATTACCCCAGGGACATGCTGGTGTTTGACAGCTTTCCACAGCACAGGGAAAAGTGACAAGGAGTCATTGATGTCTCCTTACAGCAGGTGACATGGAGAGTCCAACTCCATCACCAGACCCCAACCCTTTCTATCACTCTTTAACAAGCTACAGAGTCAGGCCTACCAAAAGAAAACCAAAAAAAAAATTGCAGAAAAGCCCACAGTAATCGTGGAAATAGCAACATAAACACATTACCTTGCTACTGAAACAGTAAAAACAGCAACGAAAGACTATGAAACTGCAACATTTTATATCGGTGAACTTTGATCTCTACTGCGCATACGCATTACGATCCGCACTTCTTTCCAATATCCGAGCAACTGTGAATTGCCTCACGTAGAAAAAGTATTAAATATGTCGAAATAATTGCTGTCAATCATTACATTAGAATAGAAAGTAAACTAAACGAGTTTGCACACAAGTATCATGATGATAAATGCCAAGTAACACAACAGAAATACTTAAAAAAGGGAACGTAACTTTTGTCCAAGCTGGAAAATGTCAATGTCAATGAGAACTTCTCTTCCATGTGCACATGCGCCAAAACCGAAGTTGCAGGCTCTTCGTTTCTTAAGCTGTTTTAGCGATTAAAAGTTGCCGTTTTTACTGTTTCAGTAGCGAGGTAATATGTTTATGTTGCTATTTCCGCAATTAATGTGGCCTTTTCTGCTTTTTTCTGCACAGTTGCAAAGTTTTCTTTGGTAGGCCCAAGACTGCCCTTTTCAGCAACTATCCAGGAACTCATGTAAGGAGTAAAATAACCTTCCCTTGGCACCTACTGGGAGCAGAAGATGACAGCAACAGGCTCTCATCATTTCATGCTGGATCACATATATACACGCTACTGAAAGCAGTTTTGGAAAAGGAATTTGTTGTTTCAAGATTTTTTCATTTCTCTATTGGTAAGATACTCTCAGGAAGGATTACAATATATGGATGAACAACTCACTGTAATAAAGAAGTTGTTCAATCGTATATTTAAATTGACATCGTGAAAAAATCACTTAAATACGTCATAACAAGGCTTTCATTATGAAAGTACTTCTTTCTTCTGATGTCTAAGAATGTATTCTTTTATTATGTTAAAATTATAATGACCCGTGAAGATCCGTGAGGTTAGAAATCATCTTCAGTAACCCATGCTTGTCGCAAGAGGTGCCTGATCGGGTGGTCAGGCTCGCTGACTTGGTTGACACGTCATCGGTTCCACATTGCGCAGATTGATGCTCATGCTGGATTGGGTGGTCCAGACTCGATTATTTACAGACCGCCGCCATATAGATGGAATATTGCTGAGTGCGGCGTAAAACTTGACTCACTCGCCTACTCCTTAGTGCTCCAACTTCTATATCTCTCAAACAAGTTAGGATATTGTCATTATGAACAAAACATTTGGTCATAAGTTGTTTCTTTGCATTGTGACACAGATGACAAAAGACTTTTGTTCAATAAACATGTCTTCACTCAATGTTGTTTTTGAATATTTCAACAGATAAACACAATCTGAAGTTTTACCTTCTACAGTGGTCAGCAGACTGGGTAGTACATCAGAAATAATAATAGCACATGCTACTCATGGAGAATCGGTCAAGGTGACCTACCACTGATATTAGATTGACATCTCTGGTATTGACAGATATTCAGATGACATAACCTGTATTCATTTCCCTGGAGTACGAAATCATATCCTTTGATGTCAAAAAGAGCATTACACGTGTCACAATTGTAGAGAGGCGGCAAGGACATTCCTATTCAGATGGGTTCTTGAAGTTTAACATCGGAAAGCCCAGGAGGCCTCATCTCCGCTATTAGCTGTGCAGAGTTGCTTCCCTTGGGCATACTGAAACATGATTGTGGACAAGAATCTCAATTCACCATGATTATGTTTCTAAGTTGGTCAGAATCAGACCAATGTTCGTGGGTTTCACCAGAGCGGTAAACATCAGAGATCTACATAGCTTGGGGATTTCCTTCCACATCAAGCTGCCTCACCTTGCTTTTAGCAATATTCCAGCAATATCACCTGAATGGACTTTACACATTGTACCTATGTTACGAATCGAACCTGGCTCTTCAGCATGATGAACCATTGAATGCTTAAACCACCAGGCTACTCCCTCACCCCTCAAAGCAGTGAATATTCTACAAACACATTTTGGCTATTCAGATAAGAAAAATGCATGTCTTGGGGCAAATATACAATTCACACTGTAACAACTTCAGCTCACCTAAAATACCACTTGCCCACATTCATTACTGACTTATTTAAAAAATATAAACTTGATCAAGTGAGTGAGTGAGTGAATTTTACACTGCTTTTAGCAATATTCCAGCAATATCACAGCGGGGGACACCAGAAATGGGCTTCACACATTGTACCCATGTGAGAAATCGAACCCGGGTCTTCAGCATGACTAGCAAACACCCCTACCACTAGGCTACCTCACTGCCTCAAACTTCATCAAGAGAAAAGAACTATCAGAGGAATGGTACCAAACTACAAATACATTCAATGAATGTAATAAGAATGAATAAATCACTAATGATTTTAAAAATATTAACTAAATAAAAATACTATTAGTTATGTCAGTATATGCATTATTGTTAATTTCAAGTAAGTTTATTCATGTCGCAATGGCACACGATTTCATTCCAATCCTGCAAGCGACTCACAATTGTCTGAAAAGTTTTATCATTGCCAAGTAGTGTTTATCTAACAGTTCAGCTAGATAATGTGTAGTCAAAGACCAAGCCATGGTTTAACAGTTGTTACTCTCCTGTTTCTCTAGCAAATTATTTCTCACCTGATGTGACAGTCCATTACTGCTGTAGACTTAAGCTTGTCTGTCTCTCAATGAAGATTGTCCAAAGTTTGTCTCACAGTCCCTGAGTCATTAGAGTTCCCAACGCCCAGCTCTTACTATAATATTTTTTTGTATTTAATATTTTATAGCTGAATCCCTGTTACAGGTGGGGACAAGGAGCCAGGGAAATCCTTGCCCTCTGCCCCTGAGGAAAAGACATAACAAAGGATTCAGGTTTTTGACAAGATACAACTGTCACACACAGAGAATAAACCATGCAATACCAAAGATTCACCCGAACAGTGACAAAAAGCTGCTGGTGTCAATACACATATGCACATCAATGAAAGCTAAGTCTTCTCAAAGAGTGGATGGTACATAGACCACTTAACATAGAATGTATTATGGTTAGGCCTGCTGAAATACATATGATGCTCAATAGCATAGCGCTTTGTTAGAAAATGTTTAAACATTTTCAAACTGATCTTACAATCCTCCAGTTTACACTTGTAAATAAAAAAAATCGGGCAAGAGCAGAATAAGATCAAACACATCATTTCTAACAATATTTTCCTTAAGGCCAAACAGTACAAGTTCAGAACTAAGAGTCATGTTGTGAAATGCGAACACTGTACGTTGAGTCATGATACTAAGGAAATCCAAAAGGATTGGACTTCTTGACACTCCCAGAATAAATGAACTAGAGTTCAGAAGTACTGAAACCATGCCCTTACTATAATGCTGGGTCCTTCTCAACAAAGAGTTCGTATCATTACGACATGTCGTAACTCAATAGTTTATCATAGGCTTTGGAATGTCATAGCTCTAAGAACGCTTTGTGAATCAGAGCCTAGATTTTCGAAGCTCTCTTAGCGCTAAGATAGTCATAAATTAATGTTAATGAATGGCACTTACAACTATCTTACCGCTAAGAGAGCTTCGAAAATCTAGGCCCTGGGCTCAAAGCTATCGTGAGCGTTAAGACTGTCGTAAGTCTATGTTACAGGGCCTAGATTTTCAAAGCTCTCTTAGCGTTAAGATAGTCGTAAGTTAATGTTAATGAATGGCACATACGACTATCTTAGCGCTAAGACAGCTTCGAAAATCTAGGCCCAGGACCCTGCATCCCTTAGTGAAGCAAATCCAGATTGTCAACAGGCTGCCTCACAGTTCTGAAGTTAAGATTGTCCACAGGTTTTAGTTGCCAGGATCCTGTTCAATTTAATTGTAGTGGCTTTGTCTATCAAAACTATATTATTTTAGAGGCTATGCGTGTATCTAGAGTTCAAGTGACAATGGGCTCAAGACCTGCAGGACTGTTCTTGATATTTAATAAACTATAAGAAGCTTCGTCCATCTAGAGTGAGTTAGGTGAAATTGGGAGATTAATATCGCATCCAAGAGTACTGCACTTGTAATAGATGGTCATTGATGTGTGGCAGCTTGAGCTAGTCTAGACTTGTACCAGTTTCATAGTGCTAACATTTGTGATACCATGCTGCGGTTTAACATCAATACATAAGCGGATCCAGGGCAGGGCTGCAGGGTGCACATCCCACCTTTTGTCTTGAAAGATTATTAAATGACCATAGAAACTTTCTTGAAAATGGGTGAAAATGAAGTGTGTACCCCCTTTTCTCAAAAGTGTGCACCTAACTTTCTCAAAAAGCTGTATCCACCCCTGCAATACACCACTCAAGAACATTATACAGACACTAAGCCGACAAGTCTTTGTTTCACCCCTTAATGCTGAGCACAAGGCAGGAAAACAACAAGTACCATTTTTTAAAATGGTTTTGGATGACAATACCAGAGGATCAAACCACAGAACTGCAATCCCCTGGATAGCTGCTGTATCCTCTAGGCCAATGAAGCAGACGCGATGGGAAACTCTAAAAGATATCTCAGTTTCCATTCTAAAAAGTGGATATTAAAAAAATAGCTATATTGACCGCAGGTGATGCACTTTGCCATTTAAGTTCCAATGCTATCTCCCTAAAAACACATCAGCAGTCAGAGAGTGACACACACGCCACATGGTATCACTCAATGATGGCCAACTTCTACCCAGTAATGACATTTTTTGGTCAAAGTCAGCATTTATCTGACATGTGATACACAACAACCTATCTAAAACAAAACTAGCTGGGTTTCCTATTTACATTAAATGTCAAGCGAAAAACTTCACTTTATGACAAAAATTCCTTCAGGGAATTTGCTTTCTTCAGTGTTAGGGAAATTTGCATCTCGAGTTACAACAAAAGAAAGAAGCAATATTAGGCTTTGACTCAATAGACCGACAGACACAATACCCGTAAGAATAGATCCATAAAGCTCTGATTGTTTAGAATATTTGCAATATTGTTGATTTAATTATTTCAAATGATTTCAGTTATTAAGGCAACTGGCAATATCACAGAGTTGAAATACTAAAATTAGCTGCACGGTATATACACTACTGGTGTCATGGTACTCTAGAAAAGGACTATTACACTGGCTGTGATCATGTATCTCGCTGCTGATGTTTGTATTACATGCCTATGTGGTAAATATTACTAATATCTACACACCTACATGTTTGGCATTATGAAGTTAAAACCAAAACTATACATAGATTCGCTGACATGTTACTTCCAGTGTTATATGCTCACAGTAATGTTTCTTGTTGGGGAAAAACATCAAATTTATTATATTGAGTACTATGCACAGGGGTCGATTTAAGGAAATGAAACCTACTTGCACCCAGTGCAACCTAAAGCAATCACCTTGTTGCACCAAACAAAAACAGGTTGCACCTCCTGCTTTTATATCGTATATAATGCTTGAGTTTTGGTAAATACGGTTTAGAACCATTTTACGACAAAAGAAATATGTAGTTATCTTACATCCTAAACTTTCATGAACAGCAAGTCCTTCAGTCACTGTTCCTACAATAATTAGAGTCACTGTTCCAAGTCAGTTCCTCATCATTCTGTTTTCCAGCTGAAGTCTGTGTTCTTTGAACACAAAATATTAACATGCACTGGGTCAAGTTGATATACATGAGAGGTTGTATTTAGCAGTTTCAGGTTGCACCAGTGCAAGTTCTAATTGCTTAAATCGAGCCCTGTATGCATATCCCCTTCACACAAAATTGTGTTTGAAAAAAGTTCACATTATAGACAAAAACAAGTTGGTGTGCTAAAAAAATAAGTGAAAACAATTAATACAGAAATGCCATTAAGATATTTCTCATAAGGTTCAACAACAAAAAATCCTTCAGAAAGGATGAATGCTGTAAAATCAAGTGTTTACTGGCTCCCAAAATATTGCTTTGGTATAGAAGCACTGACAGAAGACACGGTCTCAAACAAAACAAAAATGTTTGCAAGATACATTCAGTTAAGATACTGCACTACTGACATTGTGTCTAAAGGGATTTCCACTTTAGCATATTAACTTCGTGAGGATTTCCACACTTTTAGGATTATTTGAAAACTCTATGAGTAAATATGTTTTAGTTATTTCTTTGCTGTATTCCAACTACATATTGCAATATTCCAGCTATATGATGGTAGCCTGTAAATAAAAAAAGTCTGGATAATGGAGTGATTGATACTGTGAAGTGTGATACAGGCTGATGGGGTACAATGACACTCTCTCAATGAAGACGTCAAGTCCGACCATCCATTAGTCAGCTATTACAACCAGCATTGGTTGAGAACCTCTTACCAGGAAACTCCACAGGAAAAGACTTAATGAGTCCCCAACAATGCTGAAACTGTCACAGAAGTACAGTACTGTAATTAGTCTGTCTCACAGTCCCTGAACCACGTTATTTCCCCTACTGCCGAGCCCTCCCTATAATGTAGTCTGTCTCACAGTCCCTGAACCACATTATTTTCCCTACTGCCAAGCCCTCCCTGCAATGTAGTCTGTCTCACAGTCCCTGAACCACATTATTTTCCCTACTGCCAAGCCCTCTCTGTAATGTAGTCTGTCTCACAGTCCCTGAACCACATTATTTTCCCTACTGCCTAGCCCTCCCTGCAATGTAGTCTGTCTCACAGTCCCTGAACCACATTATTTTCCCTACTGCCAAGCCCTCCCTTCAATGTAGCCTGTCTCACAGTCCCTGAACCACATTATTTTCCCTACTGCCTAGCCCTCCCTGCAATGCCAAAGCTCTAAATGAAGCAAGTTAGATATCCCCAGATATCTGAATCTCTGGTCTCCCTGGGGCTCCTTTTCAATTTATATCGGTTTGTTTGTGAATATTTGTTTGATTGGCATTCTAGAAGTTGGTGGTATAGAGTGACAAGACTTTATCGATGAACAACTTCTTTATTTTCACAATGGCTAACGTTTCGGTTTAGATTCTTAAGCCATATGCTTGAAAACGGTATAAGAATCTAAACCGAAACGTAGCCATTGTGAAAATAAAGAAGTTAATCATCCATCATTTTGTCATCTCTGTTTGTTACTATCAAAATTATATATATTCAGAGACTAAACAATAGTTTCATAGGACAAGATGATTACAGCACTCAGCATGGGGAACCTGAAAACTCGTTAAGTCAGGTGGGTAGATTGGCAATGAGGGTGGGGGATGGACCCTGAGTCCCGAAAGGTATGAGTGGGTGAGTGAGTTTAGTTTTACGCCACACTCAGCAATATTCCAGCTATATGGCGGCGGTCTGCAAATAATCGAGTCTGGACCAGACAATCAAGTGATCAACAGCATGAGCATCGATCTGCGTAATTGGGAACAGATGACATGTGTCAACCAAGTCAGCGAGCCTGATCACCCGATCCCATTAGTCACCTTTTATGACAAGCATGGGTTGCTGAAGATCAATTCTAACACGGATCTTCATGGGTTCCGAAAGGTATGAGGGATAAAGTAACATCTTTGTAATATTTTTACTACCAAGTGAACACTTCATTAAGACTGTGTATACATTCCATTTCATGTGCAATGAGGAAAAATATAGCCTTTTGGTCTCATCAAAGATCCAGTTACAGGTGAAACGTTTCATCTTTCATACAATGATATGTAGGGCTGTGTATTGGCAAATAGATTGTACTGTCATATACTTCAATGCAGGTATCCGTACTGACGCGAATTGTGTTATATTGGGAGCTAATGTGTTTAACATTGATCGACACTAATTGTACATGCAGATCTTTTATACATACCAATAATAGGCCCTTCTGATATCAGCAGCCTCATATTTAGGATTGACAGCAAGAGATCCTTTCCTTCCCTTTTATACAATTTATAGCGTGTAAAGTATGTCTGTTGTCGATTAATTTTACAGGGAATGTATCACTTGTGAATGAAAGTCTGGGTAGATAATTTCTTAAACAATGGAGATAATCACAAAATTGGTTATACTTTTATAACCAATAATCCTGTACTGTAATCCTGTAATATATTGCAATATGTATCATAAGAAATACGTATTATGGTATACCGATAACTGTGGTGTGTGGTCCTGTGCATGGAGCTCAGGTCACAAATCAGTTGAAGTTAAGCAACGTTGGGAGCGGAGAGTCCTTGGATGGGTGACCGTGTTTGGCACCTTGACTCTAGTTTCTAAGTTTCTAGAATTTCAGTCCTGCCCCACATGTGATACATGTGACCTCGCCTTAGGCAAGTGAGTTTCTTTAAAATTGCTCTGTTCACCCAGCAGAAACTGGGTACCCGGTGGGATAAGTCATGTGACTAGAACCTTCTACAGGCAGCTTGGGTTATCAAGGGTAATAATGAACTGTGACTTGTATGCGCTTAGAGCATGTCCCTGAGTGATGTGGATAAAGCGCTATAAAAGTACTCTTATACCGTGCAGTCCTTGTGTAGAATTCTGCAAAGTGGCTTACAGTCTGCTCATCAACACACAGGAATAAAGTACTGCAATTCATGTAATCAATCATGGTAATAAACGCAGGGGACTGACCTTGTGAGGACTGATCTCATGGAAGTCAAATACACAGAAATAACGCGGATTTGGTAATTAAAAAAACCCGTCTGCATCCTACTGTCTTGGTACAGCCCTATTATTCCCTCTGTGTTGAGAAGCATGGCCAGCATTGCCAATATATCACGTTCCGTCTGTACGTGCTCAGAATTCAATTCCTGTTAATAAGTGCAGGTGTTCGCTGTGACCTTTAAATCTTGCCAAAAGGCCCACGATTACTGTAAATTGCAACATGGAAATATGGGAAAAATCTATACTATTAGATCCCAAAACAGTACAGCACTGCTTAGCCTATCATTAAAGCGTGGTTGTTAAGACAAAATAGATAAATATACGTTCAACTTTCCTACTCTGATGACAAGAAGATGAGGTCTAGTGAGGCAGTCAACAAAATTTTCATTCACTGCGTAAATTTTACATTCATCATAAAACATTAGCGTTGCATTTTTTAACATTTATTTGCCTGTGGTTTCAGCAATTTGCGAGATTACATCCTGGTTATGGATAGATAAACAGCACCGAAATGTTCAGTGTAAAGAGCAAATTTGCATATTCCATTACAGAGTTATTGCCCTTTGTTCACAAACTGATGAAACGATCACTTTGCGTTGGCAGTTATTGTAATGTTCGAAAGATATTGGGGGAACATTAATTACTTTTCAATGTGTTTTTTATTGCCAAGCTGAATATTATTTGATTATATGATTTTTCTTTTTCGTTAATTCAGTGGATTTACTTAATATTTGTTAAAGAAATACTTATTATTCACTGTTAAGTTTTTTAATGTAAATGTCAGATCCCAATACGTAACAGACCCATCCACAACCAGTCTGTTTGCTATGATTTCACTTGCATCATCCTACAGGAATACTTTCACAAATAACAGTTTTGTGCAGGAGATAAACAAAAACACATTTACTATTGCAATGATATCCTTTCATAAAACAAATTGCACTCATTTTTTTACAATACATTGTAAATATTATAATTACAGATTCTTAAATATGCTGTTCAACTTATTTTTTTACATTTTTTCAAGAATATTTATTGAGACTAAATGTTATCAAACCATACATAAATGGAATATTCACATTGCAGATTTTGAAATTATCATTCAACTGCTGTCAAAGATGTACTTGCTGTACACTCTTGTCTAGTAACAGCACACTTGATCAGTTTCCGCCGAAGTGAGTGAGTGAGTTTAGTTTTACGCCGCACTCAGCAATATTCCAGCTATATGGCAGCGGTCTGTAAATAATAGAGTCTGGACCAGACAATCCAGTGATCAACAGCATGAGCATGGATCTGCGCAAGTGGGAACCGATGACATGTGTCAACCAAGCCAACAGGCCTAACCACCCGATCCCGTTAGTAGCCTCGTACGACAAGCATGACTTACTGAAGGTACATTCTAACCTGGACCTTCATGGGTCTTTACGATGAAGGTTGAGATAATACTATGTGTGTGTATTCCAGTGGTCTGAAAATAACTGAGTCTGGACAATCCAGTGATCGACAGCATGAGCATCGATCTATGCAGTTGGGATACAATGACATACAGGAACACATTATATATTGCATATATAATATTATATAATACCACCTATTATTTTCATATCCTGAGGCTGCCCACCCATTCTGGTACACAAGATTTGAGGGTCAATACGATGGGTATTCAGGATATGTGTTAAACAGATTAAATAGTCTAACTTCGAGAACATAGTAGACCCTTGAGGGATAATACATGACTTGAGAAGACAGTAGACCATTCAGGGTGATATATGAATTAAGAAGACAGTAGACCATGCGGGGTGATATATGAATTAAGAAGACAGCAGACCATGTGGGGTGATATATGAATTAAGAAGACAGCAGACCATTCAGGGCTGATATATGAATTAAGAAGACAGCCGACCATGGGGGCTGATATATGAATTAAGAAGACAGTAGACTATTCAGGGGTGATATGTGACTTGAGAAGACAGCAGACCATGTGGGATGATATGTGACTTGAGAAGACAGCAGACCATGTGGGGTGATATATGAATTAAGAAGGCAGCAGACCATGTGGGGTGATATATGAATTAAGAAGACAGCAGACCATGTGGGGTGATATATGAATTAAGAAGACAGCAGACCATTCAGGGCTGATATATGAATTAAGAAGACAGCAGACCATGCGGGGTGATATGTGAATTAAGAAAACAGTAGACTATTCAGGGGTGATATGTGACTTGAGAAGACAGCAGACCATGTGGGGTGATATATGAATTAAGAAGACAGTAGACCATGCGGGGTGATATATGAATTAAGAAGACAGCAGACCATGTGGGGTGATATGTGAATTAAGAAGACAGTAGACCATGCGGGGTGATATATGAATTAAGAAAACAGTAGACTATTCAGGGGTGATATGTGACTTGAGAAGACAGCAGACCATGTGGGGTGATATATGAATTAAGAAGGCAGCAGACCATCCGGGGTGATATATGAATTAAGAAGACAGTAGACCATGCGGGGTGATATATGAATTAAGAAGACAGCAGACCATGTGGGGTGATATGTGACTTGAGAAGACAATAGACCATGCGGGGTGATATGTGACTTGAAAAGACAGCAGACCATGTGGGGTGATATGTGACTTGAGAGGACAGCAGACCACGTGGGGTGATATGTGACTTAAGAAGACAGCAGACCATGCAGGGTGATATGTGACTTGAGAAGACAGCAGACTATGTGGGATGATATGTGACTTGAGAAGACAGCAGACCATGCAGGGTGATATGTGACTTGAGAAGACAGCAGACCATGGGGTGATATGTGACTTGAGAAGACAGCAGACCATGCAGGGTGATATGTGACTTGAGAAGACAGCAGACCATGTGGGGTGATATGTGACTTGAGAAGACAGCAGACCATGTGGGGTGATATGTGACTTGAAGAAGACAGCAGACCATGCAGGGTGATATGTGACTTGAGAAGACAGCAGACCATTCAGGGGTGATATGTGACTTGAGAAGACAGCAGACCATGCAGGGTGATATGTGACTTGAGAAGACAGCAGACCATGCAGGGGTGATATGTGACTTGAGAAGACAGCAGACCATGCGGGGTGATATGTGACTTGAGAAGACAGCAGACCATGCAGGGTGATATGTGACTTGAGAAGACAGCAGACCATGCGGGGTGATATATGACTTGAGAAGACAGCAGACCATGCAGGGTGATATATGACTTGAGAAGACAGCAGACCATGCAGGGTGATATGTGACTTGAGAAGACAGCAGACCATGCAGGGTGATATATGACTTGAGAAGACAGCAGACCATGCAGGGTGATATATGACTTGAGAAGACAGTAGACCATGCAGGGTGATATATGACTTGAGAAGACAGCAGACCATGCAGGGTGATATGTGACTTGAGAAGACAGCAGACCATGCAGGGTGATATATGACTTGAGAAGACAGCAGACCATGCGGGTGATATATGACTTGAGAAGACAGCAGACCATGCAGGGTGATATGTGACTTGAGAAGACAGCAGACCATGTGGGGTGATATGTGACTTGAGAAGACAGCAGACCATGTGGGGTGATATGTGACTTAAGAAGACAGCAGACCATGCGGGGTGATATGTGACTTGAGAAGACAGCAGACCATGCGGGGTGATGTGACTTGAGAAGACAGTAGACCATGCGGGGTGATATATGACTTGAGAAGACAGCAGACCATGCAGGGTGATATATGACTTGAGAAGACAGCAGACCATGCGGGGGTGATATATGACTTGAGAAGACAGCAGACCATGTGCGGGGTGATATGTGACTTGAAGACAGCAGACCATGTGGGGTGATATGTGACTTGAGAGGACAGCAGACCATGTGGGGTGATATGTGACTTGAGAAGACAGCAGACCATGCAGGGTGATATGTGACTTGAGAAGACAGTAGACCATGCAGGGTGATATATGACTTGAGAAGACAGCAGACCATGCAGGGTGATATGTGACTTGAGAGAAGACAGCAGACCATGCAGGGTGATATATGACTTGAGAAGACAGCAGACCATGCAGGGGTGATATATGACTTGAGAAGACAGCAGACCATGTGGGGTGATATGTGACTTGAGAAGACAGCAGACCATGTGGGGTGATATATGACTTGAGAAGACAGCAGACCATGTGGGCTGATATGTGACTTAAGAAGACAGCAGACCATGCGGGGTGATATGTGACTTGAGAAGACAGCAGACCATGTGGGGTGATATGTGACTTGAGAAGACAGTAGACCATGCGGGGTGATATATGACTTAAGAAGACAGCAGACCATGCAGGGTGATATATGACTTGAGAAGACAGCAGACCATGCGGGGTGATATATGACTTGAGAAGACAGCAGACCATGTGGGGTGATATGTGACTTGAGAAGACAGCAGACCATGTGGGGTGATATGTGACTTGAGAGGACAGCAGACCATGTGGGGTGATATGTGACTTGAGAAGACAGCAGACCATGCAGGGTGATATATGACTTGAGAAGACAGTAGACCATGCAGGGTGATATATGACTTGAGAAGACAGCAGACCATGCGGGGTGATATGTGACTTGAGAAGACAGCAGACCATGCAGGGTGATATATGACTTGAGAAGACAGCAGACCATGCGGGGTGATATATGACTTGAGAAGACAGCAGACCATGTGGGGTGATATGTGACTTGAGAAGACAGCAGACCATGTGGGGTGATATGTGACTTGAGAAGACAGCAGACCATGTGGGGTGATATGTGACTTAACAAGACAGCAGACCATGCGGGGTGATATGTGACTTGAGAAGACAGCAGACCATGTGGGGTGATATGTGACTTGAGAAGACAGTAGACCATGCGGGGTGATATATGACTTAAGAAGACAGCAGACCATGCGGGGTTATATATGACTTAAGAAGACAGCAGACCATGCAGGGTGATGTATGACTTGAGAAGACAGTAGACCATGCAGGGTGATATATGACTTGAGAAGACAGTAGACCATGAGGGGGTGATATACGACATGAGCAGACCATGGAGGGCTGGTTCATTGCATTGAGAACACCATACAGGCTGCACTCTCACAATCAATTTCCAATGATACTTTACCAAATACAAATTTGTAAGAAATTGGCTATTTTGTAGTTGTGGAGAGAAACAACCGACATCAAAGGGACCTGATCAGCAATGTGTTATTTGTTGATTGACCTGATATCGATGAACGAGAACTGTCTCCAACAAAGATAAATGGAATCTTGATCATAAAAAGGACAAAACTTGTAAAAAATCCATTTGGTTCTCAATTTATGTATATAAATGAGTTTTTAAGATGAAAATCATTTTATTGATTTCTAGTTTCCACTCCCTCTTTATTCTCCTCCCAAAACACTATTACATTATTCTGAATATTAAAGCCTCTGCACTGTTTTCCCAGGACATTCATTCATGTAGGTTTATATTGCATGATTGCCTTAAATCTCTACACTGTAGGCATATTTTGATGGAAATATTTTTTTAAACTTTCCATGGCATGCAAACCTGTGCTTAGCTTTTGAAATGGTAAAATGCACTCAACAAATTAAACACTGCAAAATTATAGGTATGGATATTTATTTTCCAAATTACTGTTTGATGTAGCTTATTATTTCTGACTTAAGTACATAATCAACACAACCAGTTGTCAGTTTATACTTTAATTCATATTGTCCTATTTATTGTTCAAACTGGATTGACTTGAGATACAATTGCTGTCATTTTCCTTGACTAGCTAAATGATATAATAGGAGAGGGAGAGTGAGTGAGTTTAGTTTTACACCGCTTTTAGCAATACTGGGGCAATATCACGGCGGGGGACACCAGAAATGGACTTCACACATTGTACCCATGTGGGGAATCGAACCCTGGTCTTCGGCGTGATGAGTCTCTCGCGGCACATGCTGCCATTGAGCCAGTTTATAGTAAAATATATACACAACATTAAAGGGATACTTGGCTTCGAGAATATGGCAGTCCAGCCAATTTGATTCACATCATGCAATACCCACTATTCCTGTAAACTAATAATTCTGTATCATGTATGTCAATCTTACAATTAATGATTACCCTATTTAAATCATACATGTATAAAAAAAAATATACATTAAGAAAAATGAGTTTTGTTTATTATATAGCATAATTGATGAAATTCTAAAAAATATATAGAACACTTTGTAATAGCCTTTAAATAAATTTATGATGTACATTGCGTTGCTTTGCTTTGTAAATATTGTTTAATTAATGGAGATAAAGAAAGATCAAACAGACTTGTGTTTTATGGGTGTGCAAGGGCAAGAGTACCTTCTTATAACAGCATAGCATTAATTTCCACTGCAGCAGAGAAAATTGAGCTAAGAAAGCTTTTTTATTTTCAAATGTTGGAATGAAACTTCAGAGCAGGCAGGATATGTGAACACACAAAAAGCATGGACAGCCTTACCAGGTGAGTGGTGAGTGAGTGAGTGATTTAGTGAGTGAGTGATTTAGTGAGTGAGTGAAGTTTTACGCCGCTCTTGGCAACATTCCAGCAATTTCGTAAAAGGGGACACCAGAAAAGGGACTTAAAACATTGTACCCATGTGTGGAATCAAACCTGGATCTTCAGCATGATGAGCGGACACTTTAACCATTAGGCTACCCCACCACCACCCCTTACACAGAGACTGCAGTGTCACACAGGAATCACACTTTAACATCTGTTACCAGGCTGAACATGGGCACTATATCAGACAGCAAACAGTCCCCCTTTAAGACGTGGATCACTGCCATGTGAAGCTTCTGTTAAGGATCCAGCAGGCAATTGGGAATTTAATGAGCAAGAAGATTCTCATGAAGAATGATCAGATGTCTAGACTCTTGCATAATGAAAGAAATCTACATTTTAACCTGCATCTGTTCCACTGGTTGAAATTGAAATATGATAATAATCATTATATTCACATACAATAACAAGCTCATTTTATTCTATACCTCTTCACAATCAATAACTAGGAAAGAAATATGATGTCTCTTGATAGTTCAAGTCTTACGTTTCTCTTGCTAATCAGATTGGTGAGTTACAGTGTAATTAAAACTTGATACTTTACCAGGGAATGCCTCAAGTCTTATACAGAAACTTTGTGTTTAAATATTTATGGAAATTTTACGTTTTTGGAAGAGAAATACAATTTTTCTTAACCTTCTTCAAAGAGATGCAATGATATTTTAATGAGAGTAACCAGCAGGAAAAATATCAAGGTCTTCAGCAGACTTCAACCAGTGTAGCAAATTGGTAGAAATATCTTGTTACAAAAGATGTCACTAAATCTGCTGACAAGATACCAAAGTCTTGTTTCAGCAGACTTCAACCAGTGTAGCAAGTTGGTAGAAATATCTTGTTACAAAAGATGTCACTCAATCTGCTGACAAGATACCAAAGTCTTGTTTCAGCAGACTTCAACCAGTGTAGCAAGTTGGTAGAAATATCTTGTTACAAAAGATGTCACTAAATCTGCTGACAAGATACCAAAGTCAGTGTAGTTTCAGCAGACTTCAACCAGTGTCAGCAGCAAGTTGGTGGTAAATATCTTGTTACAAAAGATGTCAATAAATCTGCTGACAAGATACCAAAGTCTTGTTTCAGCAGACTTCAACCAGTGTAGCAAGTTGGTAGCAATACCTTGTTACAAAAGATGTCACTAAATCTGCTGACAAGATACCAAAGTCTTGTTTCAGCAGACTTCAACCAGTGTAGCAAGTTGGTAGAAATATCTTGTTACAAAAGATGTCACTAAATCTGCTGACAAGATACCAAAGTCTTGTTTCAGCAAACTTCAACCAGTGTAGCAAGTTGGAAGCAGTATCTTGTTACAAAAGATGTCACTAAATCTGCTGACAAGATACCAAAGTCTTGTTTCAGCAAACTTTATCCAGTGTAGCAAGTTGGAAGCAGTATCTTGTCACAAAAGATGTCACTAAATCTGCTGACAAGATACCAGTCTTGTTTCAGCAAACTTCAACCAGTGTAGCAAGTTGGAAGCAGTATCTTGTTACAAAAGATGTCACTAAATCTGCTGACAAGATACCAAAGTCTTGTTTCAGCAAACTTTATCCAGTGTAGCAAGTTGGAAGCAGTATCTTGTTACAAAAGATGTCACTAAATCTGCTGATAAGATACCAAAGTCTCATTTCAGCAGACTTTATTCAGTGCAGCAGGTTAGTAGAAATATCTTGTTCATGTTCAAGGCCCAAAAAACAATTTTAAGGCCCTATATAGAAACACATTTAAACATACGCAGTTGAAGAATGAGGGACCGACCATTGAAGGGAAATAACTGAGCCACTTCGCCTTGAAGGCAAAGTTTTGCCTCGCAACAGAGATATATTGACACACATTATCTTTGCAAGGTATTTTCTATGTAACAGTAAATCTGTAAATAACTTGACAAGTTTATGTAGGGTCTTTTAAGAATAAAACATGTTAGTTTTTTAAAAGCTGTGTAAATAATGAAGAAATAACCTTTCTGCATGCCTAATAGAGAGTTTGTTTGCTATTTTGTTGTTTTTAATGCCACACTCAATAATATTCCAGCTTTCAATAGCTATTTAAGATTTATCTAATATACTGGATAAAATAAGTTAGGGATATTGGTATTTTCATGATTTATATTTTATCAGTGTGTCAATGAATAAATAGATCATTATTCATAATTTCAAATTTACATATATCCCTTACTATTATTGTCCAGTATATATAATACAGTGTGGACCAGACAATCTAGTGATTGAAGTTAAGAGTGGGCTACAATGACATCAACGAAATCATTGTTCCTGATCACCTCATCCTTGTGAACTGCCTCTGAGGTGTAGAGGTTAGATCGTCTGCTTCCTAGAGTGGAAGGTCGCAAGTTCAATTCTCGGCTGCATCACACCAAAAGACGTTAAAATATGGTACTTGTTGGTCCCTGCCTGGCGCTCGGCTTTAATCACTACAAAAATGACTTGGTTTCCTGAAATCTGGAAACCATCCGTATACTGGGTAAATGGGGAATCCAGTTGGTTTCCATTCACTGAAACTGAGTAACTGAGTTTCCAACTAGATTCCATTTTGGATTCTTTGATTTTTGCATTTCAGTAAATGGAAACCAACAAGAAACTAAGGTTATAGGTTTCTTGTTGGTTTCCATTCCTGGAATTTGCAATTGAAGGTTTCACGAAATGGAAACCAACATAAAACCAGAAAATGTTGTTTCATGTTGGTTTCCTGTGCACTGTTTTAAACTGAGTAACTTAAAATTTGCAAGTATTTGGCATGAAGTTGACCATCCTGGCATCCAGTTGGTATCCATTCATTGAAACTGGGTAACCTAGTTTCCTAATAGAATCCATAATGGATACTGTAAACTTATAGTTCCGGTAATGGAAACCAAGAAGAAACTATGGTCATGTGTATACTGTTGGTTTCCATTCCCGAAACTTAGTTTCCAAGATTAACTACTTTCATATCATATTACATTATCAGTAATTGCGTAGAATAATTATGAGGTCTTCAAATTCATGATGAATATGCCTGGGGAAGGAACAGCAGCTTTACATTTGAAAGAGTACGTAATGTGTAAGATTGCTTAGATGAACAAAAAGAAAGGTTACCCCAAATAGTTGTTAACGCATTGGTCAACTTTATATTTACCTGTTTTTGTTGAACCAAGATGTTGAGTGTGTGGAAAGAACTGATATTGTGGGACACCAAATCACTATACTGTTATAATTTTGATTTATATGACACATGAAGTGTTTCACTTGTGTTAGACAATAACTGTGAAGTCTGACAAGCTTAGATGAACAATCCTCAGTTATCAAATTTTATCATTTATTACAATCTTAATTGTTATTAAATACCAATTATTTATCGTCATTTCATATCATGGGGAATTTTGAAAATCTAAATAGATGGATGATATTCTACGATGAGTAACAATTTTCACTGTAGTAATGAAAATGCTTAAACGTCAAAAAGTGAAAATTGAGGGAAAACTCGGTTTAATTGTTTTTGCTTTAGAATGTGAAAGAGTATAAGCATTTAGGAAGTTTAGTATAATGTAATTCAAACAATTGTCAATCCGGTACATACATTACGGATTTCTCAATAACTAGAATATCAGGAAATTGTACTATGAACTGAGGTTGTGAGTAATGTTTACCATTAATAGCATTTAAAGATAGTATAAGCTTTGACAGTGAGTTCAAGTACTCAAACAATCAGTGTCAAGTCATTTGTATGTCGGGGGTCTGTGTGTCGGCTTCCGTGGAGTTGTCTCGTCTTAACGGGCACCTATTATCAAAATTGAATTGCTGTAGTGAGTCGGTAATCCGTGGGCACGCGCGAACTCGTGACATTTTATAAAAGCAATGTTTTTATGTACTGAAGTGGTCATTTTCGTCTTTTATGTCTTGAAATCACAACCAAATTGGGTCAGATAATGTTTTCATACCTGCCAATCGAAAAGGGATTAGGTATTTGTTATTACCCACAATGCCCCTACACAAAATTGCCGCCATTTTGTCACTTGAACTCATGAGAAGTTGTTTTGAAAGTGGGCCAAAGTGTCTCCAGTTTTTAACACAACAAGGAATCCAGCACAATGAATTATTCCTTCGCTTGTCCATGTTATCTGAATCAAGAAAATGGCAATGCGAGTTACACTAGAAGCTTTTGAGGTTCGGGTACGTAAAAACTTGAAAAAAGGAGCAGTCGTTGATCGCAGAGGGAGAAAGGGAACATTCCACGACCATGTCAGGTACAGTGTAAATTTCTTGAATTAAGCAATAGCTCATGTTATGTGTAACGCTTAATGTACATAAGTAGCTAGGACAATAAATATGAATTTAAAGTTATAGACTTGATGGAACTCGATAAGCAATTGAGTGTCGAAATGTTGGCAAGAGATATGGCTTCCTTTACTTAGTCAACTCAAGAACTCGATTGTGATTTGGATCAGGTAACATACGACTAAATGGTTCATTATCGTAATGTATGAAATATTGTCTTTGCAAGAACAATATGAACCACAAATATATCCAGCAATGTCACGACTCAAGACAACTTCCAAACGTATTTAGAAGTATTTGAATATTATTGCAAGAAATCCAATGATTGGAAGTTCTATTTTAAAGTTTGTTATTGAAAATTGCTTTTGATATATGTACCACTGAAAACAATTCAGTGGGGGATAGTGAGTCATTTTGCAATTATAGGAATTCTCTGACCAGATTTGGTGCATGGTTAGAGTGAAGTTTCAAAATTCTTTGTCTAGTTATTAGAGTTACAAGACAGCCTATGACAAAACAAAATCGACAATATTTTTCAGCCAACTTTTAACACTGTTTAAGACGATATTTATCATGATACTATAATGCTGTTGAGTGGATAAATTGTCAACGTAATATTTTGGGAAACTGTTTTTTAAAAGGTTTTTAAGTCAGTATAGGATAGATTACTGATCTATGAGGAAATTTAAGTTAATCATCTGATGTAAACAATTTTACACTTAGAATGTCAAGATATTTAACTCTGAATGAAGAGATGTGGATTTTGTTAGATCCACAAAAGAAGTTTGCAAAGAAAGTTGGATATATAGAACGTTTAATAGGATATGTTGGGGATACATTGATGTACATTGTCAACCTAAAATTATATGAACTTGTTAATTTTGCTTCTTTTGATATTAGCATATCTACACCTTGCAAATTGATATTTATTCTTCTATTTTCATGCCTTATTGTTATCAAGAGTACAATATCACTTAGAAAGTTCCTGATTTTCATCTTAATTTCTATATTTCCAGCATTCCATTGGGGCAGTGTTGGAAAAACTGAAGATGACTAACTGATATTTACCTGCAACAGGTATGTGTAATCCAAACCCTTCAGTAAATGAAGTACATAAAATTATCCAAATAATGTAAATCCTATGAATCAAAAATACATAAAAATTACACAACCACTATTTTCGTAACTTCCAACTGGAAATATTTTCCACTTATACACATCTCCTTTCAGAAGCAGTTTGGCGGTTTTGGACGAACAAGAGGGTTCGTTCACCTAGAAGACAAAGAAGTGGGAAAGCAGAGGTCTTTGTCCGCAAAGAACAAAAGATTCAGATGTATAAGTAAATTCTAACCGTTCTCAATTCTAATCTTACACAGGTTAAAATTTAAGGAAAACCTTATTTGAAAAAAAATCAAGTTTTTCTTGAAAATGTACACTGATATTCCAAAGAACTTTCAAAATAAACACTGTTTAATACGTGCAATGTATAATTAGAAATATGCAGCTAAAAGAGTTTTAAATAGTACATAGTAAAGCGCCAATGTACATTATGTTTTGGTCTGGACATATTTCACCTTGCACAGATCAATTAACAATTTATTAACAATACCCCACTAAATAGTAGCTGCAAACACATTGTCAATAGCAGTATGAGATATTAGTTATGGAGGTCCGCCTATGACCCCATTCAATTTCTTGTCTGCCAGAATGACCCCACATTATTTTTTTTAAAACCCAAATATTTCTTTTCACATTATTTTCAGAATAATGGATAATTCGTAGTTCTATACATATAATATCAAAGCATAACGCATGTAACATTCAGAAAATAAGTTATAGCTTTCACATGAGAATTCCTCGGAGATATAGGCAATGATAGCATGAATTTAGTGTGCATTCCTAAGAAATGTTATTAATTCAATGTCAATGTTTTCTAGATAAGTCACAACTGTTATTTAGTGAAAGAAAATCTTTTTTGTCAGTCATCAAATGTCCAACCCAAGCTAAGGAAATACGTCCTTCTCTCGCTTGTCTCTCTACTCATTAAGTTCTTCTGCGATTGAAACTTTTGCCACTTTTCAGGTCAAATGATCAGTTTTGATTTATTGAACTTCGTGCTTATTGGACAGTGGTTACAGTTTATTTTTCCTCAAGCTTAAGGAACATTGGACAGTTTTCCTTTCTCCAGCTAGCGATATTGTTAACGAATGCTTGCTTGTACTGATTGTTTATTGTTTTCTAACTTTCAGAAGCTGGACAACGATTGACTGGCTGGAGAAGAAACAGAAAGTTATTCCTCTCTTGGGGAAAGAGTTAACATTTCTCAAATTGGACAACCAAATAATATGGATTCATCTACATTGATGAGTTTAAGAAAACATCCCATACACACTGCTATTTATTCCCTTATTGCTTTTTATTATTTATGCATTTTGAAAATTCAGTTTTTATTAATGTGAACATTCCAAATATCAGTTGTTTATCAGCAAATTGTTGAATGTAAATAAACCTATCATGACTTTGTGTTTTATTCTGTTATTTGTCATCCTGACGGTTTTACCATTGTGCAATTGTATAAAATACCTGATTTGGTATGTGTGTTGCATGAAACACAACCTCTTTTCTGGAGGAGCGGGTAATGGGCCAGCACAACAGATTCAGTTTCATGGAAACCAGGTTATAAGCTGGGAGCTAGGTTGGAAACAACAATAAACTAAGCACCAGCAGGAGCCTCCATGACGAGTGGGCAAATCCCGACATGGATACTATCCAGATACTGGTGCAAAATGTAGTTTCAGTTTTAATGGAAACTAGCTTATAACTTGGAAACTAGGTTGAAACCTACAACTAACTAAAACATGTAAACCAGGTTGAAACCTACAACAAACTAAAACATGGAAACCAGGTTGAAACCTACAACAAACTAAAACATGGAAACCAGGTTGAAACCTACAATAAACGGAAACATGGAAACCAGGTTGAAACCTACAAAAAACGAAAACATGGAAACCAGGTTGAAACCTACAATAAACGAAAACATGGAAACCAGGTTGAAACCTACAATAAACGAAAAAACGGAAACCAGGTTGAAACCTACAATAAACGAAAAAAACGGAAACCAGCTGGATCTGGCTTTGAGGAGTGGGTAATGAAACGCACTGGAAACCAGCCGGAAATGGTGCAAAATTCAGTTTCAGTTTTCATGGAAACCACAATGAAACTATAGGAAACTACATGGAAACCAACTGGAAATGGTGGTTTCTATGTCGTTTCTTCTCAGTTTCAGTGTTCCGGAAACCAACTTATTTTTGTAGTGTATACATTGATAAATGTGTTATTAGTTCATACTTTACTTCTAAAAATCAAAATGTAAAAGAAAAAGAATTCCTACCTGCCTACCCTAAATTTTAAAGAGGTGTAATCAGAACCACAACATTTTTTTTATTTGGCAAGTACAACGTTAAACCCCATTTCACCTCACCATGCATGCAGTCGCCTCTGACGAGCGTGGGTTCCTGAAGACCCTCACCAATAACAGGGCCACATGTCCTGTTACGACCAATACAGAACCATTATGATAGCAGTTTCAATATACGACTGAATCAAGACTGACTAGACAGAGATCTTCCTACAGACACACTCACTCATACAGAGCTGTGATATACGAGAGCAAACACTACATATAACACAGACCAAGCAGAAACACCAGGGAAACATTCAACTAAACACGCCCGGTCTACAACGCACAGTGACAGAAATAACAGGCTTTACACACAGAGATGGATGTCCCCCCAGCCAGGAGATAGCCATGCACACGTCTATTGATAAGTATATCACATAAGCGGACAGTATAATAACACCCGCACTCTGTAACCTTGGTAGTTTTCTTCCGAAGTCGCTACGGCCATTATACAAGGATCAATGGTGCTCACGTTCGTCTACCACTAGCTACAGTTAGCACCATAATGTGTCTACCGCAAGCTTTATGCTGACGGATATTCTGACGGATGCTCCGTCAACCTTCAAACGCTCATGACTTTCTAATAAACTTATATTTGATAAATGAGCTTGGTACTCAATAACTGTCTACTCTTCATGAAGATAGGCAGCTGTATTTAGAAAGAAAATGAATTGTATGATAAATTCACCATCATTCCAAGACGTAATTTTATCAAAGGCCAACATAGCTGGTTCTTATTATATTCACACATTATATGGAGAAATATCCGCCAATGTTCCTTTAAGCTGCTATTACACTACCACCTCATTATAAAACACTATTTGATACGAGGTGTTATCTCATCATTGATCTATCCCATTAAAGTCTTCTCATCTACAGTGTATTCTATGTCCACTCTTTGCAACAATGTGTATTCACATACTCCACAATACATAGAGATCATGCTTCCCGAATTGTGCATTATAATGAAGGGGCACCTTGCAAGAAAGCTTCCTGGATCTTGCTGTCTCTCTGAGATTCATTCAATTTCCTGAGCTTTGGCAGTTTCCTGATGTGAGCAGATAGACCATCATTGATCTGAACTAGGAGAGTTTCACGACCTATAAGTCATCAGCGATGATCATCTCACAACCCATTGTAACCTATAGATCCAGGCTCTGTGTGAGCCTGAAAATTTCATTACCTGCTTGATAATAATATGATCCAGATTCCAATCATTTCTTGTGCTGGCTGATTACAGGTCAGTAAGAAGACATTGCCGGTCTTCATGGCAGTCGGAGTCAGGAGACGGGACAACTACATCGATGGTAGGGTGCTAGGGGTGAAATGGTACGTTCTTTCCACGGTGCGGTATGTATTACGGTACAAGGCCTCCGTTTCGGTCCGTTCGGTTCGGTCTGTTTCGGTTTAGTATATATGTGATATGATCATAATGCAGAAAATTGACAAGAGACAAACCTTACATTGTTTAATAACATGGGAAAAAATAACAATAATCTTCGTTATTTTGAATGAACAAAACTGTCATGTTATGACTGGATAGAAATGATGGTACAAAAACCAAATTTGGGATTACACCGAAGGCAAAACACAGATGCTATACAAATACCACGGTAAACCGTTTCACTCCTATAGGGTACAGTCACTACTTAACAAGGACCGAGCCTATTCAGATCATGTTTGGAACAAAATCGTAGGCCTCATTCAAATGGAGACTATATACTTATGTCAGTAAATTTACAGGGTACAGTCAACTGGTTAACAAGGATCAAGCCTTTTCTAGTCACTTTTAGTGAGTGAGTGAGTTTAGTTTTACGCCGCATTCAGCAATATTCCAGCTATATAGTCACCTTTAGAACAAAATTGTAGGCCTCATTCAAATGGACAATATATACTTATGTCAGTAAATTTACTCACAGAGTATATAATTTTATTACCCACGTGGTCAACGTATGGGTAGTTGCATATTAATCTCGTACGTCACACGAGTGTCGTATCGCGTTGACCTGTGTCGTAACGACTTGACCTGAAATTCTAACGATTTGATTGGATAACCGATGACCTCTCAATAAGGTCACATTCTGACGTAACTATTTTTTCATTCATAACAAACACGTGAATTCATTCATTCTACAACTTAAATGCATTGTGGGAATGTAAACATTGCGAACGTTGCCGTGTCGCTGTTTAATTGTGAGTCGAACTGAGACATTATATCCGTCGAAAAACATAAGCGCCAATGTTTCCACCAGTGATGTTAGCGAATGAAGCAACTGGAAACCAAGAAGCGAGGTGCAGCGGAGTAGTTTACTGTAGCAGGAGGCTGTGCGGCGATGACAACTGACATGCATCGTGGCGTCGGTTACCATGGCAGTGGCGTCATTACAGTGTGGCGTCATGCAAATATTGTACTACAGTACAAAACTCTTCCGCCAACCTCTTTATGAAACCGGTTTTGGTTTGAAACCAAAAACATAACAAAAATACGCTATTTTGTCAATTTAAATGCATGTAAGGCGTGGGTAATAAATAAAATACCACACTCGGTCTCATTACATCACGAATTATCTGAAACTCATGACCTTCCTATGTTATCTGACCTGCGCTTTCGCTCGGTCAGATACCATAGGAAGGACACTAACCTCGTATATTCTCTATATCACGACCAAAAGCATATCTACACTGTGTCTACAAGATGTTCACTTTACCATGCAATAATAATGTAGGATGTTTAATCACTTGAGACAATGTTGCTGAGTATGGAATAAGTGACTGGATCGTCAGGAAATGGGTATGTAGAGGTGAGAATTACTATGGCATTGATGGAACGAAATTGTCAAAATGAAAAGAAAATGACAAAATATTTTGGATGTCAACTTCTTCTTTATTGTATACACGTTTCTGGGCTATTCCTTGCCCCTTAGTTAGGTGAATCTTCCTCTAACCATGTGTTCCTGCAAAGGTCTTAACAAGGAATCCTTTAGAGTTTGATCATAAAGTGGTCCTCTGCAGAATATGGAACTTTAGGCAACCCGTTCAGTGTTTGAGTCTCGAACAGTATACACATGCATACATGATGTCTGCAATGCAATCACAGAAAGCAAAGTATGTGAAATTTCCAAAGGATAAAGATTTGAACTTTGTCATTGATGGCTTCTAAGAAACTGGGGATTCCTCAGATGTGCAGGAGCAATTTATGGAACCAATATACCCACAATAGGATTCCTCAGATGTGCAGGTGCAATTTATGGCAGGGTTCACAGTGAACCCATATACCCACAATAGCACCATCCTTGGCTCACAGTGACTACCTGAGTGGCAGGGTTCACAGTGACTACCTGAGTGGCAGGGTTCACAGTGACTACCTGAGTGGCAGGGTTCACAGTGACTGCCTGAGTGGCAGGGTTCACGGTGACTACCTGAGTGGAAGGGTTCACGGTGACTACCTGGCAGGGAGTGACTACCTGAGTTCACAGTGACTACCTGAGTGGCAGGGTTCACAGTGACTGCAGTGGCAGGGTTCACAGTGACTACCTGAGTGGCAGGGTTCACGGTGACTACCTGAGTGGCAGGGTTCACAGTGACTACCTGAGTGGCAGGGTTCACAGTGACTACCTGAGTGGCAGGGTTCACAGTGACTACCTGAGTGGCAGGGTTCACGGTGACTACCTGAGTGGCAGGGTTCACGGTGACTACCTGAGTGTTCACGGTGACTACCTGAGTGGCAGGGTGTGGTACTCCAAATCATTGATGCAAGTTAAAACGGGTTTGGGTAGTCTGTCTCACAGTCCCTGAACCACATTATTTTCCCTACAGCCTAGCCTTCCCTGTAGTGCTAAAGCCCTAAACGAAGCAAGTCTAGATTTCCCCAGGTTCTGAATCTCTGGTCTCCCTAGGGCTCCTTTTCAATTTAAATACCGTAGGCTTGTTTGTTACTATCAAAATTATATATATTCAGAGACTAAGTCTTAGTCTAGGGCTTGGGCAGCTTATCACTGTACTACATGGGGAGACAAAGCAGTTGAGAAACCTAGACAAGGAAGTATAAAAGCCAGCTGTATAGGTTCCACTACTCTAAATCAGTATCACATGCTCCCTGCGCGAGACCCGTATGTAAACAAGTCAAGAGAGACAGAGACATGTGACAGCTGTGATTGGATGAAATAGTGTAAGATGTTTGTTTTTTAAAAGCACATCCAACCAGTAATTAAAACTGACCACAATTTTAAGCATTTAGTGCTGTCATTTTTATCACCATCACTTATGCTTATTGTGTGTACAGATATTTTCCATGAGGTGACATTACAATGCGGCATTTTGGGTTGATGTGAATATCTTCTGCAGCTTAAAGCAGGCGGACAAGTTGGCCAGATATTGTGTTTTATGGTAGTTTATAAGGCCAGAGTGTACCCATGTGTAGAAACACGGAACGACTGTTGATAGCCTGTCTATTTTTTTTTAAATTATAAGGTTACTATAGAAGTCTATGGGAAAACATTTGGTGGTGTGTAACCTGTAGTTGCTGCTGTAGCAGCAGGTGACCCTCTGAAGCTATTGCTATTGGAACCATATACACATATTACCATATTATCTTTTCGATGTTAATTTTGAACTCTTCAGCCTCTGTAACTACCTGTGTCATTCTGCATTACATATGTGAAACATGTCAAGAAAACTACATGACAGGCAGTTTATGAAGATGAATAAGAAGAGAAGTTGATGATGAAGCTGTTTCGTGCTCCTTAGAAACAGAGATGATATATCAAAATACTTTTCAACTGTTTGAACTTGTAATATTTGGATACTTAACAGTTATGCAGTTTTCATAATCAAGGGAAAATAGTTTTGAAGCAATTTCATTCATAGGATCAGTTATTTCATCAGTGCTTATTTGGATTCTGTGTAGGCATGTTCTTGTGTATTTACAATTGCTCAATTTTTTCTAGCATAACTGATATATACCAATTCGTCTGGTGGTAAAGGACCTTGGTGTCTTGAGATAAAGGGCCCCATTGCCTGGTGGTAAAGGGTCCCTTTGTCTGGTGGTAAAGGACATTGGTGTCTTGAGATAAAGGGCCCTATTGTCTGGTGGCAAAGGACCTTGGTGTCTTAAGATAAAGGGACCCATTGCCTGGTGAAGGACCTTGGTGTCTTGAGATAAAGGGCCCCATTGTCTGGTGGTAAAAGACCTTGGTGTCTTGAGATAAAGGGACGCATTATATGGTGGCAAAAGACCTTGATGTCTTGAGATAAAGGGACCCATTATATTGTCTGGTGGTCTGATGTCTTGAGATAAAGGGCCCCATTGTCTGGTGGTAAAAGACCTTGGTGTCTTGAGATAAAGGGACGCATTATATGGTGGCAAAAGACCTTGGTGTCTTGAGATAAAGGGACCCATTGTCTGGTGGTAAAAGACCTTGATGTCTTGAGATAAAGGAACCCATTGTCTGGTGGTAAAGGACTTTGGTGTCTTGAGATAAAGGGCCCTATTGTCTGGTGGTAAAGGTCCCTGGTGTCTTGAGATAAAGGGCCCCATTGTCTGGTGGTAAAGCACCTTGGTGTCTTGAGATAAAGGACCCCATTGTCTGGTGGTAAAGGTCCCTGGTGTCTTGAGATAAAGGGCCCCATTGTCTGGTGGTAAAGGTCCCTGGTGTCCTGAGATAAAGGGCCCCATTGTCTGGTGGTAAAGAACCTTCGTATCTTGAGATAAAGGGCTCAATTGCCTGTTGGTAAAGGACTGGTGACTAAAGATAATGGGCCCCATTGTCTGGTGGTAAAGAACCTTGGTGGCTTGAGATAAAGAACCCAATTGTCTAGTGGTGAAGGACCTAAGTGTCTTGAGAAAAAGGAACCTGTTGTCTGGATGAAAGCCCCCTGGTGTCTGGTGGTGATCCTGGTGTCTGGGGGTTGAGCATCCTAGAGTCTAGGTAAAGGACACTGACCCCTAACAGTTGTAAAGGGTTAAAACTCTTGCAAATTACTGCTCAAATTTTTGCCTCATGCCTTATTCCTGAAGATCACAAGAGCTGAAACTACCAGACCACTGCTGTGAGCATCTGCTATTTGCCAAAGCACCAACACTTCATGAGCATCTCATATGGGCAATATTGTCCATAACGCTTAGACAAAGTGGCCAGATGATGGGCTGCACATCATGTTATAATCTCAAATATAGACTATGGTTCAGGCAAACTACAATAATTTTACATCTGAAAAGCTTTTAATAATTCATAAATACATATTATCACATACTCTGATAATTATGAGCTTAACATGAAATCCTGATTCTCGTTCAGTCTTCTATTGGTTTCCTTTCATCGGAGGTCATAAAACACAAGATACTATTACTGGTAAACTAATGATTACTTAAAATAGAAATGAATTCACAGTGCATGTAAAGAAGTAAAGGACCTATTTGAGTTGGTGGTGTAATTTCCCACGGGTTTGCACTCTACTAAAGTGTCCATTGTAAGAGTAATTTGAAGGTGTCAGGATCTCAGATCAAACTCAAGTAGCTTCCATAGTACTGGGAGAAATGTTCCAGGCGATCGCCTCACAGACAGGAATATAGCTGCCCAGCTTCGATCACCTCATCACTGAGATCATGTAACTGGCATCTCATGGGGCGCCAACCTTAACACAATTACACCAACACAGCAATGAGACCACGCAGGCCCTTGAGGAAGGTACGGTCTGGCGAGTTTGTGATCTAGCTCGAATACCGATAATGATATATTCTACTGCACAGCGATTTATTCTCTAATCGTTGTAATGGTCAAGCAAGGAAGAGAGGTTTCCTGATGACAAGTCTGGGTCACGTTGAAGCAGTAGTGAGGAAAACATTATTTCACTGATGGATCAGTTGTTCGTGTGATCAGATATATGAACCACCAGGCCGTAAATACATTACAGGACATCCTACATCCTCCACAGACACCACGCGGAAGTCGGCAACCCACAGGAATCAAAATTTGGAAGGAATCCAACCAGCCCCAGATTGCAACGTTATTTACAAATACAGAATAGATTGTCACATATTCAGTACAGGTTGAGTTTTAAATTTTAGTTGTAATTTATTCTTTTAAATTTAATTAAGTACAAAAATATGAAACACCATTGTACCATTGATGGCAAGATCAGAAGCAGGCTATGGAACGAGGATTGATTCAATTATAATTGTACAGCAATAGATGAGTGAGACGGAGAAATGGTGAACATGTAATATCAGTGGTCTGTTGAATGGATGAGAGAGTGAGATTCGGAAATAGTGAACATGTAATATTAGTGGTCTGTTGAATGGATGAGAGAGTGAGATTCGGAAATAGTGAACATGTAATATCAGTGGTCTGTTGAATGGATGAGAGAGTGAAATAGTGAACATGTAATATCAGTGGTCTGTTGAATGGAAGAGAGAGTGAAATAGTGAACATGTTATATCAGTGGTCTGTTGAATGGATGAGAGAGTGAGATTGGGAAATAGTGAACATGTAATGTCTGTTGAAGTGGTCTGTTGAATGGATGAGAGTGAAATATGACATGTAATATCAGTTGAATGGATGAGAGAGTGAATTGAGAATGTGAACAATGGGAGTGGTCTGTTGAAGAGATGAGTGAAATTGGGAAATAGTGAACATGTTATATCAGTGGTCTGTTGAATGGATGAGAAATTTGAAGGAATAGTGAACATGTAGATTGTCACATATCAGTGGTCTGTTGAATGGATGAGAGTGAAAAATTGGGAAATAGTGAACATGTTATATCAGTGGTCTGTTGAATGGATGAGTGAGAGTTGGGAAATAGTGAACATGTAATATCAGTGGTCTGTTGAATGGATGAGAGAGTGAGATTGGGAAATAGTGAACATGTTATATCAGTGGTCTGTTGAATGGATGAGAGAGTGAGATTGAAATAGTGAACATGTAATATCAGTGGTCTGTTGAATGGATGAGAGAGTGAGATTGGGAAATAGTGAACATGTTATATCAGTGGTCTGTTGAATGGATGAGAGATTGGGAAATAGTGAACATGTTATATCAGTGGTCTGTTGAATGGATGAGAGAGTGAAATTGGGAAATAGTGAACATGTTATATCAGTGGTCTGTTGAATGGATGAGAGAGTGAAATAGTGAACATGTAATATCAGTGGTCTGTTGAATGGATGAGAGAGTGAAATTGTGGAAAATGATTGGGAAATAGTGAACATGTTATATCAGTGGTCTGTTGAATGGATGAGAGAGTGAAATAGTGAACATGTTATATCAGTGGTCTGTTGAATGGATGAGAGAGTGAAATTGGGAAATAGTGAACATGTTATATCAGTGGTCTGTTGAATGGATGAGAGAGTGAAATTGGGAAATAGTGAACATGTTATATCAGTGGTCTGTTGAATGGATGAGAGTGAAATTGGGAAATAGTGAACATGTTATATCAGTGGTCTGTTGAATGGATGAGAGAGTGAAATTGGGAAATAGTGAACATGTTATATCAGTGGTCTGTTGAATGGATGAGAGAGTGAAATTGAAATAGTGAACATGTTATATCAGTGGTCTGTTGAATGGATGAGAGAGTGAAATTGGGAAATAGTGAACATGTTATATCAGTGGTCTGTTGAATGGATGAGAGAGTGAAATTGGGAAATAGTGAACATGTTATATCAGTGGTCTGTTGAATGGATGAGAGAGTGAAATTGGGAAATAGTGAACATGTTATATCAGTGGTCTGTTGAATGGATGAGAGAGTGAAATTGGGAAATAGTGAACATGTTATATCAGTGGTCTGTTGAATGGATGAGAGAGTGAAATAGTGAACATGTTATATCAGTGGTCTGTTGAATGGATGAGAGTGAGATTGGGAAATAGTGAACATGTTATATCAGTGGTCTGTTGAATGGATGAGAGAGTGAAATAGTGAACATGTTATATCAGTGGTCTGTTGAATGGATGAGAGAGTGAAATTGGGAAATAGTGAACATGTTATATCAGTGGTCTGTTGAATGGATGAGAGAGTGAAATTGGGAAATAGTGAACATGTTATATCAGTGGTCTGTTGAATGGATGAGAGAGTGAAATTGGGAAATAGTGAACATGTTATATCAGTGGTCTGTTGAATGGATGAGAGAGTGAAATTGGGAAATAGTGAACATGTTATATCAGTGGTCTGTTGAATGGATGAGAGAGTGAAATTGGGAAATAGTGAACATGTTATATCAGTGGTCTGTTGAATGGATGAGAGAGTGAAATAGTGAACATGTTATATCAGTGGTCTGTTGAATGGATGAGAGAGTGAAATTGGGAAATAGTGAACATGTTATATCAGTGGTCTGTTGAATGGATGAGAGAGTGAAATTGAAATAGTGAACATGTTATATCAGTGGTCTGTTGAATGGATGAGAGAGATTGGGAAATAGTGAACATGTTATATCAGTGGTCTGTTGAATGGATGAGAGAGTGAAATAGTGAACATGTTATATCAGTGGTCTGTTGAATGGATGAGAGAGTGAAATAGTGAACATGTTATATCAGTGGTCTGTTGAATGGATGAGAGAGTGAAATTGGGAAATAGTGAACATGTTATATCAGTGGTCTGTTGAATGGATGAGAGAGTGAAATAGTGAACATGTAATATCAGTGGTCTGTTGAATGGATGAGAGAGTGAAATTGGGAAATAGTGAACATGTTATATCAGTGGTCTGTTGAATGGATGAGAGAGTGAAATAGTGAACATGTTATATCAGTGGTCTGTTGAATGGATGAGATGAGATTGGGAAATAGTGAACATGTAATATCAGTGGTCTGTTGAATGGATGAGAGAGTGAGATTGAAATAGTGAACATTTGATATTAGTAGACTGTTGAATGGATGAGAGAGTGAGATTGGGAAATGGTGAATATTTGATATTAGTAGACTGTTGAATGGATGAGATTGGGAAATGGTGAATATTTGATATTAGTAGACTGTTGAATGGATGAGAGTGAGATTGGGAAATGGTGAATATTTGATATTAGTAGACTGTTGAATGGATGAGAGAGTGATATTGGGAAATGGTGAATATTTGATATTAGTAGACTGTTGAATGGATGAGAGAGTGATATTGGGAAATGGTGAATATTTGATATTAGTAGACTGTTGAATGGATGAGATTGGGAAATGACAAGTCATTTGTGTGTTCTTTAACTTCCTGTGAGTAGTATATATATATATATACACACACACACACACACACACACACACACACACACACACACACACACACACACACACACAAAGAGTGAGTGAGTTTGGTTTTATGCAGCTTTTGGCAATATTCCAACAACATCATAGTGTGGGACACCAGGAATGGGTTTCAAACAATGTACCCATGTGGGGAATCGAACGCAGGTCTTCAACGGGACAAGTAAACACTTTAACCACTAGGCGACTCCAGGGCTCCAGATAATTTTTCAACATCCGGAGTATGTACTTCTTATTTTTTCAATATAGGATTACTGGAAAAACTTAGTACTTTTAGAGTACTGAATGGAATTCAATGGCGTATCAGTAATCATGTGCTTCATTTCATATATGCACCACAACATTGCTACTCTTGTGTAAACAGGTCAATAAACAATAAAACAATACTAAATTTTCTAAGATAAATAATGTCTGTAAATGATTCTAAGACCGGTTCAATACACACATTGTTGTGAAGTGCTGGTGTCGCTGGAATATTGCTAAATGTTATAAAACCAAAATTATTTCCTACATCATTGCTGTAGTGCATATTTTTCATCCTTAATAATTTCACATCGCATCGTGCATATTTTTCATCCGTACATACGCCGATACGGCCCTTATCTGGAGCCCTGCTACCCCATCACTCCCAAACACAAGAATGGTTGTGAGACTGGAGAAGTGTAAAACTTATATTAGCAGCCTTTAATGGATGTGACAGTGTGACAGACAAACAGGAGATATACATTAGTAGATGGATGAATGGATGTGAGGAAAGTCGATATATCTGAAATTATCCAACAAATTAATAATAACAATTTGTAAAATTATCATATATTAAGACTATTACTATCTTTGTCAAAATATGGTCCAAAATGGCTGATAAATATCACAAAATTTCAACCAATATAAGTATATTCTTCAATGCTTCTAGAAAACTCTAGACTTAGAATAAGCCTTATAGAATAACACTGTATAACATTATTACAATAACTATAAACGGACTTTTAGCTTAAGAATCATTAACAATCAGTTTCGAGAAAGCCTTTTCAATTGGAAACTGAAACCTCTCACTGAAGAGGCTGATGATGTGGACCAGCGATGTCCAACCGAGATGGATGAGAATTAACAGGTAAATCCTACAAGCTGACATGAATGGAGAAACAGAATGACAATACGGCTGACTGAACGAAACAGTGATATACAGATATTGGTTAGTTGGTTGGTCAATATTTGAAATGTTGGTTGACTGAATGTATAAATACACTGATGAATGAATAGGTGATGCATTTAAAACCTGACAAATGGATAATCGGAATAAATGAGTTCATGCGTTCAAGGAATGACAGAAGGGCGTAACGAATGAATGAAAATTCAGGTCGTTCATTTAAAAGAGTATGGACGGGTAAACTAAATAAATTGATGATTGAACGGATTAATAAATGGATGTATGAATGACTGAACGCTAGAGAATATGTAGCAAAGGTCCCATCTGCTAACATGGCTTGGATCAACTTGGGCCGGGGAATACACGTATTGAGTTGTCAATCAAAGAGAAGGAAGAGGCAACCACAAATTGAAAACACAAAAGACGAGCATCAGCGAGGTGACACCAAGTGTCCTTACGTTTTCCAAATAATGCTTCAATTTTCATCCTTTGTACTAAGCGGTATGAATCACACACGTCTTGTAAGAAACCCTGTAGCCATGAGTCTGGGGAGACAAGCTCACCCAGACCCGTTGTGCTGTAAAAATGGGCTCAGATGCAAGAATTGATTGCCTGCCAGAGAAAAATTCCCGCTATCTTGTGACCCAGATGATGTCATAATGGAAGTCATTTGGAACGGCTGATGAAGCGGCAGACGTCCCATTGTTTGCTTGGGTGTATGGAGGCGGACATTGCTCTTTATAGTATTCCTACATCGGGATCAGGCATTCCCACATGATCTCTGCGATTAAGCCACCATGATGACAACATATCATATTTTGATTTATCAAGAGTAGGTCAAGACCGACTCACATCTGACAATTAATGAGCAGCTATGGATAATTGATCATGCTTTGACAAGGAAGGAGGGATGGTTTCTTCGCTGGCACTTACCGACATACGGGTCACTCGGCCTATCAGCCGAACAACTTCAATGGAATTCCATAAAACAATCTCAGAATAAATGACACACAAAAAATCAAAGAAATCTGTATTATTCAAATCCTCCTACACTGTAATAATTCAAGAATTTGGTCAGGGTGATTATTTTTTTAAACTTCAAAGCATTTTTTAGAACACAATACATTACACAGTCATAGTCTGAATTCAAGATTTCAGTTGATTACAGAAATAGCAGGACTTTGATATTTATAAACATTAATTGCAATATCACACAGAGGCTTCAAGAAGATCCAGATGCCATTGAATGAATCCTATTTCCTAGTCATGCTTGAAGGTTGGAAGGAGGACATGCGGTACACTGGTGGGAGAACAAAAACTACTGATTAAGTAACAAAGAAAATAGAATTTTTAAAATAGAGCCTCCAGATTAAATTTAGACCATTGCATATTTACTCACATTATCAAGCATAATAGGTATTCATAGCCTTTTCTTTGGATATTTAATATACTTCTATTTCCCTGGTGGAGTCTTTTGGGTATTCATAATTATATCATCTTTGAGTATTTGAGTCACTCCCTAGGGTTTATTCCAAACCCTCAGAATCGGGCACCTAATCGCACCTAATCCCAAATATAACATATGTTAAGAAGAAATGTGCAAAATAACTTCCTAAAATGACGTTTCATTTGACATAGCTTGCATTATTTTTTTATTACAACAGAATTCAAGTACATTCTAGTGTATCACATTACAATGATGTGTAAAGAAATCAAGCCACACAACCTGAACAGTGAGTGAGTGAGTGGAGTATGGTTGAACACTGCCTTTAGCAATATTCCAGTAATATCACGGCACGGGACAACAGCAATGGGCTTCACACATTGTACCCATGCGGGAATCAAACCCGGGGTCTTTGATGTGACTATGCTACCCCACTTTCCCAGGCTACAGTAGGGAATTACACACTGTGTTGTTATACTGTATGGTTATTAACTTGGACTTTGTAAGAAAATATCTTCGTAAGTACAGTGACAGAACCTGGGGCTATCTCACAAGCCAGAGTCTTGTATGTTAAAGGCATTTAGTGGGTTGGCAAAGTTACTGACTTTAAAGGGCTGTTGACCTTGTAAGTTATCAATATTTGGGCAAATAAACTATTCAGGTTAATTTCCACTGGTGAAGAACATGGATAACCAGATTTTTAACCAGGTTAACCTGATAAAATGAATTTCCTATCTGAGACGATGTAAACTAACTGAGTCTAAACTTAAGGGGTTTTCCAGTGTGACAGAGTCTGTATTAAAGAGGTTCAAGTTTAACATAAGGGGTTCTAAAGGTTTCCTGTTTTACCGTGTCTGGACATAGGAGGTTTTCCGTCTGATATGGTCTGGAATAAAGGGTTTTCCAGTCAGACAGGGTTTGGATTAAGGAGGTTCAAGTCTAATAAGGTCTTGGCTCAAGGGGTTTCCACTCAGACAGGATCTGGATTAAGCGGATTCCAGTCTGACAGTCTCTAGACTACGGGATTTCCAGTATGACAGGTATGGATTAAGGAGGTTTAAGTCTGACAGTCTGGAATAACAAGGTTTCCAATCTAGTACAGTCTGGATTAAGGGGTTTCCTGTCTGACAGAATATGGACCAACAAAATTTCCAGTCTGACAGGCTTTGTTTTGGTTGTTTCTTTGATCGCTTATTGCTTAACCCTTGCCAATATTCCCTCTCATTGACTGCAGATTGTTCCCAAATCTGGACCAGACAATCCAGTGATTGACATCTTGAGCACGGATACAATGGATTCATCAACCAAGTCACCAAGTCTGACATCATCTGCTCAGTCACCTCCTCAAGTATGGGTTGCTGAAGGCCAGTTCTAACCAGGATCTTCAGCAAGGAGACAAGTATAGTTTGCTGAAGGCCAGTTCTAACCAGGATCTTCAGCAAGGAGACAAGTATGGGTTGCTGAAGACCAGTTCTAACCAGCATCTTCAGCAAGGAGACAAGTATGGGTTGCTAAAGGCCAGTTTTAACCAGGATCTTCAGCAAGGAGACAAGTATAGTTTGCTGAAGGCCAGTTCTAACCAGGATCTTCAGCAAGGAGACAAGTATGGGTTGCTAAAGGCCAGTTCTAACCAGGACCTTCAGCAAGGAGAGACAGCATATAGTTTGCTGAAGGCCAGTTCTAACCAGGATCTTCAGCAAGGAGACAAGTATGGGTTGCTAAAGGCCAGTTTTAACCAGGATCTTCAGCAAGGAGACAAGTATAGTTTGCTGAAGGCCAGTTCTAACCAGGATCTTCAGCAAGGAGACAAGTATGGGTTGCTGAAGACCAGTTTTAACCAGGATCTTCAGCAAGCAGACAAGTATGGGTTGCTGAAAGCCAGTTCTAACCAGTATCTTCAGCAAGGGGACAAGTATGGGTTGCTGAAGGCCAGTTCTAACCAGGATCTTCAGCAAGGGGACAAGTATGGGTTGCTGAAGGCCAGTTCTAACCAGGATCTTCAGCAGCAAGGGGACAAGTATGGGTTGCTGAAGGCAAGTTCTAACCAGGATCTTCAGCAAGGGACAAGTATGGGTTGCTGAAGCCCATTCTAACCAGGATCTTCACCCGGGACACACACCCTTACACCAATTTAAACCTGGATCTGCATTGTATCCATGCATGTCTTGAAAACAACATAAGCATGGAAATGGTGTTACAAAACTGGGTTTTCCCTCCAATAGCTTCTTGAGGAAGAAGTACACTGTTAATGTTCCTGAAAGGATCCATGAACTTGACAGCTGAATCTGCAACCACTCTGAAAGAAATAATGATTTTTCAAAAACGAATATTTAAGAAAAATTTTTTTAAAAATTGTGAATGATGGATTGCTCAGTTTAATGTTGTCTTCGAGTTCTCCAAGTTGATTCATGACATGAGCAGATTGGTTTTAAGTGAGAGTGAGTGAGTGGGTCATGCTTAACACTGCAGTATTTACAGTATTCTAGTTTTATCATGGTGTTCAGTCTTAAGTAACCATGGTTTCAGAACAGAAAGCCGCACCATGGCAGATTGCTTCTGTCGGTGACATAAGAGGTATAGGCAGAAGTACCGCATGTTAAGTTGCTATCTCACGCGCATACAAACAAGATTAATTGTGATCGCGTTTCTCCTCCGTTCTTTGCTTGACTGTGCAATCAAATTACCTCAGTTTCACGAACTCTTCTTACGAGAAGAATTAAATGTCTGGCAAGTCACACTATTGATTTTTAAAGAGAGGCTGGCCCAGGGACAGTTTTGTGTCAAACACAAGAAATACAGACTTGGTAGCACGCACAGAATTCTAAAACGTAATCGTCTCTTTTCGACTGCTCTTCATCAATATGTCTCGTACAGTTATTAGTGAGTACTGGTCTGGAGATGGGGGTAAACATATAACTAGTATGATGATATAGACTTGCAGGCTACAGAAATATTCTTGTCTTTGTCTCATTGTTTAACATACATGATGAAAATCCTGTGACTAATCAAATGTGTTTGTCATTAAATTACATCCGTATTTCAATGGTTTTAGGAAATGGAAAGATTTCTTCTCCTTCAATTTGAAGATTAATGCTCAGCAGGATAATGCACTCAGATGACTGTAATACCTCAGAAATGAGGTCCTAGAACTTAGAAGCTTGCATATTGTTTCACGAAAACTAATCTATACTAACATAATCAACTATATACTGACTAACTGACTGAGTCTGGTTTTACGCCGCTTTTAGCAATATTCCAGCAACATCACGGCAGGGGACACCAGAAATGGGCTTCACACATTGTACCCATGTGGGGAATCGAACCCGGGTCTTCGGCGTGACGAGCCAACGCTTTAACCATTAGGCTACCCCACCGCCCCTCAACTATATACAATAGCCCTGACATTAATACCTTAAAACTCAAGTCCCAAAGGGACTGCCATTTATTACCAGTGCAATAAAATGGGCTGGATATTTTCATTTGAAAACAAAAACTGCAAATATTCCTCAAATATAAGTAATCTGGTTTTGTTTCACAATGTGCAAGGGCATTACGACCATTACTCCCCAGAGGATAAAAACATCAGTAACAGTAAAAACCGTTGAAAACGGAAATTCTCAATATTTTTATTTTAACTATTAACAAATTTCCTTCAATCAAGTTTTTTCACAAAATCACATGTTAGTGTGAAGGGTTTCATTGTCTCTTACGTACAGATGAATGTTGTGTGTATGGTATACAGAGATGCCAACCTCTACGATTTTATCGTAGTCACTACGAATTTTAGCCTCAAACTACGCCAATACGATAATTGCACTAGAAATTCTATGAAATTTGGAGAAAACTCATTCAAATTCTGATATACAGACTAAAACATTTTCATCGATTAAATACGTTTTCAGACTTCACTAACCTTCAATTCATCAAATATAATGACATATTTGAACTGGAATCATTGCAAGTAATAATTTGGAAATCTGCTGTTAGAGGTATGTGAAATTAAAGCTTCACTCTTGATTAGCGTCATATAATCTTTCTCAGAATCCATCATGATTTTAAGTATTTACTTGACTAACAAATTTTATGGTCAAACTTCTAATTTGATCCTTGAAACTACTATTAGCAACACTTTGGGGTTGGCATCTCTGGGAATAGCATAGGCTAAATGATTTTATGATTCACCTTTTCTTTGATGTCCTGCAATGATATACAGTAAACAACGATTACTCAAAGGAAGTGAGTGAGTGAGTTTAGTTTTACGCCGCACTCAGCAATATTCCAGCTATATGGCAGTGGTCTGTAAATAATTGAGTCTGGACCAAACAATCAACAGCATCGATATACACAATTTAGTTCATTGTAACTGAAGTTCATTGTAGGCTTTTCGACTAAAATATACAGGAAGAGTGAGTTTTAATTTTACGCTGCTTTCAGCCATATTCTAGCAATATCGGGGTGGGAAAAACCAGAAATGAGCTTCACACATTGTACCCATGTGGGAAATCGAACCTGGGTCTTTAGCTTGACGAGCAAACGCTTTAACCACTAGGCTACCCCACCGCACAATATACAGGAAGTAGCCAGGACTAAAAAAACAACAGTAAGCGCGTTCGCTATAAACAGTTTACAGTATATTCACAACTGGTGATTTCTTGTGAGCTCTGGGAATTGGGATAAAAGTTTAAGATTGATCACTAGTTTGAAACAGGAATCGAAGATTGAGGAGAGAATGACACCATTAATTGCTTTCAAAGATTCAAAGAATTAGATAATATTTTCTCAAGGCAAAAGTAAATATCTCTCCAACTGATGGAATATCAATGATTAGATGTTATTGATTTCATATTTCAGGATTTCCCCTGAAGATGAACTGTAGCAGGGTTTCTGTTTGCTGGCCATACTTCATCAAGCCAGATAATGAGCTGGTTAAAGATAGTAACATGTTCCAGACTAAAAAAATAATACTTTTTTCAGAAAGTAAAGATGAGCAGATCGTGATCAGCTTGCTGTGATGAATCCATCAGTTTGCACTAACTCACTAAACCATGTGAGTGAGTGCAAAGCTACCTATGTTTGTCTCTATTTATTAAGATTCAGGTTAGTATTGGAATTTAACAACCCGTACTTGTCTCTGCTCACGAAGATCCAGGTTAGAATTTTCCCTCAGCAACAAATGCTTGTCTCTTCCCCTGAAGATATGGCTTGGGATTATTCTTCAGCAACTAATACTTGTCTCGTCCCATGAAAATTTAGGTTAGAATACTTCTTCAGCAACCAATGCTAGTCTCTTTCCATGAAGATCAAAGTTGGAATTGGCCCGCACAGCAACCAACGCTAGTCTCTTTCCATGAAGATCAAGGTTGGAATTGGCCCTCAGCAACCAATGATTGTCTCTTTCCATGAAGATCAAAGCTGGAATTAGCCCTCAGCAACCAATGCTTGTGTCTTTCCATGAAGATCAAAGTTGGAACTGACCCTCAGCAACCAATGCTAGTCTCTTTCCATGAAGATCTAGGTTAGAATTGGCCCTCAGCAACAAATGCTTGTATCTTTCCATGAAGATCAAAGCTGGAATTAGCCCTCAGCAACCAATGCTAGTCTCTTTCCATGAAGATCAAGGTTAGAATCGGCCCTCAGCAACCAATGCTAGTCTCTTTCCATGAAGATGAAGGTTAGAATTGGCCCTCAGCAACCAATGCTAGTCTCTTTCCATGAAGATGAAGGTTAGAATTGGCCCTCAGCAACCAATGCTTGTCTCTTTCCATGAAGATCAAAGCTGGAATTAGCCCTCAGCAACCAATGCTTGTCTCTTTCCACGAAGATCAGGGTTAGAATTGGCCCTCAGCAACCAATGCTTGTCTCTTTCCACGAAGATCAAGGTTAGAATTGGCCCTCAGCAACCAATGCTAGTCTCTTTCCATGAAGATCAAAGTTAGAATTGGCCCTCAGCAACCAATGCTTGTCTCTTTCCATGAAGATCAAAGCTGGAATTAGCCCTCAGCAACCAATGCTTGTCTCTTTCCATGAAGATCAAGGTTGGAATTGGCCCATTCAGCAACCAATGCTAGTCTCTTTCCATGAAGATCAAGGTTAGAATTGGCCCTCAGCAACCAATGCTTGTCTCTTTCCATGAAGATCAAGGTTAGAATTGGCCCTCAACAACCAATGCTAGTCTCCTTCCAAGAAGATCCAAGTTGGAACTGAGCCTCAGCAACCAATGTTTGTCTCTTTCCATGAAGATCAGGGTTGGAATTGGCCCTCAGCAACCCATGTTATTCCCCATGAAGATCAAGGTTAGAATTGGCCTTCAGCAACCCATGTTATTCCCCAGGAAGATCAAAGGTTAGAATTGGCCTTCAGCAACCAATGCTAGTCTCTTTCCAGGAAGATCAAGGTTAGAATTGGCCTTCAGCAACCAATGCTTATTCCCATGAAGATCAAGGTTAGAATTGGCCCTCAACAACCAATGCTATTCCCCAGGAAGATCCAAGTTAGAATTGGCCTTCAGCAACCAATGCTTATTCTTTCCAGGAAGATCAAGGTTAGAATTGGCCTTCAGCAACCAATGCTATTCCCCAGGAAGATCAAGGTTAGAATTGGCCCTCAGCAACCCATGCTTATTCTTTCCAGGAAGATCAAGGTTAGAATTGGCCTTCAGCAACCCATGTTATTCCCCAGGAAGATCCAGGTTAGAATTGGCCTTCAGCAACCCATGTTATTCCCCAGGAAGATCCAGGTTAGAATTGGCCTTCAGCAACCCATGTTATTCAGGAAGATCCAGGTTAGAATTGGCCTTCAGCAACCCATGTTATTCCCCAGGAAGATCAGGTTAGAATTGGCCTTCAGCAACCCATGTTATTCCCCAGGAAGATCCAGGTTAGAATTGGCCTTCAGCAACCCATGTTATTCCCCAGGAAGATCCAGGTTAGAATTGGCCTTCAGCAACCCATGTTATTCCCCAGGAAGATCCAGGTTAGAATTGGCCTTCAGCAACCCATGTTATTCCCCAGGAAGATCCAGGTTAGAATTGGCCTTCAAGCAACCCATGTTATTCCCCAGGAAGATCCAGGTTAGAATTGGCCTTCAACAACCCATGTTATTCCCCAGGAAGATCCAGGTTAGAATTGGCCTTCAGCAACCCATGTTATTCCCAGGAAGATCCAGGTTAGAATTGGCCTTCAGCAACCCATGTTATTCCCCAGGAAGATCCAGGTTAGAATTGGCCTTCAGCAACCCATGTTATTCCCCAGGAAGATCCAGGTTAGAATGTTATTCCCCAGGAAGGCCTTCAACAACCCATGTTATTCCCCAGGAAGATCCAGGTTAGAATTGGCCTTCAGCAACCCATGTTATTCCCCAGGAAGATCCAGGTTAGAATTGGCCTTCAGCAACCCATGTTATTCCCCAGGAAGATCCAGGTTAGAATTGGCCTTCAACAACCCATGTTATTCCCCAGGAAGATCCAGGTTAGAATTGGCCTTCAGCAACCCATGTTATTCCCAGGAGGAAGATCCAGGTTAGAATTGGCCTTCAGCAATCCCCATGTTATTCCCCAGGAAGATCCAGGTTAGAATTGGCCTTCAGCAACCCATGTTATTCCCCAGGAAGATCCAGGTTAGAATTGGCCTTCAACAACCCATGTTATTCCCCAGGAAGATCCAGGTTAGAATTGGCCTTCAGCAACCCATGTTATTCCCCAGGAAGATCCAGGTTAGAATTGGCCTTTCAGCAACCCATGTTATTCCCCAGGAAGATCCAGGTTAGAATTGGCCTTCAGCAACCCATGTTATTCCCATGTTATTCCCCAGGAAGATCCAGGTTAGAATTGGCCTTCAGCAACCCATGTTATTTCCCCCAGGAAGATCCAGGTTAGAATTGGCCTTCAGCAACCCCATGTTATTGGCCCCAGGAAGATCCAGGTTAGAATTGGCCTTCAGCAACCCATGTTATTCCCCAGGAAGATCCAGGTTAGAATTGGCCTTCAGCAACCCATGTTATTCCCCAGGAAGATCCAGGTTAGAATTGGCCTTCAGCAACCCATGTTATTCCCCAGGAAGATCCAGGTTAGAATTGGCCTTCAGCAACCCATGTTATTCCCCAGGAAGATCCAGGTTAGAATTGGCCTTCAAGCAACCCATGTTATTCCCCCAGGAAGATCCAGGTTAGAATTGGCCTTCAGCAACCCATGTTATTCCCCAGGAAGATCCAGGTTAGAATTGGCCTTCAGCAACCCATGTTATTCCCCCAGGAAGATCCAGGTTAGAATTGGCCTTCAGCAACCCCCATGTTATTCCCCAGGAAGATCCAGGTTAGAATTGGCCTTCAGCAACCCATGTTATTCCCCAGGAAGATCCAGGTTAGAATTGGCCTTCAGCAACCCATGTTATTCCCCAGGAAGATCCAGGTTAGAATTGGCCTTCAGCAACCCATGTTATTCCCCAGGAAGATCCAGGTTAGAATTGGCCTTCAGCAACCCATGTTATTCCAGGTTAGAATTGGGAAGATTCCCAAGTTAGAATTGGCCTTCAGCAACCCATGTTATTCCCCAGGAAGATCCAGGTTAGAATTGGCCTTCAGCAACCCATGTTATTCCCCAGGAAGATCCAGGTTAGAATTGGCCTTCAACAAACCATGTTATTCCCCAGGAAGATCCAGGTTAGAATTGGCCTTCAACAACCACATGTTATTCCCGACAAATGTCACATACTGCATGTGACAAATTCTAGACATGTACAATGTGACAGGATCGCAAACTTACACATTACAGTAAAAATATATTAAAAAGGCTCAAGGAACACCTGACAAGACTTACCCCAAGTTACTCCAAACAAAAGGCATATACCGAAGACACCAAGCATATACCACAGACAAGCATATACCACAAACGAGCATATACCACAGACAATCACATACAGCAGACAAGCATATACCATAGACGAGCATATACCACAGACAAGCACATACAGCAGACAAGCATATACCACAGATGAGCATATACCAGACGAGCATATACCACAGATGAGCATATACCACAGACAAGCACATACAGCAGACAAGCATATACCACAGACAAGCATATACAGCAGACAAGCATACAGCAGACAAGCATATACCAGACAAGCATATACCACAGACAAGCATATACCAGACGAGCATATACCACAGATGAGCATATACGACAGACAAGCACATACAGCAGACAAGCATATACCACAGACAAGCATATACCACAGACAAGCACATACCACTGACAAGCACATACAGCAGACAAGCATATACCACAGACAAGCACATGCAGCAGACAAGCGTATACCACAGATGAGCATATACCACAGACGAGCATATACAGCAGACAAGCATATACCACATACAAGCATACAGCAGACAAGCATATACAGCAGACAAGCACATACAGCAGACAAGCATATACCACAGACGAGCATATACCACAGATACATGACAGACACGCATATTTATACGACAGACAAGCACATACAGCAGACAAGCATATACAGCAGACAGCATATACCACAGACAAGCACATACAACAGACAAGCATACACCACAGACGAGCACATACAGCAGACAAGCATATACAGCAGACAGCATATACCACAGACAAGCACATACAGCAGACAAGCATATACAGCAGACAAGCATATACCACAGACGAGCACATACAGCAGACAAGCATATACCACAGACAAGCACATGCAGCAGACAAGCACATGCAGCAGACAAGCGTATACCACAGACGAGCATATACCACAGACAAGCATAAACAGCAGACAAGCATTTACCACAGACAAGCATATACAGCAGACAGCATATACCACAGACGAGCACATACAGCAGACAAGCATATACAGCAGACAGCATATACCACAGACAAGCACATACAGCAGACAAGCATATACCACAGACAAGCATATACCACAGACGAGCACATACCACAGATGAGCATATACCACAGACGAGCATATACCATAGATGAGCATGTACAGCAGACAAGCATATACCACAGACAAGCATATACAGTAGACAGCATATACCACAGATACATGACAGACACGCATATTTCCCAAAGGCAACTAGCATATTTCCATGTCATCAAGCATGCCCAACTAATATAAATAATAAGAGTATTGGTGTAGAGCTGACTTCCACCACACAAGGGCAATGCTCAAAGCCACAGTTCATTATTACCCCGGATAACCCAAGCTGCCTGTGAAGCGCTACAAGGTTACAGTCACATGACTTATCCCACTGGGTACCCATTTTCTGCTGGGTGAACAGAGGCAATTTTGAACAAACTCACTTACCTGAGGTGATACCACATGCATCACATGTGCTTCGTTGTGGGGCAGGACTGAAGTCCTTGAAACTCTCACCAAACACGGTTACCCATCCAAGGACTCTCCGCGCCCAACACTGCCTATCTTCAACCCATTAGTGATCTGATGTCTATGCACAGGACTACATCACCACAAAATGAAAGATATTTAATACAGAGTAATGAAACTAACTACAGGTAGGCCATGATTACAGGTAAGTCATGGTTACAGGTAGGCCATGATTACAGGTAAGTCATGGTTACAGATAGGCCATGATTACAGGTAAGTCATGATTACAAGTAGGCCAGAACTGGAATAAACTTGGTCAAACCTGATCATTTGTTTGAGTGGCAATTTGGGGATAGAATCGTGTCTTGTACCATTGTCAAGCATTATGGTATGGAGGATTGTCCCAGGCTGGGATGAAGTGGGGTTGGTGGTGGGGGTGAAGGGGTTGAGGTGAGGTAAGATGGGTTTGGGAGTAGAGTTGTGAAATTAGGTTGCATGTCAGATGTGTCTTGAGCAAGGGGAGGTGGGATGGGGTTAGGGGAGATGGGGTATGTCCGGGTTGGTGTTAAATGAGATTACACGTCAAATCTGCTTAAACTAATACAAGTTATATGGTCATACCCGCTGACAAATCATACATGCCACCTATATCCCAACTGAAAATCCTGTAATCAGCTTTGTTCCTGGGTAGCAACCAGCCCCTAAACTTGTGCCCCTTACTTATGTCAATATTGGAACTGTCCATAAAAGGACTTCTGTCCAAATTCAAGCAAGTACTACTGAGGTGAGGTGAGGTGAAATTGGGTTTTATGTCGTGTTTGAGAATATTTCATATGACAACGTGCATGCGTGTGTATGTGTATGTGCGGCTGCTTGTACTAGCCCAGACTTAAGCTGGTTTTATAGTGCTAGCCCACTGAGATACCATACCGCAGTGAAGCATGAATACCCCACTCAGACACATTATACTGACTCCGAGCCGACCAGTCCTTGTTGTACGCATTAATGCCGAGCGCCAGGCAGGGACCAACAAGTACCATATTTTAACATCTTTTGGTATGACACGGTCGGGGATCGAACCAGCAACCTTCCGCTCCCAAGTACTACTGACAATTTGTAAGACATTTGCAAAAGAATATTAAACTACAAACATGGTCATTTTCTCATAAAAGTCACAACAAAACCATTCAAACCACATACCAGTATAAACTGCAGACAGTATACTTAATCACAGATGGTGGTGTAAAATCAACATTATTTTTATCTTAACATTTGAAAAATTGTCAAACAAACCCTTTTGTCCCAAAATTCAATATTATTAGTTTCCTATTATTAAATTCCTTGATATATAAATGTTTTTGTTAACTAGATCAGCACCTCAGACCAAAAGCAACAGTCTCGCACCATTTGAAACTTTTATGTCTGGCACAATATGGATATAATTTGAGACATCCCATCTGAGTTACATGAGCCTAGACACGACTATTGCTTTAAAAGAAAGAAATTGGTATTTTATAGCAATGTTTGTCAGATGACGTGACACATCACACGATTTGCAAGTCCAGTTTCCATCAGATGTCCCTCCAACTAATAGTGATGGAAATAGTCTGTCAATCAAATTTGTTGACCTTCATCGACCTTGTGAGGCAGACACAAAGCCCCTTATACTGCTGCAAGAAGCCCCTCACACTATACTGCTGCAAGATATACCTGTCCTAAATCAGTCTCCATGGTGCCTTAAGTAGGACATCACCCAACTGACCAGGTTTTGGGTGATTCCATCCACATCAAATGACACAAAAAGATGGTAATTTTTGTTACGTACCCGTGAAGATCCAGGTTAGAATTGGTCTTCAGTAAGCCATGCTTGTCATAAGAGGCCACATGTCATTGTATCCACATTGCATAGATCAATATATACTCATGTTGTTGATCATGGGATTGTCTGGCCCAGACTCGATTATTTTCAGACTGCCACCATATAGCAGGAATATTGCTGAGTGTGACGTTAAACAATGACCAAACCAGACTTCTTGTTAATTTTATAACCTGCTGGAACTGAGCAGAATGAAAAATGACTGGTCTGTTCCATGTCAGCGAACTGTGTCTGAGTGGGCAACATTGTATTTCATTGGGCTCACACGATAAAACATAGGTTGGGATTAGTAGCATAATACATGCAAGTTTTAGATCACAGAGTTTGATAATTATTAACTAAGTATCAGTTGAATATTTGGAAATATCAGATAAGTAACTTCGAACGAAAATGGCAAAAAAAAATCTTAATGAAATCGACATATTTTTATTTTTTACACATTAGTAAGTGGTGACGTGTGTGCAAGTTATGACTGGATATCGTAGAGAATGAGAAACAATAACTAAATATCAATTAAATATTCATAAAATCACTGAAGTAACTTTGAGGAAGTTATGCAAAAGAAATAAGAAATCAACATCTTTCACCTCATTGGTAAGAGTTGCCATGAGTGTATTGGTTTAAAAAAATATTTGTCCTCAACATATTATACAAGCAAGTCTGGTAATTCCGCGCATCCGGTAATTCTGTGCAGGTGCAATAGCGTACTTCCGTATCGAAGGTAAAATTGTCAGCTACCACATTTCGCTTGAAATCGGGACAGTTCTACAAGGGACTGGCTTTTAATCACTAACGGTAAGTAAATAACAGTAACTGACAGATAAATTGACAGTTTTATGAAAATTCGTTTTCTTCTGACTTTTAAACCTTTTCCTTCATTATTCATAATTGGATTTAATATGAAACATTCTTCCTTACATTGATGAAGTGATTTTGAAAATAATCTGGCCCTAATACGCTTCCATACTTCGGATATCCAGCTGGACGTATGCGCATCAGTTGCTGCGCAGAATTACCGGACAGCAAGCGATGTCGTCAGAACGCCGGTTAGGTCAACCGTATGGCATAATGCAACATTAGAATCTTATAGTCATTAATAAAACTCATATTTCTAGGTAAATATGATGCATACCAGCATGTTTAGCCATGTTAACCACAAAAAATAAGAGACGTTAGTTGTCGTGTTGCGATTGATGTGCTTAGGTGCGCGGAATTACCGGACGGCATTGTATAGAGGTGACCCATGAATAAAGGTGAAACACTGTGAATTGTGTTTGTAAATTATAAATTTACATAATCTCAATCGTTATGCATCATACTATCGATAACACTAGTATAGCATGTGTTCATTGCAATAATGCCTAAAAAATTCTTCCCATCAACGATATTTCCCATCATCGACCTTCTCAGCCAGCCCTATTGCAAGTTGCAATGTAATTCCAATAATATTGAAAGCAGCTTAAAGCTCAGATCTAACCTCAGTTGTGCTGTAAAAAGGGATGTACACGTACATGCATGCATACAAAAACACATCCAAGTACTCTGTACCCTTATACATACAAGCAGACATGCACATACAGATACAGGTACAAGTACACATACACACACATATTTACATTAAGAACATTTACAAGCACACACATACAAGCACATATACAAGCACACACATACCAGCACATATACAAGCACACTTACACATACAAGTACATGTACAGGCACACATGCACATGTACAAGCACATTACAAGCATATACCGTATATACCGTAATTTTCAAGGTACTAAAATTTCGAGGTTTGAGACCCCCAGAGCTTTCGAGGTGATATAAATTTCGAGGTTTGGGGGCAAAAAATATATAAATATTTTAGACAATTTTAATTTCGAGGTTTAATAGAAGAAAGTGGCCAGAAACATGACGTACCGGACCAATACTCACTGAGCTATTGGCAAAACTCCTAGTAGCCAGTGGTAACTGCCGTCTCATTGTTATAACTCCACCGGTATACCAGTCCATGGCAGAAATAATAGTAATGAAAAACAACCCTTTGATCCTTTGTTGTGATAAATGACCCATGAAACACTCTGTTGGCGAAGTTCAAACATGACGCCTTTTTTCTTAGGACGATATTGTTTTTAACAACTAACTATAAGCATGTATGCATGGGTCTCTGCTGAAACTATGTTGTTGTAAAAGCTGACAAGTTGACCTCTTTAGCTTAAACTGACCAACTGCACGGATGCCTTACAGCCCCAGGATGTTTGATAAATGGCATACACATACTAGCACATGTACAAGCACATTACAAGCACATATACACATACTAGCACATGTATACGCATACACAGATGAGCCATGATGAAACATACTTGTCTTGCAAAATACAGGCTGAGCATTTCAATTTTTCATATTCATGATCAGAAGGTTAAATTTGAGAAAGGAACTGTTGGGGCACTAGAACCATTACACACATCATCTTTATGGCCGCACAGGTTTCCTTTGTTTCTAACTGATTTTACAAACTGTAATTCGATTTCTGTAACTTGGGCTCTCAATTCCAGTTAGTTTGATCTTCAACCAGGTAGAGTGATGTAGACTCCTATACTTTCAACCTTTACACAGTGTACAAGAATTGCAAATCAACAGATTGTCATTAGGAAAGATTTATATTGCCGAGTCTGGCACCTGACAGAGAAGATCCAGACTAACAGGTGATTCAGACTGGACAGATCTCAACATCAGGACAGGCCAGTGTGTGCCACAACAATAAGACAGTCCAAAAGAGTGAGTGAGTGAGTTTAGTTTTAAGCCACACTCAGCAATATTCCAGCTATATGGCAGTGGTCTGTAAATAATCGAGTCTGGACCAGACAATCCAGTGACCAACAGCATGACCATTGATCTATGCAATTGGGATATGATGACGTGTCAACCAAATCAGTGAGCCTGACCACCCGTTAGTCGCCTCTTACGACAAGCAAGGGTTGCTGGAGACCAGTTCACAGTGTGAATGAGTACACAGTGGTGCTGTCATGGGACTCTAAAAGGCTCTGACAGCAACAGCACTAATTGATTAGAACCAGCACCAGCAACTCCTGCAGCTACTTGTACATCAGCCACCATACTCCCTCACATACGCTGCAATCATGACAGACAAAGATGTTTCTCATCTTAATTACACCTTTCACAGCTCCAGTTCTCATTCTGTCCATAAACAGCAAAACGAAGTAAAATCAGTGAGTGAGTGAGTATGGTTTTATACTCTTTAGCAATACAGTGGAATCTGCCTATTACGGACTGGCCTGGGATCAACTCATTTGTCCTGATTGTAAAGCGGTCCGGATTAGACAACTTTTGTCCGTTACCGTAGACACTGCCACGACATCAAAACAAAAAACGACATGGTATTGCTTTGTGTGAACAAACAACAGAACACAACTTTGTCAGTAAAGACGTCAAATTTGCAATCAAACATCACTAGACAAGATTATTTAAATGTTCAGTTCTAATTTGTTTTTACTAGGCATTGTCTTATATTAATGGATTAAGATTGCTGTGTGTATTTGTCTCGTACACAGAGCCGGAAATAGCAATCAGCTGTGCACACGTTCCCCCACGACCTACCGGTGATTTACGCAATAAAATAAGGAGATGAATTCTGATGCAGTGAACATACTTCCATTTTACATCCAAGGCAGAACCTGCCAGTTGTCTTGTGGTCTGAGTAGGCCACGATTAGGACCCCCAAAAAGTAACGGAGATGTTTATTAAACGGACTGTTATTTTAGTCAGCTATGTCCGGATTACAAAGAATTGTTCTCATAGCAAGTTGATTGTTGGGACTGTTATTTTAGTCCGTAATCCGTAATTGAGAGAGTCCTGATTATAAAGCAAGTTTTAATGATAAATTAAGAACAATTTTGCCGGGACTCATAGAGTAGTCCGGATTACACAGAGTCCGGATTTGACAGATTCCACTGTATTCCAACGGGGGACACCAAATATGGGCTTTACATCTTGTACCCATGCGGGGAATCAAACCTGGAACTTCGGTGTGACGTACCACGTGGCTACTCCTCCGAGAAAAGTGAACATAAAGTGACATTGGCGTCATACTCGCTCCACCAATGCTACCTCACAAGTTCTGGAACAGTATATGAAATATACCCTTCTTGAAACAATCAGTTTTGTCTTACAATCAATGGTGCAGTATTACCCTATTAGAAACCGAATACAAGATCATCCATATTTGATTATTTCCGCAAATTACCAATCACTGCAACACACGAGCCGTGAAACACGGGAGTCTGGGGTTGTCTTACCTTGAGTGCCGTCCAATCATTGTTTTGGCACATGTAGCGAAATAAAATCACTTACCTTGTCACCAATGACAGGTCACACAAAGCGATCATAGTGCTGGAACTGTCCTATACTATCATAGACTTCCGACAATCCCAAGACTTTTTGTTAACGGGACCAAGCACTGACCGTACGGCTTTTTTACCTAGTCATCCTTCGTAGACTGTTATGGTCTTACTTTCGTCACGACTGATTTCAACGACAAAACCTTAAGTAATATTCAGCCTACTAGCCATTCTATTTTTTAATTGATTTGACTAAATAGTTGGCATAGTAATCTACGAACAGTGAAAAACAATACATTTTGCCATGATGTCAGGTGAGTGATAGACTAACACTTACAGCTAGTCTCTGAAAATAACATATTTTACACACAAAAAAGCTCATAGTAAAAAATATATAATATAATATAATGAAAAGGAGCCCTGAGACTTTGGAAATCTAGACTTGCCACATTTTCTAGACTTGTGTGTTCTTTCTTGGATATATATTTGCTTCAGGGTCTGTATGACAGACTAGGTGAGTGAGTGAGTATAGTTGTACGCCGCTTTAGCAATATTCCAGCAATATCAGGGACACCAGAAATGGGCTTCACACATTGTACCATGTGGGGAATCGAACCCGGGTCTTCGGCGTGACGAGCGGACGCTTTAACCATTTGGATAACCCACCGCCCATGTGATTCAGTGCACACTGGTACCATTGTTGAAAATATGTCGGTTTTGTTTATATGAATTTGGGTAACCCAATGGTTAAAGCGTTAGCTCGTCACGCGGAGGACCCGTGTTCGATTCCCCACATGGGCACATTGTGTAAAGCCCATTTCTGGTGTGGAGCGGTGGGGTAGCCTAGTGGTTAAAGCGTTCGCTCGTTACGCCGAAGACCCGGGTTCGATTCCCCACGTAGGTACATGAAGCCCATTTCTGGTGTCCCCGCCGTGATATTTCTGGAATATTGCTAAAATCGGCGTAAAATTAAACTCACTCACTCATTTCTGGTATCCCCCGTCGTGATATTGCTGGAATATTGCTAAAAGCGGCGTAAAACCATACTCACTCGCTCACTCACTCAATACGAGATACGTAATTCCGAGAGCAGTCTTTTTGTATGCAACGTAGAGTTCACATTTTGGCCACACAGACATTTCTTCGTGGGTAACAGATTTGACCAAACCCTTAAAGAATTAGGTCAGAATTGTTCGTTTGCAAACCATGCTTGTCGTAACGGGATCGGGTTGTCAGGCTCACTGACACTTGTCATCGTATCCCAAATGCACATTCAGAACAATGCTCATTGTGTCAATCACTGGATCGTCTCGTCCAGACTCCATTATTTACAGAACGACGCCATATAGCTGGAATATTGCTGAGAGCGGCGTTTGACAACAAACAATCAGATTTGATCAAAGAATACTCTTTATCTGAAATGTCATTACCATTGGTGGCAGGTTTCACCAATCTGGTAACCCTGGAGATCCCGAATTACGTGTCATGACACTTCAATCCATGGACACTTAATTCTACACCTTGGGTGCATGGTTATTCGCACTTTGGGATGACTGAAATAGTGTTCAAGATGACGTTAAACCCAAAACCACTCACCCAAAGACTTTGCGGTTTCAAAAGTTCACAGTATACAAGTTGATGATGAACAATTGATGTCTTCATGGCTTATATGGTCGCCTGCAGTCAGCCGCAATATGTACAGAGTTGTGCTTTGCTCACCGATCACATTACTATGGTGCATCTACGGAAGCGTTACTTGTGTGAGCTCGATGTCTAATTTCAATCTACAGTGGCGGTGATTGATAACCTTCTGGCGTGCCACACGCTATATAATACGTTGTTTTCCTTCAGAAAGGATTAGCTGTACAAGCAAAGAAGTTTGATATCTTTAAAGCGGGCGTTTGGCTTGTCATAGCCTCATATCAGGAGGCGCCAATATCCTTCACTTGCATTCACATCAAGGCAGTTGTATTTGATATTTTGCAAATTGTCGCTTTTGGGGCATTAACATTTGACGTTTACAGAGTTGATTAAACGAGTTGCCGAACCCAAATTGTTGGGAAACAGACCCTTGGTCTCACAGGCTGAAAGTCTTCATTTATTACACTCGTATCGCACGATGGTGGTGTTGAGTACCAGAGTCACGCCAAGCTCGTGTGAAGCCCTTCGTGTTTTATTACAAACGACGTATTTTATAATTGTGAAGCCTTGGAGCTCTTGGTCACTTGGGTTCTGTTGATGTAGTTTGGTGTGTTTTATAGATCCATGCGTTTGTTAGATATGCATAACAGCGTTGCTCCCTTCATCATTGGGAAGCCCGGTGTCGGGGTCCCCCGTCGTCATATTGCTGGAATATTGCTAGACTAGCGACTAGTCTTTGAATATATGTTTTGATAGAAGCAAATAATTCCTTATAACTTGAAAAGATACGGGAGATTCAGAACCCGAGACAATCTAGACTTGCTTCATTTGGGGCTTTAGCACTGCAGAAAGGACTGGGCGGAAGGTAAAATAACTCGGTTCAGGGAATGTGAGGCAGACTAGAATATTGCTAAAAGCGGCGTAAAAGCAAACTTAATCACTATCATAATGGCCCAGCGGATAAGTGATCAAATTGTGCACTTTGTGTTACAAGCATGAAATTTGGCATGATTGTAGCTTATACCCTTCTTATTAAATAAAGATCGAAGGGTCTCGCAGATTTTTTTCAGATTTTTTTCATATATATATATTTTTGGTTTTGGTGGTGAGTTGAAAAGAAATCATTTTTTTTACTATTTTCATCATAACTTCTTTTAAAATTCTCCAATTCTCATAAGTTGAATCAAACCCGGGTCTTTGGCGTGACGAGCCGACGCTTTAACCACAAGGCTAACCCACACCCACACCCCCACCCCACATTAGCAAAGTGTTTGTATCAGATATACGTTAAAGATGCATCGATGTCACTTTCTCTATAAATGTCCAGTGTACTTTGATATTGGTCAAACATATTTTAGAAATATACTTTTGTACATCCGTAATAACTACTCAATACATTCTTTAATTGCAGACCCGTGAAGATCCGGGTTAGAATGAATCTTCAGTAACCCATGCTTGTCGTAAGATGCGACTAACGGGATCGGGTGGTCAGGCTCGCTGGCTTGGTTGACCCATGTCATCGGTTCGCAATTGCGCCGATCGATGCTCATGCAGTTGATCACTGGATTGTCTGGTCCAGACTCTAGTATTTACATACCGCCGCCAAATAGCTGGGATATTGCTGAGTGCGGCGTAAAACTACACTCACTCACTCTTTAATTGCATTGAATATGTCTTTACCTCATCTAACTATTTCTTATATTTGTTTGTTTGTTGTTTAACACCGCACACAGCAATATTCCAGCTACATGGTGGCGGTCTGTAAATAATCGAGGATGGACCGGACAATCTAGTGATCAGCATCATGACGTCGATCTGGGATGCGATGGCATGTGTGAAACAAATCAGCGAGCCTGACCACCCGATCCCGTTAGTCGCTCTTACGACAAGCATGGGTTGCTGAAGACCAATTCTAACCCGGATTTCTATTTTGGAACCACTGACAAACCACGTCGTGCGTTATACAACAGAGGGTTTTTGAAATACATCTTAAATGGGATTTGTTCCTAGGTGAATAGTACAGAACGTTTTGCACGTGCACATCGACAACGAAGGGCGTTTTCTTCTGGCAAGGTAAGCGTGTATCGACATTACGTAATTATTGGTGTACTTTGCCGTTCAAGAAACAGTTATAGTACGAAGTCATGCTAAAGTGACTACCAGCACCCAGCCCCAACGTGTACTCGTTTTTATTTGTGATTATTGCTTAGATAAGGGGATGCGGTCTTGTGACGCAAAAAACACAAAACAGGCATCAATGTATATACTGTTACTGACGGGATCTCAGCACTATATACTTTTACAAGTCGGGAAATGACATCTGCTGTTTATGTCTTGATTTTACAAACATAACAATAAGAAATTGTGAAGTTTAATTTGACGTTTCGATTTCATTTTTAAAATATCAATTATTCTACCAGCGTATATATTGATGACGCGAGTGAAATCAATCGATTGACCAATTATTCAATCAGTTGCTCCAGCCACAGGTGCTTGTAATGATAAAAACTCACATCATAGTATGTACTGTCGCTAACAGTTTCTTAGCATAGTACTAAGACCCCGTTAGTGACAGTACATACCTTGATGGCAGTTTTAGCCTTACAAGCCCCTGTGGCTCCATCACAAGTACATTTGCATTTATCTTTACAAATTAAAAAATGTGGAAAGTTGAACTCACACCTCACAAGAGCCATGGCCCTCTTGCAAAACATTGTTATGGCTGTCATTGTTAAGTTACTGTTACATGTATAGCCATTACCCAGAGGCTTGGTAATTGTTTTAAGGCTCTTTTACACTTATTATTTCAAATTAACAGCAATCTAGGAGAATCAGCCAGAAATAAATATTTCCAAAATTCAACTGCAATCGGAGAGAATGTCAAAATATGCAATTTGTTTCAAGCTTTGTAAGAATGCTGTTTCACTGGCAACTCCCAAATGCTATCTGACATTTCAGTGGCAGTTGGCTACGGTTTTATGCAATTCAGCGGTGTTATGACGATGTCAGGGCTCATTTGAAGAGCGTTCAGGACGTTCTGACTGTATTCAAGTTTTTTTCGAGGTACATTCGAACTGTACTCCAACTGCAGTTGAAATATTCCGATACATTTGAAGGATATTCCACCTGAATTCCAGCAGCAATCGAGATACATTCTGAGTCAATTCGAGGCACATTTGGGACATACTGACAGGATTTGAAATTGCTTGCCTTTTTCATTTTCCCTTGAATACTTTCAGAATACTAAGAATGCAGTTAGAATGCACTTTGAATGTACTTCAAAAGTATACATGTTCAAAACATTTGGGCATGCTACAAGAATTGATCCAAATAGTTGGAATGCATTCGGAATTCAGTATGATGTTTTGGAATGCAGTTAGAATTTGTGGTGCGTGGTTGAGGTTGAGGTCTGAAATTATGTTTTTGGACTGGAAGATTTTATTTACTTTGATGAAAGGTTAGTGGAGGGGCAGCTCCTGTTTTTCAAGTAAATACCTGTTGTTTTTTCAGCTACCTGGGAGGTTATTGTACATCATGATATTGATGTGCTGGTAACTGTTGAATGTTGATTCTACATTGATGCAAATTTAAAACCATTGATGTCAAAGAAAGAAGTGTACACCGCGGGCTACTGAAACATATTAAACACATGAAAGAGGCTAATCCTCCTAAAAGGTTAGTTAAGAGGCTTGAAAATATACATTGAACTCTTCTAATACGTTTTGAATATTTTTCTTGTAGTATTACCAAAATAATCACTGCAATCTTTAAGCAAAAATTGGAAATGTACAAATGTGTTTCTTATACATCCTAACAATTATATTACTGTGATGTCCAAAACATTATTTGGTATTAGTCTTGAGAGATATTTTAAGCAACAATCAAACTAGTTCATAATATATAATAATTTCTGTGAATTATCTAATTATAATCTCTTCATTACTCTATGCATTCCCAAATTGAGTAAGATGGCTGAACCTGTTACTTTAATTGTTCCTACCCACAGATCTTGGTGTGAAGATTGTTCAAGTTTATCAGCATTACTGTTACATTTGTCTTGCATTAGGTGAAACAGAGTAGTTTGGGATCCTTTGGGGTTTCAAGATTGTAATTGTAAACTAAGAAAGTGTTAGTAGACTGTGTCACAACCACCACATAATGTCAACAGTAGTATGAGTAATATGCAGGTGCTCTCAAAGAGAAATCATTGGAAAGTGGCATGTTGGAGAATATTATATCAAAGACATTTTTTTTATTTTAACATTTTTATTTCTCAGTACATGTTAACATGACATTATAATTATGAATAGATGTTCACATATACAAGGCATACATGAATAGGTAGTATTTACAGGCATAGGGCCTTACAGTGTTACATTGACCATTCTTTCTTTGCAGATATTCCATATAGATAAGTGGGCATAACTACACAATACTTAAGTACACATCGGTACATAATGTTGTTTCTTATTGTATATGAATTACAACTTGTGTATGTTTGACTGCCTCTGGTAACATGCAAGGTATAAATCATTTAACATTACCCATTATTTCTCAACAGATGTTTACATATACATAAGTATACAATGTACAGTGTATGGAAACGTCTACTGCATGTTTGACTGTTTCTAATCACCTGCAAGGCATACATCATTTTTACATTAAAGTGTATCAGACATGATACATGCTTGTTAAGTAATAATAATGTCTTAGATAAAAAAAATTGACAAACATCTGTTCAGTCTGAAAATATTGTGCAGTTGGAAACTGTCTTGACACTTAAATGTACAAGATTTTAAAATGTTATTATTAATCTCTGTATTGATGTATTGTAATACTTTAGAGTTAATACATCAATACTGTAGTGAAATCCTGATCTGCTTCCCTAGTGGTTAAAGTGTTCGCTTGTCACGCCGAAGACCTGGGTTCGATTCCCCCATGGGTACAATGTGTGAAGCCCATTTCTGGTGTCCCCCGAGCTGTGATATTGCTGGAATATTGCTAAAAGAGACATGAAACTCAACTCACTCATTCATTTTCTGCTGGGAAAGATATGGAAGAGAAATGGGATGATTCCCAAAAATTATTACTGGCTCAAGGATGGGGTCATAAAAATAATTAATGGTTATTATATGGTTAAATATTGATTGCTTTGCTGTGATTTTCATGATAAAAAACTTCTTTGTCAAATTTTTAATCTTTGGGGAGGTGCATAAATAAAACAGACAAGCAAGCACTTGGATAGGTCATCTTGTCATGCTTGACAAGTCTCTCACAACTGCGATCTGAGTCAATAAGGCACAACTTTGTACTTTGTGTATTATTTAACACCACACTCTGCAATATTCCAGCTTTGTGGCAGCGGCCTGCAAATAACCGTGTCTGGACCAAACAATCCAGTGATTAACATCATGAACATATTTTGTAGTTATTACTTTATGACATTCAAGTTAACATTCAGCAAAACATTTCAAACAGTGTTAGTCGGGATGTTAAGGACATTGATAAATTTGATGCATGTTTGAGGCACCTGTACCGTATGCTCACCTGTTTTTTCAGATGAGCAGTTACCTTGCCTTTGCATGTGTTTGTGACAGGTACCTTAGTTGACTCAGGATAAACTCACATTTTATCAAACTATAACCTCCTGTTTTTTAGCTGTGCACTTGATCAGTGAAGTAGAAGTAATACCTACCTGACCTTTTATATTTGCATATTTATCCGCTTGTTTTATCCCACTGAGAAAACTGTTTGGTATATGACAAAATACAGTACATGTTTTGTGCATAAAAACTTTACTGTGCCCAAGTATGTTTTAAAACATATCAAACAACTTTTGAAACTCCTAGAAAATGATTTATTTATATCTCTTCAATTTACCTTGGAGCACTTGTGACTTTTCTCATGCTAATATCTGTTTGTTTCAAAGTTCACAGACTCATTTACTTTGGAACCCGATGTTGCAGGAAAAATAAAATGAAGTTCAAAGCAGCATTTAACATGTTTAACAAGTTGCGTGTCATGTTTTATTCATTGGACGCAAATATATGCAAACAGATACAAATGTCGTTCCTTTAGACTTCAAGGGGTGTGGAAATAAAATATTTTCCCTGGTCCTCAGATGAGTAATCTACTTGTCCATTGAATGGAACGCTTCTAGTCTTGAATATATGTCTCAGCTTCTAGATGGCATGGCTGGCTGTGTTTGGACTATCAGTGCTGCTTTCCTGAGAACAAATCACAAACGTTTGTAAGAAATTTACACCTGGAAAATAACTGATAAATCTCATGGAGGGTTTTACCTTATATAGACAAAGTTTATGGATAACACCTTTTTTGTTCACGAGTGCAATGTTGCGGTACAGGTTCTCTTGCAAACAAGAATGGCAAGAGAATCTGTATTGAAACATCACACTCACAAATAAAAAAAGTTGTTATCCATAAAGTTTGTAATCTTGAACTTGCCAGCTTCTAAAATGGCATTAAAAGAAGGATTACTTACAATAGTGGGGGTCCAGGGAACAGCTATCAATATATTTGAAGGGTAATGTGAAGGTCCTGTAATGTATTGTACGTTCAGATAAATACTTCAGAGTGTGGAATGAATCTGTGGCCATGTGGACAGTGGTCATGGCTGATGGGTGAGTGAGTGAGTTTGGTTTTACGCCGCTTTTGGCTATATTCCAGCAATATCACAGCGGGGGACACCAGAAATGGACTGCACACATTGTGCCCATGTGGGGAATTGAACCCAGGTCTTCAGCGTGACGAGCAAACGCCTTAACCACTAGGCTACCCCGGCTGATGGGTGAAATACCAGACCCAGATGAATACTCTTGATACGCTGTAGGTGAGTGAGTGAGTTTACTTTTACACCGCTTTTAGCAATATTCCAACAACATCACTGCGGAGGACACCAGCAATGGGCTTCACACATTGTACCCATGTGGGGAACCGAACCCGGGTCTTTGGCGTTGCAAGCAAACACTTTAACCACTAGGCTACCCCACCTCCCCTGCTGTAGGTGTTGTGTGTCCACTCTTTTGTGCTAACTGGACCCACAGTTGTTAAGGTTAGGGGTTCCAATCCCCACAAGGGTACAATGTGTGAAGCCCATTTCTGGTGTCCCCCGACAGATGTTGCTGGAATATTGCTAAAAGTGACGTAAAGCTAAACTCAGTCAGTCAGTCTTCAAGTTAGGAATACATGTATATTTAACATACATACCCATCTAGTGTTACATGTGGAATTCAGTTTTTACATTCAACCTTCACTGTATTAATTGTATCGTGTATTATGTGCCATGAAACTGTATTATCATAAACAATTCGCTTGTTTACCTGTCCTTTTTTAAATTTTTTGTAAACTTACACTCAATAAACTATGTCTATAACAAACACGCTTATATCAAACTGACGGATATGACATTTTTTGGTCCGAGACACTTGCTGTGTAAAGGCGAGGATTTATGGATGTCAAGTTCTTTTCTTTGAGGAAACGATATTTCTGAGTATATTCTTACTCCTTCATCGGGTGTATGAAAGAAACTAGGAAACAGATACCTATGCAAGTACATGTGGAACAACAACAGTGATGCGACAACAACAAGGGAAGCCAGCAGTTAATTAGCGCTAAATTGTAATACTCCAAAACATTGTGCAAAGACACCTGCTGTATATTTTAGTCAAAATGTGTATAATTAACTTCGGTTATAAAAATTAGTGTTCCCTTTGAGTTCAATATAACAGTAGTTTACTGTATACTAAAATCGAGTGAATTTCTATTTTCAGTAGGAATAAATGTATGCAGAAATAAATGGAACGATTAACTGAAGGGAGACACCTAAAGATATAATTATAAGATTATTTTTTTTTATTAATTTATTTCTTTTTGTAGGTATCAGAACAACTTACATTTTCAACATAGCGTAGATCCAGACATTTTCTGGCATACATTTCAACATGGCAGAGTATGGCAAAAAAGGAATTATATAAAATGCTTGTGGCATGAAGACAGAAGGAGATGAATTTTTCATATCTACAATCTGTGTAGAGAAGCTGCTTACTGATGTTATAGGAGTCTTGTAAAACTAATTTAAGGCCATTTATATGTGGCTTTTTTTTCTGGCATTTGCATTTATATATGTAATGTTTGGTAACAATAATAATCAAATTTAGTACATTGTTTATTTTTTCTTTGTAACAAAATATGATGTGTGTTAAATTTGGTTCTAAATTGATTCCAGTCTTATATTTGATCCATTCCAACAAGTGTTGCCACAAGCTTTTTACTGTACACAGTCACATAAATTATTATAAGATATGATGAACTTTGGTTACAATGAGCTGATGTAGTTCATTATGACAGTAGTTACTGCATACTTAAATCAAGTCAAATAACATTCAATTGAAATAGACATATAACAAAGGTTTTTTTGCCTAAAGAGAGCTACCTAAAGATGTTAGATTTACATATATATTTTTTAATTCTGAAAGACAAACACACAATTCACACAGATGAGGCAGTATTGTAGTCCAGTGGTTAAAGCATTAGTCGTTGATGCTGATGACCTGGGTTTAATTCCCCACATGGGTACAATGTGGAAAATCCACTCTGTTGTCCCCTGCTGTGATATTGCTGGAATAGTGCTGAAAGAGGCATAAAACCTTACTCACACAAAAAGGAGTATTTATAACACAAGTTTCATAATATTATTTTATAGTAGGTGAATAAAAAGGTTTGGTTGGCATTCTAGAAGTTGTTGAGTTAATAAGAAAACATGTTTTAGCCTAATAACTGTAAGAGCCAACATATAAAAATCGTTTTATTGCATTAGACCAGACATTGTTTCCATAAAGATCTATGATTTCCTATGTGAATAATAGTTTCATTGTACTAGACAGGGTTGAATGAAATGAGCAGCAGGTAGCTAGTACCATAACCATCAAACGTGATCAATTTCGAACATTTCATAGATTACAGCGTAACAATGGAACTAAACGTTGACTGATCGTAGACCAGCATGCTCCCACATAGAGATGGAGGATTAATATTGCCTAATCATCGTGTTTCCAACAATTGAGAACAATTAAAAAGCACTCCATCTCTTGTCTGAAGGATGTTATCGTGTATAAAACGTGGTGGAAGCAGTGCTTCTGGTGACGAGGATTATCCACGTCAAACCGCCATTGTTTGCCTGTCAGTTGTGCTCAAAGCCTGGCAGGGCGCTGTGAAGCTGTCAATGACAAAATTCGGGTATATTGGATTTTGGATGAGAACAATCGTTAAGTGTTCGGCTTGTGTAATTCATTGACAAGCCAATCAGGCTTTGAGAACTAATCAATGTGATATGACAGTAATTATAAGCCCTGATTGTTCAACTGTCACTTGCTGCTGAACCCTCCATTGTTCTAATATTGATGCAGCTATCCTTTGATGTCTTACAAGGCGTCACAAACAATGTACAAACATTCTACTTATCAGATACTGTGTCATTTTGTTATATGATGCAGCATTATTGTGTTTCATTAAATGATGAAGGGTGACCTTGTGAGAAATGACACCGAAATTGCTTGTCTAGACACGGTGAACATTATATTATATTCTTGTCTTGTTGATTAAATTACTCATTGTTAGATCATTCTGGAACTGCCATATATGAACCAGAGTAATATTTAAGGTCATCTGAAGCATCTGAAAGAAAAAAGCAAGAAATTCATTTTTGTAAAAATCAACATTAACTTTGAAAAGAGTTGAAAATAATTGTAAATGAACTGACATGAAATATAGATTAAAGGTTCAATAATTTCATTACAGTGGAAGTCATATGTTTATGGATGCAGAATTTTGTCAGTATTTTCCTTTATTTCCATAACCTGATTTATAATAAATTAAACTAAATAGAAACGTGATGAAATATATTGATTGTTCCCTCTGAAGGGACTGATTTGTTCAACGTGCACTTCATTCATTATTCATATTGATGAGAATTCCTAATTCTGATGAAACACTAACTTAGGTTATTATTTTGAAATGATGTTTCTCTGAATGGATAATGTTTTATATTTTTGGAACAGGCTGAAGCTCCTTGAAAGAGTTACTTCCCTTGCATTGTTGATGCCCAGTAGATTCAGTTCACTACTATGTGTATTCATGCAGTGATGATGTTTTGTGGGTTATAATGCATGCGATATACCACAGCTATACTACTCAAAAGGAGAACACCATTTTCTTTCATATTATGGTTAGACATATTTATTCGTGAAAAGTTAAAGAACACGATTTTCTTTCATATTATGCTTAGACATATTTATTCGTGAAAAGTTAAAGAACACAATTTTCTTTCATCTTATGGTTAGACATATTTATTCGTGAGACGAATGGATTGGCAAACAAGCTACAAGCTTATATTAATGCCACTACTATACAATTTAACCGCCTCCGTGGTGTAGTGGTTAGAGCGTCCACCGAGATGAAGTTCGTGGAGTCGATCCCGACAGCGTCATACCAAAGACGTTAAAATATGGTACTTGTTGGTCCCTGCCTGGCGCCCGGCATTAATGGGTACAACAAGGACTGGTCGGCTCGGAGTCAGTATTATGTGTCTGAGTGGGGTATTCATGCTTCACTGCGGCATGGTATCTCAGTGGGCTAGCACTATAAAACCAGCTTCAGTCTGGGCTAGTACAAGCAGCCGCACATACACATACACACGCATGCACGTCGTCATATGAGCGAAATATGCTCAAGCACGACGTTAAACCGAATTTCACCTCACCTCCAATACAATTTACAAAGGTAAATAAACCCAAATTATCATACAAGATCTAGATAATCACATGACAAACCACAAGGTTAATGTACAGTCTGATGATAATTAATATTTAAATAGCAATTCCATTATAACAACCGATATATTTCTTAAAGCTAACAATTCTTCAACCATATTTGGTACCAAATCTACAAGAAGCAGTGATGAATAGGTAAACAGATTTTAAGATGGCTAGGTTAGAATTGTGTTTAAGCTGTACCCATTTTTGTAATATACCATTTCATTTCTTAACACAGTGTAGGTTGGAGGTGAGGTGAAATTGGGTTTTACGTCGTGCTTGAGAATAGTTCGCTTATATGACGACGTGCATGCATGTGTATGTGTATGTGCGGCTGCTTGTACTAGCCCAGACTGAAGCTGGTTTTATAGTGCTAGCCCACTGAGATACCATGCCACAGTGAAGCATGAATACCCCACTCAGACACATTATACTGACTCCGAGCCGACCAGTCCTTGTTGTACCCATTAATGCCGAGCGCCAGGCAGGGACCAACAAGTACCATATTTTAACGTCTTTTGGTATGACGCAGTCGGGTATCGAACACGCGACCTTCCACTCTCCGGGCGGACGTTCTAACCACTACACCACGGAGGCGGTCTGTAGGTTGGACAGGCAAGTAGATAGTGTTATCATAGTTGATCTGTTATGCAACCATAAAGAACACCGGATTTCCTGTATATTACTATTGTTGATATGTCAGACCAATTATTGTAATAGGAAAGGAAAAGGGCGTTCTTTAACTTCTTTGAGTAATATATAGGAAACTCCTATGTGTTTTGTTTGGGGGCGGTGGGGTAGCCTAGTGGTTATAGCATTGGCTCGTCATGCTGAAGACCCGGGTTCGATTCCCCACATGGGTACAATGTGTGAAACCCATTTCTAGTGTCTCCCCGCCATGACGTTGCTGGAATATTGCTAAAAGCGGCGTAAAACCAAACTTAACAGAAGCTTCACATGGCAGTGATCCATGTCTTAAAGGGGGACTGTTTGCTGTCTGATATAGTGCCCATGTTCAGCCTGGTAACATGTTAAAGTGCGAGTCCTGTGTCAAATTTGACACTGCAGTCTCTTTGTAAGGGGTGGTGGTGGGGTAGCCTAATGGTTAAAGTGTCCGCTCATCATGCTGAAGATCCAGGTTTGATTCCACACATGGGTACAATGTGTTAAGTCCCTTTTCTGGTGTCCCCTTTCATATTGCCAGAATATTGCTGAGAGCGGCGTAAAACCACTCGCTCGCTCGCTCATCTGATTTTAAGGCCACTTCACTGCCCATTAACAAATCTTATTGTAAGAACTACTTCCGTTTGACCACAATGATGGCGGATCATAACAACAACTCCATGGATTTTGACGCGGACTTTGGAATTTTCCACATAAGCAATTGGAAGTTTTTGGATTGAAAATGCGTTTGATTTCATTGCGCTTCACTGTGCTCATATACAACACTGCCGCACTAGTTCAGCTTGACCACCAACATGACTAGTATCAACACAACAGACGATGATGGAAATGCTGATAAAAAATTTTATTTAAACTCGATAAATACAATTATATGATTTTTCCTACACAATTATGAGGGAACCTCACTATCATATTACCTTCTATTATAAAAATATTCAAACTCAATTACAATACACAGTCCCAAACATAAGCAAACAATATCTAACATATAAATCAGAAAGCCTTGTAAAAATACATCCCTATCTATGTACAAAATGTGCAGCAAACAATTGTAAAAATTTACCTACCTGGTAAATGGTATATTTGTTTCCGTTTAGAATGGGAAATTCGCAAGATAACGGTCTGGCGAAACACCACATTAATGCCACTCATACTCCATCATATCCCGTTGCATCATTTACAAAATAATTCTGCTCTCTGCCAGCTTCCCCCGGAAGGCTGTCACTGTTATGTTCGTATACTTTGAAAAAAAGCTTGGACACAATCCAGTCCCAAATGATGAAAACAATGTTCCAAAGTGACTGAAAGACTGTATTAATATTATTCTAATAAAGGCTAAATATGTTTACTAATTTTAATTATTTTGCTTGCAGAAGATTTTGTTCCTAATGGTTAACTGAGTACTTTTAGGAAAAACCAAGTTCTATGGATAGCCAACTTCTATATTGCAATGAGTGCGAGTCACTTGCTTGATAACGGTGTTAGTACCTACACCAAAACGTCGCACTCATTGCAATAAAGAAGTTGACTATCCATAGAACTGGGTTTTTCCTTCATCTATACAACTTCTAAAATGCCTCTCAAAGAAGTTATGAGTGCTTTTAATTTTCAAAATAGAAGTACTGGTTTAGTGACTGGATACTTTCTATTCCAAAATTAGAAGAAAAGTCAGCTTAAAATCAACAACAGAATGTTAGGCCACACAAACATTGCAATGAATTTTGTGTGTCATGACTCCCCTGATTAATAGCTAACAACCTCCTTTACTGCAGATCAAACCAGAATAATCTATAGTAGTTGCTGTAAACATTCAAGTTTGTGTGATCAATATCTTTACTTTTCATGTGTAATAATGTTACATTTGTAAACATTTCATAAGAGAATGATTTCATTGTGCACCCACACCATGTTCCCATAGCATCCTCCATTGATGCAAGCTCAGCAAGTGCCCCTTTTGCCCAGACTTAATTAAACACCTACGGTGCTAGTTATATCAATTACAGTATGTGGCATGATGTATTGTATGCCATTGAGACACCAGTGATGTTCAGATAGTACCCTCCATTGATGCTTGTTTAGCAGGTGCCCCTTTTGCCCTGACCTGTTGTAACACCCAGGTTGCTAGTTATATCAATTACAGTATTTGTCATGTTGCATTGTGTTCTCCTGTCTCCAGGGTAATGAACAAAATACTCATGAGCCCAGTTTTGTGGCCCAGCTTCAGTTGCTGGGCCAGTAGACTGAATTTACCAAAGACGAACATACGATTTACATTGTTATTGATTCTTCTTAAAATACTTATCAGTTAATTTTTAACTTCCAAATGTATGCTAACCATTTACTATATTATTGTTGTTGGTGGGGGTGGGGTAGCCTAGTGATTAAAGTGTTCGCTTGTGATGCCGAAGGTCCTGATTTCCCACATGGGTGCAATGTGTGAAGCCCATTTCTGGTGTTCCCCGCCCTGATATTGCTGGAATATTGCTAACAAATCAGCGTAAAACTAAACTCACTCATTCACTCCTTGTTGGTGGTTTCATTGCCTTGTGGGGTGAGGGGTAACCCGGGGTAAGCGTTGTTTTTCTATACATTTCTTGTAAGAAAACAAAAAGGGGTCTTTTTTTCCGGAGGACTATTTTTATCTATACAATTTAGGACTTATTTTACTAGTACTATTTTAAGGACCTTTTAATTGAACACCGGGTAACCTAGCAGTTAAAGTGTTCGCTCGTCCCACTGAAGACACAGGTTCAATTCCCTACATGGGTACAATGTGTGAAGCCCATTTCCGGTGTCCCCCACCGTGATATTGCTGTAATATGGATAAAAGAAGCGTAAAACTAAACCCACTCACTCACTTGTTTCTATATAGTTACAAAAATGCTGATTCAGCTGAAAAGTTTAAGTCACTCACTGAGATTTTTATCTATGTTCTATGTGATTAGTTTCTAGGTTGACAGACTGGTCCTGTAAATGTAACCACCATACATGAATCCATCATGCCACAGCAATGAAAGAATTGACGTCGTTCACGTCATTTACGTCATCGTCTGTCTGGTGGTGGAGGACCTTCCTGTATTTCTGATTATCAAGTCACTGTAATTCTCCTCAAAAGTCCTCCTACTTCTCCACTTCCTCAGACGAGGAATGTAGTTATGTGTGAAATTTGATGTTTTATGGAAATCACCTTCTTTGCAATTTTGCTCTGACCTTTTTCGTTTTATTTCCTGATCCAAGGAAACACCGTTCAGACTTTACTAATTCTGGCTAGACGCAATCTCGGAATAGCCCGAGTTTTGTCTTTCGTGGGGAGCAGACGTGTAGCTCTCTATTGAGTAGGGGATGGGGATGTCACTGAGCGTAAATACACCATTATCCATCGGTGATTGTCAAGGGGTGACAAAATGCCACATGGCTCTTTGTTCCGAGATAGACATTATTATGAACAACTCACACTCACCGGAACAGGCCAAATTACCCATAATGCTTGGCTCTGCACTATCAGATGAGGAAGGGTTCTGCAAGGTATCAGCGTTTCCATAAAAATGCAACAGCAAGTTGCTGGGGTTAATTCAGTATATACCACAGGTTCACATGCTTTAACAAAATATATTGCTCTCCATGAATTTGTTTGCTATGGCTACGTTAAAATACAAAGATTGATATTTTACATGGGGATCGATATATGTATGACAAGAATCCCTTTTGTTTTAAAGAAATTAATGAACATATACTTGACAACACTGGAATTCTATTTGGGCAGCTCTGTTGGCCCAAAGGGTAAATTTCATCTCACTATTGATGATTGGTTTGTTTGATCCTGTTTAAATTGTCCTAAAGCTGCAATATCACAATATTCTCAAACAGAGACTCTTTGTCTATGCCAGTATTGATGTCAAGTTTTAAATTTCAAAGATATTACATGTTTTTACATATTTTACAAGGCAATCATAAAAATGTGAGCCAAACCAATTAGCTCTATCAGAATTTCTACACAGAAGAACTAGGTGACATTTAGGGAAGGTGAACTACCTGATGCTGTTATCAGGAAACATGCTGTCTTACATCAGTTTAACCCCACAGAAGTTCATTGTGATCACCCCTAACCCATCCACTGATCGTAACACTACCTGGATTGATGTACATGTTTTTTGTAATCTAATTAGGGAATGCTTTTTCGATATAATGCAGGTTTTGATGTTGAGAGTGCTTTTCATAGCAGAGGGTATTAAATTTCAAAAGCTAGACTCAGGGGCTGTTATTTTCTAATGATGCAGAAAGTCATGAATGATGTTTTTGATTTGTAAGATAATCAACAATATTCTGGCTGTATCACACTGGTTTGTAAATAATCAAGTCTTGGCTAGCAAGTTTGTCCTTTCTGTGGTATTAGATGACAAACACAGTGAGCCAGGTCACACATTGTTACTACCAGTGCATTGCCTGGATGGAAATTTCAATGTGATGCTGGCTGTGCACCGGGCTTCATCCCAGTCATATATCAGACCCATGCACAGGTGGAATTCCACTTTGATGAGAGCGGGATCCCACTGAAGTTATGCAAGATACTTGGTCTTTATTGTAAAGAAGTTAACACATGTCATCGGTTCCCAATTGCATGTTCATGCTGTTGATCCCTGGATTGTCTGGTCCAGACTCGATTATTTACAGACAGCCACAATATAACTGGAATATTGCTGAGTGCGGCGTAAAACTACACTCACTCACTCACTCCGACCCTACTTTATTTAAATCACATATTTTACCCACTCCTCCCTTTATCACACCCTACCCAAGTTAAACTCATTTATCCTTCCAGAATCTAGTTAAATCCCACCCTTTTATCCAATCCTAACCCAGTCAAATCCCACCCCTTATCCATCCCTACCCTCATTAGTCCTACTCTTCCAACCCTACTCTGAAAAATCCCATCCTTTATCCAACTCTACCCTGAAAAATCCCATCCTTTATCCAACCCTACCCTCACAAGTCTGACCCGTTATCCAACCCTACCCTCACAAGTCAGACCCGTTATCCAACCCTACCCTCACAAGTCCGACCCGTTATCCAACCCTACCTCATGAGTCCAACCCGTTATCCAACCCTACCTCAAGAATCCCACCTGTTATCCAACCCTACCCTAAGAAGCCCCATCCGTTATCTCTGTTCAATCCTCCATTCAGCCCAGTATATTCTGTATCTTAATGCTAACAATTCCTGTGAAAAGTGGACAAATAAAAGTGTGGTCCTAATGCAGTCTTGCTACCTGGATCAGAAAATACTAAAGCAGACCTGTGAAGATTCGGGTTAAAGTTGGTCTTCAACAAACTGCACTTGCTTCAACCAGAAGATCAAGGTTAGAACAACCCATGCTTGTTTCCCTAAGAACATCCAGCTTAGAATTTGTCAACAGCACCCAATGCCATAAGATGGACTAACAGAATCTTGTGATCAAGCTAACTGATTTGGTTGATGTGTGTCATCAACTGCACTGAATGATGCTCATGATGTCAGTCACTGGATTGCCTGGTCCAGACTAAATTATTTACAATGAGTGAGTGAGTTAAGTTTTATGCTGCACTCAGTAATATTCCAGCTATATGGCAGCGGTCTGTAACTAATCGAGTCTGGACCAGACAATCCAGTGATCAGCAGCATGAGCATCGATCTACGCAATTGGGAAATTATTTACAGATTACCATGTAATACATTAAATACTGCACAGTGAGGCATTAAACAAACTGTACTAAAGTTCCGTGTTATTACACAAATAATCTGTCATGAGAAGTATCAAACCACTTTGAACCACCTGTACATTGCGAGTGAACATTTTGTAACCTTTCAGTTGTCCTCAGTTCTATGTTATTGTTAGTCCTGGTTATAATGCAAAGGAGACTGGAACCAAAATGAAAAAAATAATATGTAAAAAATATAACTACGTTTACAAATGTTTCTTTTAAATTTACAACTAACTGACTGACTGACTGACTGAGTATGGTTTTACGCCGTTTTTAGCAATATTCCAGCAATATAACGGCGGGGAACACCAGAAATGGACTTCACAAATTGTACCCATGTGGGGAATCGAACCCGGGGACACAACTAACAGTAACACTGGCAGTTATATAGATTTAGATTACAACTGTCAACTATATAATGTCACCTAAAGCTGAAGGAGAGCGGAAGGTTGCAGGTTCGATCCCCGACCACGTCATACCAAAAGACGTTAATATATGGTACTTGTTGGTCCCTGCCTGGTGCTCGGCATTAATGGGTACAACAAGGACTGGTCGGCTCGGAGTCAGTATAATGTGTCTGAGTGGGGTATTCATGCTTAACTGCAGCATGGTATCTCAGTGGGCTAGCACTATAAAACCAGCTTAAGTCTGGGCTAGTACAAGCAGCCGCACATACACATACACATGCATGCACGTCGTCATATGAGCAAAATATTCTCAAGCACGACGTAAAACCAAATTTCAACTCACCTCCCTCACCTAAAGCTGGATGCTTTTTCTATGTTAAATATGTTCTGTTAATTATGTGGCAGTGTCATATTTTACATTTTATTTATTTATTTGTGTAAATACGGTATCATTTTTAAACAGTTTGGTTGTGGTAGTTTTATTGGATTAGGTTTTTATTAGAGTATGTTTGGTATTTGTCTCCAGCTTGATTACCCCAAGCTGGACCTGGGCTGCTATTGTATTATTGTGGGAGAGCAGGGTGTTCTTTTGTTCTTAACTCAGAGGGCAAGCTATTCCTTGATCTCTGATTGGTCAGTTTTATGTTGTATGATTTCTTCTTTACTAACATCAGCACATTTTAGTCAGTCTACCACATACAGCTGCACAAGAAAGGCACCTCAAACATATGACGTGACAATTTGACAGACGTCTGATTTCCACTCCTTTTTCGTCTACAACTTCTCTCTGTTCAAGGTTAGTTAACTTAATTATAAACATTATGTAGGATGTAATATTTGTTAACTATAGTTATATCATAAACATTATTCTTGCTTAGGTTATAATATTAAATGTGTGATGTGAAGGTATGGATGTGTTTTAAGAATATATTGTAAGTCAAATATTGTGTGTTTATAGGCATGATTTTCATGTTTACTGCATCAGCATTTTCATTATAAGTTTATTAGTAATAATTGTAATCTTTTATGAAGTCAGGTGATACACAAGCATGTATGCCTGCTTAGCGGCCATCTTTGTCGGCCATGTTGTCTACTTGATGGTACATGTAATGTCTGCCACTTGAGATACCATATAATTTTAACAACTGTTTATTGTGTATATTTATAAGAATATCACAGTACAGATAATGTTGTGTAATCTACTTTATTAGTACAGATGTGATATGACTGTTTTATTGACTATTGTTATTATGTTACAGGGTGAAAACAAAACAAACTATATATTTGAGAAAAAAAGTAGTGGCACAAGTCACAACTCACACCCCAGCAGGCGTTGATCTTCACTGAACGGAACCACCCCTTACCCTGCTACAATTATACCTAAACATGATGTAAAACATGATATTGTAACCAGCCTTCAGGAATGCAAATGATACATTATGATACATTACATCATGCAGATGCTTTGTTCAAGGTGCATTAAAACATGACAGACTGTACCATAGATTCTGTTTCCAACAAGACATATTAGCTGGTGTCTGCTTGCTATGAATGTCAAACGTCTTAGTTTTATTACTTTCGTCAAATTAAACACAATTTAATTAAAATGTGAAACCTAGCGATGAGTTGGATATAACACAGGCTGGAATAGGTTTCCGTTTTGTTAACAACTCTCAGATGTCAAATGAAACCCAGCATTATATGGAGTCAGAATTCAGACAATGTTCTACTTAAAGCTACAAGTCTGAAGTAAAACTGCTGCTTGAAGATTTGTTTATATCATCACACATAACATTAATCCAAGTCAAGCTTTGTGTAACATGAGTTGTGTGTGATAGTGACAGGGAATCCCTCAAAAGGTTAGATTATATGAGGACATTTTATTAGCTTGAAGATGTTGTTTTTATGAGCTGCTCCAATAAATGTTTACAGTACTGCTATGTAGAAAGGCCACAGGTGTTTAAGTCTCTCTTCAGAGTTGCATCCCTTGGTGACACCACGATATGCTTGTTAGTGTTTGAAACTGCACTGCACTGATTATGAAACTTTGTTAGCACTATACTGATGGATTTTACCAAAGTGAGATTTTCCTCCTAGATTAGGCTGAAGGCCTAGGCATTCCATCCATCCATCAAGGCTTACAGGTCTAGGCATGTCCATCCATCCATCGGATTATGAATATCCATGAATTTGGAAAAAAAGAACTCTGACGTTTGGATCAGGGCCATCAAATCAAATTCCTGGCATTCCATTTCAGTAAAGAAATCAAGGCTTAAGGCCTCAGGGTATTTTTTGCTGATTACTGTATACATTTCATAGTGATGGTTTCTTCAGTAGTGAATATCAGTTTTGGGAATTTAACAATGTGACCATCGTTTCAGTGACAGTGTGAGACTGAAACAAAGTAACAATGTAAGCATCTGACAGTGTGAGACTGGAAACAAAGTAACAATGTGACCCTGGATCTGTAACAATGTGACCGTGATCTGAAAGAAAGTAACAATGTGACCCTGGAACAATGTAACTAACTATCTGACAGTGTGAGACTGAAACAAAGTAACAATGTGACCGTGGAACAATGTAACTAACTATCTGACAGTGTGAGACTGAAACAAAGTAACAATGTGACCCTGGAACAATGTAACTAACTATCTGACAGTGTGAGACTGCAACAAAGTAACAATGTGACCCTGGAACAATGTAACCATCTGACAGTGTGAGATTGAAACAAAGTAACAATGTGACCCTGGAACAATGTAACCATCTGACAGTGTGAGACTGAAACAAAGTAACAATGTGACCCTGGAACAATGTAACCATCTGACAGTGTGAGATTGAAACAAAGTAACAATGTAACCCTCTAACAATGTAACCATCTGACTGTATGAGATTGAAACAAAGTAACAATGTAACCATGTAACAATGTCACCATCTGACAGTGTGAGATTAAAACAAAGTAACAATATAACTCTCTAACAATGTAACTATCTGACAGTGTGAGATTGAAACAAAGTAACAATGTAACTCTCTAACAATGTAACCATCTGACAGTGTGAGATTGGAACAGAGTAACAATGTAACCCTCTAACAATGTAACTATCTGACAGTGTGAGATTGAAAAAAGTAACAATGTAAATCTCTAACAATGTAACCATCTGACAGTGTGAGATTGGAACAGAGTAACAATGTAACCCTCTAACAATGTAACCATCTGACAGTGTGAGATTGAAACAAAGTAACAATGTAACCATGTAACAATGTAACCATCTGACAGTGTGATTGAAACAAAGTAACAATGTAACCATCTGACAAAGTAACAATGTAAAATTGTAACAGTATGACCCAGAACAGCAAACATATGGTCCATTTTTAACAAGGTGAATTTTTTTTGGTAATTACTTTGTTTGCACGACAGCTCACCTACACTGCACAAATGTTGAATGACATACAATTTGAAAAACAGCCCTTTTTGTCTTCTCAGTAAAAATGATTTCAGTCATGAGAAGCCCTTTGAAGTCTTCCTGTAAAACAGTTCTGTTTTTGTTCCCTCCAGCTATTAAATTCTTGAAGAGATTTAGTGCAGCTAACATTTATATATTGTTTTGTATTTTAACACCAACCTAATGTTTTGAAAGTCTGTAAAGTGAATGATTAAAACAAAGGCTTTTATGGTTTTAGAAATGGAAATATGTAACTTTTTCAGAAAAAAAACAACAGGGAATATTTTTACCTTTAATGTCCAATTCAGGGAAAGATACCCTCAGTGATAACCAACTAGTCCTGAAGTCATATTGGACGAACAGGTTTTATGGAATAAACAACCTCTTTTTGGACGTCAGAGGCGACCAACCAAGTGGTCAGACTGTTGACTTTGTTGAGGCATGTTTTCTTATTCCAATTGCATGTATTGGTGCTCATGATTTCATCCACTAGATTTTGCAGTCCAGATTTGATTATTTACAGACAGCCATCACCAAGCTGGAATAATTCTGAGTGCAGCATTAAACAATTAGTAAACAAACAAAAAAAGAGAAAAAAAAGTTTCTTGTGGATTTGCACTAGAGGACCAACCTTCAATATTTGACCTTGTCATGGTATATTATCTATAGTAATTTTGACTAACAGTGAACTTGATTTTTCTGAGGAATATTACAAACAGGAATTCAGAGATTGGTATCGGTAATCATTTCACTCAAAATTTATAAAATGAAAACTCAGTTTATACTGTTAATGTAGTAGTGTGAACGTATTGCGTGACATGATGTCCATATTTTTTCTACTGTCTGAGTCGTGCCTGACACAGAACATGGGGTGCTGGAATATGTGTGAACTCGGTGGGAGGCGGAGAATCCGAGTGTCACTGCAAATAGCATAGGTGCTGAAATATTGGCTTAGCTGTATTGAATAATTGGATCTGGAGGAAGATGTGAATTAAGGACAAGCGTCATGTGATCAAATTGGGAACATATTCCAGGATGAAAAGATGGCTTTCTTTGTGTTCTGGTATATTAGGCTTCTAGCCTTGGCTACTCACATTAATTTGGGGAATAAATTTGATAACATTACAATATGTTTGCATCAGAAATGAATATGTCATAATATTGTATTTTTTTAGACAGAATTTGTTTCCGCCTGGAAGCAGTTGCATTGTGCTTGAAAACTAACCTGGAATCTATTAAAATCATAGATACTTTGAAGCTGGGTGAAGCCAAGGCTGGGAAATCACATGACCATAAACACCATTAGTGTCTGTTTGCAGTGAAAACGTACCGATGAATTTCACTTTAAACTAAAACGTAAATCAAATAAAGTGAAATCAGAAGTGCGAATGCTCATGATTTTACCTTGCCAATTGAACATTTAAATCTCAGAATTTTATTCGACTTAGGATAAAAGTTAACGCTCATCACGTACTGCACGTGCATTTGTATCACTGTTCCAATTACTGCGTTTACTCCCTTGTAATACAAACCAATAATAGCGATTTGAATCTATGATCGTCTGTTAAACAACTTTTATCCTAAGTTGAATAAAATTCTGAAATTTAAATGTTTAATTGGCAAGGTAAAATTATGAGGATTCACAATCTTAATTTCACTTTATTTAATTTAAGTGAAATTCATTGGTACGTTTTCACTGCAAACAGACTATAGTGCTGGAAGATCAGACTAAAGCTTAGTCTCTAAATATGGATTATTTGATACAAACAAGCAACTGCAGATTATAAATGAAAAAGTGCAAGAGTGAGAAGGGAAATTCTGAGCCTGTGGAAAATCTCTATTGTGGGCTATAGCAGTATAGTATTGTCTGGGCAAGAGGGGATATAACATGGTTCAGGGTCTGTGAGACAGGCTATAACAGTATAGTATTGGCTGGGCAAGAGGGAATATAACATGGTTCAGGGTCTGTGAGACAGGCTATAACAGTATAGTATTGGCTGGGCAAGAGGGAATATAACATGGTTCAGGGTCTGTGAGACAGGCTATAACAGTATAGTATTGGCTGGGCAAGAGGGGATATAACATGGTTCAGGGTCTGTGAGACAGGTTACTGCAGTATAGTAATGGCTGCAAGAGGGATATAACGACAAGAGGGAATATAACATGGTTCAGGGTCTGTGAGACAGGTTACTGCAGTATAGTATTGGCTGGGCAAGAGGGAATATAACATGGTTCAGGGTCTGTGAGACAGGCTATAACAGTATAGTATTGGCTGGGCAAGATGTATATAACATGGTTCAGGGTCTGTGAGACAGGCTATAACAGTATAGTATTGGCTTGGCAAGATGTATATAACATGGTTCAGGGTCTGTGAGACAGGCTATAACAGTATAGTATTGGCTGGGCAAGAGGGGATATAACATGGTTCAGGGTCTGTGAGACAGGCTTTAACAGTATAGTATTGGCTGGACAAGAGGGAATATAACATGGTTCAGGGTCTGTGAGACAGGTTACTGCAGTATAGTAATGGCTGGACAAGAGGAATATAACATGGTTCAGGGTCTGTGAGACAGGCTATAACAGTATAGTATTGGCTTGGCAAGATGTATATAACATGGTTCAGGGTCTGTGAGACAGGCTATAACAGTATAGTATTGGCTGGGCAAGAGGGGATATAACATGGTTCAGGGTCTGTGAGACATGCTATAACAGTATAGTATTGGCTGGGCAAGAGGGAATATAACATGGTTCAGGGTCTGTGAGACAGGTTACTGCAGTATAGTATTGGCTGGGCAAGAGGGAATATAACATGGTTCAGGGTCTGTGAGACAGGCTATAACAGTATAGTATTGGCTGGGCAAGAGGGAATATAACATGGTTCAGGGTCTGTGAGACAGGCTATAACAGTATAGTATTGGTTGGGCAAGAGAGATATATAACATGGTTCAGGGTCTGTGAGACAGGCTATGCAGAGACAAGAGGTGTATATAACATGGTTCAGGGTCTGTGAGACAGGCTATAGTATTGGCTGGGCAAGAGGGAATATAACATGGTTCAGGGTCTGTGAGACAGGTTACTGCAGCATATATTATTGGCTGGGCAAGAGGGAATATAACATGGTTCAGGGTCTGTGAGACAGGTTACTGCAGTATAGTATTGGCTGGACAAGAGGGAATATAACATGGTTCAGGGTCTGTGAGACAGGCTATAACAGTATAGTATTGGCTTGGCAAGATGTATATAACATGGTTCAGGGTCTGTGAGACAGGCTTTAACAGTATGGTATTGGTTGGGCAAGAGATATATAACATGGTTCAGGGTCTGTGAGACAGGTTACTGCAGTATAGTAACAGCTAGGCAAGAGGGAATATAACATGGTTCAGGGTCTGTGAGACATGCTATAACAGTATAGTATTGGCTGGACAAGAGGGAATATAACATGGTTCTGGGTCTGTGAGACAGGTTACTGCAGTATAGTAACAGCTGGGCAAGAGGGAATATAACATGGTTCAGGGTCTGTGAGACATGCTATAACAGTATAGCTGGGCAAGATTGGCTGGGCAAGAGGGAATATAACATGGTTCAGGGTCTGTGAGACAGGCTATAACAGTATAGTATTGGCTGGGCAAGAGGGAATATAACATGGTTCAGGGTCTGTGAGACATGCTATAACAGTATAGTATTGGCTGGGCAAGAGGGAATATAACATGGTTCAGGGTCTGTGAGACAGGCTATAACAGTATAGTATTGGCTTGGCAAGAGGGAATATAACATGGTTCAGGGTCTGTGAGACAGGCTATAACAGTATAGTATTGGCTGGGCAAGAGGGAATATAACATGGTTCAGGGTCTGTGAGACAGGCTATAACAGTATAGTATTGGCTGGGCAAGAGGGAATATAACATGGTTCAGGGTCTGTGAGACAGGTTACTGCAGTATAGTATTGGCTGGGCAAGAGGGAATATAACATTGTTCAGGGTGTGAGATACACTACTCCTAGAATGTAATTAGCCTTGAGATATCTGAAGTGTCCTTGGATATCACAAGGCCTGGAATGTCTAAATGTCAGAGTTTAAATCTTTTCCATTCCTGCCATTTGTGTTCATATCATCTGTGTATATTTTGTTTTTGTGCATATTCATGTGGTTTACTTCCATGTGATTGGCTGAAGATAGATGTGTGATATGTGTCAGTATCCTTGAATTTGCTTATCTTGTATAATGTGAAACATTGTACTTTTTGAACATCTGGCATCTGAAATTCAGCTCAAATTAACTCTGACAGTATCTATAATTTTTTTTTTGCTTCATGTCTTGTGGCATTTATCTTACATTCTTATCACTTGCATGTTGAATACATGCTTATTCCATCCGCAATTGAAAATTTTTGTGACTTATTCCAGCTGTCATGAATTTTTAAAACCTTTTGAAGAAATCAACAAGACTGTTATACTCCTGGGCCTAGATTTTCGAAGCTCTCTTAGCGCTAAGATAGTCATAAGTGCCATACCTTAACATAAACTTACGACTTTCTTAGCGCTAAGAGAGCTTCGAAAATCTGGGCCTTGCATTTTCTGAAGTGATATAAGTCATGAGTCTTTTGGTTGTTATCAAGTATTTCATTTTCAAAAAATTATTTTAGAATCAAATGCTAAAATTTCTAGTTTTACACCTGGAATGTTTGTCCTAAAGCAAAAAATGTTCATCATCAATGGAAAATACTAAAATTATCCATACCTCTCCATCTTGCTCTGTTTGTATGTATGTTCTGACAGCTGTGAGATGGACAATGCCATAATGTAGTAGATGGCAGCATGTGGGTCTGTAACAACTACACATGCCTTTTTGTAGACAGTGTGAAGCCCATTTCTGGTGTACCCCGCCATGATATTGCTGGAATATTGCTAAAAGCAGCGTAAAACCATACTCACTCACTCACTTTTGCAGACAGCCGAGAAATTTCAGCAAGAATAGAACTTATCTAGATAAATATTGATCAAAGTTAATATTTAAGGAATATGGGTGTGTGGGGAAGCTTAGTGGTTAAAGTGTTTGCTCGTCTTGCTGAAGACTCAGGTTTGATTCCCCACATGGGTACAATGTGTGAAACCCAAAGTTGGGTTTTTATTCATGGGCTGCTTCTAAATTATGTTCAGGATGCTGTTTTGTCAGCCAAATTTGTTTGGGCATTTTTGCTCAAAGTTACTTCTCCGACATTAATCGACAATAGATAGATATTTAATAACAATTATCGATCTCTTTGATCTATATTTGTTACGCAGCAGTGGAAGACTTAAAAATAACTCAACAATTTTCAAAGTTCATTATAGTTTTACTTACAGAAACATGAACCAACAAGATACTTCAACGGTACTATATACAGCAATATGTCCTAATTTGACATAACACAACACGGTCCTTATGTGACCAACGAAACCACCATATGGTCCAATTGAAGTCCTTATTTGACTTCATACAATTATGCCCTGATTTGGCACTATAAGAGACAGTCGCAGACAGCGTGGCTGCTCTATCGAAAAACAAAACAAATTCCTGCCTAGTTCAGTGACAATGTACACTGTCGCAAGCTATTGCGCAATTCTGCACGTGGTTCACGCACGGCTATCCACCTCTTTTGAAGTGGTGCGTTCGCGCGAATGTTTGGGTTTGTTCAGACCTTCTGTCCAATATTGTTAGGTAGTCCTATCGAGGACTGGAACTACGGTCTGATTCTTTGTTTGAATCTCATCACAAACTGGTCATGTCAATATGTCCATATTAGTAACGACAAAGACATTTATCACATTTTTACCCCATCGCAGCAATTTACATTTAACGACATCACATGACTGTGCTGGACACTTCCGATGATGTTCCCATATAGATGCCAATCGGTCCATATTTAAAGTGCTAATTTGTGTGTTTTGACAATTTTGTCATATTGGGTCAGTCTGTGAAGTCTTCGTGAAATTGTTTCAATTTCCAATCGTTAATGAAATGAGACGTTGGCATAATTATCTGTGATTGGTCGCCCTTGTTAAGGTGACGTGTTCACTTTGAGCCAAGCCTGCTACTTGATGAAACAATTACTTTGGCTGTTGTTCATTTTGATGAAAAGATTGTTGTTGTTTATGGGTGGCATTATTTTTTGAGCTTGAAATCATGTTCGGCCCTCAAAAAAGATAGTGTTCTCAGGATTAGTCATACTATATGAAAACAAAGAGCTGTCTCAGACCGTATGTACTTTTTTAGTTGATTTAGCAGGCACAAAAAAACTAAAAAAAGCTTCTCCTAAACTATAATCATAAACAAAATGAAATTGTTTTTTAAAAAAATAGTTGTGATTTAAACGTATTTATTTTTTTTCAAAGAAAGGAACCGGATTGGTAAAATAGCATAAGCTTATATGAATACCGCCATGGGATACAATGGAAGGAAGTGTAAACATATCATGATGAATGTACAATGTGAATGATATATAAATGTTGCAAAAACGAGAAGTAATGCCAATCATTGTTAAACAGTATATGTCATATAAACAAATTATTTTGGATCAAATCTGCCTGTTAAATTTATAAATGAGTGCACTTAATGACAAAAAATAATTTTAACGAACTGTTTTAAAATTGGGCGAAATAAAGAATGGAGAATATATTAATGTTAAGAAAAAGGTAAAAAATCAATCCCAAAGTATTTATTCTATAAAAAATAATCCCTAAGCAAATATGTTTGGGTATCTTGCCATGTTCAAATTTGTTTGCTTTTTTCATTCATTAGCACCATTACTAAATTGAAAGAGTGGGAGACAGTTCAAGAATTCAAAGCATCTCTGAACTATTTAGTCACATCATTGCAGCAATATATTCCCAGCTTCTCAGGGTCGGTGGGGTAGCCTAGTGGTTAAAAGCGTTGGCTCATCGCCCGAAGACCGGGTTTGAATCCCCACATGGGTACAATGTGAAGCCCATTTCTGGTGTCCCCGTACATTGATGTTGCTGGAATATTGCTAAAAGCGGCGTAAAACCAAACTCAGTCAGTCAGTCCCAACTTCTCAAACTGAAGTGCTAAGTGAGGATAAGTTTTAGATGAACAACTTCTTCATTTCAATTGGGAGCCTGACACGTTTGGTGTGGATTCTAACACCATTATCAAGCAAGTGTTGACTTTCTCATTTTTTTTCAAAGACGGTTTCAATATTGCACCCATGAACCGTTTTCGTTCCGTGAAAATGTACATCAAAATACCAGACATGCATTGACCTTCAAATGATCCTGTCAAGTTGTAATGTGATTGCAGCAATATTTACGCGTGCCCGGATTACTAAGACAAGCCAACGTAATCCCAGGTGAGCTTCTGGAACCTTCCTGCTTCCTCTGATGAAGAATTACAATGTTACTTCATCAGAGGAGAGTGCTTTTGTATTTGTGAATGCTCAAGGCGATCAGCCTTGGCTATAACATGCCTACGCAAATTACATTCATAATGGTTCCTTGTGATTATACACATTTGATTAACAATTGCAATTTGTCAAGTTGCAATGAGGTCCTTGTCCAAAGTAACGCCAAATGTGTAGAATACTGACCTTCACTGACCTGCCAAAAGAGATTAATGACTGTTGTCAAAAAAAGCTTTTAAAAAATATTGCTATTTTCTTTTTCACCCATGTGTGTCTTTGTAATGATAAAAACTTGACGATTAAAAAACAACTGCTTTGACAAGCTTAATTCTGTCACTGTAGAATCATAATTGTTTTGTACTTTGCATTGTCTTTTTGAAAGCTCTGGTGGTTAGGAGATTTTCAGGGTAATGTTTGCTATTGCATAAAATGAAAGTTTCTATTTTGTTAATGAGGAAATCCGATATCCATGTTGGACTATTGGTTCCTTTTCATGGATTCGTATGGCATCCTCGTTTGATTTCATATAGTGATTAATCTAAAAATGGATGACAACAATTTAGTGGGGTCTTTGAAGTATCCAATTCAGAGAGACACTTAAGAGCTTTTGCTTTGGATATCTTACCACAAATTTCATTAAAACATTTTTTTAATGAATCCATCGACTTAATATGACTAGGAATTGTTCAGATGAATAATGAATTTCATCAGGCACAGAATGGGGGGTGAGATGGTCATGGATATCTATTTGTGATATTCTGATGACACATATGACAGAAAGTTATTATTATTAACTCGACAAAATTCGTTCCAAATAATTTTTTTCTTTTTAATTTCTTAATTGAAATTTTCATAAAAACTGGCACACAAATCAATGTTTTCATGGTGGCTGTACATTTGATTTGGCGATTATGGTCTGTATTATGATCGCTATATGGCTGTAATATTGCCGATGTGATGTAAACTTTTAACTCACTGTATTATGAGTGTGTTTTTTGTTCTAAGATATATAATTGAAATCCTGACACTATAAACTCAATGTATTGTACTTATCATTTATTAACCTTCTAAACAATGAAGATTTCTTTCAGTGGCATTTAAATATCTTGGACATCAATGAAGATTTCGGTACGAATTTATGTTCAGAAACCCACGCTTGTCGTGAGGTTTGCTGAAACCTCTGAAGATCCGGGTTAGAATCAGCCTTCAGCAACCCATGCTTGTTGTAGGAGGCGAATAACAGGATTGGGTGGTCAGACTTGCTGATTACGAGGATGCATGTCATTGTACCCCAATTGCATAGGCTTATCACTGGATTGTCTGGTCCAAACTCGATTATTTACAGACCACCATCATATACATGGAATATCGCTAAGTGCGGCATTAAACGATAAACAAACAAACAAATCATGTTCGCTAACTTGGTTGACATCTTTGTATCCCAATCACTCAATTGTCTGGTCCAGACTAGTTTATTTGCAGACCTCTTTCATATAAGTTAAATATTCCTGAATGTGGAATTATATAACAAATCAGCAAACATTTAACCCAACTGAGATTCCGGATTAGAACTGGTCCGCAGCAAACTGCTAGTTGTTAGTGACAACCAATGAACTGAAAGATCAGGTTCACTGACTTGGTTGACCTGTGCCATTGTACCCCAACCGCATGGATCACTGGTTTCAATGTCATACAGAGGATTGTATCCTTCATACTCAAATGATTACAGGCTGTAGGCAAATAGCTGCAATATTGCTGATTTAGAAGATAAAGCTACTCTGTTTTCAATTTTGTGGTCCTTTATCGTTGATTTAAGACCGCTAAATGTAATTTAAAAACCGAACACGTTAGCGTTCATTCTAGCACGACTGACAAGCGTTCTAAAACCGAACTGTTTGGTGCGTAAGAAGACAAGGCGTGAAGGGGCCTTTTCCCTGGAAATTGCTTGGAATCGTCCTGTTCAGGGACAGGTTGTGTAATGAACAAAATAAGACATTTTCAACAACATACATGCTTTATTTCAGTAACCATTATGCTTGTATTTGTAGCAAGTAGCATACATAAATATTAAAAAAATACAGTTTATACTTTGAGCAAGTACAATTATTTGATTTTTCTCAAGCGAATTATTGATCTACCCTACTGTATGACAATAGACTCGCCCAAATTCAAGCTGTGAACTCCCTAAGTTTAGTCGCCGCTAACTTTACTCATGGAAATAATTGTTGATAACCACCCTACTATTCCCAATTTGGAAAATACCTGACATGCCACGTTTTATGTGGGATACATGGACAGTGGAAGTGGAAGGACTGGGTATTACGGCCGGGAAAGAAGCGGTCAGGTTAAGACGCTAGATCTGGACCCGGTTTGAATATACTGCCGTTTTTGCGCTGGTGACGGATTTTTCAACTTTGTAGTTTCTTCACTGGGATAAGGGTCAAGAAATTCTTCTTCAAGCCATTCGCTTTTTACTTAAAAAATACCAAAGATGCTGCCGAGGTAGAAATTGCCGATGTCCGACATGTTTGTTTACAAACAATAGGTTCAACAAGTTCGTTGTATTCATACGCGGTGAATCGGTCACTTTAATTAGCGGTCTTAAACTGCCATTTAAGTACGGTTTTGATGAGCTCTCAGCCAATCAGAATCGAGTATCACACAATGTTGTGCTAAAATGCAGCGTTGAACAAAAAACAAACTACCAAATGGAATACTGACTCAGCAAAGGGTTATAGTAGTGTAATATGTCAATGTGTTGTCTAGTAAGTATTATGTTGTGTGCTGGCGATTAGGTGCCTGACTCTGAGGGTGTTACATTTGACCACTTTCTAAAATGGCATTGTGTATTTCATAGCTTTCGGCCGTGGGAGCCATGCCAATTAAGACTTATCAGAGGGGTAAACAAAGTCTGCAGTCTAGACTACCAGTTGTCCGATTTCCATTTTTGTGGAAGCCACGGTGGCTGAGCGGTCTAGGCGTCTGACTTTGTGTGCTGGCGATTAGGTGCCTGACTCTGAGGATGTGGGTTCGAATCCCAGATGGGACTCAACCCAAAATGTACTAGAATCTGTATTTTACTAAGAAAGTGTAATTCCAAATATAACATATGATCATATGTTACATTTGACCACTTTCTAAAATGGCATTGTGTATTTCAAAGTATTATGTTTGTTTACCACAAAAATGTAAAACCTGCAGGCATAAAGAAAAAGCATAAATTTGTATGTTGGTATGCTACTTTTTAACCAAGGAATTTAAAATATTATTTTCTGTATATTTCCCAATGAATACACCAATGGCTGGTCCACTGTCAATTGGCTGCGATGAATTAATATGCCTGACCCATATTATCATGGTACAAAGGCTTGGGGCAGTTGTAATTTTATCCCCTGCGTTTTCTCTGATACAACATAACCTGATGCAAATTGTTCCATTTACCTCTTCACTTTTTGTTCTGGATCTGTCCATTAATCGACTTTATCTGCCAATCTCTTGTCTCATAACATGCATATAATCTTGTTTGTCTGGTGGAAACTTGATTATTTAAAGGCCGCCATTATATAGCTGGGAGATTGTTGATCACAGTGTTAAACAACAAACAAAGCAAAACAGAAAAATATGTTGGAGACATACGAAGGAAAATCGCCGGTGGATTTGAGTCCGAGTCAATGGGACAGTTGTTGTTTAATGCTGAGCTCAGCAATATTCCAAATATACAAGATTATATGGGGGGCGGTGGGGTAGCCTTGTGGTTAAAGTGCTCGCTCGTCACACTGAAGACCCAGGTTCGATTCCCCACATGGGTACAATGTGTGAAGCCCATTTCTGGTGTCCCCCGCTGTGATGTTGCTGGTATATTGCTAAAAGCGGCTTAAAACCACACTCATTCACTTATGTGCAAGTTATAAGACAAGAGTTTGACAGATTAAGTTAAAAACTCTGAAGTTAGAAAAATATAGTTTGTCCTTTACACACCTGGGCCATGAAGGTAATTTTAACAAAGAAACAAAGATATCACCAAAATCATTTAATTAAGGCTAATGATTTTGAAATATTTTAAAGAAAAATGTCTATGAACATTGCTATGTGTGCAGCAAACCTCATCAAACTGTTTTAAATGCTGAACATGCAATATAATATATGTACACTGCATGCAGTCTGTGTGTCTGTGTGTCTTTGTGTCTTACTGTCTGTGGGGTGAGGTGGTAGCCTAATGGTTAAAGCGTCCACTTATTACGATGAAGACTAGGTTTTATTGCCCATATGGGTACAATGTGTGAAGCCCATAGCTGGTGTTCCTGCCATGATATTGTTGGAATATTGCTAAAAGGGGCGTAAAACCACACTCACTCACTCACTCACTCACTCACTCACTCTCACACTTACTCTCACACTGACTTGTCGGGGCTGTTGCTGGTATTCTTTTATTCACTAAGCCCTATGAGATACCATTTCACCATTTCATCTCCTCAGTGCCGAGCACCAGGCAAGGTACCAACAAGTACCATCTTTTAATGTCTTTTAGTGTCGAACCTTTGACATTTGTCTCAAAATAGACACTGTCTTTAAGACAGGATGATAATTGTGTTGCTGTTCCTAATTTCAGTATATATTTGTAATTAAATTATACAAATTATATTTAATCTTTTGAAGCAGTTTGACAGGTTATAAAACAGTCTGAAACATTTACAATGTGTTGATTCAGTGTGTTTTGTATTTGGATCAGTAATTGCCCTGATTCTTTGTCTTGTGTTCTGATTTAAATTTCATATCCAATCATGACACTGGTGATAAAAAATTGCAATATTCTCAGTGTGAGATCATGTTTTAATGAAGAAATACAAAGGCTGAAGTTTAGCTTTTGCAATTCCCAAAAGATGTTGATTTGTAACTCGACAAAATTTTGGTATTGACACCTTTTAAGTTTCATAATATGGACTTGCGCACCCTGGGAGCCTTTTTACCACAGAGAGTCATATTCGTCCAACAAAGTGACTCACATTATGGGAAACGCCTGGCCGGGAATCTAGTAATATAATGGTTTGATTCCCAAAAGGGGAGATAACTTTGTGATGATCAAGATAAATTTGATATGGAGGCGTGTCTTGACAAGTTGATTAATGGCTTTGTGAATAGGAGCATGAATTTGGTGACTCCATCTGGACTTGCTGTTGCGGTTCGACTGTGATAGTTAGGTATTACATCAAATTCCACGTTCAGACATGTCATCTGTGTTTTGGTATCATATTTATTATTATTGTCCATTAGGTTTTTCTTGTATTGGAAAACAATAGCATCTTGTCACCGAAGCAAAACAACCAATACAGTTTGTAGGCTGTCTTTGTGAACTGAAAAAAAGTGATACCAAATTTTTGCACTGTTGGGAAATCAAATGTGGATAAGAATTTACAAAATAGACTATTTCAAAGTTTTGAAATACTCAAATTTTCTTGAACGATTTCATTTTTACAAGAATTCAGTTGTATTGAAAGATACACAATTGTTAACTCCCATTGATTCTGATGTTGTATGACCGCCTCCGTGGTGTAGTGGTTAGAGTCTCCGCCCGGAGAGCGGAAGGTCGCGGGTTCGATCCCCGACCGGGTCAAACCAAAAAGACGTTAAAATATGGTACTTGTTGGTCCCTGCCTGGCGCTCGGCATTAATGGGTACAACAAGGACTGGTCGGCTCGGAGTCAGTATAATGTGTCTGAGTGGGGTATTCATGCTTCACTGCGGCATTGTATCTCAGTGAGCTAGCACTATAAAACCAGCTTTAGTCTGGGCTAGTACAAGCAGCCGCACATACACATACACACGTATGCACGTCGTCATATGAGCAAAATATTCTCAAGCACGAGGTAAAACCCAATTTCACCTCACGTCACCCGATGTTGTATTTTGCCAGCCATGTGATACGGTGATAAGGAACCAATACATGTGTGGTTGGCCTGGAAACACTCCAAACATCCATAGGTAGAACTGGTGTTTTCATCAGATGTCATTGGTATTGTCTACATGTGTTGTGATGGTTTATCAATCTGAACATTCTGGGGAGCATACAACTCTTGCTGCCACAAGGCGCACCGAGTTAGTGTGGCTTTCCCATCCTTACGAGGTACCCATTCACAGCTGGGTGGACTGGGACACATAGTCACAGTACTTTGTCCAACTTCACTGCAAGTTGCATGTGATGTTCTATCGTTAAAAATTGAAAGGGACATAATGACCCCCAAATGTTCTTTGAGATGTAAACAGGTAAGTGTAACTGTAACTGTATTGCTCTAGAACTGTTTGTGCAAACGTGACTATTCACACCTTAAGTATGCATCTATCTATTGCTTCAGTGAGTGAGTGAGTTCAGTTTTATGCCGCACTCGGCAATATTCCAGCTATGTGGTGGCGGTCTGTAAATAATCGAGTCTGGACCAGACAATCCAGTGTTCAACAGCATGAGCATCGATCTACGTAATTGGGATACGATGACATGTGTCAACCAAGTCAGCGAGCCTGACCACCCCATCCCGTTTGTCACCTCTTACATCTGTTAAAATTGTAGAATATCAACTCTAACCCGGATCTTCACGGGTCCTATTGCTTCAGTGAAAACAGCTCATACTTTGTTCTGTTACTTGTTAGAGGCTAGTCACGCCGAAGACACGGGTTCAATTCTCCACATGGGTACAATGTATGAAGCACATTTTCTGGTGTCCTTAGCCTTGATATTGCTGGAATATTGCTAAAGGCAGTGTAAAACCCAACTCACTGGTGATTGTTTGAGGAGGCTGTGACTGGTGACAAGGAAAGCTGTGTAACAATTGTCCATGTATTTTTCAGCTCCTGAAGGTCTTGGGCTGATTCTGCTGACCGTGCAATATTTGATGTACCAGGTTTCTTTGATGTGAGTCTGCAGATGTGATATGGGGTCCTGCTTCATCCTTATCTTTGTCTCAAGAGGTTCCTGCAATGGTGATGTGACGTTTTTTGTGTCAAGGTTCTGAAAAATGGAAATATTTCACTGTATTTATTCATCAAAGTACCACAGAGTTACAATGGGGTGAGATTGGAATGGAGATTTCTTAGGATAAGAAAAAGCATAAAATAATGATTATAAAATAAATAATGAAAACTTGATTAGTAACTTGGCATGAGTCTGTGACGATGTGATTGATGATCATAATGATGTGATTGACACTGATTAAGCTGATGCTACACATACTGTGGGTCAAACTTAACTTGCAAGGTAGTAGTTGAGTGGTTAAAGCTGTGCTTATGTCAGGGTATGGAACTCCCAAACATTTCAGCCAGACCACAGGGCTGGTTAGATGTAAAACTTGTCAGCCCTGATGAAAACTTACCTGCCCACAAAAAATACTAATACAGGCATCCCTCACCATAACGCGGGTCTTGGGGTCCATGGATGACAAGGCTGTAATCTGTGATTGCTGAGAAAATTGTGAAATTGGTGCTATCACGGTTACTAAGGCGCGAAAAACGGACCCTCACGAATGTGGTAAGCGGGTGTTGTATGGAATGAGGTAATGCCATTTCACTCACGGTTTCTCTGTTGTTATTGTAAACAGTTTTAATGAATGAAAATGGGATTGAATTTAATCAAATAAAATGTGTTTTCTGACATCGTAACATTCTCGGATGGCGGTGTTTACCCGCGCAATTACGCGGTGTGTTGCGTCATAGCAAACGTTGTAAGTACTCGGCTGATGATCGACATGTCTTTATGATAAAGTTATTACGATGTTTCGCTGTTCATCTATTATTATTGAAAAAAACCTGCATGTTTTAAGCATCTGAAAAAGCATCGATATGTATGATAAACACTGTTAATTGCAATCCGCACTGAATTTTACAACGTGATTAACCAGAGCTCAAGAGCGGATTTGTTGATGTGCTATTTTCGATGACGTGGATATGTGTGGGCAACTTTTTTTATGGGAGCCACGGATTACCCCGCGGTTTAACCGAATCTGCGGGATCGCAAGAGCGTTATTGCGAGGGTTGACTGTATATACATGTCTACATTTTAACCCAACCATTGGGCAGGTGAATTTGAGAATCTGTCAGTCTGTGTTGAAAATAACCTGTCCCAGGCAGTCTAGCAGGCAGGTATTTCAAATGCTGCTTACGCCAAAAGTTCCAAGTTTGAATCTTTGCATGGGTACAAAATATAAAGCACCTTGCTTAGGCTCCCCTGACCTATGCAGTATTGTTTAAGAAAGTGGCACAAAACCAGGCTCACTCACTCACTCTGACTGGATGATCATACAATGATATTGAGGTTCACGTGTCATGCTGTTGGTCACTGGTCAGTCTGCTCCAAACGTTTTCATTCTGCCGGAATATTGTGTACTGACACCTAAACAGAGTTAACTCACTCCCTTGTTACTGCTAATATAACTTCTGAATGTAATGTAGATGATAAATGATCATATTGCAGCAACAAAGCCACACCATGTGGATGCTCAGAAGTTTATTCGAGGCAGTGGGTTAACCTAGCGGTGAAAGTATTCTCTCGTCATGCTGAAGATATGGGTTTAGTTCACCACAATGAGCAATGTGTGAAGTCCATTTCTGGTGTCCCTGGAATATTGCTGAAAATATACACACTCACTCACTCACTCACTCACTCACTCACTCACTCACTCACTCACTCACTCACTCACTCACTCACTCACTCACTCACTCACTCACTCACTCACTCACTCACTCACTCACTCACTCACTCACTCACTCACTCACTCACTCACCCACCCACCCACTCACTCACTCACTCACTCACTCACTCACTCACCCACCCACCCCCGTTTCTGACAGCCTCTGTGGTGTTAAGGATGGAACTAGAGTGTGAAAACTTGATGGTTCCATGCCCAGGTCGTGTCTTACCAAAGGACATTAAAAGATGGTACTTATTGTTACCCTGCCTGGTGTTCTGCATGAAGAGTATAAAACGTGAGGACTCCATGTTAAACCCTGGGATGGTATCTCGACTGATGAGAATGATAAAACCAACGTAAGTCTAGACTGCAAAAAGCAGCCACAGACACATATGTATGCCCATCACATCACCTCACCTCACCTCACCTCACCTCACCTCACCTCATGGTCAAAGCTATCAGTCACATCACCCATTCAGGAGGGTCCTGATGATGGTGTACTGCTCAGCGAAAAACAACTCCAATATACCACTGTAAGCGTAAGGGACCATCTCCGCTTGATTGACAACGATACAAGAGTCTGTATCGAAACATCATCCAAATAAAGACATTGTTCATCCATAAAGTTTGTCCTTATCTGCATTAAAGAAATAACGTCGGACAGCAGACTGCGATCTATCATGATAATCCCTAAGATGTGTCTTTTTTTCAGTTAAAGAATATTGTGAAAGGCCCATATGAACAACTTAGCTTAAAATCGAAATCATGCAACAAATATGATCCTGCTAAAGACATCTTACAAATTTAACGACTAAATGTGATATTGTAAAACTGGTTCTCTACATCCTTACAAAGCTGAAAAAATAACTACTAACAAAGCCCCAGAATGATACTGTCTACAACTTCTGACATCCACCAAGACCCTCATTCAGCCTTTTAGTTCGAAAGGAAAAAATCCATAAACATTCAAACAATTACCATAGTTCAATCAGAGCAAGTAATCAGGAAGATGTGTTTTACTGAAGGAATTGATGCACCGTACACAGACTAAGTCACCAGGGATTCGACCATCCATATGGCAAAAACATTTCACGCTGCTAATGTGATTCATGCTTACTAAAGTAAACTTAGCTAATAGGACAACTGAAGCATTTTCTACCCAGTTTGGAAACTTGCTAGCATTGTAGGGGGCGTGTAATAACGTCCGTACTTTATTTGACTTGAATGTGGTTTTGTACGTTGAACAGGGATAAGGATACTGCATTTCATTTAGAACTGACTTAAATATTTGTTATTTTTTTATGGAGTTTTAAATGTAAGAAACAGAGTACAAACCATTCAGTTTAAGTCACAAGGGAATGATAAATGGTAATAGAGTTTTGAGTTGGTTGTTTTCTTTCTAACCCGTAATCAAATTGAGTGCAAACGTCTAAATCTTGTTCCTGACAGCATTAAGAATTGCAAAGAGCTGTAACCCCGAAGAAGTATATCAAATATTGTGTATACTTAACTAGGGAAAGCCTAGTGGTCATGTCTCCATTTTCCCTTTATGTGTGTGGTATGTGAAATGAAGGATGGTTGACTCCAACTTATAATTAGAACTACCACAATAATTCTATTCCTGATTACCAGGGGCAGATAATTCCATTCCTGATTACCAGTTCAGATAGGTGTGTGTGTGCATGTGTGTGAGTGTGTAGCCAACACTGCGTGCTAGACTACCCAACAGCCTCCGCACGCGTGCAATTTCAATGGTCATTTAATAAACTTTCAGGACAAAAGGGGGGCTGCGCACCCCTGCATACCCCTCTGGGTCCGCCTATGATTACATTTTCTTGAAGATGAGAAAAACAACATATGGTATTGTGATTTGGGTGAGATATTTAAATGATAAATTCATTTTGCATTATTGTGTGATTTTCAAAATTTGAGTTTTCCATAAACCATCGTGTGGGGCCTCTGTGTGAAACACTGAAGTAAACAGATATTGTTTACAAAAGAACTGTATTATATGAGCTATGTGAGCTAAAGGTTTGTTTCAGTATTTGTAAGAAAGATGAAGGATTCCACAGTTCCACCTAACCAAGTGAGAGAAACAGGTATACCACAGGATATATTCAGTCATTATTGCCTAAAACATTGAAAACTAAATGAGATGCAGATTTGTAGAAGGTCAATATTACATGAAACAGGTAAGCTACAGATTGGTTTCAGTCATCACAGGAAACAGGTACGCTACAGATTGGTTACAGCCGTCATATTAAGGAGACAGATAAGCTACAGATTTATTTCAGTCAATATCACAAGAAACAGGTACGATGCAGATTGGTTACAGTCGTCATATTAAGGAGACAGATAAGCTACAGATTTATTTCAGTCAATATCACAAGAAACAGGTACGATGCAGATTGGTTACAGCCATCATAGGAGACAGGTAAGCTACAGATTTATTTCAGTCAGTATCACAAGAAACAGGTACGATGCAGATTGGTTACAGTCATCATAGGAGACAGGTAAGCTACAGATTTATTTCAGTCAATATCACAAGAAACAGGTGCGCTACAGATTGGTTACAGTCATCATAGGAGACAGGTAAGCTACAGATTTATTTCAGTCTAGTATCACAAAGAAACATCGATGCAGATTGGTTAAAGTCATCATAGGAACAGGTAAGCTACAGATTTATTTCAGTCAATATCACAAGAAACAGGTGCGATGCAGATTGGTTACAGTCATATTAAGGAGACAGATAAGCTACAGATTTATTTCAGTCAATATCACAAGAAACAGGACGATGCAGATTGGTTACAAAGTATGAGACAGATAAGCTACAGATTTATTTCAGTCAATATCACAAGAAACAGGTGCGATGCAGATTGGTTACAGTCATCATAGGAGACAGGTAAGCTACAGATTTATTTCAGTCAATATCACAAGAAACAGGTACGATGCAGATTGGTTACAGTCATCATAGGAGACAGGTAAGCTACAGATTTATTTCAGTCAATATCACAAGAAACAGGTACGCTACAGATTGGTTACAGTCATCATAGGAGACAGGTAAGCTACAGATTTATTTCCGTCAGTATCACAAGAAACAGGTGCGATGCAGATTGGTTACAGTCATCATAGGAGACAGGTAAGCTACAGATTTATTTCAGTCAATATCACAAGAAACAGGTGCGATGCAGATTGGTTACAGTCATCATATTAAGGAGACAGGTAAGCTACAGATTTATTTCAGTCAATATCACAAGAAACAGGTATGATGCAGATTGGTTACAGTCATCATATTAAGGAGACAGGTAAGCTACAGATTTATTTCCGTCAGTATCACAAGAAACAGGTATGCTACAGATTGGTTACAGTCATCATATTAAGGAGACAGGTAAGCTACAGATTTATTTCAGTCAATATCACAAGAAACAGGTGCGATGCAGATTGGTTACAGTCGTCATATTAAGGAGACAGATAAGCTACAGATTTATTTCAGTCAATATCACAAGAAACAGGTACAATGCAGATTGGTTACAGTCGTCATATTAAGGAGACAGATAAGCTACAGATTTATTTCAGTCAATATCACAAGAAACAGGTGCGATGCAGATTGGTTACAGTCGTCATATTAAGGAGACAGATAAGCTACAGATTTATTTCAGTCAATATCACAAGAAACAGGTACGATGCAGATTGGTTACAGTCGTCATATTAAGGAGACAGATAAGCTACAGATTTATTTCAGTCAATATCACAAGAAACAGGTACGATGCAGATTGGTTACAGTCGTCATATTAAGGAGACAGATAAGCTACAGATTTATTTCAGTCAATATCACAAGAAACAGGTGCGATGCAGATTGGTTACAGTCATCATAGGAAATAGTAAGAAACATTTGTTTCAGTCAATGTCACATTAAAAAGTGAAGGTCAGACAACTCCGCCATACAGCAAACTAAGAGGCAGAAGACCCGTGAAGATCTGGGTTGGAATTGGTCTTTAGCAACCCATGCTTGTCATACGAGACGATTAACAGGATTGGACAGTCAGACTGGCTGACTTGGTTGCGTAGATTGATGCTTATGTTGTTGATCACTGGATTGTCTGATCCAGACTCGATTACTTGCAGACTGCCGCCATATAGCTGGAATATTGCTGAGTGCAGCGTTAAACAGCAACCCAACCAACCAACCAATCAAGAGACAGAAACTGAGAGAAGTTGATGTTGACTATTGGCAACAGTTATTTCCATGAAGCCCTTCCATTATAACAGTTTGTGTATTTACCGTTTTGATTTAGTGAAGAACATTTGAATAATGTATGCCAGCTTTGGCAATCGTGTTCATTATTTAAATTTGTGAGCTAATAAAGCTGTTCATATCTTCAAATTGTAATCGCTGTGACACTGTAAAATAACAAAGCAGCTTAAGTGAGATGTCTGATTTTTCTGATGTTAATAACATTATGTGTGTATCGTAAATTTCTTGTGACTTGAACATTAAAGGAAGTAATTGTTCGCAAAAATTTAATCAAAGTCTAATTCAAAACAAGAACAATCTTCAGAGTAGTTTGCTGTAAGCATGGGAGAAATAGGTGCATATTTACAGAATTATTCCATGTTTAGCAAATCATGCATCCTGTAAAATGCATTTGCAGTTTTGGTGTTGATGTATTTCTATTTCGCAATTCTTTTCGATGTGGGCATCTTTGTTCTTGGTTTTATGTCGTTGTTTGAATGTCAGTGAAGGAGAACAGATTTTCGATTTAATAGGAGCAGAAAAAGTTACAAATGACTCTAACATCGTGTGTGTGGTTATGCATATCGAAAAATTTTGTGTCATTCATGATTTGTACATAATTGAGAATTGTATTCGCAGCAAATACAATCGCTTTTACCAGTTACCATGTTTCGTGCACCATCCCCATCTGGGAGAGGTATTCTACAATACCATCCCGTCATTACTCACTGTGTAAAATAAAAAAAATAATGTTCAATAAAAATACTTGTGAATCATCTTGGGAATATTTAGCAATGGCGAAATGTGAAAGTTTCAGGAGCTATAGGCAGCATTTGTCATTTTCGGGGAAAAAAGGACCAAACATGAAACAGGTAAGCTACAGATTGGTTTCAGTCATCATAGGAGACAGGTAAGCAACAGATTTATTTCAGCCAATATCACAAGAAACAGGTGCGATGCAGATTGGTTTCAGTCATCACAGGAAACAGGTACGCTACAGATTGGTTACAGCCATCATAGGAGACAGGTAAGCTACAGATTTATTTCAGTCAATATCACGAGAAACAGGTACGATGCAGATTGGTTACAGTCATCATAGGAGACAGGTAAGCTACAGATTTATTTCAGTCAATATCACAAGAAACAGGTACGATGCAGATTGGTTACAGTCATCATAGGAGACAGGTAAGCTACAGATTGGTTTCAGTCATCACAGAAAACAGGTACGCTACAGATTGGTTACAGTCATCATAGGAGACAGGTAAGCTACAGATTGGTTTCAGTCATCACAGAAAACAGGTACGCTACAGATTGGTTACAGCCATCATAGGAGACAGGTAAGCTACAGATTTATTTCAGTCAATATCACAAGAAACAGGTACGATGCAGATTGGTTACAGTCATCATAGGAAATCGTAAGAAACATTTGTTTCAGTCCATGTTACATTAAGGAGTGAAGGTCAGACAACTCCGCCATACAACAAACTAAGAGGCAGAAGACCCGTGAAGATCTGGGTTGGAATTGGTCTTTAGCAACCCATGCTTGTCATACGAGACGATTAACAGGATTGGACAGTCAGACTCGCTGACTTGGTTGACACATGTCATTGTATCCCAATCGCGTAGATCGATGCTCATGTTGTTGATCACTGGATTGTCTGATCCAGACTCGATTACTTACAGACTGCCGCCATATAGCTGAAATATTGCTGAGTGCGGTGTTAAACAGCAACCCAACCAACCAACCAATCAAGAGACAGAAACTGAGGGAAGTTGATGTTGACTCTTGGCAACAGTTATTTCCATGAAGCCCTTCCATTATAACAGTTTGTGTATTTACCGTTTTGATTTAGTGAAGAACATTTGAATAATGTATGCCAGCTTTGGCAATCGTGTTCATTATTTAAATTTGTGAGCTAATAAAGCTGTTCATATCTTCAAATTGTAATCGCTGTGACACTGTAAAATAACAAAGCAGCTTAAGTGAGATGTCTGATTTTTCTGATGTTAATAACATTATGTGTATCGTAAATTTCTTGTGACTTGAACATTAAAGGAAGTAATTGTTCGCAAAAATTTAATCAAAGTCTAATTCAAAACAAGAACAATCTTCAGAGTAGTTTGCTGTAGACATGGAGAAATAGGTGCATATTTCTAGAATTATTCCATGTTTAGCAAATCATGCATCCTGTAAAATGCATTTGCAGTTTTTGGTGTTGATGTATTTCTATTTCGCAATTCTTTTCGATGTGGGCATCTTTGTTCTTGGTTTTATGTCGTTGCTTGAATGTCAGTGAAGGAGAACAGATTTTCAATTTAATAGGAGCAGAAGAAGTTACAAATGACTCTAACATCGTGTGTGGTTATGCATATCGAATTTTTTTGTGTCATTCATGATTTGTACACTGAGAATTGTATTCGCAGCAAATACAATCGTTTTACCAGTTACCATGTTTCGTGCACCACCCCCATCTGGGAGAGGTATTCTTACACAATACCATCCCGTCATTACTCACTGTGTAAAATAAAAAAAATAATGTTCAATAAAAAAATACTTGTGAATCATCTTGGGAATATTTAGCAATGGCGAAATGTGAAAGTTTCAGGAGCTATAGGCAGCATTTGTCATTTTCGGGGAAAAAAGGACCAAATTTGAACCTTTGAAAACAGAAATGTGTGGCCGAAATAAGAAAGACGTGGGGCTGACTGTTTACTAAACCTTGGCAAATAGAAGTGGAGTGTGAAAAACATGGCAATACAATGGAGGATTCAGGCAAGGACGATGTTTTTCATGGAATTGATAGGCTTATAATGTGCACGCTGCTATCACAGCATGTTTTTAGTGTTGTGAAAAAGCCCCTGTGATATTGAAAAACATTTTTGCTGCACATTGGCCTGTCATTAACAATTGCTTCAGTGTATCATTGGCAAAACAGCAGGGCTAATAGAGACACCGCACTGACTACCCGAGCACCAGGGCTTCCACAGATAGCATCGGAGTTTGACTCTGGTGTCGCAGGGGTGCTGTTTGCTAGATTCAGTACTAAATGAGAGTAAACGTATGGGACTTTAACTACACCAAAATGTTGCTCTATGCAAATGACAAGAAGTTGTTATTCATAAAGTCATAGGATTTATTATTGACTCACCAACTTCTAGAATGCCAATCAAACAGAGACATTGTGTTTTTCAGCAGTGCATGCCATTTTTGACATTGAACAGTTTTAGAAAAAGTGTATTCATATTTGGTAACTACTTTCATTGCTGTTTGGAACATCAAAATTTAGCTGTAGGTTAAAGGCTGTTGGGAAACAATGAAATATTAAGATCATTTGAGGTTTTCTTAAGGATAGAAATGATGCAAGTGTTTCAATTACTCATTTTTTTTCACTAACAATGTCATTCATTTACCTAAGTCCTCTTTGCGAGGTTACTGCAAATGAATCTAGATTTTGTTCAAATGTCTTATTTTCCTAAATTCTGAGGTTTTTAACATTGCATTCAATACTGTAAATGTATGCATTAATGACTCTCCATGTATTGTCCATTTCATTCAAGTCTCATATGTAGTGATAAACTCATGTGTGGTCATTTATCTTTCTTTTATCAATCCTTGTTATCCCATTTTGTCAGATTCACTTGTGAAGATCCGGGTTAGAACTAGTCCTCAGCAACCCATGCTTGTAAGAGGTGACTAATGGGATTGGTGGTCTGGTTCAAGGACTTGGCTGACACATGTCAACTAATCCTAATTGCACAGAAGATGCTCATAATGACAATCACTGGATTGTCTGGACCAGATTCTATTATTTACAGACCGATGCCTTATAGCTGGAATGTTGCTACGACTGGCGTTAAACAACACAAAAACAAGCCAAATTTTTCTCTTCTTCACATCTCATCCCAAGTGATGCACCCATGTGGTCATAGTTCTATCTTATATCCAACCCTGTTATCCCATTACTCAGGTTCACGTCTTCTCCACTGTGATGTACCCATGCTGTACTGTGTGTTGTTTATCCCACCTTGTTATTCCATCTTCCCTACAGGTATCCCTGTACAACATCCGTCCATGTGATTAATGTCCTGTATCCCACCCCAGCACCCTTGCATCACCTAGGGCTGATATTCTCCACCATCTGGATACAGGAGAGGTATAATTAAATGTCTATGATGGCGACATGTCAGAAGTCTTTGTGTAGAAGGGTACTCAATTGATGGCGGCTTGTATTATTACACACAAGATTAACAACACCAGACAACAAAAAAGTACTTGGTGTAGGGGTTGTATGACTACGTGACTTAGCAACACCGAGCAAGCTTTCAGCTGTTTGCAAACTTGCTGATTGGTGTTGGAGCTATATGGACAGAGCGGGGAATAAAGTGATCGTTTGGAACCATTGTCTGTCTGAAACCGTAGTCCCTCTCGCCTTACAATGAATGTCAATATTGGTGATTGGCATTATTTCCTCTCCTTTGTGCAGCATCTCTTGGATCATTGGTCAGCGGACCAGATTGCATGAACTGCGGCCCGTATCACCCAGCACATATCCTCTGTATCACACATGTGTGAGCAGCTGAGTGATAACTCTCATGTAGGGCATATCGTTGATGACCAGAGTATGACCAATACCCTGTGCTAATTGAACTACAATGGGATATTTAATCACAGACTGATTTAGTAATTAGTCCCTGATATCTGACATGTGTCGGAGCCTGATGTGAATAAGGCTGTCATTATTTTTGTCCTCTGATACAGAAATCATGTTTGTAATTGCTTTATGTGAATCATGACTGTTTGTAACAAGTTACTTCTTTTTGTGAGGAAGTCCATAACTGGTATGACTGACAGTTAAAAGAAATCGATTAAAAAACAACAACACAGCCAATACAAAATAAAGTGAAATTATTCATCACATGTACAAACTCACAATAAATAGTACAAGCACTTAAAACTCAGAATTACCAAAAAAGTGTATTTCAAATTAAAGCAAACCTCAATCTTAAGAGGATAACATGAAAAAATCACAAAAGCTCTGAATCTTGACAGTTGTTCTGAATGCTAACACGTTCATTTGAAATGCACCAGATTCTCCTGAGACATGAGATATGAGGGTGTCATGTGACAAGTCATGTGATGTGACACTGGGAATTATGAGCTATAACTCCCTATAGACATTGTGTGGTGGCTCCATCACGTGCATGTCTCTCTGTGAATTACAAGCCCTTCCTCAATCACCATCCCGGAGAAATATAGCCCAGAGACTTTAATGAGGATACACGTAACACCGTCACACCCAGAATTTATGTGCATTCAAGCAAACATTTCCTGATTTTAATTTTAAGGCAGCTTAATTTAAGAACAATGTCGTTTATCTTTGAATATCAGGTTATTCACCAGGAAGAAAGCCCCAATAATTTGTTTGTAATTGTTGTCATGCAAACAAGTATTGGAGTTCACAGGCAAAATGTAGGACAAAATGTCTTTTATGCTGATTTCCTTTGCATGAGAGAGTTTCTTTGCAATAATCGAAGTGAAACTATGTTTATGTATTGTCAATTGTGCTGGAAATATTGTTTCCATATTCCCTATCCAGAATTAAATGATGGTCAATGTGGCATGAAGCACAACTAATTCACTTTAACTTAAGTTATCTTGCCCACTTACACTTTAGCATTTTAGCCTTTGAATAGAATGATCTGAAAAATATTTCCTCCTCTTTTTATGTAAAGGATTTTCAGTGAAAAGAAAATTGTTTAAGTTCAGAATATTTCCTGCATAGCATTGTCTGCTGTTTGGGGTGTTATCGTTTTCTCTAATTGAGTAATAAATATGATTTGTTTTGGTTTGAAATTTTTTAATGCGTATAGATCAGTTAAGTGTGGCTGTATTTTTTGTACATGTTATAACTGTAAACCTGTTTTAAGTTGTGATAACTCAACATCACAATCATGAGAAACTCCTTCAAAGCTAGTTACACTACAGCCTCGCAGACAGAGATCTACATGACGTCTACCAGATCTTGAATTTCACATTCAGTCTGGAGAACCATTTACAATGTGAATATCTCCAGAGTTGAGAGCTCCCTAAGTGGAAAGTAATTACTTGTGTTGATACACAATGCTCTTGTCATTGTTGTAAGAATGGAACCTTTTTTAAAGTCTCGTCTTGCTATTGATATTCTTCTCATTTTGTTTGTCAGAAAATCCTGACTTATTGCCATTTGATTAGGGAGTTGTCCCATCAACGCTGGCAATAGCTCAGTGTGAGAATTAGGGTGGGCTGTGTTAAAAACTTGTCATTCTGTAGTAATCCTACCATTTCTTGAATTTCGTCTCATTTTGTAAATGGATGGAAAAAAAGTAGTAAAACTGTGTCTTTGTTTAGGTGAGAGATCCTTAATATGAAGCAAATATAAACAAAACAGTAGGGTGCCAGTGCATTGGCTCGGCTTTCGGCTCTGTGAGGTTACCAGTACATCCTGCTTGGGGATTTCGTGATGTATTTACTCAATGATGCTGTCTCTGATATTGAGTCTTCCTTGAAGACATGCCAGGGTGGAAGATGTTCCTTGAGCATAGGCAGATCCAGAGGGGGGTTGCAGGGGTGCGCACCCTCCCTTTTGTCCTGAATGTTTATTAAATCATAGGCGGATCCATTGGGTCTCAGGTGAAAATGAACTGGTACATCCCTCCTTTCTCAAAAAGCTGTATCCGCCCCTGTTGAGCTTGTTGTAAGAGAAGATTGAAATGGGTATTGGTTGGTCAGATTGCCTGTTTATATATGGAAGGATGAGATATACAAGGATATCACTACAAATCACTGGATTGTCTGTCCAGACTTGTTTATTTACAGACCTCTGTCATAATGCTGGAATATTGCTAGGTGAGGTGTTAAACAATAAACAACTCACAAAACCATTGTTAATACAAGCCTAAAATGTGTAGATCTTTAGTAACCCATGCTTGTCGTAATTCCCGATGGGATCGGGTGGTCAGGCTCTCTGACTTGGTTGACACGTCATCGGTTCCCATTTGCGCAGATCTATGCTCATGCTGTTGATCACTGGATTGTCTGGTCCAGATTCCATTATTTACAGACCGCCGCCATATAGCTGGAATATTACTGAGTGCAGCGTAAAACTAAACTCACTCACTAAAATGTGTGGGTCATTGATGAAACTATATTAACATTTAACATGTTAATGCTGAAAAATTAATAACAAGGTGAATGTCCTTGACTGACTTTCATTTTACGAGACTTCCACTTTGGTTGTAGTTGTACATGTGTACTGTTTTAGGGCAGCCTGGAAGTTAAAGCATTGACCTACCAGTCACAGACCCTTCCAGATCTGTGATTGGCTGAAGTTCAAGGAAGTTCTTGGAACCAGAATATACTTTCCATTGTCTTAAAGCAGAAACAAACCGCTGTTAAATATTGTGATGTTTTAGAGGCTGAACATTTGGGGCACTCTATTCTTAACTCTGTCTTCAACCTTTTGAACTGCATAAAGAATGTTAATCTTTGTAGCGTGGTCTATTTTGAGCATGTTAAATGGATCCTCATAACTTAAATTGCTCCCCTGTTGAAATGTTGATTTGCATCTGTGCTTTATCATAGTGTGTATAAAGATAGCGTAAGCTTTTAGTCTCCTGGTGTGGGAAGGGAACTATCCCCTGTACATCACAGAGTTGCGTTGGCGTAAATCATATTGGCTTATCTTGTACGCTAATAATTATGTGACACTTACGATAATCCCGTTATGAAAAACATAAACATTTTCTCTCTTTGTTCATGAAATAAAAAAATGGCCAAACCAATTTGAAATTTAAAGAAATATATTGCCGTTATACCTAGCAGTGGGTGTATGATGTGCAGCTGGCTTTACTGCGTTTAGTTTGTCGTGTCCTTCTTACAAATTGTGGATGTACGAGGGGCTATAAAAAAGTTTTGAGCCTAAACTACTTCTGATACGTGCATGATAAAAATAACTGTATGGTATTGAAGAATGGTTTATATCATTCACATAAACATAATACTGACACGCACATGTCACTAGTTTCACTAATCACATGTACCCCTATTTAAACGACAGAAATGGATAAGCTTGAGTACAGAGCAGTCATAACGATTTTGGTCCTCGAGGGCCACCCGGTGAAGCACATTGAAGAGCCCATGTCATGTGACCAGAAACTAGCTCGTATGCAAGTAATTTACATATGTTGATGCTATTTAACTGGTTTTGTTTGTGTAACCTGTGTGTATGATACAGTTAAAATGGTATATTGACTTACAGGATTGTCAAGCCTGGACTCGATTGTTTACACGGCACGGTCAGCTAGTTGAAATATTGGTGAAAGCTGTTCACAGAACAATCAGACAAACAGACAATCAGACAAATAGACAATCAGACAAACAGACAATCAGACAAACAGACAATCAGACAGACAAACAAATCTTCCCAACTGTAAGTCAGTATCTAGACTATGCTTCACCATCTGTGATTCTTCCCGGCAGCTAAGAATACATCCACAAAGAAAACTCCTGTTTAGTTCCTTCAGATCCTGACTATTGTGACCAGATCAGCTCACTGTAATTGGAAGACTTTGCCAGACATCAGATTGTGAAATCGCCACCTCTGGAGGCTAATAATTGGATATTTTATATCTTAATTCCTACTCTTCGAATCACATCTAGACAGAATTGTATGGTTTGCCTTGCGGGATAGATCCTATCAAATGCTGTATACTTTGGCTCATTCATCAGATGTTTTCTGCATGGATTAACGTTGTGTTGGATATGTCTGCTAACACTGTAGGATACATACCGGCATCATTCATTACCAGACAGTGGTAGATTCCATACTTACCGATTTGAAGTAGGAATGGACTCTCTCTTACATGCTGAATACGTATTCATAGCATTCATATTTTCAGGAACTTCATTGCGACAATATATATGGAATAAGAATTAATATGTATATCTATATTCGTATATGGAATAAGAAATTATATGTATATTTTTATTTGGGGTATTAAGAGGATAGTTATCTGCATGCACTCTGTTATTATAAAAGCTTTTGATAACACATTGCTGTGTACTTCTCAATCATTCCTGCCTTGTTCATCTTTTAAAATATTTTTACAATAATTGAAATGAATGTTTACTGTGTTTGTATATAATGTGTTGATAACTATAAATGTCTTCCATATTGAGACCTGTGAAGATCCAGGTTAGTCTATTGATCTGCAGTAACCCATGCTTGTCATAAGAGGCGACTAACGGGATCGGGTGGTCAGGCTCGCTGTCTTATTTGACACGTCATTGGTTCCCCATTGTGCAGATCCATGCTCATGCTGTTGATCACTGGCTTGTCTGGTGCAGACTCGATTATTTACAGACCGCCGCCATATAGCTGGAATATTTGCTGGATGTGGTGAAAACTAAACTCACTCACTCACTCTTCCATATTGAAATGTGTGAGTCTTCCCCCAGGCACAACCCCTTGCTCGGGATGGAGGGTACAGTAGGTCCCAGCACCCCATTGTATGGTGTAGAACTTGAGTGAGTGAGTGACTATCTTTTTATGTTGCTTTTAGCAATATTCCATCAGTTTCATAGCAGGGGACACCAGAAAAGGGCATCACACATTGTACCCATGTGGGGAATCGACCGTGACGAGTGAACGCTTTAACCACTAGGCTACCCCACTGCTCCTGTGGAACATGACTTAGGTTCGATAGGGTCAGCACATTTGCATGTTTTCATGGAGTAGTGCTTGTGCTATCAACCATTAGTCTCGTCTAGACATGTTTATTTACATGTTACTGTGACATAACTGAAATATTGCCTAGTGTGTCATAAACCAACAGGGCAGTAAGGTAGCCGAGTGGTTAAAGCGTTCGCTCATCATGCGAAGACCCGAGTTAGATTCCCCACATGGGCACAATGTGCAAACGCATTTCTGGTGTAGAACGCGATAATATTTTTGGAATATTGTTAAAAACAACATAAAACTAAACTCACTCACTCACTCAGACATAATAAACTGATGGATATTACAAACTAGAGCACTTTTGATCAGTCCTCTTTGTGTATGGATTAGTCAAAATGTGTACAACCAGCTACACTTATAACAAACTAAAATTAGTTCATTTTCAATATAGTTATTGTTTGGAGATGTTTACAACCCTTCAATCTCTTATCCCTACAGTGTCTTGGAGGTAAATATAACATAATCTCACTGAGTTCATTCACTCTTTGTCTCTAACTAAATTTCAGGATGTCTTCGTAGTGATAACAAAATCCTTGTAAATCTAGCATACGGTGTTGAGTTGCATTGTCAGAATTGTCACGGTAACTGTCTCTGTTGACAGTGTGCAAACAAGCTCGATACCCAGTAATACTTCCAAACCCACTTTAGTCCTCCTTAAAATTTAATACTCAAATGTTTTTCTGTCATAAGGAGTTGTGTTCTTTATGAATGACACTAGCCAGGCCCTGGATCAGCTGATAGCAATTAATTACAGCTCATTACAGTCTTCATCAGTAGAAGCCATGGTCCATTCTCAAGGGGATGCCTGATGTGAAGTGATGGCCGGGGTGTCTCGGATAGGTTGAGAAGAGGGATCTTCTGGTCACCATGGCACTTGGTGACCTTCCGTGACCTTCAAAGCATATTTGTAACCCCTGAAAATAAAACTATTATTTTCTTTCATTAATTTCATGGTTGAAAGTTCATTCTATTAGTTTGTTAAATCACTTGCTCTTAGAATGAGACAGTGGGAGATTTGAAATTTTGAATTGAGGAATAAATTGGTTTCTCAAATATTTCCTTTTCTTTGAAAATGTTCCATAATGAAACAATGTGAAGGAGGGAGGTTTGGAATTTTAAGGAGGGACTTTCAAATACTTTAAGTAACCTTTTACAGTTCAAAGAAAGACAAAGTGATGTTAGAAGGAAGAAATTATAGTTTCAATTTCATGTTGTTTCTCTATGAGATGTTTTAAATGAGTCATTCGTGACGGCGACCTTGACTGAAAATCTGTCAAAGTATTGTCAGTCCATGTTGTTTTTTCGCATTATTTTTTTCGAAACTAAAGATTAAGGCCTAAGTGTAAATAGGTTTGAAGAATATCACAATGACAACCAATACCATTGTCAAGATTTTTGTTTTGATTATGGTAAGTTTTGTGTTGCACTCTCTTCTAATCTACCACTGAAAGTCTTGGAGACAGATCATTTATTGTTTGGAAGGGTAGGGGAAGAAGGCCCTGGGAGACTTGTTAAAGGCTGTCTATTGGTTTTTCGCTTCTTAAAAACACACAATTATTTTTGAACGGAAGAGTCAAATTATTCTAAAAAAAATTTCACGGCACACTTTATTTTGCAGACAGCCAGCAAGTTCAGTGGACAATTGTTTATTTTAGGTGTAAACCTGAGGACAAATTATATATTTCCAGTTTCATTCTGTAACAAAGTTTGGTTTTAAAGACTCACATATGGCCAGGTCGACTCACATAGAATGTCTAATGGTTGGTCTCTTATTGCATTCTATTAAATATTTCTTAGTATGATCATTTTAGTTAGACATCATTCAGTCAGTTTACATCAACAATGAACAAAAATGGAAGTGCTGAAACCCTCAAGACATTAACAACTTGAGGTAATTTTGATGCAATTATGTTTTGAGATGGCCCCTGTAATTGTGATGTCACTACACGAGTCGCAGATGTGTTGCCTGAGGCAAAACACGTAACTGACGAGGTTTTGTGAAAATTCTGTGGTGATAATCTTTATCAGATTTCCACCCACTGGATTTTTAGAAAAATACTGAATTTAATCTTGCTAATGAAAGAAATGAGAAAAAGATATTAACACATGATGTCAGCTGTTGGGTAGCATTACCATCTTGGCCCAGATTTAGTGAACTAGTTGGTAGTAGCGGTCATACCACTGTTTCTCATTACTGGTCAGTTCTGTTAACAAATCACCAAGATTAATATTGTGTAATAATGTCTTTGTTTTATCTGAAGGATTGAAAACATGCATTGTCAATATTTGTCAGCTTTGCATTGCATTTTCAACCTCATAATTTTCAATAATAAAGATGATTTCTTGGGGGTTTTGTTTGATATTTTTATAATGTTCTAAGTTGGGTGTAAACTAACCTCAGTCTCTTTGAGCCAATTTATTTCAGAGATGCATTTAAAACAATTTGTGGTATTAGAAAAGACAAATTGAAATTCTATCAGGCAGGTTAAATGTATGAAGGGGCTCATTATCAGCATAATAATTAAATATTGAAAATTCAACAACAGTTACCCAGTAAAATTATACACAGGATGCAGCTGAAATTGGACTATTTGCCTAAAAGGATGATATCATGTCAATTGTTTGAAATTTTTTTTAATCGAACAACTGGAGTTGCTCCTAGTTACTGAAACTAGGTCTCAGCTCACCAACAGCAGAGAACCTGAACTAAGATATGGTTCATGAAATGTTTAATCATGCTAAACAATTCTCTTTCCTCATTATTTGTCTTAATGTGTATTTCATAGACCTAGAAACAAATATGCCTAATACTGCCCGTGCAAGTCTAGAATATGTGGCAAGTCAATTCTACAATTGCAGTTCAGAAAATAAAGAAAGTCTCTTTTATTATGTAAGATATGTTCATTTCAGGGGCTCAATGTGTGTGCTGGCTGCACTTGCTTTTAAATAATCTGAATTCTTTTTAGTTTTAACCTGTGAAGATATGGGTTAGAATTGATCTTCAGTAACCCATGCTTGTTGTAAGAGGCGACTAACGGGATGGTGTGGTCAGGCTCTCTGACTTGGTTGGCACATGTCATCAGTTCCCAATTGCACAGATCGATGCTCATGCTGTTTATCACTGGATTGTCTGGTCCTGACTCGATTATTTACAGACCGCCACCATATAGCTGGAATATTGCTGAGTGCGACGTAAAACTAAACTCACTCACTCTTTTTAGTTTTAGGTGGTGTAGATGATGCTCTGTCATGCAGGAATACTGGCAAAAAAGTAGGACATTTGAAGACATTCACTTGAAGCACTATTTGACAGATAGTTTCATCATTAGTGAGTGAGTGAATAAGGTTTTATGCCGCTTTTAGCAATATGTCAGCAATATCACAGCAGGGGACACCAGAAATAGGCTTCACACATTGTACCAATGTGGCCTTCTGGTTGACCAGTGGATGCTGTAACCACTATCCCACCTCCCCCAGTGCCAGTGGTGGATCTATGCCATGTCCATGTTCTTTGTCTCTTATGTTAGGGGTAGCCTAATGGTTAAAGTATTCACTCATCACGTTGAAGACCTGGGTTCAGTTCCCCACATCAGTTACAATGTGTGAAGCCCATTTCTGGTGTCCCCTGCCGTGATATTACTGGACTATTGCTAAAAGCAGCGTATCACTCAAACTCACTCACTCACTCACTCACTCCTCACTCACTCACTCACTCACTCACTCACTCACACTTTTGTTGGGGTATAACATACTAGCTGTCTTTTAATTCCAATGATACACTATCAGAACAAAAGCAAGTTGTGAGTAGAATAACTTCATCACCCCAATTGAACAATAGAAAGACTTCAGTACTTCAATGGCATGACTTGAGTAGAACAATAGAGTTGTAGCAGAACAATAGTATGGCTTTAGTAGAGCATTAGAAGTGCTTTAGTAGAACAACAGAAGAACAGGTTGACTTCTGTGCAACAAATGAAGAACTGAAACAATAGGTTTTAATTAGAATAATAGGATTTCATTGCAACAAAGGAACTTAATTAGAACAGTAGAAGCACTTCATTAGAACCATGGGACTTTATTAGAACAGTAGAAGCACTTCATTAGAACCATGGGACTTCATTAGAACAGTAGAAGCACTTCATAAGAACCATGGGACTTCATTAGAACAGTAGAAGCACTTCATAAGACTGTAGAAGGGATTCTTTAGAACCATGGGAAGACTACAGTAAAACAATTTCAGTAAGCATCATTTCATATTTCATTAGAAGATTACTGGTGTTACGTAACCCTTTTTCTCAAGTAGAAAAATAGTACTTTTGCGATAAAACAATCTGTTGAGCAGTTGTATTGTAATGTATCAATTATATTGTATGGAATCACGATAGTACTATAGCGGCAGGCCAGTAGTACTGTTTCTACAGAATAATATTGTTCTTTCGAAAGAACAGTCTGGAACAAGAGTACTGTGATGTAGACCAATGGATAGACTAATGCTTAGTCTCTGAATATATATAATTTTGATAATAACAAACAAGCCCATTTAAATTGAAAAGGAGCCCTAGAAGGACCAGAGATTCCGAACCTGAGGAAATCTAGACTTGCTTTATTTAGGGCTTTAGCACTGCAGAGAGGGCTTGGCAGTAGGGAAATTAATGTGGTTCAGGGACTGTGAAACAGACTAACCAATGGACTGAGGACTTGGTTCTAGCTTCAGTGATACTGAAACGTTAACACTAAATAGTTATTAAAACAAGGGTATTTATTGTTTATTTTCATAATTCCCTCTATGATAAGAATTTCTTTACAGTTTACTCAGTGTTTTGCTTGTGATTTTCTCGTATGACAACGTGGAACAGGAGAGCTTGTTTCTGAAACTGTATGATGACCTGCAGTTGGGAACGAGCTGCAGGGATCTGCAGATGAGGTTTATCGATGCTGCTGGGATCTGCAGATGAGGTTTATCGATGCTGCAGGGATCTGCAGATGAGGTTTATCGATGCTGCAGGGATCTGCAGATGAGGTTTATCGATGCTGCAGGGATCTGCAGATGAGGTTTATCTTTGCTGCAGGGATCTGCAGATGAGGTTTATCGATGCTGAAGTAGTCTCACATTAAGCACCTTATTTTCTCATGTACAAACTTCACCAGCATCAGATGCAAACAGACATCTTTGGAGTTCTCTTGTAGATGACTGATGTTTCTTGTGTGCTTGGCAAGGATCTTGCAGGCAGAACTGGAGAGGATTATTGACAATAGAGCTCTTGTTACTGACATAGTACAGTAGTGCATGTTTGGCCAGGGTTACAAGGTATTGCCAGCTTTATTCAGTAAGACAACATAATTACAGTATGTACTAATGTGGATTTGTCAAGAACCTGATCAGACAGATTCCTTCATGATAGCTCGAGAGCCAGGTTGGTGTTCCTGCTGTGGAAGTACTAGCATGACTTTATGCCATTTGGTGCAGGACAGAAAAAGCACAGACGCAACCAAATTATTACATGTCCACCAAGAATTATTACATGTCCACCAAGAATGTATTACTTGATGACAGTATGAGTAAGCCAGTATGTCATAGATATAGTTACCAGTTGTAAATGATCGCTCATTCACTATTGTATATGACATGCCAATGGGTTGATTCAGTATGAAAGATGATAACTGTACTGAAGTCTTAATTTTTTCTAAAAATATGGGCTTTTTATAATTAAAATTGGTAATTAAATAATTAATAATTAAAAGTTTACTAAAGTCAAGTTTATGAGGTAAAATGGTCACAGGCCTGTGTTTTGTTCATAACTGACACCAGGTCTTACTTCGTATACGTAAAGTGTGTTGCAACGTTTTTCTACAGAATCGCATATTAGTTATTGATATATATTACAAATAAGTTTGAAATTGTTTTCTGTTTCTCATATTGTCTTTTGCATTTGTGCAGAAGAATTAGAATAGCAATGATGACACTTCTTGTGTTAAGCATCTGTTTTACAAACGCAGTGGGGTAGCCTAGTAGTTAAAGTGTTTGTTCCTTGCACGAAGACCTGGGTTCTATTCCCCACATGGGTACAATGTGTGAAACCCTTTTCTGGTGTCCCCTGCTGTGATATTACTGGAAAAATAAACTCACTCACTCACTATCTTACTACAAACCCAGGTGGCTCATAGTGTTGTGCTATTTGTTATTCTTCATAAATAAATATGTCACCATGAAGTGGTTCTTTGTTCATACTATTAACCATTGGTTTGTCTGATCCAGAACAAACCTGTTCTTTATAATGGACTTATAGCTAATTGTCTGGCTAATTGCTGTAATGTGTGAAGCCCATTTCTGGTGTCCCCCACCGTGATATTGCTGGGATATTGCTAAAAGCGGCGTAAAACCATACCCACTCATTCACTCTTTGCTGTATATGTTAGTCGAAATGGCTGTAATGAGGTATGGTTATAACAAACTAAAAATCAGTGGTCCCTGGAGTTCGTTATTTATCGTAAACATAGTTTATTGTATTTTCAGGCTTCCATGGCATGGATTGATATTTCAAACTCGGGGAACACATTCCTCATCAAAACCCTTGCTACGATAACTTTGATGAGCTCAACCTGCCCTTCCTAAATGGGGCGGGCAGATGTCAGAGGTGTAGATCGTGATGACATGTTCCAGGTCACTTTGCTCAAGTTTGACCTGGTTTGTCCTCCAATAGATTTGGTTATAACAATGCTTGCCTGCTCCTGGAGACACCCTGAGGCCAATTAAGTCACCTTCTTGACAAGCTTTTGAAAAATGAAAAATCCCGAAAATCCATATCTCACAAATTGTTAATATTAACAGATTATTCATATGCCTTTGTGTATAGCAGTATATGCAAAAGGTTTTCCAATATTACGTCTGTTTATTCACCAACTATAATTATCAGTATTTATTTACTTAAACATTTTTGTTATAATGAGGGAATCCTAGGTCAGAGGGTATTTCTTCGAACCAACACTGATTCATGAACTGTAGCCAATGAGTGAATTGTTTTTATTGCCGCTTTTGAACATTTTTTTTCATTTATATCATGGCGTAATGAAACATAGATCCCAGGAGATGTATAAATCATTCATCAAAATGAAGTGTTTGGCCAAATATGAATTATGATTTTGGTAAGCTGTCGGTCATGTTGGCTTGATTCTGAATAGGAACATTACTGTTTTTAGCATGTTGACTATAGTTAAATCATTAATAATATTTTTAAGGTTTTCTTGTCTTTGATGTGACAATCTATTGACAAAAAGGCCAAGTTAGCGTCGACATGGTGTCTGACGAAGCAGTGGAAATATTTATCATTCATCTGTGACTAATATTTCAAAGAAAATCTTTTAGCATTCATGACATGGTCTTGTTTTTTCTCTTTGAGAATAAAATGGCTGAAAATGGTTTAGATTGTTTGAATCCTGCACGTAATAGCTGGATTTAATTGGATCTTGTAGCAACGGATCCTATAATTTTTTTTCCTGGAAAGTTTTTGTAGTTCATTTTGGTTTTATCTGCTTAATTAAGTAAGCTCTAATTTTCATTAACTTTTGATATCAACTTTGATTTCTTCTAAGGGGTCTAATGAGGTGTTCAGTGTGTGTTTTGGAATTTGATTCTCCAGATAGGATGTGGGACAATGCAAATACATTAAATCTTCAGTGAGACAGTCTGATTTCACATCAAGCTGGGTCGGTCATGAAACAGGCCGCTTATATCTGTTTCAGCCCTGGTTTTAATGTTACGTGATTATTGTGTTTCTTGTCAAAGGGACTTATTATTAGTTTTCTCTTGAATTTCAGCACTTGAAGTATTGAGTATCCGAGACATACATCCCCTTTTGAATTCCATGTGATGTCCAGGATTGAGGCTTTCTCCTTCCGATCCTAAGGATATTATTGCTACATCTGCAGCTTTATAGCAAGCAGTTATTGCTGTCAGATGCATCCTGTGTTTGGACGTCTGCAAGGCACATTTCGATTCTAAGTCAAACAAGTTGTCTGTATGTGGACACATGACTAGATGCTGTTTATCTGAAGTTGGCTCTTTGGAATGTGGCTGCAGTTGAAAGTGGTTGGTTGTGGCTCTGGGTTGTGAGTGAGTGACTTTAGTTTTGCACCGCTTTTAGCAATGACTTGCTTGACTTACTCCTCTTTACTCCTTGAGGAGCACAGGGCCTTAACAGTTGTCCTCCACTCTTGCTGGTCAGTGGCTATGCTCTTGCTTTCCCTCAGTTCCTTTTCCAGGCTTCGTCTCCAGGTCTGTTTTGGACGTCCTCTTTTCCTCCTACCTTGTGGGTTCCAGTCAAGCACTTGTCTGGTGATATTTGTTTTTGCTTTCTTAGCACAGTTGTCCTCCACTCTTGCCGGTCAGTTGCTATGCTCTTGCTTTCCCTCAGTTCCTTTTCCAGGCTTCGTGCGGGGCGGTGGGGTAGCCTAGTGGTTAAAGCGTTGGCTCGTCACGCCGAAGACCCGGGTTCGATTCTCCACATGGGCACAATGTGTTAAGCCCATTTCTGGTGTCCCCCGCCGTGATATTGCTGGAATATTGCTAAAAGCAGCGTAAAACTAAACTCAGTCAGTCAGTCCAGGCTTCGTCTCCAGGTCTGTTTTGGACGTCATCTTTTCCTCTTGCCTTGTGGGTTCCAGTCAAGCACTTGTCTGGTGATATTTGTGTTTGCTTTCTTAGCACAGTTGTCCTCCACTCTTGCCGGTCGGTGGCTATGCTCTTGCTTTCCCTCAGTTCTTTTTCCAGGCTTCGTCTCCAGGTCTGTTTTGGACATCCTCTTTTCCTCTTGCCTTGTGGGTTCCAGTCAAGCACTTGTCTGGTGATATTTGTTTTGCTTTCTTAGCACAGTTGTCCTCCACTCTTGCCGGTCAGTGGCTATGCTCTTGCTTTCCCTCAGTTCCTTTTCCAAGCTTCATCTCCAGGTCTGTTTTGGACGTCCTCTTTTCCTCTTGCCTTGTGGGTTCCAGTCAAACACTTGTCTGGTGATATTTGTTTTTGCTTTCTTAGCATATGTCCAATCCAACGCCACTTTTGTGGCTTGATCTGAGCAGAGACTGGGGCAATATTACAGCAATATTACAGTGGGGGACACCAGAAATGAGCTTCACACTTTGTACCGGTGTGGGGAATCAAACCTGGATCTTTGGCGTGACGAGGAAATGCTTTAACCACTAGGCTACTCCACCGCCCTCACTATGGTTTGTGGATTGTGATAAATCCAAGATTTACTCTCATTATGATGATTTGTTTGTCAACACCATCTTGTTGGTTTCAAGTATGTGGAGAATATGTAAAGGTGAAGCCCTTTCTTTGGCATGACTTGTCTGCTTGAAGTTGACATATACATTTTCAGAAAGCTCTAGAAATCTCATTAACTCACCGTTACCCGTGAAGGTCCGGGTTAGAATATTGATCTTCAGTAACCCATGCTTGTCCTAAGAGGCGACTAACGGGATCGAGTGGTCAGGCTCGCTGACTTGTTTGACATGTCATCAGTTCCCAATTGCGCAGATTGATGCTCATGCTGTTGATCACTAGATTGTCTGGTCCAGACTCAATTATTTACAGACCACCGCCATATAGCTGGGATATTGCTGAATGAGGCGTAAAACTAAACTCACTCACTAACTCACTGTAAACGAATTATTTGAACTTTACGTGCTGTATTTGTTTTCCACATGGCAACAGTGTCAGATATTCAGTGTCCTAATGACAAGTTGTTTGTTGTAACAGATTCAAACAGTTTTAAATGTTTCATCCTATAAAATATTTTGGGATGGTGTAAATTTACGTATATTTGAAACAAACTTGCAGCTCATTTCCTTTTAAACTCATGTCACTATTTGACAAACAATGTGAGGTTTTATCCAATTTATGGCACTGAAAAGGAAGCAGGAAGTTCTACAAACATGCCAAAGCTAAGCCCTTATTTTTAGTCTGATAAGCAGATTTGTTGCATGAAACAATGTATTTAAACTCATGGCATGTATAAACCTTATGGAAACCACATTATAAATGTCATAACCTTTAAATTTCAAATTTTTTCTTTATCTACTTTTTGCTTATTGCTGTGGGTGGTCTATGGGTATTTGGAAGGCTATCAAGCTATTGGGAATTCACTTCCTCTCTGCCCTGCATTTTGCCGAATTAGCATGATTTTGAACTGGACTTGTTTTACAAATCGGCAGTGTTAGGATGGTTATCATGAGAGCTGCACACTCAGTGAGAGCCCCATGAGGCCTGTTTATACATAGGAGTGATAATATGCTTGTAATCTGTTCAATCGTCCACACAAAACAGTTTGAATTTCTTTAAAACGACAACTCGCTGTAAGCAATACAATTTTTTCAGCGAACTTAATAAAAAACATTTATCACGTTGCATTATTCTTAGACTATATATGCTTTATCTCATATGACCAAAGCATGTTCTCACAGTGGATCTAGTCTTGGCCAAATGCACCACGAAATCAAAATTAAATAAATCAGCACATGATCAAAACACTTGTACAATGTTTGAGATTTAGGAGTATATGATTTGTAATCCCCACCCAAATAGGATAAATAGATGGAAAATAAACACATCTTTATGTCCTTCTTTGACATAATCTGTTAGTATGTGATGATAATTAACTGAACAATGATATCTTAATTTTCAAAAGAAGAAAAAGGGATCTTCTATGTCTTGGATGTTAGTCCTGTGTATAGCATTAAAGGAGATATTTTCACATGGCAAGACGATTCATCACTGAACATACGATAGATTAACAGCTCTGTACACAAACCAATCAGAATCACAAGAACTGCTGTTGTTGGAATATTTGTTCAGGATAAAAAGATTTCCATTTCACTGAGAAGTATTTAAATTTATCAGTTTCTTTTTGGTTCGTTGAGTTTCTGATGGTAAATTCATCATTGTGAATTTGACACATCTTTGTTTGTTTTTCCACGTATCTGGGTGGAATGTTGTTGCATCACCCCACAAAGATGTAGGATAACAATAGTAACGCTATCTGACTATAACACACAGTCGGTGGATAAATAACTCCACAGCCAGTGGTGACAGAGGAGAGATTCAATGTAAATACCAAGTGGACTATAAAGATAGGATATGGGTCTTGTGTCAAGGACTTCTTTGTCCTGAAAGTATATGTTCAAGGAAATCTGTGCCAATGTGGCGGAACAAATCTGGGAAACAGTCGGTAGATAAACAAGTACCTTGATGCGTACAGAATCATATCAATCTTTATCATTCCTATTTCACAGATACTGTCATTCATATCCAGATATATAACAATTGAAGTGATGTTCCAAGCTCTCATTGGTTCCTTATGTTTTTTTGCAACCTGTCCAACCGTGGGAGAAGTATCACAGTAACTCTTGTCCCAGTTCACCGGTGGTTAGAAGAGGCTAGGTACTGGACTGAGAATAGGTCAGCTTTATGATGAGGAGAAGAAGAGGTTGCATAGAAAAGGGAGAATATGTCTGTTCTTGATCCCTGCCTAGAAGAGGTATAGCAGGACTAGATATTGGCAGGAGAATGGGTCTGTGGTTAACACTGCATTATTTAATAGCTGTATAGAATAGTTGTAGAAGAAATTAGATATTGGAATGAGAATTGAAATCTGAAATCAACTTTGAACCATACCTGCAACACTGCAAGATAAAAAAACACTGTATCCACTTCACAAAACTAAGACTGAGTGATCACAGGCTAAAAATTGAACTGGGTAGAAGAACAAGACCACCTACACCTTTGGAGGACCGTCTCTGTGATAAATGCTCTGTCCTTGAGGATGAAGAACACCATTTCATGTGTTGTACTAAATATTCAGATGCAAGAAAGTCCTTATTTAACTCCCTTTCCTCTAAAATTAATAACTTTCTCAGACTTACTACCACTGAAAAAGTTAACCTCCTTTTTAGAAATAATGATCCAAATAGTATAGAAATTATTTGCTACCACATGTACAACTTTAAACAAATGTAGAAGATCTGATTGTCCTAGGCCATTATTATTATTATACATATTTGTATTATTATATGTTTTGTTACTCATCATATCTATATGATTCATTATATATCTTGTTTATGTAGTTTATGGAATATTGTCACTGTTTCTGTATGGAACGTTTGAACAATAAATATTTTATCTCTTAAAAAAAATAATAAAAAAATGTAAAGTAAAGTAGAGTCCTTTTGGGTTCAAATGAGATGATGAATGATTAAATAACTCGATATATGGTAAAGTGCACAAAACATAGGTAAGACATGGTTCTGAAACCTCTGTACCCAACAGGATCTGAAATCTGATGTTTTATGATCGATCATGGAAAACATTGTTTGAGAAACTATCATGTAATATTGTTTTTTCACTTCACACCGAGGGGTGATACACGGCTGGAGGAACAGCGCCGGCACGCACTTCAGGCGCAACCCAGCACAGAACCATACTAGTGAGGAAATGGCAGGCGCTCTTCTTACAATGTTTTTAAAGGTATTCTGTTGGGTCTGGGAGATAGACAGCATGAAAGAGTCAGGTGTTCTAAACTTCTCTTGAGTGGTATTGCCAGAGTATTGCTGCGTCATTTAACAAGAATCTTAAATCATTCACTGGACAAGTTACCTGGGTGGCCAGCAATCCCTAGGATCAGAGTTGTGAGCTACCTGAAACTATATGATTCACTTTCTTAGGAAATAGAATCCCTCTAGATTATATATGGGTTTGCTCTAAGTGTTAATTTGTGGAATACACCTTGTCCAGTAAATAAAACTTAACTATTAGTTGGTTGTATTCCGTTTTCAAGTTCAACTGGTTTTGTAACCCACCCCTGATGTGTGGGACAGCTTGAATAAGCCTGCAACCTAAACAATAGATGGTGGCAAGATGGTTAAATCTGATATTCTTGGACTTCAGCTCCAGACTAACACATAGGCAAATGTCAGCCATAAAAAGTGATATTTGAGGTTGGATAGTTAGGTATAAGATATGTTAAAAATGTAGAGTTATTTTCCTATTTCTATGGATTTTCACAGATCGCCACTTGAAATATCCAAAAATGGGAATGCACTTACTTCACTGTAATCAAGTGTGGATACATCTCTTTAGTAATGGAAGCAGATAGTTTGTGATGTGGCAGTTTGTGTTGTGGCAGAGTGTGATGTGGCAGTTTGTGATGTGGCAGTTTGTGATGTGACAGTTTGTGTTCAGTTATCATGCTTGTTGACTTGCTTAATAGCATATTCAACAATATTCCAGCTAAATGACTTGTAACTAACCAAACCATGGCCAGGCAATCTAGTGATTGATGTTGTGAACAGCGACATACATGTGGTTGGGGGAGATATAGTCTGACCATGGAGCAAATATATTCAAGAAAGCCCACGCAAGTCTAGGAAATGTGGCAAGTTTAGATTTCCTCAGCTTCTGAAAATGAAGAAAGTCTCAGGGCTCCTTTTCATTATATATCTATTTTTTTTACTATGAACTTTTTTCAGTAAAATATGTTCATTTCAGAGACTAGTTGTTAGGCTAGGGGAGATAGTGCAAATAACAAATTCACCAAGACAAACCTGGTCGATTTGGTTGCTTCTTGCATAGGTTTCTGAGAAACCCAGGGGTGATGGGGTAGCCTAGTGGTTAAAGTGTTCGCTCGTCACACCGAAGACCTGGGTTCGATTCTCCACATGGATACAATGTGTAAAGCCCATTTCTGGTGTCCCCACCATGGTATTGCTGGAATATTGCTAAAAGTGGTGTAAAACTAAACCCACTCACTCACTCACCTAATCACTCACACACACTCATACACTCACTCATCCACCCACACAATCACTCACTCACTCTGGGAAACCCACAGTCCTGACAGAGGAGTGATATGTACTTTCCTTGATAATTTACCACCAAGTGAGTGAGTAAGTTGGGTTTCATGCTGTGTTGAAGAGTTTTATCAATTATAATCACAGTGTCAGCCTTACTGGGGCAATGAATACACAATGAGGTGAATATGACATTTTTGCAATATATATTTACAAATACAAATATTCACTCTTGAATACTTTATGTGTAATATCGAGGAATTAAAATAGGAAACATGTCATATAATTGCTTAGATTTAAACATTTCAGTGGTCATTTCTGCAAAGCAAAATAAGTTTCACTCGTGTGGCTTGGATATATCCCATTTTGCATATCTCCCTCAGATAAACAACAAACTTGTTGCAAGTAAAAACACTGTCTTAAAAATATCCTTGAATATTGGATTCTAGTGACCATAAAAAATGAATTTGAATTCATGAAGGGATATGGTTTTATTTGGTGAATACGCAAGTGAATCGTAAAACTACTCAGCTTGTGGAGCGGTGGTGTCGCCCCCCTGCCTTGATCATTGCTGGAATATTAATTCCCAAAAGCACTGTGAAGCCCATTTCTGGCTCACTCACTCACTCACTCACTTACTCACTCACTCACTCACTCACTCACTCACTCACTCACTCACTCACTCACTCACTCACTCACTCACTCACAAATGTAAATATTCAGCAAACTTCAGAAAGTGTTTGTGTATATCCTGATCCCTTCTTGTGGATCTGAGGGCTACAGTGGGGTAGTCACCTCAGCGGCTTGAAGTAACTGTGTAATGTCGTGTCCTTTTGGCACTCCAGACACCTTTAATCATGAGTTTGAATCCTGGTTTGCCCTAATAATGTTTCTAGGTTTGTCAGTACCATACCTGTGATTGAGGAATTCCAAAGTGGTAAGACACCCATCATTTAGGAATGTTACTCCCGTGTCACCCTGACAGGCCATGATAAAACTAGAACACCTTTGTTCAACCGAACTCGCTCACTAATTGTGTTTTCATACAAGTGAGCTTGAGTATTTTTCTTGAAAATTGGAATACCATTGTTCAACTCACAAACTGTTTTATTCGAGTGAGCTTCAGTATTTTTCTTGAAAATCTGTGATAAGACTGGAATACCATTGTTCAACTCACTCACTCACTCATTCTTTTATTTGGTTGAGCTTCAGTATTTTTCTTGAAAATCTATGGTAAGACTGGAATACCATTGTTCAAATCACTCTCACTCACTCACTCACTCACTCACTCACTCACTCACTCACTCACTCACTCACTCACTCCTCACTCACTCACTCACTCACTCACTCACTCCTCCACCACTCCACCCACTCAATCACTCACTCTTTTATTTGGTTGAGCTTCAGTATTTTTCTTGAAAATCTATGGTAAGACTGGAATACCATTGTTCAACTCACTCACTCACTCACTCACTCACTCACTCCTCTTTTATTTGGTTGAGCTTCAGTATTTTTCTTGAAAATCTAGATGAGCTGGAGATATCTTGATTCTTCAATGCAATAAACTGCAGCATGCTTTGTGTAAATATGCATCGTTTGTACATTGGATTTGTTGATATCAAGAATACTTTATAAAATTAGATTTCCACATTATTGAAATTATATTAACTGGAGCATAACATGTCTGTTTGAGATTGAATTAAGACCAAGTCATCTTCTGTTTGCTGGAGATAACAGCTGTAAACACAAGATAATCTTTTCGAATGATGTTGTGTTTGTGGTAATTCGGCCATCTTTTGATGTTAAGGAGGATTCACATACATTCAGACTTTCTAAATAAAAAATGTCTTGTTTCAATTTTGATATGAATCTTATAATCCTCGTTCTAAACCCCAGTCCGATGACCTCACACATTTTCCAAATTTGGTATCCTTGGAGAAATAGCTTGTTTGTGCATTGTAAACTTGGTGTTCTATCTTAAGACTTTGGTAGACGACTTGTCACGCCTTTTAGCTGTTCCGCAAACATCAATGTGACTCAGTGTCACATGACCACAGCACTAATGACGTGTGTGTTTAGACGGAGGATGTCAGAATATCGGGTTCTTCATGCACCGGTCATGTGAGCTGTGCTCTTAAAAGAATATCAAAAACTCCTTCCTGTTCCATTTTTTCCCAGATTTGATCAAAGTCGCTGTGTTCACATTGTTTACGTTTTCTCAGTTTCTGACCGTGGATTCTGTCAATCTAGGCTGCACATAAACAGCATTGACATCAGCTGATGTATCATTCTAGACAGCTTCAATAAAATTGTATTTTCTAAAGGAAAACAGAAGTTTCATTAGCACAATAGGCAGTGTGTTCACTCATCAGGCACATGTAATATGTTGATGTCTTGGCAAACCTCAGAATGTGCGCTAATTTGATTGCATATATGGCTTAAGATAAAAACTTCAACAACATCATCTTCTTTAGGGAAATTGAATCAAATTGTTTAATGTTTGACAAAGATTGCGTTAAAAGATACAATTCATTGATGCCAGGTATTGTGGATTAGATGGACTTCAGCAGACAGTGAGTGAGTAAGTTTAGTTTTACACTGCACTCAGCAATATTCCAGCTATATGGCGGCGGTCTGTAAATAATCGAGTCTGGACCAGACAAGTCAGTGATCAACAGCATGAGCATCAATTTACACAATTGGGAACCGATGACATGTGTCAACCAAGTCAGTGAGCCTGACCACCCAATCCCATTAGTTGCCTCTTACGACAAGCATGGGTTACTGAAGATCAATATTCTAACCTGGACCTTCATGGGTCACTTCAGCAAAGACTCTTTGTCCTGAATATGAAATGTGTTTGATGTCAAAGTATTACAAAGAGCTTCTGAAAATGTCCGTACATGAATCCCTTGATCACCTGGGAAATGTGATGGCATTATGCTTGTTTTACCTGAAACAGAGTTTATATGTTCCATTGGCTGCTTGAAAATGGTTCTTAGGTATGATAATAGACTAACGCTTTGTCTCTGATGTGTATAATTTTGATTGTAACAAATAAACCCATTTAAATTGAAAAGGTGCCCCAGGGAGACCAGAGATTCACCCTGTTAATTTGTAACCCGACTCCCAAAGTGAGTTAGTTTACCCTGAACCTGGGGAAATCTGGACTTGCTTCATTTAGGGCTTTAGCATTGCAGAGAGGGCTGGGTGGTGGGATTAAATAATATGGTTCAGGGACTGTGAGACAGACTAGTGTGATAAGTGAGTTTGGTTTTACGCCGCTTTTAGCAATATTCCAGCAATATGGAGGCCACTAGAAATGGACTTCAAACATGTACCCATGGCTTGGAATCGAACACGAGTCTTCAGTGTGATGAGCGAACGCCTAAAACCATTAGGCTACCCCACCGGCCCCTGTGTGATAAGTTTCACTACTTTGCTCTTCCTCCATTCCTATAGAAAAAGAATAGGGTTGAAATGGCATAGTCATCTGACTTACACCCCTTTGACCTGCCAGGATCTAATAACTCTGTGTTCGATTACCAGATTTGCACAAATGATGAATTGTTCATCCTTTTACCCTTGTTTACCCTAGTTTACCCTTGTTTACCCTAGTTTCATCAAAGTGACAAGTGTCTAACATATGTTTCTCTTGAGGCAATCTGTTAAACTACCATAGCTATTATAATAAAAGACACCTGTGAAGATCCGGGTTAGAATTTATCTTCACTAACCCATGCTTGTCGTAAGAGGTGACTAATGGGATCGGGTGGTTGACACATGTCATTGTATCCCAATTGCATAGATCGATGCTCATGCTGTTGATCACTGGATTGTCTGGTCCAGTCTTGATTATTTACAGACCTCTGCCATATAGCTGGAATATTGCGGCATAAAACTAAACTCACTCACTCACTGTAAAAAAAACCCCAAGACACTGGGAAATTTCAACAGAGTGTTTATTAAGAGCATACACAACCGTTAAATTTTGTTGAGCCATAGTGAAAAAACTTTTTAAGAAACTGAAATGTTTTCATAATCGTTACAATGCTATTATATAACCGCTAACCCACTACCCTTTCATTTTAGTAAGGGGTGCTTATAAGGATTACTCACAGATTGGTCTTGAATATGGATTGAATTTTGGACAGGTGTACGTAATATGTCCAATACAGTTACTCAAAACTGTTCGAAACAACGTGTGGATTTCTGGTGTCCCCAACCATGATATTGCTGGAATATTGCTAAATACAGGATAAAACCCAACTCACTCACTCACTCACTCACCCGAAGCTACATGAAATTCAACTTGCTCCAACGTGGTTTTATGCCGCTTTTAGCAATATTTCAGCAAGATCACGGCTATAAAATGGGCTTCACACATTGTATCCATATGGGGAATCGAAACCATGTCTTTGGCATGATGAGTGAACGTTTTAACCACTAGGCTACCACAACGCCCCCTCCAAGGACAGCATATGAGACAGGTGGTGTGAAGAGAACTGCCAATCTTACATCTCTTGTTAGTGTATGCCTCATTGTAGATGATTGGAAATTCTCAAAAGCAGCTTAAAAATTCTACTCGCTAATTCTAACACTCTTTTCACCAGTCAGTCCTGGAATCACCTGTACAAGAACACTTAACAGCGTATAGGCTGTAATGAGCAAGAAGTGTCGCATTGAAGCAATTCATTGTGATCAAAAGTATGGGCTTCTCATGTCCAAGATTCATGATTTCCCCTAATGGCTAAAGAAACTGAAACCATTTAAAAGATCTGAAAAAAATGCAATATCCGCTATGAAAATCAGGACTAGAATGATCACACCCAATTTAGACACAACTAGTCAACATTCTAAGGGAGATAACTTGTGTTGAGGGAGAAAGTAATAAGTGACAAGTCCACAAAGAGTATTGGAGGAAAATTTTGAATTCAAAATCTATCATTGGAGAAAATAGTGATTAATCAAAATGAATTAGTAGAAATGAGATGAGATGTCGTGTGATTCGGAACATGTGTCTCCAGTGATGGATGTGGCCCTCAGCTGAGTAAATACTTTCATTTCCACCTTGAATTTAAACTGAAAAATCAATTATCTCCCTTTTTGTTTTTAGGTGCCTTTAACTTGTTGCATGTTATTCCAGCCAAAGAGTTGAAATACAGTTTCTTTCCATCAGTCATGGTGTTTATGTGGATGGTTCTTCAAGATTGGTTTAATCACCTTTTGAAATTTCAAAGATCCTTTTGGCAGGTGTCTGAAGATTAGTGGAAAAATTATTTCATTCTGGTTAATTGATGAGGTTCTTTATAAGTTTGATGTGTCAAATATTTCATATCATTTGTCGTAAGTGAAACAACTGAGATATTCATACAGACTTTAAAAAATACTCCTTTATGTAAACAGCAGGGCAACAGAAAGAATACACCTTTGGATGACTTGATTGACACACTGATTTCCTGAACTCAAATTAACAACCACTACTGTAACGTTCTGTAAATGTCATATCAGACAGATATATTTGCAATACTTCAGTCAAAAGCTTGGTCATACATGCATATTTCATATCAGATTACACCCATTTACAACAGACAGGGGCAGAATGGTAGTCTAGTGGTTAAAGCATTCGCTTGACACACTGAAGACACAGGTTCTATTCCCCACATGGGTACAATGTGTACCCACCGTGAAATTGCTGGAATATTGCTGTTATAAAACAGTCAAACATTGTTATGTTAAAATTGAAGGTATCTGCGTAAGTACTTGAAGTTATCCAACGTTTGATACAACAGAAGAATAAATGAATGAATAAAGAATAAAACCAAGCTTTTATTTTGAGATGGCTGTAAGTTCAACACATCTAAGTTGGACATAAACGTGTTTGACTGTATTTGTTTTCTTCTTGACTTATTTCACACATTTCAGGCGGTGGGGTAGCCTAGTGGTTAAGGCATTTGTTCGTCATGACGAATACCCAGGTTCGATTCCCCACATAGGTACAATGTGTGAAGCCCATTTCTGATTCCACCCCCACCCCCACCCCTGGATTTTGCTGGAATATTGCTAAAAGCACCGTAAAACCAAACTCACTCACTCACTCACACATTTCAGCATGTTATACCAATGATGGAAAGCAAGGAACATTGACAATGGCATAGATCTAATATTGGCACTGGGAGAGGTGGGTTAGTGGTTAAAGCAATCGCTCGTTATTCAAAGACATTCGTTTCCCCATTTGGGTGCAATTTGTGAAGCCTATTTCTAATGTCCTCTGCCTTGATATTGCTAGAATATTGCTAAAAGCAGCGCAAAACTAAAACTAACTCACTCACACATTATGATAGGTGAGCTACAGATCTGTATGACTGGTTGGTTGATTTTAGCTGCCTTTTGTAAATATGGATTAAAGTCTGCAAGAATAACAACAAGTTTCTGTTTGAACCACACAATTTGGCAATGGCAAAGTCCCCTGACTAAACGGAATCATGCAATGAGAAATAACATTTGAAAAATATGGACATATAAGGTACTTTATAATGTGCAGAAATCATCTCATAATGTTTGATTCAGTTTGACATTAAGTTATGATAGAAGTTTTACGTGTGATACAGTGTGAACCACAATATATACATATACGGATGAAAGTTTTACATGGATACAGTGTGTACCACAATATATACATATACAAATGAAAGTTTTACATGTCATACAGTGTGTACCACAATATATACATATACAGATGAAAGTTTTACATGTGATACAGTGTGTACCACAATATATACATATACAGATGAAAGTTTTACGTGTGATACAGTGTGTACCACAATATATATACATGAAATTTACAGAAAGTTTACAATATATACATATACAGAATGAAAGTTTTACATGGATAATATATACACAATATACATATACAGATGAAAGTTTTACATGTGATACAGTGTGTACCACAATATATACATATACAAATGAAAGTTTTACATGTGATACAGTGTGTACCACAATATATACATATACAGATGAAAGTTTTACATGGATACAGTGTGTACCACAATATATACATATACAGATGAAAGTTTTACATGTGATACAGTGTGTACCACAATATATACATATACAGATGAAAGTTTTACATGTGATACAGTGTGTACCACAATATATACATATGTGTGGATACATATGATACAGTGTGTGTACCATGAAAGTTTTACATATACATGTACCACAATATATACATATATGAAAGTTTTACATGTGATACAGTGTGTACCACAATATATACATATACAGATGAAAGTTTTACATGTGATACAGTGTGTACCACAATATATACATATACAGATGAAAGTTTTACATGTGATACAGTGTGTACCACAATATATACATATACAGATGAAAGTTTTACATGGATACAGTGTGTACCACAATATATACATATACAAATGAAAGTTTTACATACAGTGTGATACAGTGTGTACCACAAATGAAATATATACATATACAGATGAAAGTTTTACATACATATACAAATGAAAGTTTTACATGGATACAGTGTGTACCACAATATATACATATACAAATGAAAGTTTTACATTGATACAGTGTGTACCACAATATATACATATACAAATGAAAGTTTTACATGTGACACAGTGTGTACCACAATATATACATATACAAATGAAAGTTTCACATGTGATACAGTATGTACCACAATATATACATATACAGATGAAAGTTTTACATGTGATACAGTGTGTGTGTACCACAATATATACATATACAGATGAAAGTTTTACATGGATACAGTGTACCACAATATATACATATACAGATGAAAGTTTTACATTGATACAGTGTGTACCACAATATATACATATACATATGCAGATGAAAGTTTTACATGTGATACCGTGTGTACCACAATATATACATATACAGATGAAAGTTTTACATGTGATACAGTGTGTACCACAATATATACATATGCAGATGAAAGTTTTATGTGTGATACAGTGTGTACCACAATATATACATATTCAGATGAAAGTTTTACATGGATACAGTGTGTACCACAATATATACATATTCAGATGAAAGTTTTACCATTATTGAATGCACTTGTATGTTTACAGGCTTTTGTTCAATACTTTGTTATGTTTATTTTCCTTTTTCATATTTTTTTCAAAACTGTTGGTAGTTTTCTAGTTTTTTTAATTTTAATATCGTTAAATGTCATCAAGGATATTTATATGGTTGTAGATGACTCCCATTTGATAAGATTTTGAACACATTTCACTGTTGAACAAGAAGCTCATCCTGCTTCTATGTTGTTGCTATGGAAACATAAGCAGTCACAGTCACAAATGAATCACGTCCAAGTCTGCCCATGACGACTAATACATTATCTTAAAGTTCTCCTGTTTAATAAAAAGTAACATTATATGATTAGACCAATCTGTATTAAAATGAAAGCTAATAATTACAGTGTAATATCCCTGCTAATATTATGCATGAGATATGCAAATAATTTTTAAGTTACTAAACCGTGATTGTACTATTGATGAGGTCTTCTGTCAAGTTCCGTGATGTGTATTAATTTTCGATGGAAATTACAAAATATTCTGGCGAATAACAGGCTTGTTGAGTCATTAGTCCCACAATGAGTGACATTACGCTACCATAGAAACCCAAATTGCCTCCCTCTAACCCCCCTCCGCTGTTCAGACAGATGCCAAGGGAAGGGACAGGCAAATAACAGTGGGCAGAATTATTTGTTTTAATTATGCTGGGAGAGAAATTGGGTCACTTATTTTTGTTGAAATAATGCCGTATCAGAGAAAAGATTAGGAGAAATGTGTGTGTGATTTTGTAAATCTTTGTTGAAAAATGTGCTGTGAAATGGAATTTAAGATCATTATTGCTTTATGGACTTCAGACTTACAGTGTTGTGATAATATTGGTTCATAAAATGGTATTTTTCTTATTTTAGCAATGTTTATGTCATAGTATTGTTGGGATTGTTTATGTCATGGTATTGTTGGTATTTTTGTTTATGTCATGGTATTATCAATGTTGTCCTAATTGTTTCATTGTATTTTTGTCTTTGTCATAGTATTATCAATGTTTATGTCAGTGTATTGTGCCACTGTTTATGTCATTGTATTGTATCACTATTTATTTGATGATTTTGATGTCATTGTTTTACATCATGCTATAGTTATAATTTACCTCATCATGCTATTGTTATTTTACACTCTTGTGTTCATCATTGTTATTTTTAACCATGTTAATGTTCCTTTATAGAGATAACTGAATTTATGGCTGTGTTCCATCTGTGAAAAATTTTACATTTTAAATATAAAAGAGTCATGAAATTTAAACAAACACAAATAAAACCAAAGTGAGTTTGCTTTAAACATTTATTGGATGTTTTTATGTCTGCCAGAGTAAAGGAAAATGTTACAAGACAAACTTTTAAGCAAATTTAATTTCCAAACATGAAACAGGTCAGCAAGTTCGTCAACGCCTCGGATAATTAGAGGATGTCATTAAGATGACATGAACTTCTTTATTTTGGCTAGAATGGCCCTGTCAGAGGTTGATGTGACAGTGAGAGGAAACTAGCCCGTCTTTTAACATAACAATACCAGCTTGAAAAATCTAAAAGATCTCTTAATTATAGGGGTGGTGAGTGGGTTTTGAGATCTGGTCTAATCAGGTCTGTGTTATTGGGTTAGAAAACATGGCTGCAAGGCAGCTGAGAAATTGGGTTTAGCAAGATGGTCACTTGGGGAAGGGGTAGTTTCAAGATGGAGGTTGTAGATAAGCCTGACTACCAGGAGGGGATGGAGTGTTTGTGGTAATTGTACCTTCTGGGGGGACTTAGTGTCATGGATAGGGAGTTTCAGTAATTGCCTGTGATCCTCTTTGGTGATTGTTAAGTTTGATTAAAGGGAAATAATTTGATTAGTTGTCCGTGCTGAGTGCAATGTAATTCTTTTGACTTATTTTTTTTAAAGTTTTTATATTTGTGGGATTGTTTTTCTTTTTCATTTGAAATATATCATAATGTTTATTCATGTTGATATTACAGGCTTGAAGAGCATATTTTTGTTGTTTAAAAATATTCCATAATAAATGTAATTTTAAAAAAAAATATTTCATCAATCCAGATGTGCTTTGGTTGATAAAGTGGATATTTTGAATGTTGCAAATATTTCTGCACCGAAGTGTAAATGTCTTTCTGGATTTAATTTTAAAATTTTGCATTTTTGTTTTTATTTTATAAAAATTAATCCACATGGCTTTTAGAACACACTTGTGGACATGTAAATATGTCCTTCACGTTATATTTTTATAGGCAGTTTGAAGAGACGAGAAAAATGATTTTAGCGATGGGGCATAAGTGAATCTTTATCACTCTTGTTGATGATGGAAACAAGAAAAGCCTCTCTGGAATATGAATGTTGGCAGTGTGACACAGTCAGAATGCTTCATTTGAAATCTGCCACAAGAGTTACAAATGTTTGTGTGACCATCAATTTAAAATTCAGACTGTTTCACCCCTCTTAGGGGGTGAAACATTTATGACAAGACAGACACAACTTTTTTAATCAAATTCTCATCTAGACAGCATAATTTATGATTTTAAAATGCAGAATCTGATTTGAGTGTCATGTGTTCTTGTGGCCATCTTAACAGCAAGCCACCTGAGCCTTGAAAGATTGTGCGCGCCATGGTTGAAAGAAGTCCGTTTTTGTACAAAGTCATGAGAATGCGCCTAATAAGCAAAATTATCTCCACCGATCCTCCCAATTTGTGATTGATGTTTTTAATCTTAAAGAATTGGGAAATTTTGTCATATTATTACAGAATCTCATAAAAAACCCATTTTAAGGGTCACTTGAGTTGACATCATATCATCCTCATGACTGGGCACATTTCCCTGTCTTGCGATAAACCTAAAATACACAAAGAATTTGAAAAATAACACAATAGTCTTGTCATGCAGAGGTTTATCAATTTTGAAATGTTTAATTATTTGACATTTTATGATTCTGTTTTGTCAAATTTAATCAGTTGAAACATTTGAGAAAATCTAGAGACATTGTTCCACTCTTTGTTGTGAATGAAGGGAAGTGTAAGGTGAGGACTTTCTTAGGGATCATAATTAAGTCCACATATATTTAGCGTTTCCTGCGTATTTCTACTGTTAGTCAATTTTCTCTCCCATCCAGTGAAACATGCATGATCAATAGACCAACCAATGTTAATACTTGTTTCAAATAAAACAAATGTCATCCACTGTCAAAGAATTCTACAGCAGTGCTGCTTTCAGGAGGCTGAGTGGTGAAAGTGTCAATCTCAACACAAGAAGGTCTGAGTTTGATTCCAAACATGATTAAATTCCAAAACCCTTCTTTCTTTTTACAAAGATGTTGCACATAAAATCATTTTCTCATGCAAATTATCAAAATATATTCAACTCAAACCAGTTATATTTTGATTTCACTCCTAAAATATCCATGAGAGCTTAAAAATCAAAGTACTGGGTGGAATAGAAGTATTAATGATGATTTTTGCAAATTATCAAACATTAAGAGACTTGAGACAATGGTTCATTGTTGTGAAACATTCTTTAAACATAATCATGCTGCTTTACAGAGTCCATCAAATACGATTTGATTATACTCATAGCTCAGTAATTTACTTTTACTTTTACACTAGTCATAATAGTATATGTATTTCAGATACAAGCATCTATATATACTGCTCGTATGCTTATTTACATGACTAGGGGGGCAGTGGGGTAGCCTGGTGGTTAAAGCGTTGGCTCGTCACGCCGAAGACCCGGGTTTGAATCCTCACATTGGTACAATTTGTGAAGCCCATTTCTGGTGTCCACCGCCGTGATGTTGCTGGAATAATGCTTAAAGCGGCATAAAACCAAACTCAGTCCGTTACATGACTAGAGGTAATCTGCCTTGTCTTGATAGATTAACTATAATCATATGCTAATTATGTGCGTTCTGTAACTTATTCAGTGTAGAATATGCTTAAAAACCTGGTCAATGAAGGAAAGTTAATCACACTCAGCTTTGTAACACATCCTTGTATTGCATACACTTTGTGGAAAATTTGAGTAATGACAGCTTCGTGTAGCTGTTCATTTGACTTTTTGTATTTGATAAGATTTGAGTGTAAGACTGAGGAATTGGTGGCAAGAACCGATTACTGGCATTGTGTACCCTCCCCAGCCAATTAGGATTAAAAGTTAAGCTGGGAATGATGTTAGTGGTGCCAAAGTCGTTTGTTCAAAACATTTAATCCTTAGAAATTAATTCTGATCTCATTATGATTGACCAATTCTGTGGTGACAGGCAATCGCGTGATAACAAGGTACTTCTAGTAGACAAAAACAAGCTTCCTTAGTTAAGACAAGAAGCGTGTTTGAGCATGCGATGTTGAGATTTTCTTCATGACAATAGACGTGATGGCCGTTGCTGATCACAGCACTGTAATCTTTATAAACTGTCATTGTTATCTGCTCTGCCTGCCCGAGGTGTATCTTGGAGACAGTCATGTGACCTTTTGCAGACAGACGTGTTTTCTGCGGAAGATGAACGAATTTTAACAGCGGGGCTTCCTTTTGTGGCCCAGGGAGCCTTGCCATGTCTTTGTTGTACTTAGAGTTACGTGAGACTGTGACTGCTAGCCTTGAGGTGATTCTTGTCAAGAGGCAGGAAGCAGGGGCTGGGTGCCGTCTGCTCACAGTTCGCTAATGACTGATTTGTACCGTGTATCTTTAAGTCGTTATTTCAAAACAGGTATCAATACAAGCAGGGAATTATTTCATGCATGGACAATTTTTGTTTTAGCTATTGCCCTCTTTAGCACCATTTGTGTGGAATGGATCACATCCGAGGTTTGTCTGCTAGTCACAGACCCATTATATCACTTCATAGGCTTGAAGCTTCGTGTAGGACAGAGGGAATTTGGAGCATGAAGGGTTAAGTTTGATGTGGCAGATGGTACAGAACAATATAGAACTTTAAAGGTTAATTATCATATCTTATGTCTTGTTATACCAATATTTTGAAGAGGTTGTAAAATCATTGTTTTCTTGAAAGTTTTTCATGTCATAATTTGGAAAATTATTGTTAAGTTAGGTTCTAGACCACCAAGTCGGGACATGTTTTTATTCCATTTGGTGTACATGACTAGTTACTTTTGGTTAAATGATTACGAAGATTCACGAGTTGCCTTATGCTCAAAGACATTTTCCTGCGTTATATATGAAAACAAAACAGATGTACTCAGTCATATGAAACATAGTACCGAAACATGCAAGAAGTTGCAGCTGATAATCGTTCCTTCAGAGCTATATCGCTTCCCACTGTTACCTGAAGCAGGTAACGAGGAAAGTTGAGCAGACTCTTTATAGATAATGGTGCTATTTCCCATACAACTCCTCAGCAGGCATGGAGATGTTTTCTATGTAAACCTCTACATCGTAATGGGTGGCCTCTTCAAGCAGTCCTGTCCCATGTCAAAAACCACAATGTAGGATGGGACGTATGTGAAATTTCTAGCTCAGCAGAAAAAAAACTTGAACTGTTACATTCAGAATGCCTCAAACTAAACAAATGGTGCAATGTATGAAGGCAACTTTACATCTTGCTCTGTGAGGTTCACAGTGGGTGTCTGACAGGGCCAAGGTTGATAATATATTCCAGATGGATAGCTTCGATATGTAATATCATCATCATAAAATATAACAAGATCTATAGCTTTTTCACTGACAGATTCATGACGCAGGACAAATGTGGAATTCTAAAAATGTATCTCTGCGATAAAGTTGTTATGCTGTTCCAGTGTACATGCTGTGACAAGCAGCAGTGCTTAATAGTTGTCCTACATGTAGCATCTGAGGAATTTGAGTCACAAGGCTACTTACAGACAACAAGTTGTACAAAACATGCTTTATATCAGTGTTATGATTCACTAACTTCCTTAATTCATTAACTAAGAAGTCAAAACCATTTTCATAGTAATAGAACTAACTCACTGTTATAAGTAGTCCATTGTGTGACTAAATCATTAGTATGTGTTTATTATCAAAAATCATTATAAAAAATTCATAACAGCTGTGAAAAGGTCAAACCAGTCCAAACATCACAAATACTAAGTGAGTTGTTCACTTGGATAAAAAAAAAACATTTCAAATTTGGAGTTGCATTGGACCTTCTTTCCCAGTCTGGGGGGCGGTGGGGTAGCCTAGTGGTTAAAGCGTTCGTTCGTCACGCCGAAAACTCATGTTCGATTCCCCACATGGGTACAATGTGTGAAGCCCATTTCTGGTGTCCCCGCCGTGATATTGCTGGAATACTGCTAAAAGTGGCGTAAAACTAAACTCACTCACTCACTCACACTCACAGTCTGGGCAGACAGTGTATTCACCTGACCAATGAGACATCTCATGCTTCTAAGTGAGTGAGTAAGTTTAGTTTGACACAGCTTTTAGCTATATTCCCGTAATATCACAGCTGAGTGAGTAAGTATGGTTTTATGCCGTTTTAGCAATATTCCAAAGCTGGGGACACCAGAAATTGGTTTCACATATTGTGCCCATGTGGGGAATAAAATCCAGGTCTTCGGCGTGACGAGCGAACACTTTAACCACTAAGCTACCTCCACTCTCTACATGCTTCATGAAAATCACGAACAGGTTGGTAAGAAAAAATTTTTAAAAGTTTATTTCGTTTACATAGAAAAAAATATAGGTGCATTTATTTATTTTTAATGTGATCTATTGCTGATGTACATATCTCTTGAGGCAACCATGGACAAAACTGGTCCATTTTATTACGTTTGTTGTAAAATGTTACTGTGTATGGTATTGCATGCATGTTAAAGCTGCACGGTCAATACGTACCAAAAATAAAAGGTTGATTGGTTACTGAAACCAGAATCATCAGACAAAGGATTTGATGAATATTGATAGTACTTTAACGGGACGCCACCACAAGTGAAGACCCCCATCAGATGTGCCTGTGCTGATAGCGTGTCATTTGGATTGGTTTTTTTTTTGCTTCTCCATCGACCTTTGGTTTGTCTGGTGTGGTCAGATTACGTCTGTGGCCACCATGACACACCTATAAAACTGATGACCATGGAATAAAAGTCGGTTCTCTTAACCCCTATAATTCAGAACAGACTAATAAGATTGAAACCTCTGGTTTAATGGTGGCAGACCACACTTAAAAATAGCTGCTGCACGGTACCTATGTTAATATGTTAAGTGGACTCAAATCCCATCTGTCTAGTTACATTCTTCAGATTGGTTTTAACACACCTGTGAACTTTGACATTCCAGGTTCTGTTGTACATGAAGAGGGGTTAGAATGGTTAGTTGTGAATGTGGAAGGTTATATTCTGAAAAGGCCACCTGTTCTTACATTATCTACTCTTCAAGATTCAAGATTCTTCTATCAGGGTGGCAATGGCAGTGTTAAGAGTTTTTAAAACTCAGCTATTTGTATTGGTTAACATTTGGCATGGAAGAATGGTTAACGCAAAAACATTTGGTCTGTGAAATCTTATTTCACTTTTAGTTTTCATTTAAAACAATGAAAATATACTTCAGATTTATGCACACATAGACATACACACACAGGAACACACGCAGAATAATTGTTAGTAATTCATAAATGTTTGGTGACAGTCCCTGTCATACTCAAGTAAAAGAACACACACACAACTATCTCTCTCACTCTCACTTTCTCTTTCTCTCTCTGTTTCTCTCACATAGAACAATTTAAAACTTTGGGGTGACAATCCTTTGTCTCAGTCAAATATTAACACAACTCTCTCTCTCTCTCTCTCTCTCTCTCTCTCTCTCTCTCTCTCTCTCTCTCTCTCTCTCTCTCAGGTAACAATGCTCTGTCATACTCAGAATATGAACACAACGCTTTCTCTCTTTCTCTCTCTCCCCCCTCTCTCTCTCACACACGCACAATTTAGAACTTTTGGGTAACAATGCTCTGTCATACTCAAAATATGAACATTCTCTCTCTCTTTCTCTCCCTCCCTCTCTCTCTCTCTCCCCCTCTCTCTCACACACACGCACAATTTAGAACTTTTGGGTAACAATGCTCTGTCATACTCAAAATATGAACACTCTCTCTCTCTCCCTCCTCTCTCACTCTCTCTCTCTCTCACACAAACACACACAATTTAGAACTTTTGGGTGACAATTCCTTGTCACACTCAGATGAGAGAATCCTTTACTTCTGTACAGCACACAGCAGGCTTCTGGTCATGTATTTGTGCAGTGGATAGTGTCAGCTCTTGAGAGTTGTTGATCTACTGCATCTAGACATGCCATGAAGTTTGTTAACCAGGATATGGCTCCAGAGAGGCTGATGGCTCCTTGCCGTCTAAGGCTGCAGCAAGATGCCAGGGTTGAAGACTTCTGTCAATGTACGTTGGGTTTTATCCCCTATAATTCCCAGTATCTTGGGACACTGGTAAAGAATGGGTTTGATTGAAGAGGGCATAAGTTGGCCGAAATCACGGATGTGTTATAACCAAATGAAAATTTGAATGTACATTGAGGATGCTAAGATCATAATCAAATAAACCAAAGTGGGAGCTCTGTGGTTGAAGTCCCCCCTGGTTGTGTGTTATCCTAACATGTTTAGATTTACACAAATACTGAATTTAAATCTGGATTGATGTCAAGATGATTTGAAGTGTTCAGACACAATTGACCATCTCACATCAAATAAAGTGGAAGTTAAATTTCGAAGTTGATTTTTTTCTTGTCCATCAAGGGGCAACGAGTGTAGTGTTCAAGTGATGATAGAAATTACTCTTTAGACACAAGATTTGTTGACTTGTAAATACTTTTGTCATTGTTAGCCATAGCTCACTTAAACTTGACACTTTGTGTAGAGAATGTGATCGTACATTGACAAAGATTTATCTAGGATTCCAAACTTTGTGCCCCTGGTAGGCAAACTTGGAAAAAGTTTGCAATTTTTGTTAAAGTTTCCTTTTTTGTCTCAAGTTAGATATTTTAACAGTTTGCAAGACATTAGTATAAGACTAAGCACTACCGCCTCTTTGTTCACTCTTTATTGGTCTTGTGAAATGCGGCAAGATACATTAGTTGCTTTTTAAAAACATTTTTTCATCCCCCACAACACGTTTTGCGGGGGGTATTATTCCATCTGTCCGTCCGTGCATCTGTGCAAATTCGTCTCTTCCGGAGCAGAATATAAAAAAAACGTTAAATATTTCTTCACCAAACTTTGTGCACAGGTCTGATGGTGAATTGGTGCCTTTTGGTAGTTTTGGATTTCTGAATAAAATAATTTTTGCATTTCTGTGGCAACAACAATTACTTTAACTGAAATTTGGGGTTGTGCTCTTTTCCAGAGCAGAACTTAAAAACTTTTCAATACTCTCTTTCCACTTGGGTATTCAGAACCTAATGACATAAATCAAAGACCACATGAGTACAATGTGTGAAGCCTATTTCTGGTGTCTTCTGCCGTGATATTGCTGGAATATTGTTAAAAGCAGTATAAAGCCAAACTTACTCATTCACGCACTCACAGTAAGCTGCCTCACTGTTGTGTAACTGGACTACAGTTCGAAGCAGCAGTAAAAGTGAACCTTCTCACTCACTCTTCATGAAGTGACTGCATGACTGTATTGAGACTTCGGGGCAGGTTGGCAAATCATCAATATTTACAGACAGCGCCTTGTCCCTCCGACACTCAGCTGTACAATCCACAATCTTCAAACTGAAAGATCTTTTCATTAAAACTTCCCCATTTTGATATTGAGAAGAAAACAACTTTTGAGAACTGTCAAGTATGTTTCAGCTTTCAAAATATTTCATTTGCTTGGAGTAAATGCTGACCTCGGCAGTCTGAATGTCTATTCCTTGCATCTGCTTAAAAAAGGAACCATGTTTATTCCTTCACAGCTAAAACATTCTGAGGATTAAACTGAATTAGTTTTGACTTCATGACAATTTCTTTTTTAAGAATAATTATACTTTTCAAAATAATGTCATTTGTATGGAATAATGTTACATTACAGTGACCGGGTCTTCACGGCACAAGCACCTGCAACCTGAAGCAGTGCCCAGGAGCACACTGAGGTAAGAAACGGATAATTAGACTCCTGTCACCAGAACGTGACAAGCATAATTCAGATAATTGCATCTTCTTTTATCTATTGGCCATTACCCTGCAGTTCACAGCTTCTTTTAATGATAAATAGATTTTAAATTTAGAGATTTTATATAAATGAGAATCTAATTTACATGTGGACTCTTGAGAAATTTAAATTCAATTGTGTCATAGGGTAATCAATGGACAACAGGAGCTGAGAGAAAATGGTGACATTTTTGCAGAGCATTCGAAAAATGGTGATTCATCTTAGACATGTTGAATGGTCAATTTTCACTGATCACTGGTTTTTCATGATCAGATCAAAGCTACTCACAGGGTGATGATAAAATAACAAGTAGAATTAAGGAAAAATATTTTGTTTTTCTTTGCTAACTCTTAATTATAATCAATGCATTTGTGACGAGTTAGGGGCTTGTTTTGATAAATAACAGTGAAGCTAATGATTTCTTGATAAGGCTGTACTTCTGAAGACTTTAGTGCTCTCTTTCATCAAGCTTTGATCGCAACTTTCAAGATTCCTTCATTGGATTAAATTTCTAAATACCAACAATTCAAAGATCTCATCCTCATAGAATTACCTCACAGCTATTTCTTGTTCACAGAATGGTGGCAGATTAACTCGTAAAATGGCCTTGTGAAATTAAAAATCATGCTTCAATCTCAACCTTGGCTGTTTGCATAATGCATTTAGAGACAGATGCTTGGCAACTGGACTTGGGTTGTGAATGAAGCCGATTTGTCAAGTTTTTTACAATGGCTAATACAGGGGCACCGTTCAGGTCAGACCGACCTTGGAAGGTGTCATTCAGAATAAACCATAGTGAAGTTGTTTCTGTGATGGAGTGAAGTGGCTGTGTGGAATGGGAGGCAAATGGGCATGAAAAGAACAGGTTCTCTTTCCGATCGTTAACAGGACATTCTTTGACTGTAGTTTCGGAGTGGTAATTTGAAAGACAGAATTCAGATGATTCAGGATGCGAAGTCAGTCTGTAATTAGGACGTTTCTTAACTTCAACTGACCTGCCCTTGGCTTATTTAATACTGATGCAGGCATTACTTTGTGGACTTTGATGTAGCCATTCACACATGCTATGGGGCCTGTTGTTGTTTCGGAGAGTTCAACATGGTCTTGAATGAAGCTTCTTGAGACTGTCATATTGCCTAATTTTGCCCACAGGGTAAAAGCTTTCTGATTTTTCACATGTAACATGTCAGATGCTCAATGATATCACATCACACTGATGTGTTCAAAACAACGCAATATGACATCAGCCTTTATTAAAAAAAATAATAAGGAGCCCTGTGGGGAATTTCAGTTCCCTAAAAAATAAGCTAGGTTTAAGAGGTCACTAACTGGATCAGTAGCGCATTGTTTCAACCCAAACGCGTTCACCCCAGCACAGTTTCACCCCAGGCTGTTTCACCGGGGTTGTTTCACCCCATACAGTTTCACCTTCACCCCATACATTTTCACCCTGTTTAGAGGTTTCACTGGGGTTGTTTCACCCGATACAGTATCACCCCATTTAGAGGTTGTTTCACCAGGGTTGTTTCACCCCGTTTAGAGGTTGTTTCACCCCCATACAGTTTCACCCCATTTAGAGGTTGTTTCACCCCATACAGTTTCACCCCATTTAGAGGTTGTTTCACCAGGGTTGTTTCACCCCATTTAGAGGTTGTTTCACCCCATACAGTTTCACCCCATTTAGAGGTTTCACAAGGGTTGTTTCACCCCATTTAGAGGTTGTTTCACCTAGGGTTGTTTCACCCCATTTAGAGGTTGTTTCACTAGGGTTGTTTCACCCCATTTAGAGGTTGTTTCACCAGGGTTGTTTCATCCCATTTAGAGGTTGATTCACCAGGGTTGTTTCACCCCCATACAGTTTCACCCCATTTAGAGGTTGTTTCACCAGGGTTGTTTCATCCCCATTTAGAGGTTGTTTCACCAGGGTTGTTTCACCCCATTTAGAGGTTGTTTCACCAGGGTTGTTTCACCCCATTTAGAGGTTGTTTCACCAGGGTTGTTTCACCCCATTTAGAGGTTGTTTCACCAGGGTTGTTTCACCCCATTTAGAGGTTGTTTCACCAGGGTTGTTTCACCCCCCCAGTTTAGAGGTTGTTTCACCCAGGGTTGTTTCACCCCATTTAGAGGTTGTTTACCAGGGTTGTTTCACCCAGGGTTGTTTCACCCACATAGAGGTTGTTTCACCCCATTTAGGGTTGTTTTCACCCCATTTTAGAGGTTGTTTCACCCCACAGTTTCACCCCATTTAGGTTGGTTGTTTTCACCCCATACAGTTTCACCCCATTTAGAGAGTTTCACCAGGGTTGTTTCACCCCATTTAGAGGTTGTTTCACCAGGGTTGTTTCACCCCATTTAGAGGTTGTTTCACTAGGGTTGTTTCACCCCAGTTTCCATTAAGAGGTTGTTTTACCCAATACAGTTTCACCCCATTTAGAGGTTTCACCAGGGTTGTTTCACCCCATTTAGAGGTTGTTTCACTAGGGTTGTTTCACCCCATTTAGAGGTTGTTTCTCCCCCATACAGTTTCACCCCATTTAAAGGTTGTTTCACTAGGGTTATTTCACCCCATACAGTTTCACCCCATTTAGAGGTTGTTTCACCAGGGTTGTTTCACCCCATTTAGAGGTTGTTTCACCAGGGTTGTTTCACCCCATTTAGAGGTTGTTTCACTAGGGTTGTTTCAACCCATACAGTTTCACCCCATTTAGAGGTTTCGCCAGGGTTGTTTCACCCCATCCAGTTTCACCTCATTTAGAGGTTGTTTCACCAGGGTTGTTTCACCCCATTTAGAGGTTTCACTAGGGTTGTTTCACCCCATACAGTTTCACCCCATTTAGAGGTTGTTTCACCAGGGTTGTTTCACCCCGTTTAGAGGTTGTTTCACTGGGGTTGTTTCACCAGGGTTATTTCACCCCATACAGTTTCACCCTGTTTAGATATTTTTTCACCCCAGCAAATAATTATCATTATTATATAGGTAGTATTTTTCCTGTACCACGATTGGTCAAAAGACCGTCACATGATGGACTACAAAACACGATATGGACTTGAGTTTTCTGATAAATTACGATATTGACTTGGGTTACTAAAAATAGACAAGGAATCCCGTACGAAGGGGCTTACCCCGCTTTTCAGCCAATCAGATCACTCGGATAGATGGCACAGTGTGTGCATTAAAAGTTTTTGTTAAAACCCGTTTCTCTTTCATTATATAATAAAACAATTATAGACTCTTGTAGAGGTCGATATCGTTTTTTATTGACCTGAGAAAAACAATATTGACCTCGCAAGCTTGGTCGATATTGTTTTACTCAGGTCAATAAAAACGATATCGACCTCTACAAGAGTCTATAATTGTATATTATTATCAACTATAAAATTGTTTCAAGTTTTTATTCATCTATGTGTAGGGTCGAAACTGCATATTCAGATTGTTTGAATAATTGTATCAGTTCATATTGGCTGTACTAACATGCATGTAACATTCTTATCAAACAGTTGTTACGACTAATTATTACCTGTGTCACATGTTCTGTAGTGATGGCTATGACAAGTTTCACACTGCAGTCCGTCTTGACGTGGTGTTACACTCACATGGTCTGCATTGGAGACTTGACAGGAGGTGATTATTTGTTGATGACATTACCAATGTCAAACCCAGTGGTATCAGGAATAATGTCAAACCCAGTGGTATCAGGAATAATGTCAAACCCAGTGGTATCAGGAATAATGTCAAACCCAGTGGTATCAGGAATAATGTCAAACCCAGTGGTATCAGGAATAATGTCTAATGTCAAACCCAGTGGTATCAGGAATAATGTCAAACCCAGTGGTATCAGGAATAATGTCAAACCCAGTGGTATCAGTAATGATGTCAAACCCAGTGATGAATGAATAAACCCAGTGGTGTGTCTTCACCAAGAATGTCTTTCAAACCCAGTGGTTTGTCTTCACCAGGAATAATGTCTTTCAAACCCAGTGGTTTGTCTGCACCAGGTATAATGTCTTTCAAACCCAGTGGTTTGTCTTCACCAGGAATAATGTTTTTCAAACCCAGTGGTATGTCTTCACCAGGAATGATATTTTTCATACCAAGTGGTTTGTCTTCACCAGGAATAATGTTTTTCAAACCCAATGGTTTGTCTTCACCAGGAATAATGTCTGTCATACCCAGTGGTTTGTCTTCACCAGGAATAATGTCTGTCATACCCAATGGTTTGTCTTCACCAGGAATATTGTCTTTCATACCCAGTGGTTTGTCTTCACCAGGAATATTACCCAGTGGTTTGTCTTCACCAGGAATAATGTCTGTCATTGGTTTGTCTTGACATTACCAATGACAAAACCCAGTGGTTTGTCTTCACCAGGAATAATGTCTGTCATACCCAATGGTTTGTCTTCATGAATACCCAATGGTTTGTCTTCACCAGGAATAATGGTGGTTTGTCTTCACCAGGAATAAGAATACCCAATGGTCTGTCTTCACCAGGAATAATGTTTTCAAACCCAGTGGTTTGTCTTCACTAGGAATAATGGAATAATGTATGTCTGTCATACCCAATGGTTTGTCTTCACCAGGAATAATAAAATGTCTTCACCAGGAATAATGTCATACCCAATGGTTTGTCTTCACCAGGAATAATGTCTGTCATACCCAATGGTTTGTCTTCACCAGGAATAATGTCTTTCATACCCATCACCCTGTCATACCCAAGTGGTTTGTCCTCACCAGGAATAATGTCTTTCATACCCAATGGGTTTGTCTTCACCAGGAATAATGAATAATTCTGTCATACCCATGTGGTCATGTCTTCACCAGGAATAATGTCTGTCATACCCAAACCAGGAATAATGTAGTTTGTCTTCACCAGGAATAATGTCTTTCATACCCAGTGGTTTGTCTTCACCAGGAATAATGTCTGTCATACCCAGTGGTTTGTCTTCACCAGGAATAATGTTTTTCATACCCAGTGGTTTGTCTTCACCAGGAATAATGTCTTTCATACCCAATGGTTTGTCTTCACCAGGAATAATGTCTGTCATACCCAATGGTTTGTCTTCACCAGGAATAATGTCTGTCATACCCAATGGTTTGTCTTCACCAGGAATAATGTCTGTCATACCCAATGGTTTGTCTTCACCAGGAATAATGTCTGTCATACCCAATGGTTTGTCTTACCAGGAATAATGGTTTGTCTTCACCAGGAATAATGTCTGTCATACCCAATGGTTTGTCTTCACCAAGAATAATGTCTGTCATACCCAATGGTTTGTCTTCACCAGGAATAATGTCTGTCATACCCAATGGTTTGTTTTGTCTTCACCAGGAATAATGATACCCAATGGTTTGTCTTCACCAGGAATAATGTCTGTCATACCCAATGGTTTGTCTTCACCAGGAATAATGTCTGTCATACCCAATGGTTTGTCTTCACCAGGAATAATGTCTGTCATACCCAATGGTTTGTCTTCCCCAGGAATAATGTCTGTCATACCCAAACTCATCAACATGTTGTAGCTGTGTAAATATGGACTGAGTGAGTGAGTGAGTATGGTTTTACGCTGCTTTCAGCAATATTCCAGCAATATCACAGCGAGGGACACCAGAAATGGGCTTCACACATTGTACCCATGTGGGGAATCGAACCTGTCTCTTAAGCATGACGAGTGCACGCATTAACCACTAGGCTATCCCACCACTCAAACATGGACCGTAGAATATTTAATATTGGTAGGGGTTTTATGATTATTATTTCAAATTTGATGATTTAACTCATTATTAATGCTTGCACGACTGAAGCATGATCAGGCAACATCACAACATGGCAGCCAAGTTGGTGTTTAAACAGAGGAACCCGATTCGCCAAAGTAATAGCCATCAACTTCAGCCTCACATTGTCCAAAACATTGTTGTAAATAAAAACTGTAATGCAGTGATTTATGTGGCATTAACAAGCCTGTGTTGGTTTCACTACACTCTGCTTTCACAGCCAACATGAACTGAAAATTCTTTACTGTTAAATTGATATTTGAATTGAAATTCAATCTCAAATCTTCATGTCAAATCACAGTGGACTGAGCAACAGAAAGCCCATCCTGCTATAAATTGTCTCCAATATCGACAAAAACAAGGACAATTCAAGCCAGCCCTCTTTTGTTTATTTTTTTCCTTTTCTAAGCTTGTTTTTCTTACAATTGCAATCCTGAAAAACGGCATTTTGAATCAACATTTCATTAACGGGGATTGACTAGCGATCACCTTAATGACCTGCCAAGACCTGGCTTTTCCATCGTAAATGATGCTCTTCGATGCATGGAGGGGCAAAAGTCTCCCAGCGCCAGATCGGAGCCTCTGTCTGGTCGACCCAGCGGATAAACAAGACTTTGTAAGTGCTAAATGGAAAATGCAGATTCATGCCTGATATATACAGAATTTAATCACTTTCTTCCTTCAAGAAAAACATGGTATTCTGTATCTTTCTATGACTCGCTGTGTTGCCAAGAAGACCATTGCCGCCATTACTTCTGGCTTTTGCCATTTCGATCTACTTACTGTGTATAACTTGTCAAAAGGGCTTCAATGGGAATGTTTTGACGGCCATAGTGGAAGGGGGGATTAATTAACCCTTGTACTTTCATGTTGTGCATCTCAACCAATTATTTCAGTACTTTTTCTGTAACATGAGCTTTAAAGAGTTAATTCCATATGTTCCTTCCACAATGTCCTCTTGAATCCATAATCATAAAGAAAATATTCAAATTTGGAATCTTTGTACTATTATTTTTACTAAAATATTTAAAAGAAATCAACATGATTTCATCTAGAGATGGCATTAAATTCCTCATGACTGTAGGCGTACCATTGACAAGGAAACACTAATACCCTATGCGTGTCATTAAGCATCTAATTGTGGATTGGGTGTCTAGAGTGGCCTTTGTGACACTGTCAAACCTTGTTTTGCTGTGTTCAAGTCTGATACTGCATTTCAAGCCACAATTATATGATGACATATAACTCATTTGGAAAATGTCATTAACAGTGAGGTAGGTATATGTATATCTGTGTGTGAATGTAAGATGTCATGTGTATGTGCACGTTATACTGAATCCAAAGTAAACTGGATGCCGAGCTACTCTGGGATTTCCAGTAGCCTAGTAGTTAAAGCGTTCGCTCATCACGCTGAGGATCCGGGTTCGATTCCCTATGTGGGTACAATGTGTGAAACCCATTTCTGGTGTCCCTCTCCATGATATTACTGGAATATTGCTAAAAGTGGCATAAAACCAAACACTCACTCACTCACTTAAAGATACTTGTTGTTTCCCTGACTGGTAAGAAGAACAAGTGCTGGTAGGATCCGAGCTCTTGTACTGTCAGAATGGGGTATTTATTTAAAACTGAACTGTATGAAATTTTGTCTTGCTGTGTCATTCAATAACAGTGGATACATAGAGTTAAAAAGATTAATTGTTTAAGATTTCTGGGATGAAAACAAAATTAAACCATGCTGCCTTTGTAAAGAGTTAACACTGATGAAAATAAAAAGTGAGACTTGTTATGGATTGTTTTAGGAGGTAGTGGGTCGTTACAAGGATGCCGTTAATGGTTTATGAATGAATTCATAAGTTTTATTGCTAAGGGTGGTCAATTTATCATGCTAAAAGACGTGAATGCCTCTTCTAGCTGAAGTGCTTGGTAATAATTCAGAGGCACACAATAGCTATGGCCATCCGTCTTTAAGGCATTTCCCATTCAATTTTCTTTGCAGTTAAACGACTTAATAAAGTTTTGTGTTCTTATAAAAGTTATTAATCTTTTGTTTTGATGACCCTCTAGATATGTAAAGAAATAATGGCTTTTGTTTGGAGACAGATGAGATATAATCATCAATGTTTTTCTCTGGTTTTGAACTTTTAAATTGAATTTTCAGTGATTTTTATGTTTGATGTTCAGAGAATGGGGGCAAGTGAAAGTGACCTTAACAAACAGAATTTGTTTATTGAGTTAGATAAAGAGGCAGATACATTTTGTTTAGCACTTGTTAATTTAATGATGAATGTTGATCATCAGTGGGGGCAATGGGGTAGCCTAGTGGTTGAAGCATTTGTTCACTCTGTCACCAAAAGTTCAATTCCCCACATGGGGCCATTTCGGGTGTCCCCTGCCGTAATATTGCTGGAATATAGCTAAAACTAAACTCACTCACTAATCATGCTGTTGGTAAGATGAGGTCAGTGGATACGTGAACATCATCCAGAGTGGAATTACTGATCGTTGATTATTGCTGCATCAGCAATAATCCAACACCACATACTAGTGGCCTGAACATTATCATGTCTGCAGGAGGCAAACCAGTGGTTGATACCATGAACACTGGTTCAAACCTTCATCAGCCCATTTCGTCTGGTCTTATCAAAAGGGGCAGTGGGGTAGCCTAATTATTAAAGTGTCCTCTCCTCACACTAAAGACCCAGGTTCGATTCCCCACATGGGCACAATGTGTGAAGCTCATTTCTGGTGTCCCCTGCCATGATATTGCTGGAATATCGCTAAAATCAGTGTAAAATTATACTCACTCTCTCACTCTCAGTCCCTCTTGGAATTCTGAGTTTCAATTGGTCGGCAGCAAACTTGTTAGAAAGAGACAACCCAGAAGGAACTGCTGGTGAGACTTGGTAGATACGGTGATATTGTACCCTGAAGTCATTGATGGTCGTTCACAATGTAAATCACTGCATTATCTGATCCAGACTTCCATGAATATAGCTACAGGATTGCTTAGGATGGCATTAACAAACATTAACAACAACAAAAAACAGAAAAAGAAAAAAACCAAAATGAATGTTAGGAAAGGCATGGAGGTGGGTACTTATTCTGCAATGCTATCACCATGTGATGCTCGGACGAATCCAGCACGTCAATACGAGATACTCAACATAAACTGGGATGAGTTTTCTTTTCAGGAAGTACTGTTGACCTTTGTAAAATTGGAGACAATTTCACAGGATTAACTCTTTAATTGATGTAAGTTAACCCCCCATCAGCAGGTTAAAACTGTCAAATTATTGAAGTATTGGATTTCACTCAGGGTATTTAGAGCATGATTTGAAAAGGGTTATGCCTTTCATTTGGCAGGTAGTAAAAGAGCTAAATGTCACCCAGAGCAGTATGATATATCTTATATACCACACCTCGCTTGCACCCCTGGTAGGAAGCACTGGTTTGATGGTTGGGAGTTTCTGTTTGGGATTGTTTTAGCAATTGGCCACCAGGGGGCTACAGGATGTGCCTACTTATCCATATGGTCATCAAAGCATCAAATTAGCTACTCAGATTCTTGTGGTCTCTTTAGGTCAAAGGTTAGCATGGATTTTCTGAGGAAACTGCGACTGAAAAATTTAATGTGAATATATTGACAATTTAGGACCTTTTTGAGTGTGTTCTTGTGTCAAACAAGTGCAGTTAATGATGATCAGAAAATATATTCAAGAGGTGAATGTACAGTGTCTAAATGACTTTGTCAGTATTTACTGCCACTTTTAATGTAGTTTACTGATGGAGATAGCGGAAGTATTGACTTCACGAGTATGCCCTTGTGGCCATGTTGCATGTAATACTCTAAAACATCGTTTATGAAATGGTAATTATTATCCAAACCTGACATCCACAGGAGATATCCTTGGTTAAGATGAGATATTACTACAATGAACTGACATCACAATTCTGTGCAGACCATTGTGATGTCATGATTACCATGATGTCACAATCAACTGGCATCATTTTGTCACAGAAGCTAGTTAACTGTACTTTTTACACATTTTACATTTCAGGTTACAAACTGAAAATATTAATGTTTGTATATGATAAATGGAATATGACCCTGGTGCCATTTAATGTCAGAGATATCACCACCCCTTGATAAAAGTTGACATGCCTCAGTGTTTTAAACTTTTATCAATGTGTGTTGATATGTTTGTTAAGGCCCACAAACCCGTTAAGATCCAGGTTAGAATTGATCTTCAGTAACCCATGCTTGTCGTAAAAGGCGACTAACGGGATCGGGTGGTCAGGCTCGCTGGCTTGGTTGACACATGTAATCGGTTCCCAATTACACAGATCGATGCTCATGCTGTTGATCACTGGATTCTCTGGTCCAGACTCGATTATTTACAGACCGCCGCCATATAGCTGGAATATTGCTGAGTGCAGCGTAAAACTAAACTCACTCACTCACTGTAAGGCCCACATCAGTCTGTAGAGGTGCCATACCAGAGAGACAGAATGAGGTTAAATGTTGCTTTGAACAATATTCGGCTTATATCACAGTTTAATCCAAGCACAGATTTGATGATCCTGTGTATAGAGTTCAGGTCACAATTCAGTTGGGCGAGGAGAGTGTTTGGCAGTTTGACTTCTGAGAGTTTGTAGGACTTACTCCTGCCCCACAACGAAGCACGTGATACATGTCTCACCTTAGACAAGTGAGTTTGTTCAAAATTGCCTCTGTTCGCCTGCAGATAATGGGTACTCGGTGGGATAGGTCATGTGACTATAGTGTTCTAGCGCCTAACAGGCAGCTTGGGTTATCCGGAGTAATAACGTGTTAGTGCTGGGAGCATGCTTACAAGGCTGTACAGAATGCTAAGCCCATTGATGTATAGTAATTCTATCCTTCAAAGAGACAAGTCTAGATAAGCGGACAGTCTGTTATTTATATTTTTTAATAGATATTTTCATTTAAACTATTAACTATTACCTTAGAGACTTGTGCAAGTGTACCACTACCTGTACATGCAGTTACAGAGTTGGAGACCTACTGTGCTAAACATTTCTAAGAGCAACGCGTCATTTCTACACTGCTGTAATGAGATAATTTTTTAAATCTGAGTGTAATATAATTAGGTTCTTAGGACTTGTATAATGTTACATTCCTTTAATTGAATGAAGCAAATGACTTGGTGACTCACTGTGAGTGTGAACTTGACGCTGCAGTCCATGGTTGTTTATGTGTAGGCGATGATGGTAGTTAAAGAGACATTCCATGCCAGAAGTGGTTGTGACTAACACATTAATTCATCCAGTGGAACAAAAACAGTAATGGCAAGGAATTCTGAGCTTGTGGATCAATAAGTTGCGATACAGGATCCTGTGTAATGGCTGTGTTTTGAAATGTGAAAATACAAGTTCAATCAGCTCTAAGTCTTAAGAATATGTTCTTTGTTATTTTTCGGTTTTCTTTTTTGAAGATTGCTTTACATATTTTTCAGGGTTTAAACTGATAATGAGACCACATATGTGGTCTATTGGACAGAGTGTCTGGACAGTGAATTGTTGCTGGTTCAATCCCCAGCTGGGTTGAAAAGAATGGTACTTGTTGTCACCTTGCCTTGCACTCAGCTTGAAGGGAATAGACAAGGAGTGGACAGGTTGGAATGGCTATTAATGTAAGTTAAATCACTCTGCAGCATATATCAACGGGCTAGAATTATAAATCCAGCAAACACTGACACCTCACCTCTAACATGGACACCTCACCTCTAACACTGACACCTCACCTCTAACACTGACACCTCACCTCTAACACTGACACCTCACCTCTAACACTGACACCTCACCTCCTAATCACTGACACCTCAACTCTAACACTGACACCTCACCTCTAACACTGACACCTCACCTCTAACACTGACACCTCACCTCTAACACTGACACCTCACCTCTACTGACACCTCACCTCTAACACTGACACCTCACCTCTAACACTGACACCTCACCTCTCTAACACTGACACCTCACCTCTAACACTGACACCTCACCTCTAAACTGACACCTCACCTCTAACACTGACACCTCACCTCTAACTGACACCTCACCTCTAACACACCTCTAACACTGACACCTCACCTCACCTCTAACACTGACACCTCACACCTTCACCTCTAACACTGACACCTCACCTCTAACACTGACACCTCACCTCTAAACTGACACCTCTAACACTGACACCTCACCTCTAACACTGACACCTCACCTCTAACACTGACACTGACCTCACCTCTAACACTGACACCTCACCTCTAACACTGACACCTCACCTCTAACACTGACACCTAACACTGACACCTCACCTCTAACACTGACACCTCACCTCTAACCTCACCTGACACCTCACCTCTAACACTGACACCTCACCTCTAACACTGACACCTCACCTCTCACTGACACCTCACCTCTAACACTGACACCTCACCTCTAACACTGACACCTCACCTCTAACACTGACACCTCACCTCTAACTGACACCTCACCTCTAACACTGACACCTCACCTCTAACACTGACACCTCACCTCTAACACTGACACCTCACCTCTAACACTGACACCTCACCTCTAACACTGACACCTCCTCCTGACCCCTAACACTGACACCTCACCTCTAACACTGACACCTCACCTCTAACACTGACACCTCACCCTCAACACTGACACCTCACCCTAACACTGACTCTCACCTAACACTGACACCTCACCTCTAACACTGACACCTCACCTCTAACACTGACACCTCACCTCTAACACTGACACCTCACCTCTAACACTGACACCTCACCTCTAACTGATACTGCAAAGAATAAAAGAAAAACAGGTGTCATTCTTATTCAGTTAAACTGTGATCAGGGTTTTGTATCAAAAGCTCGGCGTCACAACTACACTTGAGTCGTGTCTCAAGATCAATCTAGGTAGTTGACAACTACCTTCATCAGTTTTGGTGCACCCAATGACATAAGTGAAATATTTTTAAAAACTAGTAAATCTCACTTCACACACATGCTCAGTACCTTTTGACTAGTTTGACCTTTTTGTATCTCCATAATACTGGAAAACAGGCTTACGATATCAAATAACTGGAACACTGGATGCTTGTATCCACCACGGTGCCTTTAAGACCGATTTGGTTTCAGCTGTTGTGACAGGCGCAACCCTCCCACAAATGTGTCTTATAAAAAAGTGATCAGTCCTGATTTATACAGCCCTGTTGTTGAGGGTCAAACCCCTGACTCAGCAAACCGTCTCCGGGGAATCCAACGACCAACCAATCTAATCCTCCCTTAAATTACATTTCCAAAATTGTGAAAAACGGAAAGTTAAACAGGACTGTTCGGCCTATATCAATAACACCAGGCACTTTCCCCAATTTCTCCGATGTGTGAGGGAAAGCAACTTGTTGGAATTAAGGCTGAGAAACAAAATCAGTGAGTCTTAGATTCAAATTTAGGGGTCAATACCACAGCCCTAAGGTATATAAATAAAGATTAGCTGGAGACGACGGGTAAAAAAAGATTCTTTTGAATGTGAATTTTCTTTTTTGTACAGTAGGAACGAATGGCTGTTCTTGCCTACCACTAGCATTCATGAATCTATTTAATGACAAAGTGTGCACCTTAATTTTGATAGATTGTGAAAAAAGAAAATTTAGGAGAAAAATTTATTGGTGTGTATCCCATTCTGTGTGGAGTTAATGGCTTTATCACTACAGCGATGTTATTTCAAATCATGCACGGCCGTTGACATCAATACACAGAGGAGGCTCCATGCCCATGAAATTGATGAATTGCAACCAAATCGTCATACAAATATCGCTTCACTGCTATATCTGGTACGTTTAATTTGAGTGCGTCAAAGGAACGGTGCCAGGCGAAGACGGTTGATGGAGAATTTATACCCTGATCAATGATTCCATGTCGAGCTTTTCACCATTCTTATTTTTCAAGAGCAATGAGCGGGAAATAGTCCTAAGAGGAATACCGTTTGTATATTTCGTCTGGCACCATTGTGCATGATCTTGACACAATTCTCACCCCCAAGGGACCTTCCTCAAATTAAATTTGAATTACCCTTAACCATACATTGGAATGGTGTTTCCATTGAGGAGAATGAGGTAAATCAAGCAGGATGGACAGTTCCCTGGGCAGAGCACGCAGGTTGTCATAGCCCTGTCTTGACACAACACAACCTGACATACACTCCTAGCAGACATGCAAACAGTCACACAAAATGATCGGAATGATTGATGTCAAATAGTTCGGTGGACTTCTTGAACCGAATACAGGTTGTATATCTGAACTACTCAACCACTGAAATATTAAGATTCTAATGTATTTTGGTGCGGTGGGGTAGCCTAGTGGTTAAATTGTTCGCTCGTGTCTACTAGTTATAGTTAATTATTGTTATATAGCTAGTTATAGTTATGTAGTTAATTATAATTATATAGTTAGTTATAGCTGTATACTTGATTAATTCAAGATCAACAAAGTCAGCGGGCCTCTCAATTGTGTTAGTAGACACTTGTGACAAGCATGGCCTGCTCAAAAACCTTTTAATCTACTCTTTTGGATCTTTGAGACAGACAAGTTCTATGTATACATCACTGTAATTTTTAAGCAGGATGCTATAGTTTGATCCCAAGCCAAGTCCCAGCAAAAGATAATAAAGGATGGTACTTTAGTAAACCTCCATGGTGCTTTGCATTATGTGTATAAAACAAGGACTGGTTGTCAGGGAATCAGTATATTTAGTGCCTGAGTAGGGTACCCCTGCGAACTCTGGAATGGTATCTCAGTGGGTTAGCACTATAAAACCAGCATTCACACGTATATAACACCCACACACATATACAAGAGTAATGATCTCGAACACGATGTTAACCCCCATTTCGCCTCACCTATAGAGACAATGTTTTTCATGGTAACTCATTAGGTGGTCTAGTTGTGAGGGTTGTCACTATCTGGTGGAAATCATTTCACATTGCCTTGTCCTGCAGGATTGCAATTTGGTCATTATGATGTCATAGTGATTGATGTCATGTGATTTAATCACCATGTCATCCGACTCCTGTTTTAAAAGGTAACAGAGTGTCTGCTTGTTAGTGGAATATAATTTAATTATCACACAAACTAAATTTTGTTAACTTGTGAGTCATTAAGATTTTTTCTTGTGTCATTAGCAATGTGTCTAGGATATGGCAGAAACTTTCAGGTGTTCGTTACCTTAATGGCAGGGTGATTGTTGGTAACAAAGAGGAGGGAAATATGACTTTTATACACTTAATTAATATGTTCTTAGACAACTTTCAGTGCAAGTAAGCTTATGGTGTTATGTGTTCTTAGACACCTTTCAGTGCAAGTAAGCTTATGGTGTTATGTGTTCTTAAACACCTTTCAGTGCAAGTAAGCTTATGGTGTTATGTGTTCTTAGACACCTTTCAATGCAAGTAAACTTATGGTGTTATGTGTTCTTAGACACCTTTCAGTGCAAGTAAGCTTATGGTGTTATGTGTTCTTAGACACCTTTTAGTGCAAGTAAGCTTATGGTGTTATGTGTTCTTGGACACCTTTCAGTGCAAGTAAGCTTATGGTGTTATGTGTTCCTGAAACACCTTTTAGTGCAATTAAGCTTTTTGTGTCATGTGTTCCTTAAAAACCTTTCAGTGCAAGTGATTTATACCGTTGTGATACCAGTGAAGGAAGATCCAGGTTAGAATAGATCTTCAGTAACCCATTCTTGTTGTAAGAGGCAACTAACAGGATCGGGTGGTCAGGCTTGCTGACTTTGGGATACACATTGTATCCCAGTTGCATAGATCAATGCTCATGCTGTTGATCACTGGATTGTCTGGTCCAGACTCAAATATTTACAGACTGCCGCCATATAGCTGGAATATTGCTGAGTATATTGCATAAAACTGAACTCACTCACTCGCATGCTATAGTGTTATGTGTCATTGTTGTTATTAATTGATGATGATGTCATGTGATACTTCAGCTTCAGGCCAACTGACGGGATGCCTCCTGTTGATGACTTGTCAGAAAAAAAACCCATCTGGTCGTATTGAGAATATATTTCTCACAACATGAATTACGTACTCTGTCCCTCATGGAGTAATGCTGGCAGTTCCAAACCTCAGAACATACAAAATTGTTTCATTCAGGACAGTGTTAACAATGAAATAGTTTATTCGGTTCCATGTGGGCTTACACTGGCTATGTGTCAAATTCCCATTTACAGTTCCGGCAGGTGATCAAAAAATTTCACCAACCCCATTCCATGTTAGAAAACCCGTCCCTGAAATATCCTCAAACTTTCACCAAAAATGGTAAGAATTTCCCCATAGTGGTTATATTTCAGAGTTCATTTCAAGAATTTTAATTGTATTCACACCTGTGGAATTTCCTATTTCAATTTTATTAGTCTGATGCCTGCCTGCCGATTTGTGTGTTCATCTATGTCGGAGTCAAACTGAGACATCTGTTTACAACATCGCAGACTAGGAGCCAGCGTTTTGTCAGTGTCGACTTAACAAGCATGTGGTTTTGCAGGCATCTGGTTTAATTGACCCCACAGACCTGTTAAAGTGTTTACATGAACGTTGCAATTAAGTTGTTAAGTTCTGACAAACCTGTGACATGTGACTTCTGAATCACACCGTATTTATTTTGATAGAACTTTTCATGTGAAGCTGCAAGCGCAAGCAATGACATTTTGATAAAAAATATAACATGTATTTTTTTAGTTCCATTTTGTTGTTTTAGACAGAGAGGCAGTTCATTGATATTGAGAGTGAATGTAAAACATGTTTTCAAGGGATGTAAATGTAAATAATGGAGAAATGAAAGATAAAGTATACGGAGGAGAGACTCCATAGCTGTTCTAGTGACAAGTGGTGCAGATAGTAAACAAAATGTGATCTAATTGAAGTACAGAAAATTGCAGAACTCCTGGTCTGAGAAAATCAAATTTTCGTTGGCTTGACGAAGATCCAAAGGCTGAATCACATTTTTTTTTGTCAGGGATTTTTTAGCTTTAACTTCCCTGAAAGTTAAACAGTTATTGTTTAATTTAGAAAGGTAATGATTAATCTCACAGTCCCTGAACCACGATATTTTCAGTTCCACACAGACCTTACTGTAATGCTAAAACACAAAATGAAGCAATTCTAGATTTTCATCAGGTTCTGAATCCCCCATTTCATTGGGGTTCCTTTTCAGATTAAATGGAGTTTCTGTCAAGACTATATATTTTCAGAGACTAAGTGTGAGTCTAGGGAATGATTAGCTGGTCCAATATATACTGTTGCAAGAATGTTCTTTATTTCATTTGTCTTTTGTAAGTATCAATTAATAACTTTGATTTCAATTTTTAAAATGTCTGTGATACCATTGATATATTGGGTTACAAGAATATTATTTGTATTTCTAGTTGGTCATTCCTATTGAGTCACATCACTACACTATGATTATTGAAGGTTGTCAAATAATCTTTATTGAAAAGTAAATATCTTCACATTGCCAACATTTTGTGCTTACCAGACATTGTGGTTTTACCTTGCTTTCAGCACCAAATGAACCCAGGTCCTCAGTGTGAGGGTGGTGGGGTAGCCCACTGGTTAAAGCGTTCACTCGTCATGCCAAAGGCCCGGGTTCGATTTCCCACATGACTATGTGAGTGAGTGGGTGAATATGGTTTTACGCCACTTTTAGCAATATTCCAGCAATATCACGACGGGGACACCAGAAATGGGCTTCACACATTGTACCCATGTGGGGATTCGAACCCAGGTCTTCGGAGTGACTAGCAGACACTTTAAACACCAGGCTAGCTATTCTCGAAACGTTCGTAACCCTACAAACTTCTTAAGCCCATTCTTAACACATTGGCTACGATCAAAGTTAAGAATTCTTAGGGCTACGAACGTTTCAAGAATAAGGGCCCTGTCTACCCCACCGCCCCCATGAATGTGTGAAGCCTATTTCTGGTGTCCCCTTGCCATGATATTGCTGGAATATTGCTGAAAGCGGCATAAAACCCAAATCACTTGCTCACTCTTCAGTGTGATGTGCATTCACCTTTATGATCAGTCTGCGCCATCTCTATGTTATATGTGGGTGTTAATAAATGTTGATATTTCAGAATTGACTTCAATATAATGTGAGTGCTTACAGTAAAATCTGCTATGGGTCAAATTGTGCTTACCATTATTAATGTTTATAACCACATAAATTCATGAACCATTTGGAGTCAAATCTTATAAATACCTCAACAGTATTACTTTCACAGACTGCTTCTATGATCATTAACACACAAAAATAACTTTTAGATGTCAAAAGAAGGCAGCAACTTATTTCATCACAATGATACAACACAAGCCCGCCCATTCTCTTAACGACCAATGAAGAAACACATGTCCGTTGGTGGGTGGCCCAATTTGTTTTGGTTTACAGAAACATGAATAGAGTATACCAAACAACCTTCCATGTAATACCATTTTTATTAAACGAGTTAATGATTTGGTATCAAACAAGCGAAAGCGAGTTTGATGCTAAATCTTTCACGAGTTTAATAAATATGGTATTTCACGGAAGCAAGTTTAGTATTCTGTTTATTACTCTCCAACATAAACTGATAGAAACTGCCTACGAAGTGAGATGACTCTCAGCTTTCCACGAGTCAAGTAAGGTCTAATACAATTGTGACAGAGGTATTAGCATTGTGACGTCATAACTGTGAACCATTATGACGTCATACGTCTAGCGGTATTACACTAGTGTAATATCGCCGTAAATATATTACACTGCAGTATCTTCCTCGAGCGTGTAATAAATGCAAATACATTCTTTGGTTGCCACAGAATAATGAGAAACATATTTTGATATCTGGATAAATGTTGATAAAATAGAGGTCCAAGGACCGGGCTACTTTAACACATTATCATATAAAATTCATGCAAGTAATAAATTCTGTACTACAAATGAATGACTATAGTGGACACCCCAAGGAGACTTTAACTCTCATCTACATTATATTCTTATATGAACAAGAAGGACAACGATCTATGGCTGAACAACTTTTCTATTGCAGTGAGAGCGAAGTTTCGGTGTAGGTTCTAACACATTGTCCTTCCTTACTACTCCAATTTCTTAATTAATGCCTCTGGGACAATGGGGTAGCCTAGTGGTTAAAGCGTTCGCTTGTCACGCTGAAGACCCAGGTTCAATCCCTCACAGGGGTACAATGTGTGAAGCCCATTTCCTTGTGTCCCCTGCTGTGATATTGCTGGAATATTGCTAAAAGCGGTGTAAAACCAAATTCACTCACTGATATGATGGATGGGGTTCCAACCTTTCACTCTCCAGGCATGTGCTCTATCTACTTGGCCACAGAGGCAGTCCTTAATTTAAGTAATTTCAAACTCATTTTTAAATTAAACTCATTCACTCACTTTTTAAATGCCTCCTCTCAAAGAAGATTAACCTCACTGTGTCAGCTATGAATCAAACTTCAGTACTCTTACAGATTACTAAACCTAAAAATGAACGTTACAGTCAGCAGTCAATATTAAGTTAGTGAGCAGTGAATAAATGTAACCAACCAATGGCATTTCAACATTGTCTCACTACATTGTTGCCACACTTGTGTATGTTACAGGAACTAATCAATGTTTGAATTATGATCACTGAAACAATTTTATATTATCAATGTCATCTTGCCTGCGGACATGTAGTGGTGTACAAAGCAGCAGTAAATCTCACTCACTCACTCATCCAACCTGCACAGATATCTCACAATGTTATAGGCGGTGGGGTAGCCAAGTGGTTGAAGTGTCGGCTTGTCACGCCGAAGACTCGGGTTCGATTCCCTTCATGGGTACAATGTGTGAAGCCTATTTCCTGTGTCCCCTGTCAAGATATTGCTGGAATACTGCTAAAATCTGCATAATACTAACTCACTCACTCACTCTCACAATGTTAGCTCAACAAGCATGGAAACTGCATGAATGTTTTTTCTAATCTGTTTCATTCTGAGGTGAACACATTTGTTACAGTATCTCAGTGTTCAGATAAAGTCATCTGAAGAATGTGGAAGAGCTCATCCCCAGAAATCTGACAGTGTTTTGTAAAGGGGTATGTACAACAGTGTACTATATGCAATTTCATAACTTTACACACATTTGACTTAATTTTCACAGAAGCATTATCAGGGTCAGGTCAGTGATAGTTTAAAGTAATGGTTTAAAAATGGCACAGTAATGGAACCGAAAATGATAAAGACTTTTCCAGAGTATTTGATAGCTAATGATTCAATGCCTCAAATATTGTAAGGCCTGTGATATCATCTAACTTGTTAACAAGTCGTATATTCATAGGCACTGCAATAGCTTCTGATATGACCTTTTAAAGCGTGGAATAATAATCAATATTGACCTAGCCCACATTGCCATTGTTGTGGACATCTGTCCCTTGTCCCCAGGGAGGTGACCAGTGTGCAATCATCTCAGACATTGTGTCCGCAGGGACTGACCAGTCTATTAGTCCAAAGAGACACTTGTCAGCTAGCCATCGAGATTTGGTCAATAATCCATTCCTGATCATCTGGTCTTTGTGCCGTGAGCCAGTGTCTGTCCCTGAGTAGCTACTGCGGCTGTATATAGTCCTCTGAGGTCTCGGAAGGTCATTGCAGATGCTTTATGGGAAATGTCACATTCTCCGTTGTGCTTCATCAAGGTGCCATAAAACATTTGCTCCGACCTCAAGAAAATTGCTACATGGTTTTCAAAATTATTGTGAAGTCATTTGCATTTGAACATTTTTATATGGTATGGACAGACCAATTTGTTTTGTTGTTTTACTGGCTCTGTAGGCCATAATGTCAAGACGCTGGTGATCAATTACAGAATAAAAACATTCTTCTTCAGTTTATTCAAGTGAAAAATTTGAAATGGTTATTGATTATCATTAGAGTTGTTTGTTTTAGCTTTGTGAAACTACTTTTGAATAAAAAGTGAAAACACAGCTACTGACATGGAGGTTATTAAGGTGAATACACGCTTTACTGAGCACAGCACACAGGGCTCTGAAACATGAGTACTATTTGGGGATAGAATGATTAATCTGATATTTGAAAAATCATTTGTTTTCAAGCTATGTGTGAGTTGTGGAGGATCTTGGGTAGAGCGGTTGTGTTGAATGGTGGAGGGGAATCTTGGGTAGAATGGTTGTAGTGGAGGATCTTGTAGGGCAGATCTTGGGTTTGTGTTGGTGGGGGTCTTGGGTAGAATGGTTGTAGTGGAGGATCTTGGGTAGAATGGCTTGTGTTGGTGGTGGAGGATCTTGGGTAGAATGGTTTGTGGTGGAGGATCTTGGGTAGAATGATTGGTGGTGGAGGTGTTGGTGGAGGGTCTTGGGTAGAATGAATGGTTGTAGTGGAGGATCTTGGGTAGAATGGTTGTGTTGTGGAGAGCTCTTGGTAGGAGGAATGGTTGTGGTGGAGGATTGGGTAGAATGGTTGTGTGGTTGGGTAGAATGGTTGTTGTGGTGGAGGATCTTGGGTAGAATGGTTGTAGTGGAGGATCTTGGGTAGAATGGTTGTAGTGGAGGATCTTGGGTAGAATGGAGGATCTTGGGTTGTGGTGGATCTTGGTGATCTTGGGTAGTGGATAGAATGGTTGTAGTGGAGGATCTTGGGTAGAATGGTTGTAGTGGAGGATCTTGGGTAGAATGGTTTGTGGAGATCTTGGAGGATCTTGGGTAGAATGGTTGTAGTGGAGGATCTTGGGTAGAATGGTTGTAGTGGAGGATCTTGGGTAGAATGGTTGTAGTGGAGGATCTTGGGTAGAATGGTTGTAGTGGAGGATCTTGGGTAGAATGGTTGTAGTGGAGGATCTTGGGTAGAATGGTTGTAGTGGAGGATCTTGGGAGGATCTTGCAGAATGGTTGTAGTGGAGGATCTTGGGTAGAATGGTTGTAGTGGGAGGATCTTGGGTAGAATGGTTGTAGTGGAGATCTTGGGTCTTGGGTAGAATGGTTGTAGTGGAGGATCTTGGGATCTTGTAGAATGGTTGTAGTGGAGGATCTTGGGTAGAATGGTTGTAGTGGAGGATCTTGGGTAGAATGGTTGTAGTGGAGGATCTTGGGTAGAATGGTTGTAGTGGAGGATCTTGGGTAGAATGGTTGTAGTGGAGGATCTTGGGTAGAATGGTTGTAGTGGAGGATCTTGGGTAGAATGGTTGTGGAGGATCTTGGGGATCTTGGGTGGAGGGAATGGTTGAGTGGAGGATCTTGGGTAGAATGGTTGTAGTGGAGGATCTTGGGTAGAATGGTTGTAGTGGAGGATCTTGGGTAGAATGGTTGTAGTGTAGTGGAGGATCTTGGGTAGAATGGTTGTAGTGGAGGATCTTGGGTAGAATGGTTGTAGTGGAGGATCTTGGGTAGAATGGTTGTGTTGGTGGAGGATCTTGGGTAGAATGGTTGTAGTGGAGGATCTTGGGTAGAATGGTTGTAGTGGATCTTGGGTAGATCTTGGGAGGATCTTGGGTAGAATGGTTGTAGTGGAGGATCTTGGGTAGAATGGTTGTAGTGGAGGATCTTGGGTAGAATGGTTGTAGTGGAGGATCTTGGGTAGAATGGTTGTGGTGGAGGATCTTGGGTAGAATGGTTGTAGTGGAGGATCTTGGGTAGAATGGTTGTAGTGGAGGATCTTGGGTAGAGCACTTGTGTTAAGGTTCATGGATAGAGTTGCTGTGCCTCTTGTGTTTTGTTCCTTTCTCTCTCACCGTTCCACAATTGTCATTCTTCATTGTCATCCAGCATGCACTCCACATCTGACCTCCACCATGTCACTTCCAGTCCCAATCAAGAAGTGAGCAATGTGGCACGTCAAGTGGAGTGGACAGCCACAGCCATAGTTGGTCAATATTTTCTCTCATTAGAGGGACGTTTTTTTAATCCCCACTGGCTTCCGTCCTTCAACTGTGTTTTGTGCTGACCGCTGCCCACTTCACTTGACCACCCGCTTTGTCTGTGGCCAACTCAGCTGGGCGGGACAGTCTAATTATAACCTGACTGTCACATTCTGGAATTGATATTTTGTCAAAGAAAACGCACTTGATGATAATAAACACTTGACCTGTTTGCCTGGATGTTCGAAAACAAATCACACTGACATGGAAAAATATTAGTTGTGCACCAATCAGTATCCTGCATACTGAATGTTCACATGACTAACACCGTTACTGATTTAAATGTCTCACAAAATGTCACTCTAAGAAAATAACACTAAGGATTAGGTAATAAAGAAATCTTGCAAAATGTCACTTGAATAAAAAAACACTGAAGGTTAAGTATTGAATGTTAGAAAGTCATTAAAAATGTTACTTCTATGAAATACTAATGTTGATTACTATTTAATATGTTCCACACAAAATGTCACTTATAACAAAAAACACATTATACTTGCAGAAAATCAGTAGTTCATAAACAAAAATGTACAAGCTTGATCAATAACAGGAAAGGAAATGAATGTTTACTTTTTTAGAATAAACACATGACATGCACACTTACACACAGGATTCTACATGGTCTGTAACTCATGCATATTTGATACCAAAAAATCTGAAATACTAACAAAAGTTTTTAAATGGGTCATAACCCCATAAATTTCACAAAGGAAATTTAAATTCAGACTGAATATTGAGAATATTTTGTAAGAATTGTTGACTTCTACTATGTTTGCTGTTTAAATTAGAACAATTATTGAAACCTTTTTTAATTAGATGATACTGAAATAAATATAAATAACAGTAATAACTCATTTGCTCTAATGTAAAGAAAAAGGAAATAATGATCCCAAACTGGGTAAATGTTCACACCCTCTCCCTTCCCTTAAAAAGTTTAACTTTTAATTTCGGTTCACTCTTTTATATATTTAACAGGCAGATTTGATTGAAAATAGTTTGTTATATGACTTATAATGTTTAACAATGATGAGCATTATATTTCGTTTTTGTAACATTTATATATCATTCACATTGTACAGACCCGTGAAGATCCGGGTAGAATAGGTCTTCAGCAACCCATGTGCTTGCCATAAAAGGCGATTATGCTTGTAGAAGAGGCTAATTAACGGGATCGGGTGGTCATAAATTTTGACTTGGTTGACACATGTTGGTTGAAAATAAGATCGTGCTCATGTTGATCACTATAATGTTTGGTCCAGATGAGCATTATTTTTTCATATTTGGAATACATGCGGCGAAAACTATACTCACTCACTCACATTGTACATTCATCATAGCATGTTTATTCTTCCATTGTATCCCGGAGCGGTAGGTATTCACATAAGCTTGTGTTTGTTAGCCAGTCTGGTTCCTTTCATTGGAAAATAAATATGTTTAAATAAAAAAGTGTAAGATATAATATGCAGTGAGTGATTGTGACTCCCATTTTCTAAAGGCGATGAAAGACGATGTGATTCTGACAAACATTTATTGTACGCTTATTTTGTTTGAGCCAATGAATGGTGTAATTTTTATTCTCACATGCATGTGAAATGCTTTGTCATGGTTGTTCCGTTAATTGTACCTTTCTTGTTACTGCCTTTGTTTGAGAAAAAAAACCTGGTGATATAATTTGTAAACTAATGACCGTATCTTGCTGCAACTGGCAACATTATTTATAGAGTCTGCATTTCCTGAACAACTGAAACCCATTTTGTTACCTGTGATTAACGATGTTGTCAGGTGTAATTGCCAGGTAGTTTCAGGCATGGCACACAGGTAGAGGGTGTTGTTTTTCATGTCGTCGTCACTCACTTGGGCAGAAGTCATTCAGTGCTGACTTAGGGCAGATGTTCAGCTCACTGTCTGTAGTTGATACATGGAAATAGAACAAATTGAGGTGAAATACAAACAAATCATTAATAACTGTATATGTTAGACAGAGATGACCATTGTATATTGAAAAGGTTTTCATGGTGAACCCATGGTGCCCTCAAAAGACAAAAGCCCAGAATAAAGGCCATCATAAGACAATTAATGGCCCAGATAAGACAAGGCCACATAAGACAATGGCCCTGATAAGACAAAGCCACATAAGACAATGGCCCTGATAAAACAAACCCACACATAAGACAATGGCCCAGATAAGACAAAACCACATAAGACAATGGCCCTGATAAAACAAACCCACACATAAGACAATGGCCCAGATAAGACAAAACCACATAAGACAATGGCTACAATAAGACAAAGCCACATAAGACAATGGCCCTGATAAGACAAAGCCACATAAGACAATGGCCCTGATAAAACAAACCCACACATAAGACAATGGCCCAGATAAGACAAAACCACATAAGACAATGGCTACAATAAGACAAAGCCACAGAAGACAATGGCCCTGATAAGACAAAGCCACATATAAGACAATGGCCCAGATAAGACAAAGCCACATAATACAATGGCCCAGATAAGACAAAGCCACATAAGACAATGGCCCTGATAAAACAAACCCACACATAAGACAATGGCCCAGATAAGACAAAACCACATAAGACAATGGCTACAATAAGACAAAGCCACATAAGACAATGGCCCTGATAAGACAAAGCCACATATAAGACAATGACCCAGATAAGACAAAGCCACATAAGACAATGGCCCTGATAAGACAAAGCCACATATAAAACAATGGCCCAGATAAGACAAAGCCACATAATACAATGGCCCAGATAAGACAAAGCCACATAAGACAATGGCCCTGATAAAACAAACCCACACATAAGACAATGGCCCAGATAAGACAAAACCACATAAGACAATGGCTACAATAAGACAAAGCCACATAAGACAATGGCCCAGATAAGACAAAGCCACATAAGACAAAGCCACATATAAGACAATGACCCAGATAAGACAAAGCCACATAAGACAATGGCCCTGATAAGACAAAGCCACATAAGACAATGGCCCCAATTAGACAAAGCCACATAAGACAATGGCCCAGATAAGACAAAGCCACATAAGACAATGGCCCTGATAAGACAAAGCCACATAAGACAATGGCCCTGATAAGACAAAGCCACAGTGGCCTAGTGGGGTTAACTCGTCACGCCGAAGACCCGGGTTCGATTCCCCACAAGGGTACAATGTGTGAAGCCCATTTCTGGTGTCCCCCGCCGTGATGTTGCTGGAATATTGCTAAAAGCAGCGTAAAACCAAACTCAGTCAGTCAGTCATAGCAACATAATGGCCGTGATAAGATGCAGGAAATGATTTCATTCCAACAAAATCCCGTAATGGTCCTATAAATCAAAGACCACAAACATTGTTCAGTGTATATCCTCCTTTCAAAAAGATAGTCAAGTGCATTCCTGTATCTTCAATCAACATGGCTTTATATGAAAACAATATTAGATATCTGAAATACCTCAGCAAGTCAACCAATGTAGAATTAACAAAATGATCTTGGGTTAAATGTATTATTTATTATTATGATCATGAATTTTAACTATTACATACCTGCATGTTTGAAGCCCATGAGTAAATGAAAGCGCTCACATAGAGTTATTTCCCTTTGTACACACAGTTTGAAATATACAGTTGACTTGCCAGTTTATCAGACTGTCAGTGTTCGTATCTTTTTATACACCTCCTAGTTGTAATGGCTTCTATATGCAATCTTTCTGAAATGATGTTAAGCTCTGTAAAATTATTCTGTTGCTAATAATCTTTTTTAAGTTAAAATAAACCCTAATTCCATGTATTGAAAAAAATATTAATCAATTGGAAATCCTGTTTACATTGTTTTCAATTATAGAACAAGTAATCCATCAAGAAGAAATTTAGTAAGTGACAGACATAATTTACCAGTGGAAAGAAAATTGTATCTTGACAGCCAGTTTTAACCAGTTGCAGGGGAATAGTATTAGAGATGCCTTCAGGAGGGACAGACTCCATGCATTTGGAAACTTTGAATTTGATCAATAATTTGACAGATTAATGAAGGAAGGTGTGGGTTGTGGTGCGAGGACCTATAGGCTACGCAAGACATTACAGCAGCAAAGGTTCTCTCTTCAGAGCTGGCTGCTGGCTCATTTACTGGGTACTCAATTTTGCGTCACTCATTTACCAATTTTGATGCGAGGAGAGTAATGCTGGATTAATCATTCATACCTACCGGAGAAAAAATGCATGAAAAATCATCCAATCGGTTGGAAGAAAATTTGATACCTATGAACCATGCTACAAGAGGCACGTGCAAATGGCATCAAGCTATTAATTTTATGTTTTTATCAGAGACACCTGAAAATGGGATTTGTGTATTAATTAACCTATAAGACATGAGAAGAGGATATTATCCAGACATGATAATGTCTGGCTTTTTTTCAGATTTAAAAAATCAAACTGGATAAAACCGGATATTGATGTTTGAAGATGTTGTAGGGAAACATCTTGAGTGTTTCTACGGCCCAATCATATGGAGGACGAGTAGTTTATAGACCAGCTCTGTTCACATATGCCTCGCAATGTCAATATTAGCATAGTTAGTTTGACAGTGCAGTGACGTCCATATAAGGACTGGACAGGAATTCCAGCAGACGTCTGATCGTTATAGAGTCATCAGACAGAATATTATAACCCATCAGTATCTGGTTATACCCAATGAGATGTAACCTCGCCAGACAATTATGTTGTTGGCTATTTCTGTTACACATTCCAGGTGTTTTAGTTTTGGGCATCTTTGTGTCTGGCCCATTATGGCAACAATGGCTGTGTGAGTAAGTGAGTCAGTTTATAAATATTGCCGTAGCAATATTTCAGCAATTTCATGGTCAGAAACACAAGATATTAGCGTCCCTTATCGTGTCCAGGTAGGGCATTAAACCTTGGCCTTTGGCATGACAAGCAATTGCTTTAACAACTACACTACCCCACTCCCCTTGTATGAATAAAGAATGTAGAATGTTAGTCTTGATCTCCTCTCCATGTTTTACATATTTGCATTCATATTTATTTTACAAGTATTTTTAGACCCATGAAGATCCGGATTAGAATTGATCTTCAGTAATTCATGTTTGTCCTAAGAGGCGAATAATTGGATCGTGTGGTCAGGCTTGCTGACTTGGTTGACACATGTCATCGTATCTCAATTGGGTAGATCGATGCTCATGCTGTTGATCAGTGGATTGTCTGGTCCAGACTTGGTTATTTACAGACCACCGCTATATAGCTGGAATATTGCTGAGTGCACCATAAAACTAACCTCACTCACAAGTATTTTTAATTGAATGAATGAGTTGCTGTATATGTCAACCTTGGCGGCACCAGAAATGGTCTTCACATGTGGAAATTTAAACCAGGGTTGTTGATCTTGCCAGCAAACATCAAACTTCACCTTCCTTTCACTTTTACTTTATGGGTTGCTTGTGTCATCACAATTGTCAGTGCACTGTTGCAGGTGAGTCAAAAAGGTGTGATAGTGGGTTGAAACACCAGAAAGGTTTCCCCAATTAAGGGTATGACGACAACGACCTAGGATCAGGCATAATCTGTCATAAGAGACAAGTAACAACAGGATCGAGTGGTCAGACTTGCTTTCTTGGTTGACACATGTTATCCTATCCCAATTGCATAGATCGATGCTCATGCTGTTGATCACTGGATTGTCTGGTCCAGACTCGATTATTTACAGACTGCTGCCATATAGCTGGAATACTGCTGAGTGCGGCATTAGACAACAAACAAAGACTAAAGTGGTAATGATCTCAGACCTGGCTTTACTTCTGGAGTTAAGCTCACATTATGCCCTTACTAAATACTGTTTAACGTGGTACTAAACAAAACAGTGTCTTATGTGGGTACAGGATAACATGTGGTAAAAGCCTATTTGCTCACTTCAATTGATGTTTTGAGTCCCAGGTTTATTTAACATATCCCACTCACTCACTCACTCACTCACTCACTCACTCACTCACTCACTCACTCACTCACTCACTCACTCACTCACTCACTCACTCACTCACTCACTCACTCACTCACTCACTCACTCACTCACTCACTCACTGTGATAAAAGCCTGTTCGCTCACTTCAATTGATGTGTTTTGAGTCCCAGGTTTATTCAACATATCCCACTCAGTCCATATAAATCAGTGTCAAGTCAACGCCGTATCTCCCAGCTCATCTAATTCCCTGTGTTGACTGATGCATAAATGCTTGTGTCATCACCTTCATCAAGCCTATCAAGTTTATCATCATTTTTATGCTTTATACATATTCATAGGACACTTTTTGGAGTAATTTAGCCAGAATTGACAAATAAAACTGGAAAAAAACATGAAATCTTCTTCCAGTAAATCATGTTTATTGAATGTCTAATGTGCATGGTTTCATTGGTGGTTTGTCCATAAAATGCATTTTCAAACTAGTGTGATTGATTTTTTTCTTTCAAATTTCTATCTGATGAACTGAATTCAATCAATTTTGAGTGTAATTGTTTTATTAAATCATCCTCGCATGACAGTTGAATGTATTCTGTACAAACTGACTGTTACACTGACTTGTTAATTTTTCAAAGTGACAAAGCCGGATGTCTAATTCCAACCAGGACTGACAAGGTGTTATCGTGTGACGAAGACTTGACACAATAACCCCAGTGACACTAGGGGTTGCATATGGGACCTTTATTCCCTGGCACAGTTCAACATTGTCATACTAATGTTCCAAATTGTAATAACTGTCTTTTATGGGCGTTGTATTACAATGTGTATGTGTTAGCCTTGCTGCTAGCTGTTACGGTTGTTATAACTGTTCCTGGCAGGGACCTGGACTCTCCCTTGACTGCAGCAATAAGGTTACAAGAGGGTAACACAATTGTGTCACCACCAGGGACACAAGTGTGACCAGAACAGGCTCTGTCTAGGTGTCCTGGAGCCGGAGCCATCTGTCTGCTAGTCCAGCAGGTCGTCCTGGTCTTCCTGTGTGTCATAATGTATACGGAGTTGAAGAAATTGCAATAATGTAACACAGTAAGGGGATGGGTTATCTTGGTTGTAATGTTATCGTCCATATATGGCAGATATTTATATAGATTCCAATTTGATAAATTTGGTCAGTGTTGTAATTGTCTATACATCCATTGCCCTAATCAGTCCCATTAATCTATCCATCAGCATGTTCCAGTAATCCATCCTTCCTAACCACCCTTCCATCTCTCATCCATCAACACAGAAAGTCCATCCATCCTAATAATCCTTCCATCTACCATCGACCCGTGAAGATCTGGGGTAGAATAGGTCTTCAGCAACCCATGCTTGCCACAAAAGGTGACTATGCTTGTCGTAAGAGGCGACTAACGGGATCGGGTGGTCAGGTTCTCTGGCTGACACATGTCATCGGTTCCCAATTGTGCAGATCGATGCTCATGCTGTTGATCACTGGATTGTCTGGTCCATACTTGATTATTTACAGACTGCCGCCATATAGCTGGAATATTGCTGAGTGCGACGTAAACCTAAACTCACTCACTCACTCCATCTACCATCTACCATCCACCTGAACCATCCATGTTCCATCCACCCACACTAACCATCCATTCACCTGAACAATTCTTCTTTCTACCATCCATCTATCTTCCATCATCCACACTAACCACCCATCTACCTGAACCATTCTGCCATCTACCATCCATCCATCCTCTCACCAGAACATCCACCCGAAACATCCATCATCAACCACCCATTGACACAAACCATCCTTCACAATTCTTCTTTCTACCATCCATCAATCATCCATCATCCACACTAACCATCCATTCACCTGAACAATTCTTCTTTCTACCATCCATCTGTCTTCCATCATCCACACTAACCACCCATCTACCTGAACCATTCTGCCATCTACCATCCATCCATCCTCTCACCAGAACATCCACCCGAAACATCCATCATCAACCACCCATTGACACAAACCATCCTTCACAATTCTTCTTTCTACCATCCATCATCCTCACTAACCACCAATCCACCTGAACCATTCTGCCATCTACCATCCATCCATCTTCTATCATCCACACTAACCATCCTTCCATCTGAACCATTCTGCCATCTACCATCCATCCATGTACATCCATCCTCTCACCAGAACATCCAACCGAAACATCCATCATCAACCACCCATCCACACAAACCATCCTTCCAGCTGAATTAGGCAGCAGTTTGGCCTTCCATCTACCATATCACTCAATACCACTCAGGTCAGTGAGCAAGCGTGATGTTTGTTGCTGGCTGGTCTGTGAACGGACTGCTACCAATTTCACGGAAATCTGTGTCCATCACTTTTAGAAAATGTAATTTTCCCTGTTTGCCCGCAGCTAGTCCCCGACAAATAGTTAATATTAGTCGAGCAAAGCCCAATTACAGCTGATGGTACTGACTTCAAAGGTGACAATACCCAACTTAACCCATATATGTGGAGTCTGACGTGGGACACAGAGCAATACATATTTGTCACAGGTATTCTCCATTTTCAGTTCAGGCATCTACACAAGTTAATGAGTTTTTATTGTGCGCGAACTCAAAATGGATGTCCTGGTAGCGTTTATCAACTTTGAATGTCAATCTAGGCAGACAAAGCCGCCAAAAGCTGTAGACTTGTTGTAGTGGACACACAATGGTGCAGCAGGCGCACAAAGAATGAAGCAGACGGACCAAGCTATGCTGCAATTGATTGCACTAAGTATGTCCGATCAGACTGCTTGATACCGATGGCAACAAGAATTAATGTTGAGTGGACTTTGAGTGGTTGTGAAACAAGAGGATTGTCTTCCTGGTCAATATCATACGTCTGCTGTCCTCGGGTTTCCAATACAATTAACATCATTGCTTGTTTGACCAAAATCAGTTCTTGCATATTTACTTACTGAAGGTTAAGTAGAGGTCATTGGGATGATATTTGCAGTATCAGGTAAAATGGAAGATTGTCGTTTGTGAGATGGTAATAGAGGAATGATTTTATCAAAAGACATCAATGCATCATTTTGCAATTGAATCTGCCTTTAATGAGTTTTTATAAAGTATTGTCTGAGATGTATTGTTTCTCAAACATGAAATTTAATCTCAGACAGTGGTGAGTACGTAAATATGCTTTATCCCTCCAAGGCAAGATCTTTGTCTACATGCAAAAAATGACCGACAATCTTACTTCATAGAGTATGATTTGGAATCTTGTAACTATATAAAGAAAGATCCTATCAGGGGGAAAATAAATGTTTCCTCCCAAGTTTCTCATTTCCTAGAGACAACATTTGTAGGGACTTTGTCATTTTGTTTGAAAATGTGCATTTTAGAGATTTGTTTTTAAAGAAACTAAAGGTGTTTAATGATCAAAGCAGAACATTTTTTAGCTAATCTGACAGTTCATGGCCAGCTGGTCCATCTGCTGTTGAGCATGATCTGTCCTTTAATGTCTTCTGCTAAAGAAACGCTGGACAAATGAAGATGAAGCTGTATATACTTCTTTCCACCATTCCAAATATCACATACCAAATGGTTAGAGAGATTTGAATCAGATTTTCAATGTTCATTACCATTTAAGCCAGTACTTTCACAGAATATACTGAATATGAACATTTTGAGTCAGTCTTTGTTAACATTACACTGTTGGCAAATGAAGATGATCTACCTTGCTGAAATTGTTTTCTTTGATTTGCAAGGTAAAATATGCCCTTGCTTTTCCTTTCCCCTCAACCTGTTGTATGTTTTGAATATTATTTTAAGATTGTTTGGTGAAAATGATCAAGTAATGTTATGATCAACATGTATTGCAAAACAATGAATCAGATCCTTTGTATTATTGATTTTACTTCTCTATGCATCTCTGTTAAAATCTCAACCATTTGTTGATTCCTTATTTCGGTATTTTGACCATGATTTCTGGTTTGGGCCCAGTTCTCACCCAGTCCAATAGATATTCAGTACCAATTCTGGCTGAATTCAGTCCCAACTGAGTTCCAATTCTGTGCCAGTTCTGACCGGAATCTTCCACCATTCATTGTCCATTCAGACCCACCGCCCCAGCCTTGTGGGCTTCATTGTCAGCAACACAATGACACATCTTTTAATGAATGTATCCACAGAGTTGCATGATGAAACCAATAAAAATATATTGATGTCTTCATTTGAGACAGATGAAAGACGTGAAATGTCATATTTTTCATAATTGCCTAGATATTTGGTCCTTTTTTCAATTCATCATTGTTCCAGAATAATTGGTTATGCAGATCTGGAAATAGTGTTAGCGTCTTCACTTCACTCTAGAATATCGTGTCGAACAAATGACTGAAGCAACATATGTGTTATATCATGTCACTACCAGACACTTTTGATTTCTTTGACAAAAAAAATCTCAAAGGAATATTTCCCTAATTAGGAATTATGAGTTGTTGGAAAAGACGCTATAATTTGTATGATCATCGTCAATCCTTTAAAGGAGGTAGAAGAAATAGCCATTTGAAGGCTCATGAAAGACATTTTTCTTCCATAATGTTACGTACAGTAAACGCTGGTGAACATGTAATAATCAATATCATCCCGGCTAACTGTGGGATACGTCTGTGAATGACCTGTCACTAGGAGTGGGTTTTTCATAACACTTGTTGCTGTAATCTCCCAGTGGGACAAATGTGCCATTCCATTGGTTTGTCCCGGCTATTTGTGAGATGGCTTTAATGGCACTGATGCATTGGCAAATCATTATGGATCCTTGGGATAGTTGTACAAGACAAATAAACGGCAAAGAGATAATAAAGAGAATGAAAGGCTGTTGTGACCAAAGTAGGTTGTAGTGTCATAAAAGATAGTTATTGCTTCCAATCCAGGATTCATTTTCTTTTCCACAAACTTCTTCTAATTGACACTTGGTGATTCATATAATCATTATTGGCAATAGTTTGATTCGGGGGAAAAATACTAGGTGTGAATTTTATTGTTTGAAGGTGAATCTTAGTTCAAGTGGACTGTTTTTAAGAAAATAAGCCTTTGCATGCTTTAGATTTAGCTCAGTAATATGTTTGTTTTTAATTACAAGGTAATGTTTGGATGTATGAAAAAATGTTTTGAGGTTTTGTATGAATAGGTAAGGGTGATTACTTTAGGCTGTACTTGGTTTGAGAAGAGGACCAACGTTTATGAGGCTGAATGATGGCGTATCATCATCAGAATGTTGTAGATTGATATATTATCACTTTTTTTATGTTATAGTTCAACATTAAAGTAACAAGTATGCTATATACTAATGTACTACTTGATGTCTGGGGACTGCATCTGGATATTCCTCAATGAAAACTGTGAGGAAGGTTCACCACTCTTGCATTCATCATGGATCCATTTTGTTTGCTCATAACATTGAAGACTTGGATACAATGTGTCAAACTCATTTTTGGTGACCTGTGCTATGATATTTCCAGAGTGACAATACACTCACTCACCAAATTACTCACTCACTTACTCCTTGGCTCTGCTCCTATATCAAGCTTACACAGTATATTCAATTATACAACTGGAATACTGTTCAAAGCATCATTAACCCAGACTCACTCACTCACTCACATTTGACCTAACTTTAAGATAACTGAAATATTATTAAAAGCAGATTAACACCAAACCCTCTGTATTTTAAGCTCACATATATCAATATTGAAATACTTGAATTTAATTTCATCCATGTCTGTGTTGGTTCAGGTTTCGTGTCTGTTGAACTGTATGACACTTCATCATCAAGGAAGAATTATTGAAGTGCACAAATGAAAAATTAATCCTTACATATGTAACATTTGGGTAAACTTAAACATCATGTCAGTAATTTAGCTGGTATGATATTCCAAATTAAATACAACCAGAACATTACCCTCCAAATATGGTTTTCAAAATGAAGAATGACCTGACAGAAGATTGGTAGACCGCTGTGCCGGGGAAGACGAGGCACATCAAATACCCCTCCATTACCCCATCTGGGGACAGTAATGAAAAGTTAAACCTCACATCTTGACCGCCCTCCAGACTAATAGACTAAACTCGGTTACCGACCACCTCTCTAGACTGGCCATTACACGTAAATTGTAATTTTGTGTTGATCACTCCGCAATCACGTCATCGCATTTTGACGTTGCTTGTTCCATCCTTTGATTATTTCATTTACAATGTCTGTAGAGCACATTTTCAATCTATTTCTGTGATAAATATTCTCATTAGCTCCAAAGTTCTCTGAAAGTATACAGTGATATTAAGGACGAACAGATATAAGTATCTGTTAAGTAAATGATGTGATATATTTTCCAGACAGCTAATTGATATTCTATTTTCTGTAGTTTGTGAATCGAATCAATCCCCGATTTCTAAGTAGTAATTCATGGCGCTAACTCGAATCTGCTCAGCCTTTGGGTCAAGGCTATATTATTTTCTAATCAGTTACTGATGGTCAGGGACTTACGAAGGCAGCAAACAGTCTGATATAGTTTATCCATTTTTTTTCATCGTGACCTAAAGCATAAAATGTTTTGATTTAGAGATACTCTACCCAACCATCATGTTAATTTCTCATGCAAACAAAATAAAACTGTGATCGAAGTTGTGATGAAGCTATTAATATCTGTATTGGAAGTTGAAAATGGATGATTTTACATGCTTAATGCAATATTTCAACAGATGACACAGCTTCCGTTAAATTCCCCCCATCAATTCATCTGATTAAATACCATAATTAAACAATGGCGTCCTTCGTGCACACTATGATGTCATTCACAGAAAATCTTATCACCAGTCCTGTGGCTTACATTTACAGGGGAACAAGGGTAGATGCCTGTGTTTGTCTGTTATTGCTAAAGTAACTGTTCAATGTGGTTTTTTTGTGATTTATAAGTGTGTGATGGATATATGTATTTGTAAGATAATATGTGTTGGGTTAATATGGAGGAAAGCTTGAAATAATGCAGTCCAACATGTTTACCACTTGAAACCTGTAAGGATGGGAATGTGCTGGCAAAGCAATATTCATATCGGGAAGAATCTGGGATTCAAACTCACAATCATGCGATTCTGGATGCCCAAGGGGAGCAACTCTGTCAAAGGAATTCTGACACTGTGCCACCTGTGTTCCCTCTTAATCATTCTGTACGATGTGTATGTTTGGTAGACTGACTACACCTGACGAAGGACAACCTGAAATGTAGCAGCTATGTTGAATGTAGATATTGGACAGACAGACTACACCTGATGAAGGACAACCTGAAATGTAGCAGCTATGTTGAATGTAGATATTGGACAGACAGACTACACCTGACGAAGGACAACCTGAAATGTAGCAGCTATGTTGAATGTAGATATTGGACAGACAGACTACCCTGATTAAGGACAACCTGAAATGTAGCAGCTATGTTGAATGTAGATATTGGACAGACAGACTACACCTGATTAAGGACAACCTGAAATGTAGCAGCTATGTTGAATGTAGATATTGGACAGACAGACTACACCTGACGAAGGACAACCTGAAATGTAGCAGCTATGTTGAATGTAGATATTGGACAGACAGACTACACCTGACGAAGGACAACCTGAAATGTAGCAGCTATGTTGAATGTAGATATTGGACAGACAGACTACACCTGATGAAGGACAACCTGAAATGTAGCAGCTATGTTGAATGTAGATATTGGACAGACAGACTACACCTGATGAAGGACAACCTGAAATGTAGCAGCTATGTTGAACGTAGATATTGGACAGACAGACTACACACCTGATGAAGGACAACCTGAAATGTAGCAGCTATGTTGAACGTAGATATTGGACAGACAGACTACACCTGATGAAGGACAACCTGAAATGTAGCAGCAATGTTGAACGTAGATATTGGACAGACAGACTACACCTGATGAAGGACAACCTGAAATGTAGCAGCAATGTTGAACGTAGATATTGGACAGACAGACTACGGCTGATGAAGGACAACCTGAAATGTAGCAGTAGATATGTTGAACTGAAATGTAGTAGATATTGGACAGACAGACTACACCTGATGAAGGACAACCTGAAATGTAGCAGCAATGTTGAACGTAGATATTGGACAGAGTACGGCTGATGAAGGACAACCTGAAATGTAGCAGCAATGTTGAACGTAGATATTGGACAGACAGACTACAACTGATGAAGGACAACCTGAAATGTAGCAGCTATGTTGAACGTAGATATTGGACAGAGTACGGCTGATGAAGGACAACCTGAAATGTAGCAGCAATGTTGAACGTAGATATTGGACAGACAGACTACAACTGATGAAGGACAACCTGAAATGTAGCAGCAATGTTGAACGTAGATATTGGACAGACAGACTACGCCTGATTAAGGACAACCTGAAATGTAGCAGCTATGTTGAATGTAGATATTGGACAGACAGACTACACCTGATGAAGGACAACCTGAAATGTAGCAGCAATGTTGAACGTAGATATTGGACAGACAGACTACACCTGACGAAGGACAACCTGAAATGTAGCAGCTATGTTGAATGTAGATATTGGACAGAGTACGGCTGATGAAGGACAACCTGAAATGGGGCAGCCATGTTGGATGTAAATTTTGGGTAGACAGACCTTGCCTGGACAAGTCCAGTCCCAGCCTCCAAAGGGATTTACCATGTATTCAAGACTTTTGAGTGAGTGAGTTTAGTTTTATGCCGCTTTTAGCAATATTCCAGCAATATCATAGTTGGGGACACCAGAAATGGTCTTCACACAACTCGAACTCGGGTCTTCAGCATGACGAGTGAAAGCTTTAACCACAAGGCTACCCTACTGCCCCTTCAAGACTTAAAGGTTGCACAAAACCAAATGCTTACCTACAAATTCCTCTAGTAATGGTATGTTTTTAGGCCTCCATCAGCCATTGTATGTACATATATGTGCAGCCTGGTTTTAAAGCTGCAACATACAGGCTGATTTTGGCTTTGACTTGTTAATTTTCCCAATGCAAGAAGGTAAACATACTGTTCTCAGTTCCGCCGTAGCCTCAGTTCTGCTTGTAAATATAATAATAATAATAATAATAGCCTCAGTTTTGCTTGTAAATATCTATTCAGGATTTGTACTCATGTTAAAAATGACCCAATTACATGTTGACAAATGTTATCCATTTAATTTTCTTTAATGATAAGCATAAAATCCGAGTAATATCAAAAGCTGACAAATCTCAATGTACCCTCAATCTTCACCATGGCAGTGGCTGTTAAAATACTGATTCTGACTTGGTGCAGTGGAACCTCCAACCTACATAGCAGCTATTATTCTGATAACTTTAAATCAGAACATCCAGAGGGTTACGAAAATAAGGCCAGAGCAATGTTCTGGGCTGATAAATGCTGAGCAAGCAATTCTACAGACATAGAGAAGGACAAACATCTCATCAACAGATTACAGCTTCATTGAAGATACAGACATTCCCATTTACACGTTACCTTCCCGTCTTGTACAATCAGACCTGGTAAATTGAAGCACTCACCAGTAGACGATTGTGTCACTGATGGGTCACCAACTCCTAGAGGGCTTGCACTCACTACTTACAACATGGTCTTGGAATTCAGACTAGTATGTTAGTGGTATAAGCTGGTCCATTAGTTCATATGTTTCCACTGTAGGTACCGGTATAATGTATTGTAAGCAAGGATATATGTTTGACTAGTTCCAGATCTAACCCTAAAAGGTTGTCAGTTTGCATTATGATCCACCCTGGAACATTATAAAGTAATCTTATATATACCATTCAACTTTTAACAGGGATACAATGTTAATTTATACTATTTACATATACATATACTGTAAAACCCTTCTGGTTGACCGCCATATGGCTGGAATATTGCTGAGTGTGGTGTAAACCTGAACTCACTCACTCATGTCTGGGTGGGGCATGATTGGCCCTGTTGTCTAAGTCCCTGTAATTTCCCGTGCAGAGTTGCTTCCCTTGGACAAGCCAGGAGTCAGTGAGTGAGTTTAGTTTTGCACCTTTATTAGCAATGTTCCAGCAATATCACGGTGGGAGACACCAGAAATTGGCTTCACACATTGTACCCATGTGGGGAATCAAACCTGGGCCTTTGGCATGACGAACGACTGCTTGAACCATTTGGATACCCCACTGCGACGACAAGCCAGAAGCTTTGATGGTGGGTTTGACTCCTGGTTTGCCCTGATTATGTCAACACCACATCAGTGCTCATCGGTTTCACTGATTCCACAGTAACTCATGCAGACGCTGAAACCAATTCCCTTGTTTCTTGTGCAGTTTTGATTGTTGTTGTTTAACACCCCACACAACGATATTCCAGCTATATGGCAGCAATCTGGAAATAATTGAGTCTGGACCAGACAATCCAGTGAGCAACAGCATGAACATTGATCTACACAATTTGGATACCATGACATGTGTCATCCAAGTCCACGAGCCTGACTACCCGATCCCATTTGGGCAGACCCTTATACCGATTTTCTAGTATTTTGTGCAGACCCTGAAACCGATACCCCAGTATCTCATGCAGACCCAAAACCGAAATGTCTGTACTTTGTTAAGACCAGATTTCTTTCATTTAAAATTTGCAGATTCTTCTGGTGTACATGTATATTAATCATATATTTAAACATTATTCAATAGATAAGAAGTTGTAGACTACAAAATGTAGAAGTACAAAATGTTTGCCTACAGCTGCTGATGTCCATTCTCCTTCTATTCGCGAGTATCTCATGGAGACCCAAAAAATCAAACTGTCACTACTTTGTTAAGTCCAGCATTCTTTGCTTTAAAATGTACAGATTGTCCAAGTAGATATTTATCATACATTTAAAGATGATTTGGGAATAAAAAGATGTTGACTATTTTTATTTTAAATACAAAATGTTTGCTAACATCTTCTTGTCACAAGATATTCAAGGACAAAGATAACAGTACTACCTGCACTTCTTGCAGAAGACTTCATGACCAATCACAAGTATGGTCACTTGATCCATTGCAGCATTGGTAGAAGGCTTGTCTAGACACCTGCATATCCCTTGAGAGTCAAGCATACTCTTAAGTCCAATGTGTGACCAAATGTGTGTGGTTAATTTGCAGTAATAGGCAGACAACTGGTCACAGGTGATTCCAAGGGTAAAGCCACTTCACCAAAGTGGTTACTTTGTCTTGGTTAGAATGACAAGGATTGAGACTCTAATATGACATTCTTAGTCCATTGTCTGTGGTGTCCCTTGATGGACAGTGTGGGGAAATAAGGGGAGGCACGCCACCAGGGATTTTCTTAAGACGCTGATTGTTTGTAGTGTTTCAGACCTTCACTCACTCACTGAATTCCTCAGTATCACTCTCGCTTTCTCAATCTCACTCACTCACTCAATCCCATGCACATGCTCACTTACTCAATCTCACTCACTCACTCACTCACTCAATCTGTCTCACTTACTCAATCTGTCTCACTCACTCAATCTGTCTCACTCACTCATGCACCCACCTACCCTTTATGGACATTAAATGAAACACTGAGGACAAGTAGGGTTTGTTTAAGTTAATTAACTTCACTTTATTTCATTTACTTTTTTGTTTAAAGTGAAATTCATTGGTTCGTTTTCACTGCAAACAGACTATAATTGATCATGATTCATAATTACTTGCACATGATATTTTACAAATTATATACCACTCTGAAATCATAGAAATGGTTTTTTTTAGCTCTTTCTTTCATAATGATTTCCAAAGTAAATTTAATAAATTATGCTGTTCAAAGCACAAAACAAATAGCTCACTCACTCACTCAGTTTCGCAGATGCTATGTGCCATATCTGGTCCTGCTATATATGCATTACCCCTATAGTTAACCCATATCTCACAGGGGTAATGACAGGTTTTTGTACATGGCACTATTTACAATATCTATGCAGATATCATGTTTAATTAGGCACCTGATCATGGAAGAGTCTCCCTTTAAGAAACCTTCATTGATGTGCTGAATCAGTTGTTTTTATCATGCAGAAACAAACGCATCAAGTTGTCCCCAGGACAGTGCCATGGATGTTGTCAGCTGTGAAATCTGATCACCCTCATGGTGTGTTTGAGTGTGTAAATTGGTTTTGTGATGTATGTAGCACACAATATCATCGTTCTATCTCTATGATCGGTGGACTGTGATTAGAGACTGCTTGACAGTGAAAGATAGATGAACATTATTGGGGATGTTGACCCGGAAACAAGCAAAGCTTGGAGTCCAGGTGTTACATGTTATATACACCAACCCTAGCTGGAAGACTTTACCAGGGAGAAAGGGAAGACTTTTAACGATTGGGGTTAGAATTGGTCTTCAGCTCTCCATGCTAGTTGTATGAGGTGACTGACATGATCGGGTGGTCAGACTCACTGAGTATAATGCATGCCGTATCCCAATTGCAGAGATTGATGCACATGATGTCAGTCACTGGATTGTCTGGTCCAGACTTGATTTAAAAAAACTGACACTGTTGTAAAGCTGGAAAATTGATGACCTGGATTAAACAACAATAAGAAGAAATAAGCCCAGATATTTTATGATTTGTACTCCACTGCTTAATTCATGACTTTAGCAATCAAATAGGCAAATCAGGTGTTACATATTATATAGACAGGGAACCCAGGGGATATATGTTATATACTCCACCTCTCACTGTATAACTTTACCAATGAGGTAGGGAAACTATGTGTTACATGTTATATACTCCACCTCTCACTGTATGACTTTACCAATGAGGTAGGGAAACTATGTGTTACATGTTATATACTCCACCTCTCACTGTATGACTTTACCAATGGGGTAGGGAAACTATGTGTTACATGTTATATACTCCACCTCTCACTGTATGACTTTACCAATGAGGTAGGGAAACTATGTGTTACATGTTATATACTCCACCTCTCACTGTATGACTTTACCAATGAGGTAGGGAAACTATGTGTTACATGTTATATACTCCACCTCTCACTGTATGACTTTACCAATGAGGTAGGGAAACTATGTGTTACATGTTATATACTCCACCTCTCACTGTATGACTTTACCAATGAGGTAGGGAAACTGTGTTACATGTTATATACTCCACCTCTCACTGTATGACTTTACCAATGAGGTAGGGAAACTATGTGTTACATGTTATATACTCCACCTCTCACTGTATGACTTTACCAATGAGGTAGGGAAACTATGTGTTACATGTTATATACTCCACCTCTCACTGTATGACATTACCAATGAGGTAGGGAAGCTACGTGTTACATGTTATATACTCCACCACTCACTGTATGACTTTACCAATGAGGTAGGGAAACTATGTGTTACATGTTTTATACTCCACCTCTCACTGTATGACTTTACCAATGAGGTAGGGAAACTACGTGTTACATGTTATATACTCCACCACTCACTGTATGACATTACCAATGAGGTAGGGAAACTATGTGTTACAATATATACTCCACCTCTCACTGTATGACTTTACCAATGAGGTAGGGAAACTACGTGTTACATGTGATATACTCCACCTCTACTACCAATGAGGTGGGTATGTGTTACATGTTCTATACTCCACCTCTCACTGTATGACTTTACCAATGAGATAGGGAAACTATGTGTTACATGTTCTATACTCCACCTCTCACTGTATGACTTTACCCATCAGAAAACCAGGGGTTATATTATGTTATGGTATGGTATGTAGGGGCTTACAATAATGAGTTACTGGGACCTCTATTTGATCCCGAATCCCCTCAAGTATTTTCTGTAATCAGTGTGTTCTGTAATAAACAGCCATTATGGCCAAACAATCCCCACCATAATTGCTACTTTGGAGAACATAACTGAACTTGCATATCCCAAGGGAGGATGCTTGAGAGTAGCAGCTGAGAAAAATATGCATTTGAAATTCAGATAGGTTCACAAGTGATTGTTGCTCTGATATAACTAGACAGATGGGATGGGAGATATGAATAATTGTTTGTTCACCTAAAGCATTTACAATATGCTGGTTAACAGACAGGACAAAATTATTGGAAGTTTCCAGTAGTTACGAAGCTGACACTGATTAGGCATGGTCAGGTGTGATTAGGACTATAATTATGTGACAGTGTGGACACAAGGTGAATGGCATTTTAACACCTGGGCTGTCTTGAACAAAGGAAACAATAACAGGGAGCACACCTGTACCTGAGGTTTATAAGTGATTCCCTCGTTTAGGCTGTCAGGTGTCAGCTCATTAAGGTGTCACAGGTGACCCAACACTGCAATTTGGTATGCAGAGTTGTGTCCCTTAGCTGTGACAGTATCTTATGATTATGGGTGGAACTTCAGATTTGGTACCTTACAAAATGCTCATGCAGTTCAAGTAGGAAATGTGTAAGACCTGAACTACTTTTAACCTTCAGCTTGTTAAAATAACTGGAATACCCAATACTTACTCTAGATCAAGGTAGATGCAATTTTTTTAGTTCACAGGAGCATCAAACTGGAAATAGTGAGTGAGTGCGTGAGTGAAGTTTATGCCGCACTCAGCAATTTTCCAGCTATATGGCGGCGGTCTGTAAATAATTGAGTCTGGACCCGACAATCCAGTAATCAACAGCATGAACATCGATCTGCGCAATTGGGAACCGATGACGTGTCAACCAAGTCAGCGAGCCTGACCACCCGATCCCGTTAGTCGCCTCTTACAACAAGCATGGGTTACTGAAGGCCAATATTCTAACCCGGACTTTCACGGGTGGAAATAGTGAGTGAGTGAGCGAGTTGGGTTTTACACCACTTTTGGCAATATTCCAGCAATATCACGACAGGGGACACCAGAAATGGGCGCCTCACATTGTACTCACATGGAGAATCGAACCTTCAGGGTGACTAGTGAATGCTTTAACCACTGAGCTACCCCCACCACCCCAACACTGCAAATAGAAGAAATATACTGTTAATATTGCAAATTTGCAAATATTGAATATATAATCTATTGAATATAGATTGTTGAGACAAAGTATCAGGATCATATCTATAGAAGAACTTCATGGCAGAGCACAACCTGTGTGTTTTCCTTCAAGTGGGGACTACGATATAACTGTGTGGAGCTTTAATGTGGATGTGTTAACCATTGGAATGTTTTGTATTAGCAAAAGAAATATATTAAACAGGATGTCTGTAGACAACATGTGTCTCTGTCAGCTAGTTTATGAAGTGAAATTTTTTGCTCCAAAAATAATCCAATTTTGATGTTGTCCCTTTAATCAGTGGAACGCTTTTTGTCAATGAGTGCTGCACAGTCATCCTCTATTCTGCTAATGGTTGTGTGTCACAAAAGTATCTTTGAATTAATGGGCTGCACGCCATGCATAACAAATATAGAGTAAACATTTCCAGTCTACTTGCTGCCAACTTCACTGATCGGTTAATTCCTGTTTCCAAGGTCAGTTAAAGGTCGTTGATGACCTCGCCAGAGATTGGAACAACTTGTCGACAGACACTTCAGGGATTCCTGGCGTCAGACCAATTACATCACAATACTTATTTACCGCTAAACAGGTTTTTTGATGAAATAAATCTGATATTGATGTTTCTCGCGACTCTCCTTGACAGTGTTCGTGTTAGTATGATATTCCACATCAGATGGAGCCACTGGCAGTGTTGCCTGGAGTATTGTTAGACGGACATAGGCGAGTGAACAAATGTTTCCTTCATTGTTACGGCAGATTACAGACATTTGATGCCTGGAACCGCCATAGTTGTCTGTCCTCATTGTGAGAGATCATCCTGTATACACTGGTTGGAACTCCCAAGTGGCATAAATTGTGATACAGTTCAGACATTGTGTGTCTTTTATTGTTCACTGGCTACAGAAGATAAGCCATATATGTTCCAAGGCTTTAGTTGTTTATTTTCGCAAAGACCTGAGTATGTTTTCTTGCCAGTTTTGTTGATTTTGTAAAACAATTGCACTAAAATGGCTTTAGATGGCCTTTAATGTTTAATAAATGAGGAATTTCAATTTCCATCCTTTCAGATGGACCCTTACATGAATGCATTTTATTTCATTTGTCAAATGTGATGTAATGGGCATTAAATAATTGAAACAAATATAGATAATTGGTAGCCTCATCTTGAGTGGCCCTGCAATTTTGTGTAATGTTGGAGTTGTGTTGAGACCTAAAGAAAACATTTATTGTTTTCTGCAAGTGAATAATTGGAAACTTTCAAAGTGAATCAGCATAGTATCATGCACTTTATGTGATAAATATGAGTGTTTTGAATGTCATCTAGCACCAGGGACCTACCAAAGTTCATTCACAATGAGGGTGGTGGGTTAGCCTAGTGGTTAAGGCGTTCGCCTGTCATGCTGAAGACCCGGGTTCGATTCCCCACATGGGCACTTTGTGTGAAGCCCATTTCTGGTGTCTCCTGCCATGATGTTGCTGGAATATTGCTAAAAGTTGTGTAAAATCCAACGCACGCAGACACTCATTCCCAATGAGTCAATGTAAGTTACAATATCCCTCACCACTGTATCTCTAACGTTGTTTTTCACTCTTCCTAAACGTGTGTTCCATTTCTTTCATGAGGCCCAAATTATGCTCCTTTGTCATAGTAGTTTCATATCATGTGAGGTGAGTGAATTTGATTCCCAAACAACATTACTGTTGCTCTCAAGAACATCAAGGCTATATCCTGCTTACCATGACATCAGTGCTATATCCCTTTGACCAAGACATAAATGCTATATCCCTTTGACCATGACATCAGTGCCATATTCCATGACATCAGTGCCATATTCCCTCTGACCAGGACATAAATGCTATATCCCTTTGACCAGGACTTCAGTGCCATATTCCATGACATCAGTGCCATATTCCCACTGACCAGGACATAAATACTATATCCCTTTGACCAGGACATCAGTGCCATATTCCCTCTGACCAGGACATAAATGCTATATCCCTTTGACCAGGACATCAGTGCCATATTCCCTCTGACCAGGACATAAATGCTATATCCCTTTGACCAGGACATAAATTTTATATCCCTCTGACCAGGACATAAATGCTATATCCCTCTGACCAGGACATAAATGCTATATCCCTTTGACCAGGACATCAGTGCCATATTCCCTCTGACCAGGACATAAATGCTATATCCCTTTGACCAGGACATCAGTGCCATATTCCCTCTGACCAGGACATAAATGCTATATCCCTTTGACCAGGACATCAGTGCCATATTCCATGACATCAGTGCCATATTCCCTCTGACCAGGACATAAATGCTATATCCCTTTGACCATGACATCAGTGCCATATTCCCTCTGACCAGGACATAAATGCTATCTCCCTTTGACCAGGACATCAGTGCTATATCCCTTTGACCATGACATCAGTGCCATATTCCCTCTGACCAGGACATAAATGCTATCTCCCTTTGACCAGGACATAAATGCTATATCCCTTTGACCATGACATCAGTGCCATATTCCCTCTGACCAGGACATAAATGCTATATCCCTTTGACAATGACATCAGTGCCATATTCCCTCTGACCAGGACATAAATGCTATCTCCCTTTGACCAGGACATAAATGCTATATCCTACTCACCATGACATCAGTGCTATACCCCGTTGACCAAGACATAAATGCTATATCCTGCTCACCATGATTTAAATGCCATATCCCTTTGACAGGACATAAATGCTATATCTTGCTCACCATGACATCAGTTCTATACCCCTTTGACCAGGACATAAATGCTATATCCCTTTGACCAGGACATCAGTGCCATATTCCCTCTGACCAGGACATAAATGCTATCTCCCTTTGACCAGGACATCAGTGCTATATCCCTTTGACCATGACATCAGTGCCATATTCCCTCTGACCAGGACATAAATGCTATCTCCCTTTGACCAGGACATAAATGCTATATCCCTTTGACCATGACATCAGTGCCATATTCCCTCTGACCAGGACATAAATGCTATCTCCCTTTGACCAGGACATAAATGCTATATCCTATCTCACCAGGACATCAGTCCTACTCACCATGACATCAGTGCTGCGTTGACCAAGACATAAATTCTATATCCTGCTCACCATGATTTAAATGCCATATCCCTTTGACCAGGACATAAATGCTATATCTTGCTCACCATGACATCAGTTCTATACCCCTTTGACCAGGACATAAATGCTATATCCCTTTGACCAGGACATCGGTGCCATATTCCATGACATCAGTGCCATATTCCCTCTGACCAGGACATAAATGCTATCTCCCTTTGACCAGGACATAAATGCTATATCCTACTCACCATGACATCAGTGCTATACCCCGTTGACCAAGACATAAATGCTATATCCTGCTCACCATGATTTAAATGCCATATCCCTTTGACAGGACATAAATGCTATATCTTGCTCACCATGACATCAGTTCTATACCCCTTTGACCAGGACATAAATGCTATATCCCTTTGACCAGGACATCAGTGCCATATTCCATGACATCAGTGCCATATTCCCTCTGACCAGGACATAAATGCTATATCCCTTTGACCAGGACATCAGTGCCATATTCCATGACATCAGTGCCATATTCCCTCTGACCAGGACATAAATGCTATATCCCTTTGACCAGGACATCAGTGCCATATTCCCTCTGACCAGGACATAAATGCTATATCCCTTTGACCAGGACATAAATGCTGTATCCCTTTGACCAGGACATCAGTGCCATATTCCCTCTGACCAGGACATAAATGCTATATCCTTTTGACCAGGACATAAATGCTATATCCCTCTGACCAGGACATAAATAATAATTCTTTTTGACCTTGACATCTGTGCCATATTCTCTCTGACCAGGACATAAATGCTATATCCCTTTGACCTTGACATCTGTGCCATATTCCCTCTGACCAGGACATAAATGCTATCTCCCTTTGACCAGGACATAAATGCTATAGCCTACTCACCATGACATCAGTGCTATACCCCTTTGACCAAGACATAATTGCTATATCCTGCTCACCATGACTTAAATGCCATATCCCTTTGACCAAGACATAAATGCTATATCCTGCTCACCATGACTTAAATGCCATATCCCTTTGACAGGACATAAATGCTATATCTTGCTCACCACGACCACAGTGCTATACCCCTTTGACCAGGACATAAAAGCTATATCCTGCTCACCATTATAGGGCTCCTATGTAATGATGAGCCAATATTGCTGTACACTGCACAACTGCCAGTGAGTTCATGAATTATTAGTTTATTATTGACCACGGATGATCTGTGATGACTGCTAAGCAGAGTATGGCATGTACAAGTGAACTGGAGAATGCTAAATTATTATTGACCATTGATGATATTCATGTTATTGGCAATTTACAACCTGTGAATGAGAACTAGGGAATACTAATACAATATTAAGCATGGGTAATATTGGTGGTGAGTACGGAGCAATATACAGCACGTAACTGTGCCAGTAGTCGCAGGGGCCAGGAAAATAGTACAGAGATGTTGATTACTCTCAGTGAGTGTGGGATTAACATGAAACATTGATGACACACGATGTATGTGTCTGCCACCCAAATTAGCTGTGGTCAAGTAGACAGTCGCTAATACAAATAGCTGTAATCTTATGGTAAAGTGCAATAAGCCAGTTTTTACGAGATGTCTGTTATGAATTTGAATGGGAAGTTGTTTCTGTGGAAGGATGATTAAGTCTGGTTTATTTGTGGTATTTCAGTCTAATCCTGCTTCTGTATTCAGGGAGATTCCTGGAAGTCTACAAATGCAGATTTCTTCAGCTGAAATGAGGATGATGCTGAAAGCTATGTCATAAGTTTTGATTTGTCTAATGACAACAACATACATTCCAGAATGTCATAGTATCATAGAATACAAAGCAGATGAACAAACGTTTGGTTTATTTTAGTGATTTAATCCTAGTGTTTTGAAATTTGAAATCATAAAGTTGTGTGAAATGTGTGAAGTTATGGACACGTTTAGGCACAGTCGTTCAAATTTTATGGATGGTCTTCCTCAGTGAAATGTTATCACACTAAACTGCTCAATCAGCACGAAAACATTCAGACTAAATTACAACCAATAATTTGTCTGTTTGTCTAATGCTGCACTCACCAGTGTTCTAGCTATATGGCGGCGGTCTGTAAATATTCAACTCTGAATCAGACAATCCCGTGATCAACTTCATGAGCATCAATCTACACAATTGGGATCCAAAGACTTGTCAACCAAGTCAGCAAACCTGACCACCTGATCCCGTTAGTTGCCTCTTATGACAAGCATGGGTTGCTGAAGACAATTCTAACCCGGATCTTCATGGGTTACAATGAAGCAGTGATGGTCACAGTATGTAAAGTGACTAAATGAGTGAGCATGGAGTGAGTTGTTATATGTTGTGACTGTTTGGACAGTATTTCAGCTTTCCATGAGAATGGGTTGTGAATTGACAACCAGTGATCAGAATAACAGAGAATCAGGGTTATATAATTTCAGGATAACTCTACATGTTGAAACAGCAGATGACCATCAGTAAACTTGGACACACACTCAGCTGACCCACAGCTTATCAGGAGTTTTCACACTTTGGCAGTGGGTTAAATGTTCACCTAATCCCAAGTTTGGTTTATCATTTGGATTTAAATTTTGTTTAATGAGTATTTTGATGTTTCAACAAATAAAAGGGTCAGATTCTATTTGTTATCCAAAATCATTCGTCCAGCTTCATCAAGAGTAATAAGCAGTGTTTAAGAAGTACAGCTTGCCAGCATCAGTGACATGGAGAACAGTGGTGTCAGATCAGTCTGACATTGTGGCAATGGATAATGTCAAAAAGGTCAACAAAACATCTGATTCCAATCTCATAAGAGATCCCATTTGATCTCACCCAAGCCATATCTCCTGAAGAAGCCAGTTTTTGCTGAAAAATATCTTGTAGATCCTCGTCAATCATTGGCTGCATAATTGCTGTGGTTCTAGGTGTGGGTCAATCTTAGTCAATCAAAGGACATTATGGTAAGATGACTTGTTCAACAGTGTCCACGGGGCCAGAGACGGTGGTTCCAAGTTCCTGTGTGTTAAGGAAGATATATATAACAACTTGTTCAACAGTGTCCACAGGGCCAGAGACGGTGATTCCAAGTTTCTGTGTGTTAAGGAAGATATGGTATGGTGTATATAACAACTTGTTCAACAGTGTCCATGGGGCCAGAGACTGTGATTCCAAGTTTCTGTGTGTTAAGGAAGATATGGTATGGTGTATATAACAACTTGTTCAACAGTGTCCATGGGGCCAGAGACTGTGATTCCAAGTTTCTGTGTGTTAAGGAAGATATGGTATGGGTATATAACAACTTGTTCAACAGTGTCCACAGAGCCAGAGACTGTGATTCCAAGTTTCTGTGTGTTAAGGAAGATATGGTATGGTGTATATAACAACTTGTTCAACAGTGTCCACAGGGCCAGAGACTGTGATTCCAAGTTTCTGTGTGTTAAGGAAGATATGGTATGGTGTATATAACAACTTGTTCAACAGTGTCCACAGGGCCAGAAACTGTGGTTCCAAGTTTCTGTGTGTTAAGGAAGATATGGTATGGTGTATATAACAACTTGTTCAACAGTGTCCACAGGGCCAGAGACTGTGATTCCAAGTTTCTGTGTGTTAAGGAAGATATGGTATGGTGTATATAACAACTTGTTCAACAGTGTCCACAGGGCCAGAGACTGTGATTCCAAGTTTCTGTGTGTTAAGGAAGATATGGTATGGTGTATATAACAACTTGTTCAACAGTGTCCACAGGGCCAGAAACTGTGATTCCAAGTTTCTGTGTGTTAAGGAAGATATGGTATGGTGTATATAACAACTTGTTCAACAGTGTCCACAGGGCCAGAGACTGTGATTCCAAGTTTCTGTGTGTTAAGGAAGATATGGTATGGTGTATATAACAACTTGTTCAACAGTGTCCACAGGGCCAGAGACTGTGATTCCAAGTTTCTGTGTGTTAAGGAAGATATGGTATGGTGTATATAACAACTTGTTCAACAGTGTCCACAGGGCCAGAGACTGTGATTCCAAGTTTCTGTGTGTTAAGGAAGATATGGTATGGTGTATATAACAACTTGTTCAACAGTGTCCACAGGGCCAGAAACTGTGATTCCAAGTTTCTGTGTGTTAAGGAAGATATGGTATGGTGTATATAACAACTTGTTCAACAGTGTCCATGGGGCCAGAGACTGTGATTCCAAGTTTCTGTGTGTTAAGGCAGATATGGTATGGTGTATATAACAACTTGTTCAACAGTGTCCACAGGGGCCAGAGACTGTGATTCCAAGTTTCTGTGTGTTAAGGAAGATATGGTATGGTGTATATAACAACTTGTTCAACAGTGTCCACAGGGCCAGAGACTGTGATTCCAAGTTTCTGTGTGTTAAGGAAGATATGGTATGGTGTATATAACAACTTGTTCAACAGTGTCCACAGGGCCAGAGACTGTGATTCCAAGTTTCTGTGTGTTAAGGAAGATATGGTATGGGGTATATAACAACTTGTTCAACAGTGTCCACAGGGCCAGAGACTGTGATTCCAAGTTTCTGTGTGTTAAGGAAGATATGGTATGGTGTATATAACAGCTTGTTCAACAGTGTCCACGGGCCAGAAACTGTGATTCCAAGTTTCTGTGTGTTAAGGAAGATATGGTATGGTGTATATAACAACTTGTTCAACAGTGTCCACAGAGCCAGAGACTGTGATTCCAAGTTTCTGTGTGTTAAGGAAGATATGGTATGTGGTATATAACAACTTGTTCAACAGTGTCCACAGAGCCAGAAACTGTGATTCCAAGTTTCTGTGTGTTAAGGAAGATATGGTATGTGGTATATAACAACTTGTTCAACAGTGTCCACAGAGCCAGAGACTGTGATTCCAAGTTTCTGTGTGTTAAGGAAGATATGGTATGGGGTATATAACAACTTGTTCAACAGTGTCCACAGAGCCAGAAACTGTGATTCCAAGTTTCTGTGTGTTAAGGAAGATATGGTATGTGGTAAATAACAACTTGTTCAACAGTGTCCACGGGGCCAGAGACTCTGTGTATGTTACATGTTTCTCAGCAAAGTACAGAATGGTTTGCCCTCACTTCTGGCATTACTGACAGCCCGCCACCATTAATCTATGCTCTGTGGACAAGGTTATCGCTATTTTGATAAACTTACAAGAAAACTTATAACTAATTCAGCTCCCAAAGAGGAGTGATTTATTCCATCCTGCTCACCAGGTGCCTTGCCAGCTTTTAGTGTTATCTGTGTGAATGTGGGTGATTAGGTCGAACAAGTTATGTAACCTAGGCAACAGTTTGGCATGTGGGGACACTATACTGTACACCCATGAAAGTCAGTATGCATTTGGTGCTAAAAGACAGCTTCCTGTTTTAACTGTCTGTCATGCCTCGTGTATGTGTGTGCATGTGCGCGCATGTACATGTGCATGTGCTGTGGTCATGTGTGTGTTTGTATGTATTCCATTGCTGGTCACAATAGGTGAGTTAGTTTTACGCAGCTTTCAGCAATATTCCAGCAATATCAGGGCGGGGGACACCAGAAATGCGCTTCACACATTGTATCCATGTGGTGAATCGAACCCGGTCTTCACCGTGACAAGCAAACGCTTTAACCACTAGGCTACCCCACCAAGCATCATTAACACACACCTATGGCATTATAACCTTTCTTGTCATTTCATTACGATACAGTTGAATGAATACAAATGTTGACACGACTATGTGTATTATTTTGAAAAGAACTGTCATCATGACAAATGTTCCTATTTTATTCTACTAAAGTTAAAACAAGATGACTATAAAATAATTAATAAAATTAATACAGAATACATTTTCAGAGTAGTAGTGGGTTCATTCCATTGGTTGATTGCTTTGCATCATTCCCGAACAACATAGGACATTGTTCCTTACATCATTCAGTGGATTGTCTGGTGTCAGCTTGATTATGTACAGGCCGCCATCACTAAACAAGCAATTAATCTTTAGGCAGCATCACGTTTAATTAATCACGATTCTAGACATTTGTGGATTTATACCTGAAATGAAAATACAATATTGATGATGGACACATTTGTATGTCAGAAACATGATTTGAAATATTGTTCAACACAGCATCAACAATATTTCTAGCTATCTTTTGAGACTGCAGTGAAGCAAAAATAAGTTTTACTGTATATTTATAGCTTTAAAGTAAATATGACAGATAAACTAGCAGCAGTAAACCTGCTATCTGTAAGTTATCAATTCTCCTTTACAGGTGGCCTTTCACCACCACATCAAGTAAATGTGTTGATTAAGTATTAATGAGACGACAGGTTATGTTGTCAATTAATCATTTGTCAAAGTTGACATGTTTTAGCTTAGAAAGCCATTAATCTGTTGATAGGTAGCAGAGACACCTATGTGCAAGGCATGTTGAAGTCTCGTCAGGGGAAAATACTCATCATTTATCTGAGTTGATGGAGTTTTGTATCTTGAAATCTTTAATGAAGTGAAGTTGAGGATCCTTCACATAGACAACATGGTGTATGGGGTGTACAATTAGGATAAGCATTATTTATATGTAAATGTTGTATTCTCAAGGAAAATGACTGAGCCTCAGTTTTCACAGCTCACTTAGTCTAATGCCAAATAAGTGTTTGTGGCTGCCAAATGGTTCCTAACCACTGGTGCTTGTGCTTGCTTGTTAGTTTGGCTTGTTGGGTAGCCCAGTGGTTAAAGTGTTTGCTGGAGACAGTGGTTCAGTTCCCCACGTATATTCAGTGTGTGAAGATGGCCCTCATGGAAGAGGTGTTTGTGGCTGCCAAATGGCTCCTAACCACTGGTGCTTGTGCTTGCTTGTTAGTTTGGCTTGTTGGGTAGCACACTGGTTAAAGTGTTTGCTGGAGACAGTGGTTCAGTTCCCCACGTATATTCAGTGTGTGAAGATGGCCCTCATGGAAGAGGTGTTTGTGGCTGCCAAATGGCTCCTAACCACTGGTGCTTGTGCTTGCTTGTTAGTTTGGCTTGTTGGGTAGCCCAGTGGTTAAAGTGTTTGCTGGAGACAGTGGTTCAGTTCCCCACGTATATTCAGTGTGTGAAGATGGCCCTCATGGAAGAGGTGCAAAGCCTCAGTCACACACTGTCTCACTAGGTTACAGCTGGTGGGGTTAGCTCACTGCGTTTGGCTTGTTGCAGCCCTGGGAGCAAAGTGTTTGCTGGGAAGGTGGCCAAGGCTGTGGTTCAGTTCCCCACATGGATTCAGTGTGTGAAGATGGCCGTTCTTAAAGAGATATATTGCCTCACTCATAGTTTGACCTCTCACCAGGTTAAAAGTTGGTTGGGTAGCACAGTGGTCAAAGCCCCTCATGGAAGAGGTGTTAGCTCACTGCGCTCAAGGCTGTGGTTCAGTTCCCCACATGGATTCAGTGTGTGAAGATGGCCGTTCTTAAAGAGATATATTGCCTCACTCATACGACCTCTCACCAGGTTAAAGCTGGTTGGGTAGCACAGTGGTCAAAGTGTTAGCTCACAGTGCTGAAGATTGTGGTTCAGTTTCCCACATGGATTCAGTGTGTGAAGATAGCCCTCACTGATGAGGTGCAAAGCCTCAGTCTCTCAATTCTTGTTGGAGACCATCAATAATTGTAATGTGGCTGTCATAGAACTTTCATGCTGCCAGTTTCTGACAATAATAGTGAGTGAGTGAGTTTTGGTTTTCAGCTTTTAGCAATATCTGCGGGGACACCAGAAATGAGCTTCACACATTGTACCAAAAGGATTGTGGCGAATGCTTTAACCATCAGGCTAAAAAACACCCCAAAAACAACAAACCACACACACACACACACACACACACACACACACACACACACACACTCTCAATCTCTCTCTCTCTCTCTTATGAAGTTATATAGTGTTCATTCTGTCCATCCGTCCTTTCCATACTTTGTCTGGAGCATATCTCTTAAACTTTACATGCTAGGTTCACCAATCTTCACACATATGTTAATCATTACCCACAGATGTGTCTTTTGCTATTTTGAAGTTTATCAAAATTTTGTTTTTGTCGTTACTATGGAAACACGACTTGGTGCAAAATAATATTTCCGTAAATTATTAATGTAATCAGTAAATGGCAAAACTATTATCTAACATGTATATAAAGTTTAGTAGAGTCAAGGAGAAAGTCTTGTGAGCTGCTGATCCTTGTCACATTATATATATCAATATCAGTCATTTCCATGTCCCAAAGTGGGAAGCGGGGCTATGTGAGCTGTGCTCACTTCTACACTTGTTATGTCTATGATGTGAACCTAAACTTCTACCAAAGAGTTAGATATATTGAAACGAAGCATGAAAAAATAGCTATTTATTTGTATCATCTTACTGGGAAATGTCAATCTGGGACGAATAGCTGTTTCCATATCTATCATTGTTCCTTTTACACTTCTGAGATTAACGCTTAGACCATGATAATGTTAATTGGGTGGTTTCAAATCAAAGAAGCTTAGCTCCTCAGCTTTGGAAACTATACTTGGTTTAGGTTAACCTAGACTTGCCAAGGATGTCAGTACAAATTTTAATTCAATAAATATGAATTTCAACATCTTCCCCCACCTGTTGATAGACATCCAGGTAGAGCTAATTATTTTTGTTTCTTTTCATGAGTAGAATCAAAACTGAATTATTAGTAGATGTAAACAAAAATATAATGTTAGTATTGAAATTAATCACCCAGACCTGGAACTTCAAGTTTGTATCTATCATAATGACCATACACAAAGTTTAGTTTTTATCAAAGCACATTATAACAATGAACTTCAGCTGTTGTTAACCATGTTGCAAAAACTACGTTTGAACTTCCTCAAGAGAATTTGATGGATTAAGTTTAAACTTTTTGTTCCTGGTGATAGGAGGGCTCAGGTGTCGTCATGACATCAAAATTGAAAGTTTGGGTCTTTTTCTTTTAAATTGAAAATTTCATAAAGAAAAAAAAGAGGTTTTACAATCTCCTTCTAAGGAACAAGACTCCTGAAAAACATCTTTTCGGAAATGATGATGAATTTAAGTAGATTTAACTTTGTTTGTTCATGATTGGCTCTGAACTTTTAGCAAACATTGGTTGAAAAAGTGACACTTTCTTGTGATCAAAGTCCTTAAGATCAAGTACAATTTTTCAATTTATCAATGTTGAGTTATCAGATACAATGAAAGCTTGAAATAAACCATTGCAAGTGGGTGTTATTCCTCGAATAAATTGATTGTTTTACACTTAACGTAGTATTGCATGTCTCCATGAAGTCGCGTTGAATATTGAATCAGATTATTCAGCAAACATGAGTAATATGTCGTATCCTCCTGAACATTTTTGTTTATTTTTTTGTTTGAAATTAATTACCTCAATATCAATTAATGCATGTTGTTCTGATCAGGAACAAAGGTAAAACATGTATCATATACCAGTACTCTGTAGCCCCCTGCATCACTTCAGACTTTCCTCTTACTTTAAAGAACTCAGGAAGATCTGGGTGGGAATTGGTCTTCAGCAACCCATGCTTGTCGTAAAAGGCGACTATCATGATGGGGTGGTCATGCTCGATGACTGGGTTGACATATGTCATCGTATCTCAATTGTGTAGATTGATGCTCATGCTGTTGATCACTGGATTGTCTGGTCCAGACTCGATTACTTACAGACCACCGTCATATAGCTGGAATATTGCTGAGTGAGGCTTAAAACTAAATTCACTCACTCACTCACTCATGACTCAAAGGACCATCCCTTACAATTTAATTATTGTTTGAATGGATATTTAAGGGCATTTTTTTACCATTAGGTGAATGTACAAATGTTGCATCCTACTAATCAATAATTGTACATATGTCAACATGGAATTACATTGTATTAATGATCATTCTTTAGTCTCATGAAAACAGCAATGTTATCAGAAAGAAAATGTCAGTCGAGCATCCACAAGAGGAGAAGGAAATGGCATCGTCTGTATCCGCCAAATGAACACAGGTGTAATTAGACTTGACCTACACCGATTGAGGGCAATGACAAAATATCTGTTTGCAGTAGCTTTTTTCCCACACATCTTGCGATGCTATTTTCCTCACCATAGGTCAGATTTAAAGACAAGGGTCAATTGATAGTCTATGATGTTTGACAGGTGTTAAACTGGGGACAATTGCAAGACCATCAGTTCTGAATAAAATGTGTTTTTGTTTGTTTGTTTTTGTATGGCATCATTTCTTCCTGTGTATGATGAAAGAGGCTGAAGAGAAGGAGGATCATGTAATGCGTCACATCCTCAATCTGATATTCACACCGAAAAACATGTCTTTGTCCCAGGCAGAATAGATCTCCAGGGCAGTGCTCAAACTTCTGTGGATTCCTGGAAGATTAGGTCCCCAGTGGCAGTACTCATGCTTGATACCCTGTGCTGATTCCTGGAAAAATAGGCCCCAAGTACCCTTGTTTATGTCCTAGTTTGTGGATTAATGGAAAGATAAAACTCACTCACTCACTCACTTACTCAACCCACTCAACTCACTCCTCCAAACTCATTCAACCCACCCACTCCACCAACACACCACTCACTCTCACTCACTCACTCACACACACACACTTAACCACTCACTCAACCCACCCACTCACTCAACCAACCCACTCAACGCAACTCACTCACTCACTCACTCACCCAACCACTGAACCCACCCACTCCACTCACACTCAGAGCAACTGCTCTGGTCTGCATGACCATAATATTCACACTGAATTAACTTTATAAACAGGCATTTTCAAAATGGCATACTGAAATCCTGAAGACACGATAGGTCCTATCTCATTAGCATGACATTTCTGACTAGGAGCTTTTGTAGCATAAGATGTCCAGAGAAAACAACTAATGTATCAAACTTCTGACTTCTCTCAGATGAAGGGACTCTTGGATTGAGTGGAAGTGCCTATCCCTGCTTGTTGATATTGGTTTAGAATAGGTCCAGTGAAAGCTATGACTGTAGATGGGATTATCAGACTGTGACTTGACTGATTGTGTGTCATTGTGCCTTCATGTGGATCTTACTCATAAAATCAATCACTGGTTTGTGTGGTCCAGATAAATTAATTTACATGGAATATTGCTGAGTGCTGCAGTAAACAACAAACTTACTCACAAAAACAGATGAGACCCATTGAAGAATTTAAAAATTCTAAGATAATGTTTTTCACAACCTTTGCTCAACTTGACCTAAGTCTCACAGTCCCTGAACCATATTATTTCTCCTTCCTACAAGTCGTTACCCCCAAAAATGGGGTGGTTGGGTAGCATTCACTTGTTGTGCGTACCGACGCAACCGGCTTGATTCCCCACATGGGTACTACGTGTGCAGTCCATTTGTGGTGTCCCCACCGTGATATTGCTGGACTATTGCTAAAAGTGCATATCATTATAAGTATAATGCATGTTTTCTCACGAACATATTTAACATAATAATAAGCATTGCTAAGTACTTTGGGTTACCTGGCTGGATACATTTTTACGTAGGAGACGGTTTGACAAGTCACCGCTGACTTCCCCAGCGGTGCGTGCCACTTTGATTGTAAAAGCAAAATGTTGGCAATTAATTGTCAAATATGACTTCAATCCAGGTCAATAGCGGTCTTGGGGTCAATGGACAGCAAGGCTGTAATCTGTTCGTGATTGCTGAGAAAGGAGTGAAATTGGTGCTATCGCTGTAGGCTGAAAAACGGACCCCTCACGAATGTGGTAAAGAGGTGTTGTGTTGAATGAGGGTAATGCCATTTCACTCACGGTTTCTCCATTGTTATTAATAAAACAGTTTTAATGAATGAAAATGGGATTGAATTTAATCAAATAAAATGTGTTTTCTGACATCATACATTCTCGGATGGAGGTGTATACCCAGCGCAATACACTACGGTGTGTTGCATCATAGCAAAGCGTTGTAAGTACTAGGCTGATAATCGACATGTCTTTATGATAAAAGTTATTCACGATGTTATGCTGTTCATCAATTATTATTGAAAAAGACCCTGCATGTTTTAAGCATCTGAAAAAACATGGATATATACGATAAACACTGTTAATTGCAATCCGCACTGAATTTCACTGGTTTACTACGTGATTAACCAGAGCTCAACAGCGGATTTGTTGATGTGCTATTTTCGATCACGTGAATAAGTGTGATCACTGGGCAACTTTTTTTTATGGGAGCCACGGATTACCCTGCGGTTTAACCGAATCCGCGGTATCGCGAAGAGCGTTATTGCGAAGGATGACTGTACTTACAGACCACCGTCATATAGCTGGAATATTGCTGAGTGAGGCTTAAAACTAAATTCACTCACTCACTCATGACTCAAAGGACCATCCCTTCCAATTTAATTATTGTTTGTATGGATATTTAAGGGCATTTTTTTACCATTAGGTGAATGTACAAATGTTGCATCCTACTAATCAATAATTGTACATACGTCAACATGGAATTACATTGTATTAATGATCATTCTTTAGTCTCATGAAAACAGCAATGTTATCAGAAAGAAAATGTCAGTCGAGCATCCACAAGAGGAGAAGGAAATGGCATCGTCTGTATCCGCCAAATGAACACAGGTGTAATTAGACTTGACCTACACCGATTGAGGGCAATGACAAAATATCTGTTTGCAGTAGCTTTTTTCCCACACATCTTGCGATGCTATTTCCCTCACCATAGGTCAGATTTAAAGACAAGGGTCAATTGATAGTCTATGATGATTTGACAGGTGTTAAACTGGGTACAATTGCAAGACCATCAGTTCTGAATAAAATGTTTTTGTTTGTTTGTTTTTGTATGGCATCATTTCTTCCTGTGCATGATGAAAGAGGCTGAAGAGAAGGAGGATCATGTAATGCGTCACATCCTCAATCTGATATTCACACTGAAAAACATGTCTTTGTCCCAGGCAGAATAGATCTCCAGGGCAGTGCTCAAACTTCTGTGGATTCCTGGAAGATTAGGTCCCCAGTGGCAGTACTCATGCTTGATACCCTGTGCTGATTCCTGGAAAAATAGGCCCCAAGTACCCTTGTTTATGTCCTAGTTTGTGGATTAATGGAAAGATAAAACTCACTCACTCACTCACTAACTCAACCCACTCAACTCACTCACTCAAACTCATTCAACCCACACACTCAACCCACCCACTCAACTCACTCACTCACTCACTCACTCACACACTCACACACTAAACCACTCACTCAACCCACCCACTCACTCAACCAACCCACTCAACGCAACTCACTCACTCACTCACTCACCCAACCACTGAACCCACCCACTCACTCACACTCAGAGCAACTGCTCTGGTCTGCATGACCATAATATTCACACTGAATTAACTTTATAAACAGGCATTTTCAAAATGGCATACTGAAATCATGAAGACACGATAGGTCCTATCTCATTAGCATGACATTTCTGACTAGGAGCTTTTGTAGCATAAGATTTCCAGAGAAAACAACTAATTTATCAAAATTCTGACTTCTCTCAGATGAAGGGACTCTTGGATTGAGTGGAAGTGCCTATCCCTGCTTGTGGATATTGGTTTAGAATAGGTCCAGTGAAAGCTATGACTGTAGATGGGATTATCAGACTGTGTGACTTGACTGATTGTGTGTCATTGTGCCTTCATGTGGATCTTACTCATAAAATCAATCACTGGTTTGTGTGGTCCAGATACCTTAATATACATGGAATATTGCTGAGTGCTGCAGTAAACAACAAACTTACTCACAAAAACAGATGAGACCTATTGAAGAATTTAAAAATTCTAAGATAATGTTTTTTCACAACCTTTTGCTCAACTTGACCTAAGTCTCACAGTCCCTGAACCATATTATTTCTCCTTCCTACAAGTCGTTACCCCAAAAATGGGGTGGTTGGGTAGCATTCACTTGTTGCGCCGACGACCCGGTTTGATTCCCCACATGGGTACTACGTGTGCAGTCCATTTGTGGTGTCCCCCACCGTGATATTGCTGGACTATTGCTAAAAGTGGTGTAATCTAAACTCACTCACTCACTTTACCAAAATGCTGTAATCCTTAATGAAGCAAGTCTAGATTTTCTGCCAGCTGTGTGTCGCCCACGACACTGGAGCTCCTGTTGTATTTAAATAAACATGTTTCTATCCAAATTAGTTATTTTCAGAGACTAGACTCCAGCCTAAACTTGTCCTTGACAGTATCTGAAACCCAAAAAATCTGTCTGGCGAAAATAGAAATAACATGACACGGTATATTCAATCTTGTAACATTAATAATGAAATTAAGATGTCGTAATTAGTTTGTTATTATCCAGTGTCTGTGTTGATGATGTAATTTCCCGACAGTATCTAACACCGACATGTTCGACACAACGTACAGAGTCAGCCTGTCACGACCTTCACTCCAGCAACCCATTAAAAACAAACTAGTTCCACAAAAACTGGACATTTTTTCATAATTGTCATGGCTAATAAGTCAGATGATTGTATTTTAATGTGTTTTATCTCAGCGGTGGAAGAACAAATGTTCAATATGGTAATTACATCAGTGTTTTTTAACAATGTAAATCGCTTTTTAAAAAATTGAATTGAGACATAAATTTTCATAAATGTTGTACAGCATATATGGTTTGGATGGGTTTTTGTTTGTTTTTTCACACGATATGTCATGTTATCCTGCTTCAGAAATAAATGACCTTGACAAAAAAAAGTACATCTCAATTCGATGGAAGCTTTTGAAACATTCAGATATCTTTAAAATCTATCATTATCAATCACAAAGGTTTTGGGACTGTCAGTGAGCACTGTTTGTGTAACTCGTAATCATGAGCTAGTTTCTTTACAAGCAAAAATATGGTTTCAAGTTTGATAGCTTTGTATTGCATTTCAGGTTTCCATGTTTTTCCACGGAAACAATCATTTGTGTAGGATTAGTTGTCAGGCCATCTGAATGCGAAAAAGGCATTCATTTCTCGCAGAAATAAAACAGTGTATTGGCATTCAGGTTGCATACGGCCATTTGTGAAAATGTTTGTATGTGGTGATATGAATGCAAGTTCAAGAGCATGTGTCTATTGTCCACGGGAACGTGATTTGTTTATGAAAACTACAAGCATCATAATTATCTATATTATCATATAAAGGCCTGTGTTATCGATGTGATATACCAGTTCGTGAAACTTGGTACCATGATCCGATAAATATGCAAATGGGGAACTACTTTCATGCTTCATAAATCAATATGGTGCCTTTTCTCAATAGATTATTGAATAATGTTCCAATATGCTTAGATACAGCTTTTCCACTGAGTTGTGAAACATAACAGCAAATATGGCAACAAGTCATTTGACAGTGGACAATAAATTTGGCTGTTCACTCTAAATCTGTTCATTGCAATTTCTAAAGAGTGAAATTGTCTTTAAAATCCATTATTTTAAGAATGACATGATATGATAAAAAGACTATTACACCCATGTGTTTCCATATTGTAACTATCATAGATATGGAATAAACATTGTATTATATAATGACATCTGGGTAATAGTGTCTATAATACGCCAACTGGGTAATAATGTCTATAATACGCCACCTGGGTAATAATGTCTGTAATTTTGCCACCTGGGTAATAGTGTCTATAATACGCCACCTGGGTAATAATGTCTATAATACGCCACCTGGGTAATAATGTCTATGTAACACCTGGGGCAATAATGTCCACCTGGGTAATAATGTCTATAATCGCCACCACCTGGGTAATGCAATAATGTCTATAATACGCCACCTGGGTAATAATGTCTGTAATATGCCACCTGGGTAATAATGTCTGTAATATGCCACCTAGGTAATAATGTCTATAATACGCCACCTGGGTAATAATGTCTATAATATGCCACCTAGGTAATAATGTCTATAATATGCCACCTGGGTAATAATGTCTATAATATGCCACCTGGGTAATAATGTCTGTAATATGCCACCTGGGTAATAATGTCTATAATCGCCACCTGGGTAATAAATACGGCCACCTGGGTAATAATGTCTATAATACACCACCTAGGTAAGAATGTCTGTAATTACACCACCTGGGTAATAATGCCACCTGGGTAATAATGTCTGTAATAAGCCACCTAGGGTAATGTCTATAATAAATGTCTATAGTATGCCACCTGGGTAATAATGTCTATAATACGCCACCTGGGTAATAATGTCTATAATATGCCACCTGGGTAATAATGTCTGTAATATGCCACCTAGGTAATAATGTCTCTAATCACCACCTGGGTAATAATGTCTATGTAATAATCACACCTGGGTAATAATGTCTATAATCATGTAAATATGCCACCTGGGTAATAATGTCTGTAATACACACCACCTGGGTAATAATGTCTATAATAGGCCACCTAGGTAATAATGTCTAGGTAATAGCCACCTACCTGGGTAATAATGTCTATAGTCGCCACCTGGGTAATAATGTATATAATACGCCACCTGGGTAATAATGTCTATAGTACGCCACCTGGGTAATAATGTCTGTAATATGCCACCTGGGTAATAATGTCTGTAATACGCCACCTGGGTAATAATGCATGTAATTCGCCACCTGGGTAATAATGTCTGGAATACGTCACCTGGGTAAAAATGTCTGTAATACGCTGCCTGGGTAATAATGTCTATAATACACCACCTAGGTAAGAATGTCTGTAGTTCGCCACCTAGGTAATAATGTCTATAATAGGCCACCTGGGTAATAATGTCTGTAATACGCTGCCTGGGTAATAATGTCTATAATATGGCCACCTGGGTAATAATGTCTGTAATATGCCACCTGGGTAATAATGTCTGTAATATGCCACCTAGGTAATAATGTCTATATTACGCCACCTAGGTAATAATGTCTATAATATGCCACCTAGGTAATAATGTCTGTAATACGCCACCTAGGTAATAATGTCTATATTACGCCACCTAGGTAATAATGTCTATAATAGGCCACCTGGGTAATAATGTCTGTAGTTCGCCACCTAGGTAATAATGTCTATAATACACCACCTAGGTAATAATGTATGTAATACACCACCTAGGTAATAATGTCTATAATACGCCACCTGGGTAATAATGTTTATAATACGCCACCTGGGTAATAATGTCTATTAATCTTTTTGATTATCTGATATATCCTCAAATATATGAGGTACAAATGTCATTAAGCATTTTTTGACAATTTTTTTCGTAGTTGCTGTAATTAATATTTTATTTCTGAGTCCCTGTTACAGATATGGCCAGACACTCATGGTGGTGCTTGACCCAAATGAGAAAAGATATACAGACAACTGTAGAAAACACAAGCATACTATTAGTGAGTGAGTGAGTTTAGTTTTACGCTGCTTATAGCAATATTCCAGCAAAATCACGGCGAGGGACACCAAAAATGGGCTACACACATTGTACCCATGTGGGGAATCGAACCCGGGTCTTCGGGGTGATGAGCGAACGCTTTAACCACTGGACTACCCCACCACCCCTCAAGCATGCTATTAAAAGCTGCGGTTAAGCATGTTAATTCTGTCAGTAAAGTTCATAATAAAGGCATGGATATAATGGACGCAGATATTTTCTAAATGACACGCAATCACACTTGGATCCACTCACATTCTTTAAGCCTTTAGTAGTTTGTTTTGTGTGTTAAAAGGTGTGTGAAGCTTGGTACTAAAGATTTTATTTTTTTTAAATTTTTTTTTTAATTCAAGATGAATACCTGTTACGTTTAGAGGTCTGTGCCTAGGTTACCAACGGACCCCTTATAGCATATGTCACATAACATTGATGTGGATTTTTTAAGACATTACAAACACACACACAGACATCCACTCATACATGATTAAATATAGTTTGCAGTTTTTCAATAAGGCCAGACACATTTTATTTCTTGTTTAATGGATATCTGTCCTCATAAAACCTAAAGGCAGGAGGAAAAAAATTAAAATCACCAGTCAAAGTAATATTCCTTTTAAATACTAAAAGTATTTTACTTTTGGCAATTTATGAAGTGTATATGGGGCAAAAGACAATGTAAAAACATTTCTTGCACATTTTCATTTTTGACCAATAAAAATATAAAAATATAATTTTTTGAGCAGAAAAAAATAATTTTAATTTTTTTCTTATTCTTGAAAAAATACGACCTGCGGATCTGTAAAACAAGAAATAAAATTGGTCTGGCTTAATTTATTATTTTAGAAAAACTTTCTGTTGACTGATCCCTTGCAAGAAGATTAAAAATTGAAAATTTTAGCTATTAATTGTATATTTATATACCTATCCAAAGAGATAATATTTTGTACCCGTTGTAAAAAAGTTCTGTGTGATATTTGGCAAAATGGCCACCCAAATCAGACAAAGTTTTGGTATTTAAGAGTGAGATAATCAAACATGACAAATCGTTGGACTCTTTTGATGTTTGTGAAAAGGACAAAAAGTCATCATTTCTGCTTTGAGTTAGAGTGGATTATGCATTATCATTGTGTTCCAGTATAGAATTAACGAGCAACTTGTCTGACCTTTTGACAAGTGTTGGCTGTAGTTGCTACTGAGTCCTGGCGATCAATCTCATGTTAAAATTTGTCTTTGTTTTGGTCAGGTTCAGGCTGAAGTGTAGCTCGCTGACCTTCCCGACATTTACTCCCATCATTAATGGCAAATTACCTTTTAGCTTGCTGACAGTTACAACTATCTAATAGTACTATCATCATTTGTGGCATATTTTTACAATTAGCAAGTAATCCTGTTGTATTTGGCTTGAACTCAATCTTCTCTCATTGATTGTACGATTGGGATGTAGCATGTGACATTATGCTTTCCACTGCTTACTTTAGACTAACATCTGGCCTCTAAAATGATTTTTTTACATAATAAATAAAATGAAATGTTATAGTCAGTTTGACTTCATTTTACACCAATGAGTTGCTCACTAGCACAAAATCTAATAAATGCAACAAAATCAAACTTTGCACAGTCACGTGAAACCGACAGACCAACTCTGATGATTTGTCTCATAATTTTGGACACCCGAATAAAAAAGTTGTTTAACTAACAATCATTATTTTGTTGTCACTTGACTCTATTTCTTACGAGGGGGACCACTTGCTGGTAGAACAGCCAATTAATCAACAAGCGTGTGCAGTGAAATTTCAATTTCACACCTACAACTCGATCACCTGGCTGTTCTACCAGCAAGTCAAACGGACTATAGACAGAGCCAAGAAAGTCTGTACTCTCTCCATTTTCAGTGACTGCAATAATCTGCACTTGCCACATATTAATGACTTGTATTTGATGTATTTGTTTCAGGCTATGCTAACAATTACATTTAGCCAACAACAAAACTGCAGAAGATACACCTTCTTTCTCTTTGATTAAAGATATAAAGTGATATAAACTTATAAAGTAATTGGGCTTATGGTGCATTTTGTAGAAAGTCGTCCAAGCAACTTTTTGTGCTTTCTGACTAAGTTGTCAGTAACCAATTGCAAATGGGATATGATGACATCAATTTGACCAACTAATTCTGTTAGCAGACCCTTTGCCTTTAATTATTTAAACTAGCATGGGTTTCTGAACACCTATTCTTACCTGGATCCTCATGGGAGGGGAGACAAGTGTGGGTTTCTAAACAGCAATTCTTACCTGGATCTTCATGGAATAGGGTAGTGTGTGTCTTATTGGGGGGTGAAGGAGGTTTAAGGCCATATTCTTCTTTGAACTACTACTTAATGGTTCGGTCCAGTTTCAATTATAGTTTATGTGTATATGTACAGTCTCATTGATCCCTCAATGATGAAGAAGCTCTGGGTTCTAAAGAAGAAGATCACTGTATAGAGGCACATCAAACAACAGCAGATGTTGTGCTTACGATACCACACAAAGGCATAGCACTGCATCAGAAACATGCTTAACCTTTGTAAGGGCAGATTGTTAGAGAAGGTTGTGTGTTGATTCAGGACCCCAAAATGACAAAGTATGTATCAGATCCGTTAGTGCTTCTTACAAGAGTTGGTGGAATTGAATTGCATTCTATATTGAGTATTTGCTCCAATACAGGTGTATTTGCTCACCTGTATATTTACAATAGCAACTGTGACAAAATGACTTGGCTACTAAATGGCTGTGATGTACCTATCCCTGGTGCTAATGGCTGGCCAAATACTAATATTTGATTCTAATTAAAGCTCTGTGAATGGCTTTTGTGTTCCATTTATTGGAGTGTTATATATTGAATTGAAGTAGGACAATGCTTTGCTGTTGGTATGGTGGGAGACCAGCTTGCCCATGTGTACTTTCCAGGATATGGCAATGTAGTGCTTGCTATGGTGGGTTTATGGAATACAGCCATCTCTGAAAATGTCTGAAAGTCTATTATGATGATGTATCAAACTTTTCAATAGTTTTTTATTGTGTTGGTTAAGTTTCCACATTATTAAGGGCAACTTCTACTAGACAATCCCAGTCAGTTGACAAGCATGAGATACTAGGACCAATCCTTCCTTCAAGTGCTGTAGTGATCATTTACACTGTATCACATATTTGCTCATCAAAATTGATAGTTTTCTGTGTTACTATCAAACAGGAATGGTTTGAAGAAACTATTTGCAGGATGTGTGTGGCATCTGTGATCATTTATGTGAAACAGAATGCTGTGTCACGACTGACTGACTGACAGAGTTTGGTTTTACACCGCTTTTAGCAATATTCCAGCAACATCACGGCGGGGGACACCAGAAATGGGCTTCACACATCGTACCCATGTGGGATTCGAACCCGGGTCTATGGCGTGACGAGCCAACGCTTTAACCACTAGGCTTCCCCACCGCCCCTCTGTGTCACGAGATTCAGTGCTTACTCATTAATGTGATGGGTGACAGGTGCCTTATGTCAGTATTTGGGAGGGAGTCTCTGGGTTCACTTAAGCGCAGATCATCTTGGCCCCTACAGTGTTTGTAGATGAACATGGTAATACCTGCAATATATATACATGTACACAAAGAACTTACTTAAGCACCCCCTTTTACACAAAACACGTAATAAAACGTCTTGTGGTGACCGTGATGGAAAAACACTCAGTATAATCCTTAGACTCAACAAACTGATTGGAATCCATGTTGATTTTATGATGATAATTGCTCATTTGTAAAAAAACTAGTGATTTTCATACAAAACTATGTCTGTATAAGTATGGTCCTGGAATGTTTAATGTTGAATTTATTGGTGAATGTGAACATTCAAAATGTCATTTTGCGTATCTTACACAATTCAAGGTCAATATCGGGTGTAACCTCCATGTGACTGTATGACAGCCAGCACTGTCCTCCTCATACCCCCTGTCAGCCTCCTGATCCTCTGAAGGGGCAGTCTACGCCATTCATTGTGGCTTCCAATTGGGCCAGGTTCTGTACAAGAGGATCCCTTTGTTGTACAGGACGACCAATCATATCCCAGATATGCTCCAAAGGGTTAAGATCGGGTTCATTCAATCGTGAGATATGTCAGGGGGTGCTAACTAAGTTCTTTGTGTATATATCAGAGAAACCACTGTGGAGAGGCTCCAACCTTGGATCTGAGTATTGTAAATAACCTTTGGAGGTTCCAAGTTACAGACGATTCCCCCAAACCTATGATAGTTATAAGAAGTGACTAAGAGGATAAATGAGTGAGTGAGTGAGTTTAGTTTTATACCACACTCAGCAATATTCCAGCTATATGGTGACAGTCTGTAAATAATCGAGTTTGGACCAGACAATCCAGTGATAAACAGCATGAGCATCGATCTGTGCAATTGGGAACCGATGACATGTGTCAACAAAGTCAGCGAGCCTGACCACCGATCCCGTTAGTCAGCCTCTTACAACAAGCATGTGTTACTGAAGGCCAAAATTCTAACTCGGACCTTCATGGGTATTGTTACTATCAAAAGAAGTGAGAGTAAGAGGATCAATGAACCGACTCGATGATCTAGTTAATGGTGTGTCATTGCACCAAGACATTGTGGGAAGTTCCTCATAATGTTAGACTGACTGACTGAGTTTGGTTTTACGCCGCTTTTAGCAATATTCCAGCAACATCACGGAGGGGGACCTAGAAATGGGCTTCACACGTTGTACCCATGTGGGGAAACCTGCTTCTTGCGGACGAGTTAAGCGCTTTAACCGGGTTTAGACTTCCCCATAATGTTAGAGGGCGGTGGGTAGCCTAGTAGGTAAAGTGTTCGCCTCGCCATGCTGGTGATTCCCCACGTGTAAAATGTGTGAAGCCCATTTCTGGTGTCCCAACCATGATATTGCTGGAATATTGCTAAAAGCAGTGTTAAAATCAAACTCACTCACTCACTCATAATATAATCACTGGTTTGTCTGGTCCGGAATATTTCTGGGCCACAGTCACACAACCGACTGCCACTTGGAGACATACATTGGGTATCATTGTGATAGTTTAAACTGCATTACCCATATGATTAAACTTAATATAAGATCAAAGCTGCTCCTTTTTCAACTTTACATTAAGAGAATTATTACACATTGAAATTCTGAATCAATAGCCATTAGGAATTGTGTTTCTTTAAATTTGTGGACTCGTTATTAAGTTATCAAAGGTCTATTTCGAACCAAGTTCATTTCAATGGTTCTAAATGGTTATGAGTTTACTTCCAAGATCGACAAAATGATAAAGAAAAATATATTGACTGCATTTATATCTGCATCAAAAGTATAAAATAATCAACATTTATATGATGAAGAATTTTCAAATGCTTAATCTATAAAACACACGACATCAAAGAACTCCCTTAAACCCCACCTGGGGCTGGATTGAGAGCGACATATGTGCTGTAATTGGCTTAAACTGCCTCCGTCCTATCAAAGATAGGGATCTAATGGTTACGCCCTCCACCCCTGCCCTTGTCCCTGCTAAACCTGTTAAGTTTAGATAAGGATTTGGACAGATTTAGGATCGGTTGACAGTTGCCTTTGAAAGGGAGATATGGCACAATGCAGAATTAGGGATCTGAAAATCTGTCAGTGTTAATGCAGGGCTGCAAGCTCTACTGCTGGATGTGCTATTTAGAGCTCTGCCTTGTTGACATCTGGACATGTCGAGGTTATCTTGCTTTCTGAGCCGAGATGATACTGCCAAACACAGAGACCATCCCTGTGGAGGAATTATAAGTCCGATGTATAATCTCGGATTAAAATGATAAAGGTGCCCTTCCATTACCATCTGACATTTATTTCCTGTTGTGGTGTTGCATTTAATGGCTGCTACTGGCTGATCATGATAAATGTGTTTGATATGACTTCGTTAAATGTTTCTGCCTGGCCTTGCAGTGTTTTTCTGAAAACATGTTCACATGTGTCTTGTTAGACTTTACTGTATCTGTGGCCCAGTGGTTCGTATGTCTGCCTGGAGTGCAGAAAGTCTGGTTTGATACCCCAATATGTATAAACACTGTACATGGTACTTGACGCTGAGGGCATGAAACAAGGACTGGGAAGAACTCACTCACTCACTCGCCGCTACCTCACTCGCTCACTCACTCACTCACTCACTCACTCACTCACTCACTCACTCATCTTCTGAGGTTATAGACTTTTCTCAGAACTTACATCATGATGGCAACTCCTGCCCAAGGGAATTATGGGTAAAAACAAACTTTGCCTGTCGCAGCGAGTCAATAACTGGATCTAGTGGTCAGACCTTTATGACTTCTTTGTTTGCATGTCATTTCCAAATTGTGGACTGATGCTCATCACGTCAATCACTAAATATTCTTGTCCAGACTTAATTAACTGCATTCCTAAACCCTGTGCATTCATTGCAAGGCAGCTACTGCCACTGAACGACATCCACTCAGATAAACAGTCGACTCAAATGTCAGCCCATAACGATTAGCTCACTCAAAGGCTAAAATTGCCCAATAAATAATTACAAGTCTTTAGGATTATGATAGCTGTCAGAGCAATTACTTACAAGGTTGAACCTCATCATCACCAACCTGACCTTATGATGCTAAACTAGCAGATAAAGAACATTTGTGATAAACAAGCCACACCAACAACTCACCACTGTGACATAGCATCACACCTGTGAAGAACAGGCTGCCTCCATGGTGTAGACTATGGAGAGTCCCAGCATAAAGTCAGTGGTTTCAACCCAGTTGCATTATACCAAAAATATTGGGGGGGGGGGGGGTTGGTTTGGTTGGTTTAGACCAGTGGTTAAAGCGTTCACTCGTCAATGCCGAAGACCTGGGTTCGATTCCCCACATTGGTACAATGTGTAAAACTCATTTCTGGTGTCCACTGACGTGAAATTGTTGGAATATTGCTAAAAGCGGCATAAAACTAAACTCACTCACTTCAGTAACCTATGCTTGTCATAAGAGACGACGGAATCGGGTAGTCAGAGTCACTGACTGGGTTGACGGTTGACACATGTCATCGTATCCCAATTGCATAGATCAATGTTCATGCTGTTGATCCCTGGATTGTCTGGTCCAGACTCGATTATTTACAGACCGCCGCCATATAGCTGGAATATTGCTGAGTGCGGCGTAAAACTAAACTCACTCACTCACAAGAATTTTTAATTGAATGAATAAGTTGCTGTATATGTCAACCCTGGCGGCACCAGAAAGACTTCTTTGTAGGTCCTGTTTTCAACTCGCCTCTGATAGATCGCAACTTTAATTGTCAATGTCGGAAAATGATTCAGGGTTTTCCTTAATCCAGTTATTACAGTTTAACCTACATTTGCTACTGACTTGGGACCAAATGTCAGCCATCTTAAATTAATAGAATAGTTAAAAAAGGCAGGTTTTGTAGGTTTTAGAGAAAAGTCTTCTGGTATTTGATGATGTGCAAGTCTTTGATGATTGCTGATTTACTTATGAAACAGTAAGAAGATATAGTAAAAGATCCATCTTGAAACAGAGACTGGCACAACAGTAGGGTTTTGAGCGAATCTCGTAAAAGTATCCTTTTGGATTCATTTTGTATGTATCACGTTATACCATCTACACGTGAGGGAGGAATATATATACACCTCACCAGGAATATAATTTTAAAACGCTCAGTAGCAGTAGCTACTCCAACAATCCTAAATATTCCTAAATGTTTCCTTAGATTAAGTCACAATGAGCAGGAGTATCCTCACTATGTCTTTTAGACTAACAACTAGTCTCTGAAATGAACATATTTTACTGAAAAATGTTCATAGTAAAAAAAAATATAATATAATGAAAAGGAGCCCTGAGACTTTCTTCATTTTCAGAAGCTGAGGAAATCTAGACTTGCCACATTTTCTAGACTTGCGTGGGCTTTCTTGGATATATTTGCTTCAGGGTCTGTACGACAGACTATATGTCTTTGTATGTTATTGACAACGAGCAAAATAAAGAAGATTATCATTTTGTACAGGAATGCCCATACACAGACACAGAACAGAAACTGTACTCCTCATTACACGTCATTAAGTCCAAATACGAAACTTTCATAAATCAGGAGAAGATTGAAAAATTATTCATTTACTTGAATTAAATCACGGTCTGTTAAACAAAAAAAAATAGCTAGATACATTGATTTACATTTTGAGATGTCCAAAAACTTATTATTAAGAACAAATCAGAAGCTTGAGATCAGAATCATATATATGCAATGTTTATCTTTAAAAATAACCCTACTAATTGTATAGTTTATGTTCATGTGTATAAACATATTGCACCAAATGCATTTTATAATGTCAAAAGTCAGAAATTTGCAAATTTGAGAAAGGGAAAAGGGCAGTTTTCAACAGCCAGAACATGACTGGTATTTGTCATATTAATCTTTCAAAGATTTCCTATCTCAACACTAGTAAGTTGACCACAGATCAATCTACCCTTACAGTACAAGATTGTTGTAGACAAAAAAAAACACAGAAAGAAAATAGTTATAAATTAATCAAATAAAACAAATTCATGGGCTATAGTATGGTATATCTATAGTCATACTGAAACATAACTCCTTTGAAGATACGTCAATTCACAGCACTATCATGATCAAAGGCATTAAGATACCCTTACATTCAAGTTCAAGATACAAGGGTCTGACTATAATGAATAATGGCTCACAAATAAAAGTCTTATATCACTTTCATAAATGTTAAAGAAACTGTCTGAAAAACATGTCTATAAACATGGATAAACATCTATCATATGTTCTATAGCATTGCACAGGGGGATATAATAGCCACAGACTTCTATGTCATGAAAGGACAGTACCAGAATGCTAACTGTCATCTGAGATGTCAAGAATTTAAGTGTTTTTATTTCACTAGCCCATGTGTTTTTTGTTAACCCTGCTAATCTTTAAAAGTCACAACGAGAAAAGCAGTTATTTCTATGAAAACAAAGACAAGAATACCTGCCGAGCTGTCATGAGGTTTGTGTAAATCAGTTCCAGGCTAACAGTACCATTAGCCTGAGGTCATACATGTTGCTGCATTTCAACAGATTTCTAAACATTTAAACAGCATAATGACTATCAGGTGGCATCTTTATCACTGGTCAATTACCCGGCCCAGGCCAGATGGCAACCACACGTTTCCCTTGGGACAGCAATATGGCTTTCTGGACATATGGTGGTGCAATTAGTACATGCTTGTTGTGATACCAACATAATCTGTCAAACATCAATTAGACGCAGAGAAAATCAGGAATGAAGTTGATGAGGGCTTCATAGTATTCTAATTCACTGAGATATCTGAAGTGATCATCGTTTGTTGTTCTATTAGTGCTTTGATTTGTATTCTGGGTAACTCATATTCATCAAATCATTAATTAAAGATAAGAGCAGCAATAAAAGTCATGTTCTATGCATGCAAACACTGTTTGTAATGTAAAGGGTTTATACAGTGTATGAAATAAGGCCCGTCAGACCGCCTGAGATGGGCTAGATTTCTGACGGATGGTCTAAATTTACAGCTAGCCAGCCCGATGGTCTGGTAAAAATGTTAGATGTTCCATACATCTAAATTCACCATATCTTGGTGTCTGGTCTGAAATAAGGCTGAAGGGGTAGTTGTCGGCACAGGTACTACAGAGATATGTACCCCAGGTACGTTTCTGTATACAGACATGTACCCTAAACAAAGACAAACTACAGAAACGTACCCTGTACCCTAAACGATGGGGAGTCCATATTCCACAACCCAATACTGAAACCGTATGTAGTTGTTCCCGTTCAGCTGATTGCGAGTGGTGTACGTTGTGCACCGCGAAATATTCGTTACTGTGTATGCTCTTATATAACGCAATCAAATGCATCTAATACAACAGAATGACAGTTCCGATCAAGAAAACTCCACAATGCAGAATGGAATCGTCCTAGGGTACGTTTCTGTACTCTGATTTTGGCTAGGGTACGTTTCTGTATACAGAAATGTACCTGGGGTACACATCTGTAGTACCCATGCCGACAACGACCCCTTCAGCTGAAATAAGGCCTGTCCATCGACCGAGATGGGCTAAATTTCTGACGGACGGTCTAAATTTACAGCTAGCCAGCCCAATGGTCTGGTAAAAATGTTAGATGTTCCATACATCTGAGTAAATTCACCATATCTTGGTGTCTGGTCTGGTTAAATCCATTTTGGGGTTTATGTCTGGCTGGATTTTTGGCATATTTCATACACTGGTTTATATATGCATGTAAAAATATGTTTGTCTAACCTAGCTGAACCATTTTTGAAACTACAGGCTTTGCAAGGCCATTCAGTTAGACATTTTTAAAATATTCTTATATTATTAACCTCAGTTTTATCTTTAAAAAGTAGAGTTTGCCTGCTGATTATTAAACCTCAATGTCATTTTGGTTAAACAACTGGTTGATTTGATGACTGTATATTTTCACATGATGTAATGCTATCTATCATTTCAGGTGAAAATCACAGTATTTCTCTGCCAAATTAAGAGTACTTCTTCACATAAACGTATAGTATTATAAAATTAAGGATGATAATTGTTCTTGATAGGGATAGAATGTCTGCTTATGTAAAAATTTACTATGTAAAATAACTCACAGTACCTTTAATATGATAATTATTTTTGTTAGGATAGCATATCTGCCTTATCACTTCATGTTGAAAAAACTAGGTAAATAAACCAAAAAAACCAACAAACTAATAATAACTGTTGTATGATGGTGTCCATCTTTCCATGTCATTTTGTCAGCAAACAACTTCTCAGAATTATTTAGTGCAATTTCATCTTAATAATCAAAGAATTGGTTTGCCAAGCTGAAAACCAATGTTCAATTCTGTCTTTGAGTACATGTGAGACACATTCTTAGCCTTTAAAACCATACTCACTGCTACCACATGTTAAATGTGCAGGGTCAGGGTTGTATGAGTGAATATTTTCTTGATGCCTTTGTAATTGTTTGCTGATTCTGCTCAAGAAATCTTAATATTGACGCTCTTGAAATATTTTTTGAAAACTGCAAAGTATGTTCAAATAAACCTGAACACACTGGAAATTATTGGCATTTCCAGCAGAATGTGAATTGACATTCCTGAAGCTCCTCACACCAATATTTCATCCATGAACAGTAAAGACAGTGAGTCACACACTGGGATGGAGCTTGCAATCTGCAGACTTCCCTCCCAGTGTTAAAGTCATCTTATGAGTGAAGGGGGCAGTAGGGTAGCCTAGTGGTTAAAGTGTTCGTTCATCATGCCAGACCGGGTTCAATTCTCCACATGGGTATAATGTGTGAAGCCCATTTCTGGTGTCCCCCCTCCTGATTTGCTGGAATATTGCTAAAAGGGCATAAAACCAAATTCACTCACTCATTTATGAGCGTAGGGGTTATATGTTATACAGGTTTGAAACTTATTTCCGTTAAATCCTGGTATGCAAGGTCATGAGAGGTGGTCAGGCTCGCTGACTTGGTTGATACATGTCATCGTGTCCCACATGTTTCTGTCGATGCTCATGACGTCAATCACTGGATTGTCTGGTCCAGACTTGATTATTTACAGACTGCCGCCATATAGCTGGAATATTGATGATTGCAGCATTAAACGATGAACAAAATAAGCATTATATCTCCATTGCATAGATCAATGCTCATTATATCAATCACCCATTTACAGATCACGGACATATAGCTGGACTATTTCAGAGCGCATTGTTATACAATGTACAAATTTAAAAAAGACAAACTTTTCCCCAAAAATGTTTCAGTAAACTTTCCCTGATGGACTACACGGAGTCAGCATGATATAGCAGAACCCTGTGTGTGGTTAGCTCAACACGTTGACTGGAACGGAACGAGGCAGGAACTGTTATCAGGTGTTATACGCCAGCCTTGACACTACTAAGTATATATACTACTTCCCTAGATACAGGCTTTCACATTGTCATAATCTCATCCAGCGTGAAATGCCACGTTAGACAGTCACTTGATGGTAGTTACTACATAATAGGGCCTCCTGGATGACCAGTATTCTGGCTGAAATGCTGACAGTGCAGTCTGGAGTGTCTCCCATGGGTTGCAGGGGATGAACGTGAAGTTGACTTTCAACGCAACCATGTTAACACAGCAGGGGGCGAGTGGGGCTGGGGGTGTCATCCAAACAAGCCCCAACTCCCTAGGGAAGACAAAAGAAGGATAACCCAGTCTGCATCAGTATCTCAGTAATGTTTGTTTTCATCGAAAATAATTACAACACTTGCAGGCCTAGCAGAGTGACTATTAAATTGTCATATGTTAGTAATTGTTTGATGAGAGGGTGGGTGGTGTATATAGTCATGAAGCATGTCTGTCCCTCACAGTACTGAATGATGTACACTTGCGACCAGCGTTTACTGAAGTATCTAATACCCCTGAGGCAGTAGGGGTTTCACTTGCATCAGGTCTGGGTGACCCATACATTTGTCTGTGGTGAATGAGGGATATTCATATATTGTACACATTGTATGTTGTTGTGGCATACATTCTACATATTGTATGTGATATTGTCAGATATTCTATATCTTATAGGTCATATCTATCCTATATCACAGTGTAAGATATTCTATCTATCCTATATCACAGTGTAAGATATTCTATGAAATACACAATGTAACATATGTTACATTAAAGATATTCTGTCTATCCTATATCACAGTGTAAGGTATTCTATCTATCCTATATCACAGTGTAAGGTATTCTATCTATCCTATATCAGAGTGTAAGGTATTCTATCTATCCTATATCACAGTGTAAGGTATTCTATCTATCCTATATCAGAGTGTAAGATATTCTGTCTATCCTATATCAGAGTGTAAGGTATTCTATCTATCCTATATCACAGTGTAAGGTATTCTATCTATCCTATATCAGAGTGTAAGATATTCTGTCTATCCTATATCAGAGTGTAAGATATTCTGTCTAGCCTATATCAGAGTGTAAGATATTCTATCTAGCCTATATCAGAGTGTAAGATATTCTATCTAGCCTATATCAGAGTGTAAGATATTCTATCTAGCCTATATCAGAGTGTAAGATATTCTATCTATCCTATATCAGAGTGTAAGATATTCTATCTATAGCCTATATCACAGTGTAAGATATTCTATCTATCTATATATCAGAGTGTAAGATATTCTATCTATCCTATATCAGAGTGTAAGATATTCTATCTAGATATTCTGTGCTATATCAGAGTGTATATCAGAGTGTAAGATATTCTATCTATCCTATATATCAGAGTGTAAGATATTCTATCTATCCTATATCAGAGTGTAAGATATTCTATCTATCCTATATCAGAGTGTAAGATATTCTATCTAGCCTATATCAGAGTGTAAGATATTCTATCTAGCCTATATCAGAGTGTAAGATATTCTATCTAGCCTATATCAGAGTGTAAGATATTCTATCTAGCCTATATCAGAGTGTAAGATATTCTATCTAGCCTATATCAGATAAGATATTCTATGCCTGTAAGATATTCTATCTAGCCTATATCAGAGCATAAGATATTCTATCTAGCCTATATCAGAGTGTAAGATATTCTATCTAGCCTATATCAGATAAGATTTTGATATCTACCATAATGCATGTTAAATGTTTGCAGGCCATATCTACAGTATTGCTCATAGCGCCATGAAACATCACTCACTCACTCACTCACTCACTCACTCACTCACTCACTCACTCACTCACTCACTCACTCACTCACTCACTCACTCACTCACTCCTCACACTCACTCACTCACTCACTCACTCACTCACTCACAGTCACACATACACCTAATACTTGATAGAAACAAATAATTCCTTTTAATTTGAAATGGAGCCCCAGTGAGATGGGAGACTCCGAGATTCCTGAACTTGGGGAAATCTAGACTTGCTTCATTTAGGACTTTAGTATTGCATAAAGGGCAGGTCAGAGGGGAAAATAATGTGGTTCAGGGACTGTGAGACAGACTAGTTCACTAACCACCCATTCAGTTGGTTGCTCATTTACTGAAAAACTGACTGGGTCAGTCACTGAAAGATCTTGTGTACATAAAGTGGATCATGTTTTTATGGTAGATGGTCTTTCTATGATTCTTCCCATATATCACTAGATCATCAGGGGAACCTGTTACTCTTCTTCAGAGACGTTTACCAACCCAGGGTAATCTGAACACCTTGTTAGAACCGCAGGAATCCACTCAACTTACCTCTAATGCCAGCAAGGAACTATCCCTTGCCTATAATTATAGCATACTATCTATAAGAACAAAAGCTACCCATTGATTTCCGAAGAAGGAGATTGGAGACCACATCCGGCAGTCCGTCTTCCGTTCCATGCCCTTTATCGATGGAGGGAAGCTGACCCAAGCTCGGGAGAATCTGATCGTGTGGTCAGAGTGTGATTATTTACTTAACCATTTGTCCCTACTGGACCCAACTGGTATCAGGTGTATGACAACAAATAGCTGCACACTATCGGTAAATTCCCAGAGAACTCTATACCTCTGTGGTCCCTGTGAAGACGTGGGTATTGATGGAGCCGCTCTTAGCTCACCTCAACACAAACAGGTAGCTGGCTTGGATTGTAATCTTGATCCTTCGTACATGTAGGACTTATTAACAGGCATCAGTAGACGTCTAGCAGTCCCAGCACCATATTATGTTTCCTAGTCTGTCTCACAGTCCCTGAACCATATTATTTTCCCTCCAGCCCAGCCTTCCCTGCAGTGCTAAAGCCCTAAATGAAGCAAGTCTAGATTTCCCCAGGTTCTGAATCTCTGGTCTGCCCTGGGCTCCTTTTCAATTTAAATGAGTTTATTTGTTACAATCAAAATTATATATTCAGAGACTAAGCGTTAGCCTATATGTTTCCTTCCACCCAGCCGTGATTGTAATGCAATAGTCCCCAAAATAATACTTCGGTGAAGGCTTTGTGTGTGAGCTAGTTTCATAATGTTTTGTTGATATCTCACATGCGCCGAAGCTTTTGTATGTTATGACAGTAAATAAACTGTTTATATAATTTCATTTGTCTATTTCACCACACGCTCTTCATTACCGAAGTCACTTTCTCAGTTCGACACTTAAAAGCAATGTCATTATTTAGAGTTGACACGATTTCTAACGGTGATATAGATATGTCGCTGTCACAGACAAAACTCAATGTCTTGTTTTATTGACACCAGTGTGTCTGCCTGCCTTTCTGCTAATGACAATATTCAATACACAACTGCTATCACTGACCACATGCAATTTGAACTTAACACCAATCAGGCTATACACCATAAACAAAACGCATTGATTTATGGCCCGAAGTTCGGTCTCTGTCACATTATGTAATTACACAGACAGGCAGGTGTGATACTTGAACACATGACATGTTATGATGTCTGTTGATTGCAAAATGTTATACACAAAAGCATGTATTTACAAAACCCAACTTTCTATATATACACACACAATGACCCATGAAGGCGGCATCTGCTAATGAACCAGCCGTTACACTTGAGTGCACACCCACCCGCTCTGACTGGGTTCGGTATCCCGGCATCTTTTCAAGGGAGGTAAACCCAAGTACAAAATATTGCACTTTTGATTTGCGATTACACGCTTATAATTTTGTTTATTTGTTTTTTCATAATCAGCAATGCATATTATATGTCATGAAGAAGTGATAATTGTGTTTTAATTATGTTTGATTTTTTGGTTGCATGTGACCTTTAATGAAGCAAGGATAGACTTCCTACAAGTTTTGAATCTTCTGTCTTGGGTTCCTGTTCAAGTAAATGTAGCTACTTCTATAAAAATTGTATAATTCTTACAAAACATCGACCGCCTCCGTGGTGTAGTGGTTAGAGCGTCCGCCCTGAGAGCGGAAGGTCGCGGGTTCGATCCCCGACTGCTTCATACCAAAAGACATTAAAATATGGTACTTGTTGGTCCCTGCCTGGCCCTCGGCTGTATAGCCTATTTGCTATTGGCCATTCTTTCTATTGTAACACCAGTGTATGAAGTAAATGTATCCCTGGAATGTTGCAAAAGCAGTACAAAACACTCACTCACTCACTCATCCACCCACTCATGGAATACCTGTCAGAGGCAAAAATAAATTGTTTAATTAACCATGTGCACCCTCTCTCAAGATAAGATCATTATTATTGCACTAAAGCCCTCAGGGACAAAGAACAAAATATCTACAAACTAGTATCAAACCCAATAACATGTAACATATGGTTAAACACCATGACACCAATACAGATCATAGTATGAATATATAAACAGAATTTATCAGAGAGGAGAGTCCTGTGTTTTGAAAAACATTTGAGACACAGTATTGGAGATTTCAGATGCAGAGTTTGTGCAGGGTTTTGATTGTACCTTTAGATATTCAATGATGGCCATCAATAAAATGTGGAAATATTGTCTTTATATTGTCTGTAGATCAACTGCATCATGTTATTGTAAATACAAGATTTTAAGATTGTTATGTATTATTTCATGGAAGAAAATATCTCCAAGACCTTTCCTTTTTTAAGACATTAAGCAGTACATTTTCCCTAAAGCTGAAAACTCAAAGCACATACCCAACAAATTGATTGTTTTTAAGACATGTAGGCGTTGTTCTATGTATAGGATAAATGAACAATTATTACTTCCACAGCTGTGCCCAGTAAATTGTCCCCCACTTGTTTGGAAACGCAATAGAATTAAGTCCCTTTACATCAGTCACACAACCCACTTCTTTATATTTTTGGAAAGCTTTGACTTTCCTCAGACAAATATACCTCTAAATTAAGTCAACATGATTTTTCCTCTACAAGCAGAGCAACAGTTGTAAAAGAAATATATCATGTTTATGTGATAGTGTTCTATTCCTTAATTGAAAAACTTTGACACTTCTAGGGTGTGTGCTGCAACAGCCTTATAAGTTTCATTATTACAACACCTGCTTTACTTACTCCATGAAGTGTATACAAACAAGGCTTGTAGACACAGCCCTGCTACCTGGCCAAATATACACACTGATTGGCTGAAATATGCCAACTATCTATGTGATTGGCCAACACCAGATAAGGCACAATACGGACAGCCTACTATAATTCTCTCAACAAGGCAGGGGAAGATAAGGCACAGTGTGGATTCATAAGCCACTGATCCCGTCTCAGGTCTGTCACAGGGTGTTTGTTCATCTTTAATAGACAGACAGATAGTCTACACCTCGCAATTGCCAGGACCTCTTATCTGGTGGGAGAGATCCGAATAAACACAATCAGACGTGGGAGATATAGTTAATATCAGGGGGCTGCTACTTAGCACTGTCTGAATTACCTGGGCTGGTACATTCTCAATACTTAGACCTTCATACTGGTGCTGTGTGCATGTGTGCTTAATGTCACATGTGCTTTAATGGTTGGTTGGTTGGATGGTTAATGTTTCACTCAGCAATATTCCAACTATATGGCGGTGGTCTGTAAATAATCGAGTCTGGACCAGACAATCCTGTGATCAACAGCATTAGCATCAATCTATGCAATTAAGATATGATGACATGTAAGTCAGCGAACCTGACCACCCGACTCCATTAGTCGCCTCTTATGACAAGCATGGGTTACTGAAGACCAATTATTTACAGGTCTGGGTTTTAATGGAATTTTAGCTTTTTTGTGTAATTTTTGGTAATTGAGGGTGTAAGAGCAGATTATTGAAGTATTGGATTTTGAAAATGTATTTCATTCATAAATGACTGAGGACACTTGGACAGAAAGGTCTTAGCGCTCTGACTCTTAAGTCTGTGTTATAGCATAGGAGTTGCCATCATAGTTTTATTAACTTTCATGTCATATAAAACCATCTGTCCACCTGCCAACCCATGAAGATCCGGGTTAGAATTGATCATCAGCAACCCATGCTTGTCATAAGAGGCGACTGACGGGATCGGGTGCTCAGGATCTCTGACTTGGTTTATCCCAACTGCGTAGACTGATGCTCATCCTGTTGATCATTGGATTGTCTGGTCCCAACTTGATTATTTACAGACAGCCACCATATAGCTGGAATATTGCTGAGTGTGGTGTAAAACTAAACTCACTCACTCACTCACTCCACCTGCCAGCATGGAAGATCAGCACCTGTCAGAATGTCTGAAACTACCAGTACACTTATTCACCCCCTTGCACCTGAAACCATCCACGCAGCCCAAACTGTCTCCCCATCTATCTACCCACCCAACTAACCATACCTATCCACATGTCTACCAATCTACTTAACAACCAAGCAACTGAAACCATCTACCCATCTACCAACATACCTTGCAAGTGATATCATATATCCTGTAGCCATCCAACATACCCACCTATCCTCTGAAACCATCTACCCACCCACCTATCCTCTGAAACCATCTACCCACCCACCTATCATCTGAAACCATCTACCCACCCACCTATCATCTGAAACCATCTACCCACCCACCTAACCAAAAGCATCGGCCACACCAACTAGCAACTAAAACCACCCGCATGCCCATCTGGCAACCCAAAGTGTCTACCAATCTACCCACCCAACTAGCCAAAATCATCTACCCAACTACCCATCTACCAATCCATCAAGCTTCTGAAAACATTACCAACACATCTAACATCCAAAACTATCTAACATCTTGGTCTATGAATGGCATTTAGAAGTGATACACATGAGGTAGAGAGTTTTTATGTATGTCAACTTCTTTATTATGAGGGGCGGTGGGGTAGCCTAATGGTTAAAGGGTTGGCTCGTCACGCCGAAGACCCGATTCGAATCCCCACATGGGCACAATGTGTGAAGCCCATTTCTGGTGTCCCCCGCCGTGATGTTGCTGGAATATTGCTAAAAATGGTGTAAAACCAAACTCAGTCAGTCAGTCTATATTATAAAGAATACAACATCTTGGAGTATATCTTTACTCCTTCATCAGGATACATTTTGAAACGTTGTGTTCTGCATAATAAAGAAGTTGACATCCATAAAAACTGTCTTCCTCATCTACATCTACTTATCTATCCACCCACTTCACTACACCACAGTATCAGCCACTAACTCTCTCCCACCAAAGTTGAAGATACTAACTTTGGATAACTTTAAAATGACTTTCCAATAGAGTTTTTATATTTGTATGTATGTCTGTAACTCCAATGGGTTGCTTGTATTCAAAGTTACTTCATGTCAAAGAAGGAAATGGTAGAAAAAAGGTCATTTAGTTCCCCATAAACAGTTCAAACTTCATGAATGTGTTGTTACATAGAATACCAACTTTGAAGATTTTTATATATTTTTTTCATCGAGTTGAGAAGATGTCTCCCATAGCAGATTTTCTGAAAGTGTTGGTTGCCATTCTGCTAATTGTATAAAAAAGAAACGCTTCCTAACTGGACTCTATTCAAGAAGACATACATATTTGAGAAAAACATTTCAACCGCATTAAGTTTACAGACATCAAAGTCCATGTTAAAGTTTATACAGCAATTCCTGTTTATTGTTTGAAGACATTCTCTAAAGCTGACATGCTTGTTTTTCAATCAGCCATTGATGGAAGTCTTTGAACATGGACACACTAATCTCAACACTAGTGTAAGTATCAACATGGCAGTTCCCAGAGGGTTGCCGTGATTTTCCAGATAAGTGGCAACTATACAGCCACAAATACTTCAATATACTCAGATTATCAAAAACTCCCAAAGGAATAATCTCAAAGGATCCTCCTTTCCTGAACACTACTTTCCAGGTCTGTTATGATCTAATGATCAAAACAGCTTCTTTCCCTCTCCACTCTAAAGTACTGATGTCTGGAAAACTGACCACATGAATTGCTAACTGACCATCTGAACTGGTCAACTGGGGATTAAGGGTCACTTCCCCTTGATCAGATTTCCCCACAAAGATAAAGAACATAATTGAGATGACCATCAGATGTTTTATCACTGGTGGTCAGTGGTGAGGAAAATGCTATTTCAGGTGTTGAGACAGCCATCTTGGCACCTCAAATCTATTAAGGGTAATAACACTGTTTTATGAGCCAAAAATAAATATTGACCAAAAACACAATTAACACTTTATGGATTCATTAGATCTTCTTGATTTGTTTGCTCAATATAACACCAATATAGTATAAGAAATTTGGATTGGTTATTGCAGTTCCAGGCGGTACCACTTGTTCCTACTTGCTTTGGTCCTTTGCTTCATTGGAGGTCTGTCTCCATTAGTCCATAAACTGCTGGTGTATAATTATTATATACACTGTAATTAATCCCTCTTATCCCTTGTGTGCAATGATATAAACCCTATGGTGTTGAGTTGTGTCAAACATGGTATATTTGTGGTTCATATTTTGTAACCTTCCCTTTGAGAGTGTTTTATTGAATACAATTTCTTTTATTTGAAATTATGAATCTTGCTTTTGGTTTGTGACATTCCTAGAACACTGTAGGAATGTTTATGCTATTAGTGAAGCTAAAACTGGATAAGAAAAATGGGTAGAGAATAGTATGAAATTGAAACATGTTTCAACAATTTGAAACATTTCAATAAGAATCTATGCATGCATGCACACACACACACACATACATGCATGCATGTACACACACACACACACTCTGTAAAAAATCCATGAAATAATGGCTCAATACAAAGTTCCCTCATACATGTTTCAACTTCAAGGAGAGGTTACAGTTAATTATTGTTTTGTGGATTGCCTTACGTATGTACTACTGTACAATGCAGTGCAATGCTGAACTTTACCTCTTTAAATATAAAACACAGCAGATTTGTGACATCAATATATAGTCACGTCACAGCATAATCTGTAACTGTAATCACCCCTTGAAGATAAAATTAAAATGCATTGGAGAGAAATTCATGGTATGTCATTATTTTGTGAATTTCTCTGTATATGTAGTAAAGAGCACGGCTGAACTTCACCTCTTTATATACATATATATATATTATAAGTATCATCTTGGACAAGTGGACAGCATGCATTAGTGTTTCAAAGTTTTCCCGATTGATTTGTTCCGTGACTAGGTGTACCCAAACACCCCAATGGAAATATCTGTTGTTACTTGCTGACTCCTTGCAGGAGGTCGACCTCCCAGAGGTCCTGACTGTGATGAGGCCCTTCACATACACTTCCTTGTCTGCTTGATCCAACTAGGCCTGGCAGACCCTTGAGGAGGGTTTTGTAGGCCAGTACCGGTCAGTTCATCAGGGAATCTTCCAGGACTCATTACTGGACACACTAGAAATTGGACACAGATGAGCGTCTGGCCGTAGTGTAACAGAGCAACTTAAGTACTTGACTTAGCTGCTTGTATCTGCACATGAAAGTCGCTGCCTGAGATGAATGTCAATGAAACAGTTTTATTTAAAGCAGATGAAAATTATTTAAATCATTTTTTATTTAAAACAGATGAAAATTATTTAAATCATTTTTTATTTAAAACAGATGAAAAATATTTAAATCATTTTTTTTGGGTATTATGATTTTATAGGAATACAATTAGTTGTCAGGAATGATTGATAACAAGTCATTGGCAAGTAGCTCCTGTATTGATAACAGTGACACTTCTTTTCCTCAGTGATGGTCTGTACAGTCTTGTCCATGATTCAACAGCGAGTGAGTGTAGTATTCACGCCACTTTTAACAATATAACGGGGTTGGGGACACCAGAAATGGGCTTCACATATTTTACCCATTTGGAGAAATGAACCTGGGTCTTCGGCGTGACAAGCAAATGCTTTAACCTCAAGGCCACCCCACCGCCCCATATGATACAACAGAGGGAAAAGAGTATGTTCAACATGATACAGTTCAGTGAAGCTAATACCATAGTAAAACACAAATTGTACCCCAGTAAGTCAAATTATGCACCTACACCATCAAATTGTCTCCAATTTGCTAAATTGAGGATAGCAAAATCTGGAAATGGCTGCCCTTTAATAGGGAGGAGAAAATCACAGTCAGAGGTAATTTGGCAGGAAATGTTAAGGAACTGTCAAAGATCTTGTATAGCCACAAAATTGGTTTATCAAAGAGCCATCCATCAAAAGATTGTGTCCGGGTTTTACCGTAACCTACAAAACTAGGATTCCAGAGGCCCCTAAATACTAATTTCAAGGATCTTTGGGGAAATATGAGGGTCCTGAAAAGTTAACGAAAGGTGTAGCTTACTGGTCTCTTGGTGTCTATAATTACTTTGTTTACAAAACCTTTATTTTTCTTGTCAAGAATTTGGTTAGGTGAATAACATTGTGCTCCCTTGGGGGACAATATAAATATATTTCTGCATCCATGGTATACATATGCGCATACTGGTGCACGTTTTGTGTGTGTACAACCCTGTTGTGTTCTAGGTTTTGTTGAGGGAGCCATGGTGTAAGGGCAGATTTGCAGAGGATTTTGTGGTTTCTGTGTGTTCCTTGTCAGAATGTCAAGGTAATCTTATGGCTCTTGGTCTTGCCCAAACAAGACCACTGTAACATACCTGGAGGTTTGCTAACTGGAATGCTTGCTCATTAACTTTTGATTGATTGAGTTTAGTTTTACGCCACACTTAGCAATATTACAGCTATATGGCGGTGGTCTGTAAATAATCTGGACCAGACAATCCTGTGATCAACATCATGAGCATCAATCTACGCAGTTGGGATACAATGATTGAAACAGAACAGATGGAGTGAGTGAGCGAGTTTGGCTTTACGCCAATTTCAGCAATATTCCTGCAATATCATGGCAGGGGACACCAGAAAAGGGCTTTACTCGTTGTATCCATGTGGGGAATCAAACCCAAGCCTTTGGCATGATGGGTGAACGCTTTAACCACAAGGCTACACAGGTGGAAATGCACATAGGGTTATAAATAACTGATTCCATAACCTTGTGTACCATTGTGCAAATATTATTTGACTACCTGTGTATTGTTGATGGCATCTGGACTGCATTCAGTTGTTGATGCAATTTGAATATCATTGTGACGTAAGATTGGATAACGTCACATCTAATTTGAATATTATTGTGATGTAAGATCGGATGACGTCACATTAGTTGTGTTGTTTTCTAAATGGGTTTAATAAATAATTTGTATTAAAGACATTATTACCCTTGCATGTGTGCGATATTGGCTTATATTTGTATTTTTTTTACTATCTCTACAAACAGTACCTTTAGAAAATAATATATATTTTAAAATAAGTAAGTTGCTTTTCTATTTGAACCATTATGAATTACAAAAGGGGATACTTAATAATTTTAACACCTACAATACTCATACAGTTCAAACAGTTTTAAAAACATTCATAAATGTGATTATTCTGATCTGATTGTAAAAGTGCATGTATCGATCTGCAATGTTGCTAAAGGACTGTGTTATTATTACCCTTGTCAGTGGAACAGTGCTCAATGTATTTTCATCTCAGCTCCCTGGGGTTATACAATCCATGTTACCCACTAAGGCACTGAAAGGTTAGAAGTTACCATCTCATACTACCCGGTACCCATTCACTGCTAGGTGAACAGAAACATGCTTCGAACAAATCCACTTGTGGAAAGAGTCACTACATGTGCCTCAGTGTGGTGAGGGATGGTGGGATAGCCAAGTGGTTAAAGTGTTCGCTTGTCACGCCAAAGACTTGGGTTTGATTCCCCAAATGTGCGAACCCATTTCTGATGTCCCATCATGATATTACTTTAATACAGTCAACCCTCGCAATAACGCTCTTCGCGATACCGCGGATTCGGTTAAACTGCGGGGTAATCCGTGGCTCCCACAAAAAAAAGTTGCCCAGTGATCACACATATTCACGTGATCGAAAATAGCACATCAACAAATCCGCTGTTGAGCTCTGGTTAATCACGTAGTAAACTAGTGAAATTCAGTGCAGATTGCAATTAACAGTGTTTATCGTATATATCCATGTTTTTTCAGATGCTTAAAACATGCAGGGTCTTTTTCAATAATAATTGATGAACAGCGAAACATCGTAATAACTTTATCATAAAGACATGTTGATTATCAGCCGAGTACTTACAACGTTTGCTATGATGCAACACACCGCGTAATTGCGCGGGTATACACCGCCATCCGAGAATGTATGATGTCAGAAAACACATTTTATTTGATTAAATTCAATCCCATTTTCATTCATTAAAACTGTTTACAATAACAACGGAGAAACCGTGAGTGAAATGGCATTACCTCATTCCATACAACACCCGCTTACCACATTCGTGAGGGTCCGTTTTTCGAGCCTACCGCGATAGCACCAATTTCACATTTTTCTCAGCAGTCACGAACAGATTACAGCCTTGTCATCCATTGACCCCAACACCCGCGTTATTGACTCGTTGAAGTCATATTTGACAATTAATTGCCAACATTTTGTTTTTACAATCAAAGTGGCACGTACCCGGAAGTCAGCGGTGACTTGTCAAACTGTCTCCTACGTAAAATGTATCCTGCCAGGTAACCCAAAGTGCTTAGCAATGCTTATTATTATGTTAAATATGTTCGTAGAAAACATGCATTATACTTATACAATAGCAATAAATAAGATCTCTGTTAGAATAACTGCTTGACATATCAATTATTCTGATAATGGAATAGAAATTCTTGGATGTTATATTTTCGGATCGTTTTTAAATGAATCACCGGTACATTGGACCAAAACATCGATGTGTGCCCAGCTGATTGCTATTTCCGGCTTAGTTGAATAACAGGTAGCATGACAGGAACAACAATTGAATTATCATGTCTTGTGATGTTTGATTGCAAGTTTCATGTACATACATCTTTTTTTATTTACAAAGTTTTGTTTTTTCACCTCCAACAATACGATATAGTTTTGACTGGGCACAATACACGAAATAGCAGTTTTGTTATGTCCATGGAAAATACGATTTTACTTGGCCTTTGTTCCGCGTTATGTAATTGTTACTTATAACGCGGGTGTCTAATAACGCGGGGGGTCATCCATGGACCCCAAGACCCGCGTTATGGCGAGGGATGCCTGTATTGGTAAAAGTGGCATAAAACTAAACTCACTCACTCACTCATTCAGTGTGGGTAGGACCAAGCCCTAGATGATCCCTGGAGTAAAGTCGTCCAAGGACTCTCCATAACCAGCCTAGCTCATGTTCGCTTGATTTCTGACCTGTGGCTATTCAAAAGACTGGGACTGCCACCACATATTACTCTGATGTCGTCATTTTTTTTTTGTAGTATGTCAATTGTTATTTGAGCTGGGATTTTGTTTTTAATCTCAATTTACAAAGTGATGGCTTGATTTGCTCAGTACAGTACCACATACCACCAACTCTGATTTTTTCATATTTAATCGCTTTTTATCAGTGAATATGTATAATATAAAATAGTAGTGGTCATATCACTTGGCTATGTAAATTAAGCAAAGACTAAGATTGATGTGAGATAGATGGTATTTTTTAAGAACATTTAGTGAAGATGAAGTGCTCCTTATGGCGAGTGGCAGAACATTTTATAATTTGAATCTGTTGCCAATTTTCCTGACATTTGTCCTTTTCGGCCCCCAGCCTCATTGACACATAATTGACACCGAGTTATCGATGACTTTGACAGTATTCGGAACCTACGTGGAAGACATCAATCTTTCCGTTGTTTGAGCTGTTTTTGCCGAGATCTCAATTTATAATGTGATGGCTTGAAGCTAGTGGTTTTGCCCATCACATAGTTTTTGTTTCAGCATAAAAATCAACTGTTGGAGAAATGTGTTGGCTTTTTAACTCTTCCTATAGCCTGCAGCGTCTTCAAAGCTATACATTCTAGTCTGAGGCTAAGAATATTTTTGATAATAACGGAGCCACTTAAGAATTACAAACAGGTGGTTATCTTCAACCTTTGTTTGAAGCAACATGGAGGGTATGATACACGAGGCATGTTTTCATCTTGCTTGTCATGTGGCTTTCTTCATTATAGTCATGATTTTGAAATGATATAATATACAGATACTGTTTCGTCATCTGCCTTTCCCACTGCTAATCTAATTTACAATGAAGGTTCTGTGATGTATGACTAGTTTTGGTTTGAAGAAATCTCAAAACAATGGAAGAATGTAGCTTGTCCCAGATTCAGGTGTTAGAAGAATGTAGTAATTAATGTGTGTCACAAGACAATACAGTCTCAGCTTAAGGTAAACAGGTAAATCTGTACTCCCAGCTACAAGTGTTGGAAGAAGTAATTAATGTCACACAGGTAATCTGTACTCCAAGACAAGACACAGGTATCAATACAGTCTCAAGACAATAGTCTCAGCTACAGGTGCTGGAAGAATGTAGTAATTAATGTGTCACACAGGTAAATCTGTACTCCAAGACAATACAGTCTCAGCTACAGGTGTTGGAAGAATCTGTACTCCAAGACAATACAGTCTCAGCTACAAGTGTTGGAAGAATGTAGTAATTAATGTGTAGTAATCTGTACCCAAGACAATACAGTCTCAGCTACAGGTGTTGGAAGAATGTAGTAATTAACACACAGGTACAATACAGGTGTTGGAAGAATGTAGTAATTAATGTGTCACACAGGTAAATCTGTGTACTCCAAGACCAGTCTCAGCTACAGGTGTTGGAAGAATGTAGTCTCATGTGTCACACAGGTGCTACCCAAGGAAGAATGTAGTCTCAGCCTGGTCACACAGGTAAGAAGAATGTAGTAATTAATGTGTTAATGTCACAGTAAATCTAATTAATACTCCAAGACAATACAGTCTCAGCTACAGATGTTGGAAGAATGGTGTTGGAAGAATGTAGTAATTAATGTGTCACACAGGTAAATCTGTACTCCAAGACAATACAGTCTCAGCTACAGGTGTTGGAAGAATGTAGTAATTAATGTGTCACACAGGTAAATCTGTACTCCAAGACAATACAGTCTCAGCTACAGGTACTCCAAGACAATACAAGTCTCAGCTATTAAGGTGTACTCCAAGACAATGGAAGAATGCCACTACAGGTGCTTCACACAGGAAAGAAGTCACACAGGTAAATCTGTACTCCAAGACAATACAGTCTCAGCTACAGGTGTTGGAAGAATGTAGTAATTAATGTGTCACACAGGTAAATCTGTACTCCAAGACAATACAGTCTCAGCTACAGGTGTTGGAAGAATGTAGTAATTAATGTGTCACACAGGTAAATCTGTACTCCAAGACAATACAGTCTCAGCTACAGGTGTTGGAAGAATGTAGTAATTAATGTGTCACACAGGTAAATCTGTACTCCAAGACAATACAGTCTCAGCTACAGGTGTTGGAAGAATGTAGTAATTAAGCACACAGGTGTTGGAAGAATGTAGTAATTAATGTGTCACACAGGTAAATCTGTACTCCAAGACAATACAGTCTCAGCTACAGGTGTTGGAAGAATGTAGTAATTAATGTGTCACACAGGTAAATCTGTACTCCAAGACAATACAGTCTCAGCTACTGGTGGTTGAAAAATGTAGTAATTAATGTGTCACACAGGTAAATATCACATATTACAGACAGTACCCAGACAACACTGTCCCACTTAAGGTGATGTTGATGTAAGTATGTTATGTGTTCAGGTTATGTCTTGATAGCCAACAGACTGTATTACATTCCTTCAAGCCAAGCAGTTCATGGGCAATTCTCTGTCATCACAGACTGAGTCACGTGGTGTTACTTACAGCAGGGAGCCACATGAAAGTACCATAAACTTAAACTATAATTGATGCAGTGTGAATAAAATGATGGAATTTGGTTAGAAAAATTAGTTGCACTAATTGCATCATGGTATGAATGTCTTGTAACAGGAATCAGCTGATAATGATCGTAAACTGGCCTAATTACTTCCTCATTAGGTTCAAGGGCAAGACGTGTTATGCAGGAGAGGGGATTTTATTGCTGACAAGTACAGATGTGGTGATACGAAATTGAATCGTTAAATGTAAAAAAAAATTAACAGAAACAGAAAAGGATCCACTAATAGGTAGGGGTAATTGAACTGGGATTAATTCACATATGTGTAAAATCTGTAAAAAATCAGATCCTTGTAAAATCATGAAGATCTGGGTTAGAATTGTCTTCAGCAACCAATGCTTGTTGTAAGAGGCGTATAGCAGGATCGGGTGGTCAGGCTCGCTGACTTGCTTTACACATGTCATCACATCCCAATTTGCATGGATTGATGTTCATTTTGTTGATCACTGGATTGTCTGGTCCAGGTTTAATTATTTACAAACTGCTGCCATGTAGCTGGAACACTGCTGAGAGTGACATAAACAACAAACAAACAAACAAACAAACAAACAAACAAACAGACCCTTGTACATGTATTATCATCCTCAGACAATGAGTCCATCTCGCTCCCGGACACTGGGCAGTAGGGTAGCCAAATGGTTATAGCTGAAGACCTGGGTTCAATTTCCTACATGGGCACAATGTGTAAATATTGCTAAAACCGGTGTAAAACCATACTCACTCACTAACTCTCCCAGACACTGGGCAGTAGGGTAGCCAAATGGTTACAGCTGAAGACCTGGGTTCAATTTCCTACATGGGCACAATGTGTAAATATTGCTAAAACCGGTGTAAAACCATACTCACTCACTAACTCTCCCAGACACTGGGCAGTAGGGTAGCCAAATGGTTACAGCTGAAGACCTGGGTTCAATTTCCTACATGGGCACAATGTGTAAATATTGCTAAAACCGGTGTAAAACCATACTCACTCACTAACTCTCCCAGACACTGGGCAGTAGGGTAGCCAAATGGTTACAGCTGAAGACCTGGGTTCGATTTCCTACATGGGCACAATGTGTAAATATTGCTAAAACCGGTGTAAAACCATACTGACTAACTCTCACAGACACTAGCGAATACACTAAGACATGAATCCACTCACACATGAATACTGTGGCAAGTTTCTATTGGCGAAAATCATGAAAATAACCTTTGTTCAAGGCCCCTGTTGGATTTTCTTTTTCTCTTTTATTTTGTAGCTTTGTAGTTTGAATTGTAATGACATTATTTATGGGACTACGTGTTTGACAAACAATGAGGATATAGTGTTTCTTCTCAGATACGTTTTACACATTCATGATATTGAAAATGTCAAATCGTTTATGTTTGATAACAAATTTAGGCTTTTATGTTCAGAATGAATGCTGAAAGAGTTAACAGCTTCATTTACAAAAGGATCCTCTCATTGATGAAATCAGCAGGCACCGCTTTGGAGAACTTTGTCGGTATTGCTATTGTCATTTTATTAATGTCATTGAATGGATTCTCCCCATACCCTAAATACCTACTGTATTCTGTGGAAAGTGTATGTTGGTGAGGATGAAATATCTCTTATTCACCGAGTTTCTGCTTGTCTGGATAGAAATGGTTTATGTCACTCTCTCTGGAACCAAGTACATATACAGACAATGAGGTCTACATTTTATCTATTACAAAATGTCAGCACAATATTTTTCCAACAAATTATAAATGCATGATCACAAAACAATGTTTATTCTAACCTTTGTTAACCAAGAGAACTGTCTGGGCTGTCATAGTGGGTTATCTCAGGACAGAATGTCAAGCGCACATTGTTATGGGTCAGTCATCACTGGATTAATCTGTGAGAGGAGATGCCGGTGTATATGATATCGTATATGACAGGCGATATGATGTTTTATTCACCGCTGGTGTCCAGGGAGATGGAGAGCAGGAATCCATCTGTCGGGAGGTGTCCAGACACATAATTCCACTGACACCTCGACACCTTTACATGACATTGACAGCCTCTAGAGCATTCTTGTCAACTATAGTCTATGGGATGTTTTTGTTATATATCGTGATAAGTAATATAGGTAATTGGGGAGGTAAAGGTTGCCAGGAGAGAGGGATGGGGTGATTGACACTGATATTATTTCACAATGCAATAACCAGGTTGCTATCAGTTTCTATGTGAGTACAAATGTAGCGGAACAGGGGCTACCATATTGAAATGTTATTGATATCAAATGAAAGATATGCCAGTTGGTCAGATTCACTTTGTCATGCCTGATAACATCTAAAGGATGACATATCACTTGCTTATTTCTTTATTAATGTACATAATTTCTTGATAGTTCATGTCGAAAAATAATCAACTTCTGTATTGACTATGGCAGTGGCGTAGCATTGTAGTTTTTAGAGACCAATGAAGTCTTAGCTTTGATTTTGTTTCAGTATCCCATCGTTGTTATAAGAGGCGGAAACAGGATCGGGTAGTGAGGCTTGTTGACTTGAATTTCAGTTACATTGATTGATGCACATGATGCTAATCATTGGATTGTCTGGTCCAGACTTGATTCATTACAGGTGGCATATAGCTGAAATATTGCTGAAAGTATTATTAAAGTACAAAGAACCAAACAAACACTGTTGTACTGTTAAACCAAAGAAGGTGATAAAGAATATGAATAGTTATTTTAAAAGTCATAAAAGTCTGTTTTTGTTGACTAATTGTCAGTACCACAGAACACTACAAACTCATATCTCTCTTTGATTACAGAACAACATTTTTACACAATAAAAGCACAAGAAACACCTCTTACATTGTCATCAATGTCACTATCAACAAAATTACAGAAATGATGCCATGACCTATTGTCATGTAATTAGAATATTTACTTTTGTTAAAACAATATATCATCAACTTCATTATGTCATCAAAGCTCTTCATTGTGTAGCAGTTATTCTCATTGGAATAAAGGCTTCAAAATCTTTGTCATCATTTTAAATTTTTTAAATTTACAGTGTCAGCTGTCCCACTGAGATTCCAGGGTAGAAAAGGTCCCCAGGTACCTCTGCTTGTTGAGGGGCGGTGGGGCAGCCTATTGGTTAAAGCACTGGCTCGTCATGCCGAAGACCCGGGTTCGAATCCCCACATGGGCACAATGTGTGAAGCCCATATCTGGTGTCCCCCGCTGTGACGTTGCTGGAATATTGCTAAAAGCGGCTTAAAACCAAACTCAGTCAGTCAGTCAGTCTGCTTGTTGAGTTGACTAGAATCAGTGACTTGGTGGATGAAGTGTTATTGTACCATGTCAGTGTGCATAAAATGTTCAGAATATCACCAGATTGTCTGGTCCAGATCTGAATATTTGATCAGGTCATTTTGCTGGAATATTGCTGAAAGAGGTACTGAACAACATAGACTACTCCCAGGAAGCACCCCCTGATTCTTTTGATTTACTATGGTTAATCTTTCATGGCATGTTTATATATAGATTGTATATAGTAAATGAAACAATTGACTTGTCCTTAAATTTGCCTTGCAGAGTTGCATCCCTTGGACATCCCAGAAATGACTGTTGGTTTGAATCTAGTCTGTCTCACAGTCCCTGAACCACATTAATTTCCCTACTGCCAAGCCCTCTCTGCAGTGCTAAAGCCCTAAATAAAGCAAGTCTAGATTTCCTCAGGTTCTGAATCTCTGGTCTCCCTAGGGCTCCTTTTCAGTATAAATGGGCTTGTTTGTTACTATCAAAATTATATATATTCAGAGACTAAGCCTTAGTCTAGTTTGAATCCTGCTTTGTCTGATTATGTTTCTAGTTTCCTTAATATCTTACCCAAGCTAGTGGATTTCACCAGAATAGTATACCCTCAGGCTTTCCTCCCATGGTAATCTGTTTACAATGGTATAACTAGAATTGAATACAAAGCAGCAGCATCCAGGTCACTCACTCATGCATATTATTATAGCTTATCTGTGGGATAGTTACACTGACGTATTACCTACAGTAATATGAATAAATTACATGGTCCTGTACTTCAGCTGAGATACAAACAAAGGATATTAACAGTTGTAAACCAGAGATGTCAGTGCAGGAAGTGACGCCTCGTCTCCTTCCCTTGGCATCGGACTGTTAACTCTCACCGAGGATTTCTTCTGCAAAACAGCTACACAGATAAAACTAAAACTTTTGCAGAATGCCTAGCACCACAGTGGGGCAATTTGTTCATGGCATTAAAATTGGAAAACCGATAATGGCCACCATCTATTTCTGACTTCTCCTGGAGCATGGACGGCTTGATGGGTTGACCTGAATCTTTTTGTAGACATTCCTCAGGGGATTCAAGTTTGTTGAAAACATCAAACTCAAAGCTTAGTTTGATATAAAGTTTGTCCTGGGTTTCTGGATCAACTATTAGTTAAGTTTCTGTTCACATTTTGTAAGTCATTTTCTAAATATCAAGATGGCTGCAAGGTTTTCATAACCAGTGCTTGACTGGTAGCCATGTTTATCTGTATGATTAAATGGAAAGTGATTAAAAGTAACTCGGACACTTGTATTCATTGTTTGAGTGAATCTGTAGGTGAAAAGTACAGATGAGTTTGATCTTAAGTGAGTGAGTGAGTTTAGTTTTACGCCACTTCTCAGCAATATTCCAGCAATATCGCGGCAGGGGACACCAGAAATGGGTCTTCTTAAGCAAGCTATGGATGTGGAATAATAAACTTACAAGCAATGATGACTTTTGCCTCAATTGTTGTTTTATTTTATTTTTAGTCATTGAATCCTTTACTTGCTTTGAGCAGTATATGATAATTTACTTGAGTACCACACCATATCCCATATCTCTGTTGAATAACATTGGTTTCACAGTCCTTTATTCAGCGACAAGAAAAATTCAATAACAAATCCAGATGATGCAGGTTAACTGTATCTCAATCCTACGTCAAATGTTTCTTCAAAGGACATGAGGGGCGGTGGGGTAGCCTAGTGGTTAAAGTGTTGGCTCGTCACACATTGAAGCCCCGGTTCAAATCCCCACATGGGTACAATGTGTGAAGCCCATATCTGGTGTCCCCCGCCATGATGTAGCTGGAATTTTGCTAAAAGTGGCGTAAAACCAAACCCAGTCAGTCAGTTAAAGGACATGATATTGTATTGCCAACTTCTTGAAAACCGATGTCTGTAGTGTTTGTTCAAGCAGGAAAACAGATGCTCTATCATGAAAACAGCCATACACTTTTACATTCAAATGTTTTCGGTTATAATGACAGTTTCGTGGCCATTAGCTGATTGTTGCTGTGATCAGCTTGCTGATTTCATTACACATCAGATGATTAGAATGACAGTTTATGGTAGAGGTTTTCATCTGAGGTTTGGGTTTCAGTCCTGGTTTCAGTCCGGGTTCATTCCAGGGTATTTATTGGTTGTTTGCAGAGTATTGGATTCTTGTATAATGTTGCTGGAATTAACTTATGCCAGAAAGGGTTTTGTCATGTACTACAAATGTTTTAGGACCGTCAGTCATCATGCTGGAGACCTTAGAATGTGGTTGTGATTACTTGGAGTGTGTGTGTGTGTGTGTGTGTGTGTGTGTGTGTGTGTGCGTGTGTGTGTGTGTGCGCGGTGCGTGCGTGTGTGCGTGCGTGTGGCCTTGTGGTTAAAGCGTTCGCTGGTCACGCTGAAGACCCGGATTTGTTTTTCAATGAAACTCTCAGGCGTTTATGCAGCTGTATATTCCTCATTTTCTAATCCATATATACGGAGAGAAACAAATAAAGGATCACATGAAAATTCAAGTGTTCCTATAATATTTTCTAGTTTTCATTACCAGCTTTGAATAGCGCTGTGGTGATGAAAACTGGAAAATAATAAAGGAATGTTTGAATTTTCCTGTGTTCCTTTATTTGTTTCTCTACGTATATATTCAGAGCATGGCCATATACAAACAAATCTGATATATTTTTTGTTTATTGTTTCTTGTTAACTGGTGGGGTAGCCTAGTGGTTAAAGCGTTTGCTGGTCAAGCTAAAGACCCATGTTAATTCAATACGTGAAGCCCATTTCTGGGGTCCACTGCTGTGATATTGCTGGAATATTACTAAAAGTGGCGTAAAACTAAACTCACTCACTTGGAGGTTAGATAGAGGGAAATTAAATTACTGGTAATACTATTCCAAATCAGGATTATTTTTTAAAATGCATGTTATTTAATATGGTATAATTAATCACTCTCTTATACAACCAATCACTTACATATTCTTGGCCTGTTGTATTTCATTTCCCAGTCAGTGTGTTTTAATCCATCAGTCCAGCACTGGTTGATGTTCATGTGTAAACTGATTAAGCAATTTCACTTCAAGTTTCAATCAAGAGAGCTGATTGATTCAAGTCAAATGGTAATTCCAATGACAGTTGGTGTCAGGCATTCCACTTGTTTCGTACCTTCACACCTAACTAAAAATAACAATTCCATTAAAGTTCGGCATATTTGACAAAACATCTGTAAAAGTCAAGTTGTATATAATGTGAGTCTGGCTGGTTCATCCAGTCATAGAGTGTATGCATGTAGAGAATCTTCAGGTAGAGATTTTGTAGGTAAAATGCTGACAGATAGAGAGTTTGGAGATAAAACATCTGTTGGAAGAACAGCTGGAGGCAGGGTGTCTGGAGGTAGTGTCTGATGGTAGAGCATCTATCTGCAGATCAAGTGAGAGTCTGATGGTAGAGCATTTGTAGATCAAGTGAGAGTCTGATGGTAGAGCATTTGCAGTTTGTTTGAGTGAGAGTCTGATGGTAGAGTTTGAAGATAGAATATGTCTGTTGGCAGAATGCTGGAGGAAGGGTGTCTGCAGTGAGGGTAGTAGTGAGTCTTCAGATAGAGCTTCTAAAGATAGAATGTCTGGGGGTAACATGTATGCAGGTAGAAAGTCTGGAGGTACAACATCAGTAGATAGAGAGTCTGCTGGTTGATCGTCAGCAGGTAGAATGTACAGGATAGAGTGTATGTAGAGAGTACAGGTAGAGCGTCTGTATATAGAGAGTCAGCAGATAGAGCATCTACAGGTAGATCAGCAGGTGATAGAGAGTCTGCTGGTAGATCGTCAGCAGGTAGAATGTACAGGATAGAGTGTATGTAGAGAGCAGGTAGAGGTAGTCTGTAGCAGATAGAGAGTCAGCAGATAGAGCATCTACAGGTAGATCGTCAGCAGGTAGAGTGTGTAGAGTATACAGGTAGAGTCTGTACATAGAGAGTCAGCAGATAGAGCATCTACAGGTAGATTGTCAGCAGCTGAGGGTACAGGTAGAGTCTGTAGGAGATACAGGTCAGCAGGTAGAGGTTCACATCTGTATATAGAGAGTCAGCAGATAGAGCATAGGGTAGTACGTCAGCAGCTAGATCATCAGAGTACAGGTAGACTGTACATAGAGAGAGTACAGGTAGACTGTAGATACAGGTAGAGTGTAGGGAGTACAGGTAGACTGTATGTGAGAGTACAGACTGTATGTACAGGTAGATTGTATGTAGAGTGTACAGGTAGACTGTGTAGAGAGTACAGGTAGATTGTATGTAGAGAGTACAGGTAGACTGTATGTAGAGGTACAGGTATGTGCAGAGATGTAGAGAGTACAGGTAGACTGTATGTAGAGAGTACAGATAGACTGTAGAGAGTAGAGGTAGACTACAGAGTACAGGTAGACTGTATGTAGAGAGTACAGGTAAACTGTATGTACAGGTAGACTGTATGTAGAGAGTACAGGTAGAACATCTGTATATAGAGAGTAGCAGATAGAGCATCTACAGGTAGACTGTATGTAGAGAGTACAGGTAGACTGTATGTAGAGGTCAGAGATACAGTATCTACAGGTAGAGATTACAGGCTGAGAGAGTACAGGTGCAGGTATGAGAGGCAGGTGATAGGTGTATGTAGAGTACAAGATCAGCAGGTAGTACAGTATGTAGAGATGTATGTAAGAGTACAGGTAGACTGTATGTAGAGAGTACAGGTAGACTGTATAGTGAGTACAGAGACTGTATGTAGAGAGTAGACTGTATGTAGAGTACAGGGTAGACTGTATGTAGAGAGTACAGGTAGACTGTATGTAGAGAGTACAGGTAGACTGTACAGGTAGAGTGTATGTAGAGTGTACAGGTAGACTGTATGTAGAGATACAGGTAGACTGTATGTAGAGAGTACAGGTAGACTGTATGTAGAGAGTACAGGTAGACTGTATGTAGAGAGTACAGGTAGAGTGTATGTAGAGAGTACAGGTAGACTGTATGTAGAGAGTACAGGTAGACTGTATGTAGAGATACAGGTAGTCACCATGTAGAGAGTACAAGGTAGGTAGACTGTGTATGTTGAGTGTACAGGTAGAGTACAGGTAGACTGTATGTAGATGTAGAGTACAGGTAGACTGTATGTAGAGAGTAGACAGGTAGACTAGAATGTAGAGAGTACAGGTAGACTGTATGTAGAGAGTACAGAGTACTGTATGTAGACTGTATGTAGAGAGTACAGTATGTAGAGAGTACAGGTAGACTAGAGTACAGGTACTGTATGTAGAGAGTACAGGTAGACTGTATGTAGAGAGTACAGAGTGAATGTGTACTGTATGTAGAGAGTACAGGTAGACTGTATGTAGAGAGTACAGGTAGACTGTATGTAGAGAGTACAGGTAGACCGTATGTAGAAAGTACAGGTAGACTGTATGTAGAGGGTACAGGAAGAGGGTCTATGTAGAGGGTCAGCAGATATAGCATCTATCTACAGGTAGATCAGCAGCTGATGGGGAGTATGCTGGTAGATCGTCAGCAGGTAGAGTTTATATAGAGCGTACAGGTAGAGTTTATATAGTGCATACAGGTAGAGTGTCTGCAGATAGAGAGTCAGCAGATAGAGCATCTATCTACAGGTAGATCATCAGTCGGTAGAGAGGCTGCAGGTAGAGTTTGCAGGTAGAACTTCACCAGGTAGAGCATCTGGAGGAAGAACATCCATGTTGCTAGGTGAAAAAGTAGCCACTGGTTGATCGTGACTTTTTGAGACCTTGCAACACACAGGTTGACATCGCTTCAGTAGATCCAATAATCTTCCCCAAATCAGGACTTAACAAGGACATGATGTTAATGGGGACCCGAGATAGCTGAGTGCATTTTCTCCTCATGATTAGGAAGTGCCTGGCCTACAGTTTGTAATCATTAAATGGCAGCATCCTTCAGTGCTGTACTGTCTAATGGAAAAGTTATTAAAGTTCCGCCTACCAAAGTTTGTGGACCTGGTAATGGCTACCTTTATGGCTCACTCAACAGCGTCTCAGCCAGATTTATGGCAAATAGATCACTGTAGTGCATATTGAACATATTTGACATTTTACTAATGATCCCTAATAGATGGTTTCATGTTTGGAATTGGTTAATGAAGTTGTGTTAATATTTTCCATATGTGCTTCTTGGAGTTCGGAGATCAGGGTTCGTCTCAAGGCCATCTTGCACTATATCCGCTTTGAGGTACACGCACATCAATACGTGTCCGAGATGGGACGTGGCAGCCTGACATTTATAGGATATTTTAATTGGTTGTAAAGCATGCTAGTAGGACTTTAATGAATCAAGTACTGTTGAGCATTTCCTTAATGTCTTCTGTTAAAAATGTCAAACAGTCGCTGCTTCTGATTGTCCCTCTCTGTTTCGATGGCTCCTACAATAGCAAGTGTCTTTTTTCAAATGCAAAAGGTCAAATTCTTTTTGACTCTTTCACATCTTTGGTTGTTTCTGAAAATATTACATGACACTAAAAGAATTTGAATACATGATTTCATATATGCTTGAATTTGAATACATGACATCTTTTATGGATAACAACTTTTTATTCTTTATCAACATTTCAGACCGAATTCTTGTTCCTTCATCACTCATGTATCAACGTTTGTCCAGCTTCTAAATGACTTTCAAGAAGAACTTCATGCTTGAATTTGTTTGTGAACATAACTTAAAACTTGGATTCTTTATCATAGAACTATTTTAATTTTGGAGATAAATATTGGATTTCAAATAAATTATCCTTACTTTTTGCCCGCAAGTGAAAAATGCATATTTTGTATAAAACAGATGCATTAACGACATACTTGAAAAGTTCCCCAGGGCCTGCTCACTGTCCTGATCTGAAGCGTTGGAGACAGAGCTATTGGTTCTTAAAGGGGATAATTTCTCTTGATTGCATATGGACATTGCTTAATAGGTATGTTGTGTTACAGTAATCCTGCTTTATTTGTTGAAGCTTTTTGTAAAATGGAAAGGAAAGCTTATCTTACAATAGGCATTCATATTGTATCAACCTGTCAATGCCCTGTAGTGTCCTCCTGGGTGTTGCTGTAGTAATGGTATCAAGTCTCTTCATAAAGAACAATAATGATTTCTGGACTGTTTCATCTTGTGTGCTTGTTTAGTCATGAACAGTTCATAATATCCCAACCCAAACCCCTTTACACCAATCATCACCCTACATCCACCGTGCACCAACGTTTACCGTATCTGAAAACCAAACCACTCTATCCCTGTACCAACACCAAATCCAACCCAACCTACACCAACATTGAACCCACCCAACAACCAACCCAACACCAACACTAACACCCAACCCACCCTACAACCAACTCAATGGTAGACACCCACCTACCCATCCTTCACCAACACCCAACCCACCCAATACCCAACCCATCCTTCACCAACAACCAACTCACCCAACAACCAACCCACCTTCACCAACAACCAATCAACCCTAAAACCAACCCAACACCCAACCCACCCAACACACAAACCATCCTTCACCAACACCCACCCAACACCTAACACCCAACACACCCTTCAACAACCCCCAACCCACCCAACACCCACCCCACCCCACCCAACACCTAACACCCAACCCACCCTTCACCAACACCCAACCCACCCTACAGCCAACCCAACACCAACACCGAGATCCAACCCAACACTAACACCAATACCTAACCTAGAATAATATAGAATAATACTTTAATGCCTTTTCAGGAATTTGTGTTATATCAGCAGAGCTACTAACCCACCCTGCACCAGCACCCACCCACCCTTCACCAAACCCTACACCCTAAATACATGACTTCTTCCCCAGAATATGTGCCTTTACTCAGGAAGCATGCTATGTTCTGTGGCCGCTCCTCTGATCCTCCATATCTTCATGTACTGCCAGTCTCTACCCACTGGTCTTCCATAATGAAGAGGCCACGTTCCCAGTGACAAATATTTCCTGTCCAAGTATGCAATAAGAGATATATCTTATCCTCCAGGAGCTGACTACACACTGTAATGTCCTACTAAACCCCCAGGAACAAGGCTCTGCATCATCTCACTATGTTCAGTTCTGTGTCGGCCAGGGTATTTGATGGATGACCTCAAGATAAGGGAGATAACCACACTACAGGGGAGAAAACTCTACTGCAACAAGGAAGCAAGGGATGATGGTTAAGAAATACTTTCTTAGACTGAAGATATTAATTCTTCCATTCTTGTTCTTCGTATGGGCAATCAGTAGAGCTGTTTTGCTGTATCTTTACAGGTCGATACCATCTGATATATAAACCTATCATAAGAAACAAATGACGACTATGACTGCATTGAGAGTCAACACACTTACATTTAGATTTTACACAATTAGGGGACTGAACTCATTTGGCAGATTTAACACAATATAGAAAAGAGTGAGGGAATGAACTAGCAATATTCTAATTGGCAGAAAGTCACACATTGTACTGATGTAGGGAATCGAACCGAGAGGGGTAACTGGGCTTATAGAAAAGAGCTGACCAGTACAATATGCACAGATTTATTTCCATTTACAAAATATATAAGTAGCAACTCTATGATTACAACAATGGAGAGCATACATGGGGACCAATGACCTGTCAATGTTTCAAGAAGTGACCTCTGGACTGATATTCATACTAGCATACCACCCATGAAGATCCAGGTTAGAATTGATCTTCAGTAACCCATGCTTGTTGTGAGAGGCGACTAACGGGATCGGGTGGTCAGGCTCGCTGACTTGGTTGACAACATGTCATCGGTTCCCAGTTGCGTAGATCGATGTTCATGCTGTTGATCCCTGGATTATCTGGTCTGATTATTTACAGACCGGCGCCATATAGCTGTGATGTTAAACTCACTCTCCCACGATACTCTCATAATGTATAGGTAGTATAGAACTGATAATTGACAAATCACAACATATAAAGGTCATATGGACCAACCATGTTAGTGATTAACATTTATGTGAATGTTATTGTAAGGTTTTATAATATTTTGAACCTTAAAATGAGTGTCCTTGATAACAGATAGTTAGCACTCTATTGTTTATGATGATTAGCACAAGGTAATTTGTTTGCTGTCCAGACAGAGGTACAGATTTCAGACTATTCAGCAGTGTCAACAACTTTATTTTAAAAATTATTTTATGGTTGGATGGTAATAAACATTACAGATGAAGTCAACTTTTCATGACATTTAGGTACATTATCATTCATGACATTTTAGATTAAACATCTTCTCAATACTACTACTACTACTAATTCATTTAATTAGCGCCAAGTATCCACCTGACTAGTTGCTCACTGACCCGCTGTAATAAGAATCTGATTATTGTTACCCCGGATAACCCAAGCTGCCTGTTAGGCACTAGAAGGTTATAGTCACATGACTTTATCCAACCAGGTACCCATTTTCTGCTGGGTGAACAGAGGCAATTTTGAACAAAGTCACTTGCCTGAGGTGAGACCACATGTATCATAGAGGTAATCCATATTTGGGTTTTTGTTGTTCACTATTTATGGTTTATTATTTAGGTGATTTACAACATTGCAATGACATTTATGTGTTATGTATTAATGTATATTTAATGAAAGTTTCAAGCATTAAGCATTATTACAAGACTTGTATTTATAGATAATGCCTATGATAGTCCTTGTCAAATTAAATCATGTCCCTAAAATAACCGGTTAAATTAAATCATGTCCCTAAAATAACCGGTTAAATTAAATCATGTTCCTAAAATAACAGGTCATGGTTTTGTCAGTTCCAGGTTTATTATGTATATCAATTTTGCAGTATATAACAACCCTTATTACACGCAGACAATGTCAAAGTTTGACGAATGGTATAAATTAAGCTCAATTTCCCAGCGCAGACACCTGATTGGATAAAAAGTCAACAAAGTGCGGTAATAAAATTATTGGGCCGAGTTGTAGATGTATCCAGGGTACTAGTGGAGATTTATCGGAACGTATACCCTGGAGATTATCGAGGATGAATACTTTATGGATGACACTTTTATATTATACTATGATGTGATGTTTGATATAGATTCTTACACCGTTGTCAAATAGGAGTGTCTACAGTACAAGAATCTATAACCCAAAGTATAATATAATAAAGAAGTTGGCATCAATTAAGTATAATAACTTCCTTATTACCAACTTCCAAAATACCAATCAAGCCATGTACACCAAAGCATAAAGATGTACAACTGATTATCTGGAATACCAGTGGGCACATTTGGTACTCAAATACCAAAGATCTCTGCCAGAGTTGTACTAAGGGTTTATTGCTAGTTATACAGACATTCTCGAAATGTCCTGTATCTCTGTGAGTATCTCGTGTTAGATGATATTTTGACGTGATTGAAAGGGAAACCTTACTGATTATGTTGCAATGATATCCACCGAGAAGGAGTCTGTAAACATTAATTCCACCGAACATTCCACAGACACAAGGGTAACACCAGATTTCAATATTGTAAATGATACAATGATACAGGAGACCGTAAATTTCAGGATCAAAAGACGCCCTGACTGAGCTGGCTGGAGGTATCGTAATGTATGCTGGTCAGACATTATCACATCAGTTTGAAACAGAACGAAACTTTATGACAACAGTTCTCAGCAAGACACTTGTGAGCTCACCGATACTGGTTATCTCTCCAGTTGAGACATTCAGACAGCTGATTCCTGACTTATTTAGAAGTTGGTAAATGTTCAAGGGATTGACCATGACCAGTGGATTTGGGAGTTCTGGAATGTAGATAATGATTTTGGTGCCTTCATGCATGGTAATATTAGGTGATTCTTACCCGAGCCGTTGAGGTGCATTTTTGACAAATTGTTCTACTGTTGAAAAACATAATGAGTAAGTGTATATGGTTTTACCCCGCTTTAGCAATATTCCAGCAACATCACAGTGGGGGGAATCCAGAAAAAGGCTTCACACATTGTACCCATGTGGGGAATCAAACCCGGGTCTTCAGTGTAGAAGCGAACGCTTTAACCATTAGCATACCCCACCGCCCCTGTAAAGGAAAGATATTATGTGAATTGCAAAGACTTTATAACTGTAACAATGTGATGATTTGACATAGAGCCTTATCAAACACTTAGGTCTACATATGGCTGAGATATTGCCGATGTGACGTTAAATATTAACTCACTCACTAACTCACTCAAACACTTAAGTGAGTATGGTCTTACTCCGATTTTAGCAAAATTCCAGCAACATCACAGCGGACGACACCAGAAATGGGCTGCAACCATGTGGGGAACCAAACCCATGCCTTCTGCATGACAAGCAAATGCTTTTACCACTGGGCTACCTGACCACCCCTTTAACAGTTAAGGTTCTTTCAGCAGAGGTGTTCAACTCAGCATTAAAGTGAAATCCGGGGCATCCGTGAATATGAGTACAGTGAATCAATCCAGGGTTCAGATGAAACACAATGACACCTGTCTCCCTGCACCAAACATGGCCACCTGATTAGTGCAGGTCTGCATGCTGTCCGCAGGGGTTCCGCAAGTGCATCAATCACTGTCAGAGCATGTGTATTACAGAAGCCAGTACCGACTACAAAGACCTGCTTATCTGCATCGCTCACATTCCCAGCATGCATCCACACACCTACCTTCCATGATGGTATTGCTACCCTTGTCCTATGTTTGTTTGAGAGAAGCCTGTGTCTCTGTGTTCCGGGGCGGTTGGGAAGACCCAGGTTCAATTCCCAACATGAATACAAAATGTGAAGCCCATTTCTGTCATTCATTCCCCGCTGTGTGATTGCTGGAATATTGCCAAAAGTGGCGTAAAACTAAACTTACTCACTCACTCTGTGTTCCTGCTGTATAATGGTGGTCCACTACCAGCTGGGGTTTCAAGAGTGTGAGTCACTGGGGTTTAACACAACTTCGAAGTCCTGCATGTAGATAACCAGAGGTTTAACACCACAGGATCTAGAATTCAGATAGGACTCTGTTTTCGGAAATTTAAGAGCTAAATGTAAAACTGAAGGCGTTCAAAGTCCGTCAACACCCGTAGATCATGTTGAATATACTGCCGCTTTTGAACTGCTGCTTCATAGTTTCTTCACTGGGATTAGGGTCAAGAAATTCTTCTTCAAACCTGATAACCAAAGATGCTGAATCTGGGATTGACAACAAACGAATCCACAGGATCTACAGTCACTTTAATTACGGTCCTTAAATTGTCATTTAAGTATCTTGGTATCCAATCAGAATCGAGTATCACAAATTATGAGTGCTAGAATACTCCACTGGTGATATTGAGTATTCTTTATAATCATGCCATGGTGATATTAAGTATTCTATATCCTGGTAGCATGGTGGTATTTAGTATTGTATAACTGGTACCCTGGTGTTATTTTGTATTTTATATCCTGGTACCCTGGTGGTATTGAATATTGTATAGTACCCTGGTGTATTATAACAGGTACCCTGGTGGTATTTAGTATTGTATAACTGGTACCCTGGTGGTATTTAGTATTGTATACCCAGGTACCCTGGTGGTATTTAGTATTGTATATCCTGGTACCCTGGTGGTATTTAGTATTGTATAACTGGTACCCTGGTGGTATTTAGTATTGTATAACTGGTACCCTGGTGGTATTTAGGTCCACCCTGGTGGTGGTATTTAGTATTTTGTATCCACTGGTACCCTGGTGGTATTTAGTATTTATATAACTGGTACCCTGGTGGTATTTAGTATTGTATACTGGTACCCTGGTGGTGTTAGTATTTTATACCCTGGTGGTATTTAGTATTGTATAACTGGTACCCTGGTGGTATTTAGTATTGTATAACTGGTACCCTGGTGGTATTTAGTATTGTATAACTGGTACCCTGGTGGTATTTAGTATTTTATATCCAGGTACCCTGGTGGTATTTAGTATTGTATAACTGGTACCCTGGTGGTATTTAGTATTGTATAACTGGTACCCCTGGTACCCTGGTGGTATTTAGTATATTAGGTACCCTATTGTATTTAGTATTGTAACTGGTACCCTGGTGGTATTTAGTATTTTATATCCAGGTACCCTGGTGGTATTTAGTATTGTATAACTGGTACCCTGGTGGTATTTAGTATTTTTATATCCAGGTACCCTGGTATTTAGTGGTATTTAGTATTGTATACTGGTACCCTAGGTACCCTGGTGGTATTTAGTATTGTATAACTGGTACCCTGGTGGTATTTAGTATTTTATAGCTGGTACCCTGGTGGTATTGAGTATTTATATCCTGGTACCCTGGTGGTATTTAGTATTGTATAACTGGTACCCTGGTGGTATTTAGTATTGTATAACTGGTACCCTGGTGGTATTTAGTATTGTATAACTGGTACCCTGGTGGTATTTAGTATTGTATAACTGGTACCCTGGTGGTATTTGTAGTATCCCCTGGTGGTATTTAGTATTGTATAACTGGTACCCTGGTGGTATTTAGTATTGTATAACTGGTACCCTGGTGGTATTTAGTATTTTATATCCAGGTACCCTGGTGGTATTTAGTATTGTATAACTGGTACCCTGGTGGTATTTAGTATTTTATATCCAGGTACCCTGGTGGTATTTAGTATTGTATAACTGGTACCCTGGTGGTATTTAGTATTGTATAGCCTGGTATCTTTGTAGGTTTATATCCTATAACTGGTATTGTATATTGTTTAGTAACCACCTGATCCCCACTGAAGTCAGTCATACGACACAATGAGGTACTGGGGATCTTTTTCTCATCTGAATTATCCAAAAGAAAAAATATAGACTTAGTGTCTTATTAATAATATAGAAAACAAAGCAGATACTATAAAAATGCATTGTGTATGTTCACCATTTCAAGGAAAAGCAAACTTACTTTTAATACTAAGTAGGCTAAATTTGGAAGAATTATTTGTCTTGAGCATCAATACATATTGATAGAACAAATGAAACATTCAAAATTTGGATGTAGTAATTTGAATGGATTGGACCTAGAAGTATTGATAATTTGTTGCGCAATCAATCATAGGTTTTGATGGGATTGTATAACTGATTTATTTCGCCCTGTCAATTAAAAACAGCAATAGTCATTGTGATGGAACAGTTTCCCTGTACTGGTGTCTGCAGCTGCTGAATACTCAACTGGACATCATTGGGATGTTTCTTTATACCAGTCAGAAGGATGCCATCAAATAGAAGATGTATGATCCTAAAGGAGCTGAGAATGACACATCGACTGCACACCGATTCATTCACTGGGGTTTTAATATGGTTGATCTTAAAGCATTCATTGAAGATTAATTTATGTACTTGACTTTATAAGACTAGTAGTAGTAGTAGTAGTAGTAGTAGTAGTAGTAGTAGTAGTAGTAGTAGTAGTAGTAGTAGTATGTTTGTTTGCTGTTTAAAGCTGCACTCAGTATTCCAGCTATATGGCGGAGGTCTGTAAATAATCGAGTCTGGACCAGACAATGCAGTAATCAACACTATGAGCAGCGATCTATGCAACTGGGATATGAGGATGTCACAGCCAAGTCAGCGAGCCTGACCACCCGATTCCGTTAGTCGCCTCTTATGACAAGCATGGGTTACTAAGGCCAATTCTAACCCGGGTCTTCATGGGTAGTAGTAGTAGTAGCAGCAGTAGTACTAGAAAATAAGTGGTATAAGTCCTTTCAGTTTCTTGGTGACATTTTCTTTCATTTTTTGTGGAAAATGTCTTGTTGGTAAGCTGGGGAGGTCAAAAGGCATTAAGAAGATTAGTCAATCACATGATTGTCTAGTCCAGACTAAGTAATATAGGCTGCCATCATATCCATATAATATTGCTGAGGGTGCTGTTAAACAGTAAGGGCGGTGGGGTAGCCTAGTGGTTAAAGCGTTGGCTCGTCACGCCGAAGACCCGGGTTCGAATCCCCACATGGGTACAATATGTGAAGCCCATTTCTGGTGTCCCCGCTGTGATGTTGCTGGAATATTGCTAAAAGTGGCGTAAAACCAAACTCAGTCAGTTAAACAGTAAACACGCACATACATACTAATATGATGATGCTGTGATCCAACAACAACACGGAGATGGCACGACGAATGTCTTGTATGACATTACAAATGTCTCGTCAATCTGTCTCACCTCCAGCAGCACCTGAGCTCTGCACACGATGTTACCAGATGTTCCTAATCCATCAAATATATTGAAAAAATATTACCACTTTCAGCTGAAAGAAATGTTTTTTTCATTTGATCCGACTGAAATGACACATGGATTTTCTGGCAAATGCCACGTCTTATGCCATCTGTGAGCCCAGCACCTGTTGAAGCAAGTTTTTGCATCAGTCTGACTTTGATGTGTAATATCCATAGCAACAGGTGCCTATATATAAGCATGGTATAAATCGCGTATACCCAAGTGTGTTGATGGCTAACATCAACTAGGTGCTACTTCATCCCTGTAAAGTCTGGTCCAATCAGATTCTGCATAGCATGTGCACAAGATAAACACGAAACTGAGAAACAGAAAAAAACAACTTCCCATAGTGTTAAACTGTAAATGAACTGAGAAATAGTCATTTTTCTTTTTTCATATCATAAGTTTGATTTTTTTATGAGTTGTGTGTTCATCTGTTGATTTTAAAAGTGATACACTGATACTGTGAGCACGTTGATGTTGGCAACGTCATCTCCTGCAGGGGAACAGCATCTGCTACATAACACCTTTGTCAACATTTACGAGCTAACATATACACAAGAGAAGTCACAGAACTGACTTATTTAATCCACAGTAAATATTAAGTGTGTAAGGATAAAGAGGTTTCCGCTTCGTGTGCATTAAGCTTCACTTCAGATAGCAGTCAACAAGTGGGTCTCAAGGTTAAGTTGTTGTTTTTGACAACATTGATCAAGATGAAAATATATAATTTGTGATCTGATCTACACCATGTAATCCATTACATATCTCAATTTTATGGTTGACTTGTTGCCTACGAGTTGGTGATTGGGTAGTAAGGGAGTTGTGTTTTACGCTGCTTTTAGCAACATTCCAGCAATATTACTGCAGAGGACACCAGAAAATGGGAATCGCACATTGTACCCATGTGGGGAATTGAACCCAGGCCTTTAGTGTGACAAGCGAATGCTTTAACCACAAGGCTACCCCACCACCCAGTGACTCGGTATCTTTGTTGCATTTTCTGTTGTTGCAGATACTTTTTTGTGTACCTTTTACCCTTCATGAACATCTGGTGGATTAATGTCAATTGTAATATGCACTTTTTGCTCCAGTTATGTTGAAAAATGTGCCTAAATTTAAATTAGATTTATCTTTCAGTGCAAAGAGGTTAAAAAGTGTTGCTTTTCATGGATTTAAGCAATAAATCTCCTCTTATTTTCTAAGGAACAAAAGTGAGATGTCAATCATCTTAACACTTTTGTTAACTTTCACGACATTTTACAAAGGTTTCCATGGCTTTGAAATTTGTCAATTTTATGGAGTCAAGAAGGCTCTTATCGCACCCGTTCCTCACATGCCAAGATACAAAATACCTCACAGCTTGTCATCACTACTTGACAGTTCTTTGTGTGTGACAGTATAAGACATTTGTCTTCCTTTTGTGGTCAACTTTGTTTCCTTTGACGCCTAAGATTTTGAAATATGGCATTGAAATTGAAGCTAACATTCCAAGATAGATAAGATATGTTGGTAAGGTGCTTCTGAACATGAACGATCATCATATTCTTCTTTGTGTAATACCATGACTAATTACTGCGTTCTTCTCTCCTCATGTTCCGTGTTACGTTCCTGTTACGTAGACCTAGCTTGGCAAGTTAATTGCTTAACATACCAAACCTGTTTTTCTGTCACTTGCTAATTATATACACATTGAACATTTGTGTCTCTTAAGAAATACTGTTTATTTATATTCATTTTGAAATGAAGCAAATACCGTCATATTTACACCGCGAACACTAGAGCTCAGTACATTCACTGCACAAAAAGACGTGTCTATAATGGTACGATTAGCGAGCTGTGGAGCATTCTTCTTCAGAGTTCCATTATCAGTGAAGATGTATTTGTGTTTCCATAAGCTTCTTGCCAAAAGTAGAAAAATAATTTAACATGTGTCTCAAGATTTTTGAAGCTTTATAACACTCTGACAAATCCACTATTGAGAACTGACGTGAACTGCCATGTTGGAATTGAAGAAAAGTGAAGGTTTATTTCTGTAAGTAATCTTTTCAAACTATGTGTTCATAACCCCCATCGCTCTGTATACCTCATCTGTGAATACCATAGGCAAAGTACTTTTTCCTGGGAGAGTGATTAGCTTGGTAAAATATGTTTATGTTGAACACAATACGCAATGGCCACAATAGGAATGGTAACACTGTTGTAAACATGGGATATGCATGTCTGGTTTTTAAAGAAAGCACCTGTTTGAGACTTATCAGCCCTTGTATCAGTGTCTGGTCTGTGATTGGTGGGATTCCTTCAAGACAGGTGATATGCCTGGTAATGACCCCCAGATGGGCTGGATGCAGGAGAGGTGGCCATCAATAGATGCTGTACTGCACACCTGGGAGGTGTACGTATCACACACAAATTCTTCCTCCACCCACTCCACAGTACTTTGTGCCATGCATGCTCAGAGTCATCGTGTAACACTGCGTTACATAAGTAAAACTTCACATTGAACATTGATTCTTCTTGCAGATGCTTTGGTTTGGGTTTTTGGTTGAACAGGTTACCACGTGAAGAAACCTTACTGGTATAAATAATATACAACCTACTGAACTCCTGGGTGCCGTTGTACAAAGTGATCTTAGCGTTAAGGTGACTGTAACTCCCATACCTTAACATAGACTTAAGGTAGTTTTAGCGCTAAGGTGACCGTAACTCCCATACCTTAACATAGACTTAAGGTAGTTTTAGCGCTAAGGTGACCGTAACTCCCATACCTTAACATAGATACTTTTAGCTTAAGGTAGTTTTAGCTTAAGGTGACCGTAACTCCCATACCTTAACATAGACTTAAGGTAGTTTTAGCGCTAAGGTGACCGTAACTCCCATACCTTAACATAGACTTTTAGCGCTAAGGTGACCGTAACTCCCATACCTTAACATAGACTTAAGGTAGTGACCGTGAACTCCCATACCTTAACATAGACTTCAGGTAGTCTTAGCTAAGGTGACCGTAACTCCATACCTTAACATAGACTTAGTCTTAGGTAGTCCATAACTCCCATAGCTTAAGGTGACCGTAACTTCCATACCTTAACATAGACTTAAGGTAGTAACATAGACTTTTAGCTAAGGTGACCGTGAACTCCCATACCTTAACATAGACTTAAGGTGACCGTAACTCCCATACCTTAACATAGACTTAAGGTAGTTTTAGCGCTAAGGTGACCGTAACTCCCATACCTTAACATAGACTTTTAGCGCTAAGGTGACCGTAACTCCCATACCTTAACATAGACTTAAGGTAGTTTTAGCGCTAAGGTGGCCATAACTCCCATACCTTAACATAAACTTAAGGTAGTTTTAGCGCTAAGGTGACCGTAATTCCCATACCTTAACATAAGCTTAAGGTCGTCTTAGCGCCAAGGTTGTTTTGTACAACGGCACCCAGGAAGACACATGGGGTAAAATTTGTCAGAATAAGAAAGGTTCCCGAGTAATGTTGTCCAGATTAGCTTGGGTCTGGAGGAATATTATCAATAACAAGGTTTTGGAATTGTCCAAATTTCGCAGGGTTCTACAGTAACATTCTCAAGATTAACAGTCTTCTGGATTGATTTTTGTCCAGATGAGCAGGGTTTCAGAATGCAATAGTCCAGATTATCAAGGTTAAGAAAATTTGGAGTAAAGATTATTGTCCCTAACTGCATTGCTCGTTGATATATGAGATAACATTGTCTGTTTTTATCAAGGTTTTCATGTACATGTCAGTGTGATCTAGCAGGTATACCTGCACTGAAACGTTGCACTCATTGCAATAAAGAAGTTGACTATCCATAGAACTTGGTTTTCCTTGAGAATTCTTGGGTTAACTTGGATGATCAGTGCACCAAAATGTATTGTAAATCAAGAACATTAGGCAACAGTTGCAGTGAGCGGAACATGTGTCAAGTTGTGGGCCTTCTTAGTTCACATGCCATGCTTTAATTACTTTCTGTCACAAGAAAGGGAAAGCATGAATTTTTTTGTCTGTTTTCATTTGTTTTTGTTGTTTTAATTAACCAGTCAAGTAATTGTGATAGAAATACTCAGCTGTATGTGTCATAGTTATGACAGACTGAGTCAGATTATAACAGGCAGATAAACAATGTGATATTTGTGTTATTGACACTAGTAGTTACACAAAAATAGTACCCGGTACTCATCTGTTTGATATTATTGTGTTGACAGTCTGTTACGTTAAGTTATGATTGACAGATGTTTGTGATATTGACACCAGTAGATATGTACAGCAATAGTGCTCTTCTGTGTGATACGACAGTTATGACAGGCTGAATCAGATTATTGTTGACAGATGTATTAGGTGATATTTGTGATATTGACACCAGTAGATATGTACAGCAATAGTGCTCTTCTGTGTGATACGACAGTTATGACAAGCTGTATCAGATTATCATTGACAGATGTATAGGTGATATTTGTGATATTGACACCAGTAAATATGTACAGCAATAGTGATCATCTGTGTGATACGACAGTTATGACAAGCTGTATCAGATTATTGTTGACAGATGTATCGGGTGATATTTGTTATATTGACACCAGTAGATATGTACAGTAATAGTGCTCTTCTGTGTGATACGACAGTTATGACAGGCTGTATCAGATTATCATTTGACAGATATTTGTGATATAGGTGATACAGGGATATGACCAAGAGGGTTGTGTGTCAGCATTAAGATACACTTGAAGCCAGTGTTGATGACATACATAAACACTCAGCTAGGTGATACAAGTATATATCTACCATGGATGTACGTCAGTGTTAAGATACACTTGAAGCCAGTGTTGATGACATACATAAACACTCAGCTAGGTGATACAAGTATATATCTACCATGGATGTACGTCAGTGTTAAGATACACTTGAAGCCAGTGTTGATGACATACATAAACACTCAGCTAGGTGATACAAGTATATATCTACCATGGATGTACGTCAGTGTTAAGATACACTTGAAGCCAGTGTTGATGACATACATAAACACTCAGCTAGGTGATACAAGTATATATCTACCATGGATGTACGTCAGTGATTAAGATACACTTGAAGCCAGTGTTGATGACATACATAAACACTCAGCTAGGTGATACAAGTATATATCTACCATGGATGTATGTCAGCATTAAGATACACTTGAAGCCAGTGTTGATGACATACATAAACACTCAGCTAGGTGATACAAGCATATATCTACCATGGATGTATGTTAGCATTAAGATACACTTGAAGCCAGTGTTGATGACATACATAAACACTCAGCTAGGTGATACAAGTATATATCTACCATGGATGTACGTCAGTGTTAAGATACACTTGAAGCCAGTGTTGATGACATACATAAACACTCAGCTAGGTGATACAAGTATATATCTACCATGGGTGTATGTCAGCATTAAGATACACTTGAAGCCAGTGTTGATGACATACATAAACACTCAGCTAGGTGATACAAGCATATATCTACCATGGATGTATGTTAGCATTAAGATACACTTGAAGCCAGTGTTGATGACATACATAAACACTCAGCTAGGTGATACAAGTATATATCTACCATGGGTGTATGTCAGTGTAAGGAAATGTTAGACTTGTACATTCTTTCCACTCAGCTAGGTGATACAAGTATATATCTACCATGGGTGTATGTCAGCATTAAGATACACTTGAAGCCAGTGTTGATGACATACATAAACACTCAGCTAGGTGATACAAGTATATATCTACCATGGATGTACGTCAGTGTTAAGATACACTTGAAGCCAGTGTTGATGACATACATAAACACTCAGCTAGGTGATACAAGTATATATCTACCATGGGTGTATGTCAGCATTAAGATACACTTGAAGCCAGTGTTGATGACATACATAAACACTCAGCTAGGTGATACAAGCATATATCTACCATGGATGTATGTTAGCATTAAGATACACTTGAAGCCAGTGTTGATGACATACATAAACACTCAGCTAGGTGATACAAGTATATATCTACCATGGGTGTATGTCAGTGTAAGGAAATGTTAGACTTGTACATTCTTTCCACTCAGCTAGGTGATACAGGCACTAAAGGTGTTGCTTGTTGTAAAATATGATTGACAGACATCTACTCTGTACATACAGCGTAGTATCACTGATATTGACACAGCAATGTGCGTGTTATGTACACAGGCCTGCCTTTCAGCACTCATAACATGATAACTTGTTACTTCTAATTGGCTGGCATGCATGTTGTTAGTTGTGGAACACAGTGTTCTCTACAAGAACACAACCAGCATATTGGCACAGAGTGTTGAAACTCAACCCACCATTAACACATGGGCCTACTTCCGAGCCTCCAGCGTCAAGCCTCCCAGCTTCCTCTGGTACAGGTGGCTCGGTATATGTTGGCAGAGGTTGCCAGGTGATGCTTGAGAGAGTTCTGTAATGTTTGACTATTTCATGGATGGTTGTGGGATAGAATGAAGACAGATGGTTTCTGTGATTACTTGTGTCTTTTCAGTACATTTGTATCGTGTCGTCCTATAAATGTTTGATGATGAGAAACACTACCTACTTCAATGTACTGAATACAGAAAGACATGTACTTTTGGAAATACTACGCACTCAAACTGTAGCTGTCTGTAATAATGAAAAAACATAATAATAAGGGCATCAACAATGCCTATTGTATTGTTCTCCATGTTTAGGATTGTAAGCAATAAAAATGTTCATTGTTCAAAATCAACCTATGACATTTTTTCTGATATTCATCATAGTGCAATACTGAGAGAGAGAGAGAGAGAGAGAGAGAGAGAGAGAGAGAGAGAGAGAGAGAGAGAGAGAGAGAGAGAGAGAGAGAGAGAGAGAGAGAGAGAGAGAGAGAGAGAGAGAGAGAGAGAGAGAGAGAGAGAGAGAGAGAGAGAGAGAGAGAGAGAGAGAGAGAGAAATATTTTGTCATTTTCATTTTAATTTCTTCTATAATAGAATGTTTTCTGCAGTAGTACTTAACTTATAGTGGAAAGTATGAATGACATGATGCATATTATTTTCCTGAAGTTGTCATGTTTAGGATAAGTTGTAAGCAGGATGAGATCTAGCTAGTAGATAACTTCTGTGATAAAATGTATCCAGTAAAATTGTTTTTGTTGTTTTTGTCTTTGTTTAATGCCATATTCAGCAACATTCCAGCTTCGTCGGCAGTCAATAACTAATGGAGTCTGGACCAGACAATCCAGTGATGAACAGTATGAGCATCGATCTACACAATTGAGATACAATGACATGTGTCAACCAAATCAGCGAGCCCGACCAGGTGAACCTGTTAGTGACTTAACTTACTACAAGCTCAGTTATCATAAGAGACCAAATTAGAGTGGAGCTAGTATTCACAATGCATGAACGTCTCTGACTATTTGAAATACCATCACTGTGTGGTTATGATATTACGTATGTATGTTGCACTTTGAAAAATGAGTGATTATTTGTCATGTATTCAGTGTACATGTTTTTGCTGGAAGAAGAAATGTTTTTACATGTTACAAGTGCATAAACTCCATGTATTTTCCAGTAAGTAGTTTTGTTTCAACACATAGAATTTAAGATAGAACACAAACTCTCTCAGTAAACTGAAGTATTAATATCCAGGAATAGTTGCAATTCCCCACCAAAAGTACAAATACTTTCTATTGTTTTTGTTCCTGAACTTGTCAATAACAACTGCTTGTGTTGTTTCTCTTGTAAACATAGCTTATCTGTATATCAATGCATGCTCCTTCAGGGGGGACACTGGAACAGCATGATGTTGCTTTCTCACAAGCACCTGCTGCTGATGTTATCACCTCCCCCACTGCCATAGCATTGCTGATATCCATCAATGTCACCCCATGTTAATTGCATGGATCATTTCTAACACTTAGCCTACACTGTAGATCAGTGCAGAGGACTCTGTGATCTATTGCAGTTGCCTCGCTACCTACGCATCAGCACTAACAGTCTACTAGTCCTGGAAATAAAGATATGTATAAGGTTTAATAAAATAATTTTGCCACCCAAAGTGTAAAGGTACCATTAGACTAACGTTTAGTCCCTGAATATATATATTTTGATAGTAGCAAATAAACCCATTTAAATTGAAAAGAAGCCCCAGTGAGATCAGAGATTCAGGAACCTGAGGAAATCTAGACTTGCTTCATTTAGGACTTTAGCATTGCAGGGAGGGCTAAGCATTGGGGAAATAATGTGGTTCAGGGACTGTGAGACAGACTAAGGTACCATCAACAGTGTTGTTTTAGGGAAATTATAACAGGGCTTTCATGGGTTGCTGGAACTAAGAATGGTATGTGTTAAGGCTGCTGGATCATAGAGTGGATGATTTGGAAATGGGGGGTAATTCTTTTATTAATAAATGCTCCAGGTTCTGAACACCCTTACATTACTTTGGTGTTAAGTCTGCTGGCAGTGATATTGGGGAAATAACAACATGCACAAATCATACGAATAAAGATAAAAATGATAATTCAAATCATGTCAGTCTTGTTTAATGCTCAACTCAACAATTTTCAAACTCTGCAACAGTGGTCTGTAAATGATCGAGTTTGGACCAGATGATCCAGTGATTGATACTGTGAGCATCAGTGTTTTGAAATGAAATTATCATCGCATGTATCAAAACAGATAGCAAGTAAGACCACTTGATTGTGATAAACACCATTGTCATAAACATGGGTTGCGGAGGACCAGTTTGAACCCAGATCTTCACTGGTGTCATATTTCAGGATAATGCTTGATTTATTGATTTTCAGCAAGAGTGAGTTAGTGAGTTTCGTTTTCACCGCTTTTTCACTTTTTCACAATATTCCAGCAATATTATGGCGGGGGACACCATAAATGGGCTTCAAACATTGTACCCATGTGGGGAATCGTACCCGGGTCTTCGGCGTGATGAGCAAACACTTTAACCACTAGGCTACACCACCTCCCCTTATGACACAGACGTGAGTGAACCCATACTCGAGAGTGAGTGAGTGAGTGAGTGAGTTTAGTTTTACATCGCACTCAGCAATATCCCAGCTATATGGCGGCGGTCTGTAAATAATCGAGTCTGGACCAGACAATCCAGTGATCAACAGCATGAGCATCGATTTGCGCAAATGGGAACCGATAACATGTGTCAACCAAGCCAGCAAGCCTGACCACCCGATCCCGTTAGTCGCCTCTTACGACAAGCATGGGTTACTGAAGGTTCATTCTAACCCGGACCTTCACGGGTTACTCAAGAGAGACATAGGCTTGATTCTAAATAACATTATATATACTACTGCATGTGTTTATGTATACTACTCCAATGAAGTTAGAGAACACACTCTGGAGCAGTGATGACTTAGCATAACATCACTGCCACAGGCTTATTTGCATATCATGTGACCAGACTTTTCTCTTGTTTGTAAACAAACACGCATATTCATAAGAAGACACTGGCCTTAAGCAAGCTTTGTGCGAGCTCTTCAAAATGTTTTACATATATATTCTACGGCAGTAAGGTTTATGACAGTACATATTTAGATATCATACTGGCTGCATAGTTTGCTCTCCGTCGGCTTTGATGACAGCACGTGGAACCATACAACCTATGTAAACAAAGGATCGCTATGCAAATCAAAGTAGTGTTACACTTTTTAGGATATTTTCTCAGTGAAACTAAACCATTCTATCAAAGATGTTTAATTAGATGCATAGACTCATCAAAAATAAAAGAGTTCAGAAATATGTACATTATATTGAATGGACGGTCACATCTTTCTGGCCTGTGGCAGAGGTACTGTGCTGGCTGGCCGCATGGAACTCTGGGTAGGAGAGTGGTTAGAGAACACCCATGACAGATTAACTAAATTTATATTCAAATTAAAGAATTGGTTGGTTATGTTGTGCTTAGTTTAGTGGTGAAAGGTTAAATAGATTTGATGTGGAACAGAACACTGTTGAACCTGATGGCATTCACACATTTCATTCGTCATTATTAATTCAATGATTTAAATGTTTCTGGGTTTTCAGTTTTAATATTGAAAATGAATTTGGGTAATTAGGTCATCATCTCATTTGGAATTATTGATTGTCAGTCCCTTGTGGTGTTACATGTGCATCCTTGCTGTTAAAGTCACTGGTCACAATAATGGCATGTTTCTGTGTCATTTGCAAATTGTTCACATTTGTTTTTGACTACTTTGTCCTTACGGACATGCAAGATTATGTTGTATTGCTGTACCAGTGTCTCCAGATGTCATTGTGTGTCCTTTTCCTCATTGTCTTTGGCATTGTCATTATTGTCATCATCATTGTTATTGTCATCATTGTCATCATCATTGCCATAATTGTTCGCATTATTGTCATTGGTATCATTATTAGCATTGACTTGGTTGACACATGTCATTGGTTCCCAATACTGTTGATCACTGGATTGACTGGTCCAGACAGCCGCCATATAGCTGGAATATTGCTGAGTGTGGCGTAAAACTAAACTCACTCACTCACTCACTCACTCTAATTTTACCATGATAGAAATGGCAATATAGAGTGCTCATGATTTTGGGGGACCAGAGAGCTTAAAGTAAGGCTTTATCTTGTAGCAGGACATCTTGCCTATTGTGTAGCATTTGCATGTATATTCAACCTTGCAGTGTTTTCCCTTTACGTCTTCCTGTTACTTACTAAGTATATGTGCTTCCCACTTCCAGTGGCCATATGTGCTAGGCAGATATACAATGTATTGATGTAAAAACAAAATTTGAACATATGCAGTGACATACCTTTTTTACAGACAAATATCAGTGTTCCTTTAATTCAGATCATCAGCTTAACTTAACCTTTGGAGTTAACCAATGTGTCCTCACTTATTATAATTGCAATGACACTGAAGAGATGGTATTTAGTTGTAGACAAACATTCTGTTTTTCACTCCAGACTAATGTATAAATGATCTGGTTACTTAAAGATTTGACAACAAGTTAACATTTGAAACATCATGCTTTCAAAGCAAACTTTCTGGGTTTCTGAATTATCATTAGTTTTGCACAATTTGAGGCATTGTAAATAGTCTGATATAGGTGATAAAAACTATATACCATTGTTAAGATATGTCAAGGATATGGTAAAATGTCTCTTTAAGATTATCCCCCTAATTAGTGAGGTGCTCAGTGAATCTACTGAAATACCATACTGTAATAGGAGTACCCCACTCAGCATATATTACAGAACGTTAGTGCAAAAGAGGGTCAGCGGGGTAGCCTAGTGGTTAAAGCGTTCGCTCATCACACCGAAGACCCAGGTTCCCACATGGCCACAATGTGTTAAGTCCATTTTTGGTGTACCTTGCCATGTAATTGCTGAAATATTGCTAAAAGAGGTGTAAAACTAAATTTACTCACTCATTCAGTGATAACAACACCCGTTCTTGACAATAATCAGAAACAAATTCCATTTGGTGTAAAGGACAAATAGCTGAAAATCAGTGCTGACACAAGGTGTTTGTGAGAAGTGTAAGTATGTCCTGCCCAACCAGTAGCATGAGCCATTCAAAAGATTCCAGCTCCATGTTGTCCAGACCTTGTTGCATCCAGTTAGAACTGGTCTTCAGTAACCCATCCTTGTTGTCAGAGGCGACTAACGGGATCTGTGGTCAGACTCGTTGACTTGGTTGACACATGTCATCGTATCCCAATTGTGTAGATCGATGCTCATGATGTTGGTCACTGGATTATGTTGGTCCAGACTCGAATATTTACAGACCGCTGCCATATAACCTTGTGGATGGTTACAGCGCGCTTTATAAATACTCATTATTGTTATAACAGGGATATTGCTGTGTATGGTATAAAACTAAACTCACTCTCTGTATCCAATTAATGCCAAGTATCAGACAGGGTAATAACAAGTACTGTCTTTTAATGCCTCTTGGCATGACATTCATGGGGATTGAAGAAAGATTACATATGTAAGACCAATAATATTTTGTGAAAAATATGTTTAATATTAAGGTGAGGTGAAATTGGGTTTAACGTCGTGCTTGAGAATATTTCGCTCATATGACGACGTGCATGCGTGTGTATGTGTATGTGCGGCTGCTTGTACTAGCCCAGACTTAAGCTGGTTTTATAGTGCTAGCCCACTGAGATACCATGCCGCAGTGAAGCATGAATACCCCACTCAGACACATTATACTGACTCCGAGCCGACCAGTCCTTGTTGTACCCATTAATGCCAAGCGCCAGGCAGGGACCAACAAGTACCATATTTTAACATCTTTTGGTATGACGCGGTCGGGGATCGACCCCGCGACCTTCCGCTCTCCGGGCGGACGCTCTAACCACTACACCACGGAGGCGGTCCTTTAATAATAAGAAACACTGACCTTCTGCTCTCCAGACCAATGCTCTATCCTCTGGGCTGTGGACTACTGTTTTGAAGACAAGATCCATGTCATACTTGTCTGTGGTAAATATTCTAAAATATGAAATAATTGTTTCATGACCCATCAGACCCACCCTTCAACAATTGAAACCGTTAAGCGTTTAATTACCTGTAACTACATAAATTATCTAAATACATTAAATACGTTCCTCTTCGCTGTATTTAAACTAAGAAGTAAACCCACTATTTCAATTAATTTACCTTGTATTTCAATCGTTATCCTACATCCAGTGTGTATGTATTATTTATCTTCGCATTTTGTTTGTATTAGGGCCAATGGCCTACATTACTGAGCTAAAATGTATGTATGTCTGTGTAGAGTGATGATATTTTGGGTTCACAAGTAGAAGGCATATAATATACCAAAACATTTGATGAAAGTTATCTTTAAATACTTTGTGCTTTCTTGTGTTGTTCATTTAGATTTTGTCACCGACTATAAGTATATAACAGCAAAGCTATTCAATATTGATTGAGTCTACATTCTTATGTCTATAAGTCTTAGTAGTTTGAAATTATTTACAACAAATCTCCATGGTAACTATCTCTTTTGAGAAAGATAATCTAATTTCTGTGTGTCACCAGAACGTGGGCCTCACTACCTCTCTCTACTGCGGTTCCTTTCAGAGTAAAACATTCAAGTGTATGGATAATACCTTATATGGTATCATTTCGAAACCACACTATTCTGTTCTGCTAACTGTTAAATGTCAAAGTTAGTATGATTATATGCGAAGCATTTCTTGCCCATCTCTGTGTGTCTCCTTACCAGAATTTCATGTGATGTATTTAGTTACACCTTCTCAATGCTCGGGGTAAATTTAGCTACTGGAAAAGATGGCATTTGACAGACCTTTAAGTATTGATTATCTGAGAACAGTGTTACTTAGGGTAGTTGTAGGAATCCTTCAAGGTATCACACTGTATGCTGGTGTTTCCTTGGGCAAGTGACGTCTTAGAAAATAGTGAGTGAGTAAGTGTGTATGGTTTAACATCGCTTTTATCAATATTCCAGCAATATCTCGATGGGGGACACCAGAAATGGACTTCACACATTGTACCCATGTGCGGAATCGAACCTGTGTCTTCGGTGTGATGAGCCAACGCTTTAACCACTAGGCTACCCCACCACCCGTAGATGATAGAGGCGCTGCGGTAGCCTAGTGGTTAAAGCGTTCTCCCATCATGCGAAGACCCAAGTTTGATTCCCTGCATGTGTACAATGTGTGAGCCCATTTCTGGTGTCCCCTGCCTGATATTGCTGGAATATTGCTGAAATATTGCTATTATAAAACTGTCAAACATTGTTATGTTACAATTGAAGGGACCTACATAACTACTTCAAGGTTTGATACAACAGAAGAATAAATGATATAGCAATATGACTATTAGCAGTATGACCTCACAGATACTTTGAGTTATATACTCCCATGGGAACTTAGAATTAAAATGGAGTGTGCTCTGATCCAGTGACAGGGGTAATAATGCACTTTGAGAATCAGCATACAAAATATGTCTATGGTTATCCAGCAGTGAATGGGTACCAGGAAGGATGAGATATCAATGTGGATACTTTGAATTGTATTCTCCCAAGGGAGCTGAGAATTATAATGGAGTATGCACTGATCCATGGATGGGGGTAATACTGCACTTGAGTGAGTGAGTTTGGGTTTGCGCCCCCTTTAGCAATATTCCAGCAATATCACTGCAGGGGACACCAGAAATGGGCTTCACACATTGTACCCATGTTGGGAATTGAACCTGGTCCTCCATTTTGACGAGCGAGCTTTAACCACTAGGCTACCCCACCGCCCCCAATGCACTTGAGAACAGTATCCAGCGTGGTAAAAGCATCCTACAATTGCTCTGTTTTTATCATATTATTATTATCACATAAATTGTCAGGAAGCTGGGGAAGTGTTGGGGTTCAACTAGTTGTGACAAATATTGCCCAATGTTGTTTATTGGTGTTGCAGAAGGAAAATGGCCATTAAGCCATAATCTTGGAATGGAATCAAGTGCACTGCACAGTTGTTGGTGAAAGTGTTAGTCATTCGTACCAAATCAGGAATACCCATCTGCACCAGATATTGCTTTACAGAAACTATTACTTTCAAAACTGAGACATGATGTCATCATTGAATTATGCAGCTCAACTTTTGATAAGGACACTGAGATACTTCATGCTGCTTTATCTATGTGTTCTGAGTAATGACATAATAAGTTGAGTGAATCAAGAATCTATTATTTCATCCCTTTCAAAAGTTAGGTAGTGTATACAGAGTCCAGTAAGGCTGTCCAAGGACTCACTCGACTCGTTTAATGCAGAAATTGCACAACAACAAACAGAAATAAGTGGTGGTGTGTGGCAATATTTACCAACTACAGATGCTAAATGATATGAAGAGAATACAAAATCATGATCGTAAGAAATACCCATGCATGATGCTAAGAGATACCAGAGCTTGTTACTTCGAGAGTAGCAAGTCTGGACACTGAGTGAATACCCAGGCTTGATAGTAAGAGAATTCCCAGGCTTGGTGCAAACAGAATTCCTAGGCTTAATAGTAAAAACCAGTTAACCTTGATACTATGAGATACCCAGTGTTGTTACTAAGAGAGAGCCAGGCTTCATACTAAAACATACCCTGGCTTGATACTAAAGCAACCCAGGTTTGTTACTATGATATACCAAGGTTTGGAACTAAGACATACCCAGGTTTGTTACTAAGATATACCAAGGTTTGGAACTAAGACATACCCTGGCTTGATACTAAGACATACCCAGGTTTGTTACTAAGATATACCAAGGTTTGGAACTAAGACATACCCTTGCTTGATACTAAAACATAACCAGGTATGATACTAAGATATACCAAGGTTTGGAACTAAGAAATACCCTTGCTTGATACTAAAACATACCCATGTTTGTTACTAAGATATGCCAAGGTTTGGAACTAAGACATACCCTGGCTTGATACTAAGAGATATCCAGGCTTGAAGCTAAGATATACAAAAGTTTGGAACTAAGACATACCCTGGTTTGAACTACCCTGGCTTGATACTAAAAGATAGCCAGACTTTATACTAAAACATACTTAGACTTGATACTAAGATATATAAGGGTTTGGAACTAAAACATATCTAGCTTTTTACTAAGAGATACCCAGGTTTGATACTAAGATATACCAAGGTGTGCAACTGAGGGATACAAACGATTGACCTTGATATAATTAGTCAGTATGCAATAAAAACTTTATGTAACAGATTATCAGGTAAAGCGTTATACAATCCATTCCCAAGCTTTATTGTTCAGCTAACATTTAAAGAAATGTACCTGTATGTTTATATATAGTAAAAAATTACTCCAAATATGATGTGGGGCTGTAGGGTAGCCTGGTGGTTAAAGCAAAAACCCAGGTTCGATTCCCCACATGGGTACAATGTGTGAAGATCATTTCTGGCATTCCCCTCTGTGAATTTGCTGGAATATTTCTAAAAGCAGCTTAAATCCATACTCTCTCTCCATCCAAGCGTTAATCAGTGTAAAATGACTATAGGTGAGCTACAGTCCCATTCATGAATGAACCAGAGAGAAGTCATGTAGAATGTTATATGTCAGCTGTTTTCCCCCACATGCCGATGGTGCCCTGGAACTACTGATATGGTCTTCAGCTGCTGTACAGAAACCATTACAAACAACCTCCCCACAAATAGCTTGACATTAAACAAACTTATCATCATTTTGCATTGTTACCTTGCTTAGATGCTTTGTTACTGATGCCCTAGTTTCTATTAGTGATTTTTTGTCATATTAACCCAGAAAGTATACGTGGAAGAAAAATGTTCCAGAAAAGCAAGGTTTGGGTTTTCTTACTTGTAATTTGTTCTTGTCAGGGAAATTGTATACATAGATAATCCCTTTAATGTTTTGTTGTAAACAGACATATTGCTACTTTTGTAATGGCGTAATTTGTATTTGGGTTTTTGGTTGTTGTGATAATGTTTTTAGTGTAAAATCGGAGTGTCAGCACCTAGCAGGAATAGAAAATTTGGTTGGAGTTGTTTTCTTTGAACCAATGAGAACTGTTTTGATTGAAATCAGTCGGTGAAAAAGACTTGTGGTAAACACTAACAGCATCTGCAAGCTTCAGTTTTCTGAACTGTCTTAAGAACTCATTAATTTTTTGAAAGATTTTTCTTTACCAAATAGTATATATTGGATTTGAAACAACTTTTTGTGTATTAAAGACTTCATATAACAGACTATTTCATGCTGTACAAGGGCGGTGGGGTAGCCAAGTGGTTAAAACATTAGTTTGTCACGCTGAAGACCGGGTTCGATTCCCCACAATGTGCGGTACAATGTGTAAAGCCCATTTCTTTTGTCTTCTGACATGATATTGTTGGAATATTGCAAAACGTGGCATAAAACTAAACTCCCTCACCCATTGATGCTGTACCTGTTTCTGGTCAAAGGAAAAAATGCACTAGATTGACCTTTAGATTAATATATCGTTACTAATAATGCCCAAGATAGTGGGCGGGGAAGTAGTACTATTTATGGGTGTAAATGAAACTCAGAAATCCTGATTTCCCACATAAATTACTCTCCAGCGTGTTAATGGATGCTCTTACAAACCACAATCATGGCATATTAACCAGAATCATTAACGAACAAAGGGATCAGACATTACTTCATTAATTACATGTTCCAACCATTATCACAATTGGGAGAGAAATTCCTGAAGGAATCTGAGCTGTAATTGGATGTAAGTTAAGTGAAGTCAGACGTATGGATGATATTATTATCCTGGTAGAATAGCAGGAAGGTCTTGGGAGCTCCGCGGGTCAACAGGGGTCGTATACGGGTGTCTGGCCCTACTTTGATCAGATACTACGGAAGTAACGCGTTAAGACTGGAGATCATTAGGGAGGAACGGGTATTAGTTTTTTAATGTGTCTGTTCCAGAATTGGTGTTTTATGTTTAATTTGAGTGTTTGCATGTTACAGATCTGAAGGCGAGCTTTGATTTACCGTGAATTCCCACACATGGCAGGAACCAGGGGGGATAAATTATGTAACACGGACGCTGTGTTTTAAGTCCTTGATGAAGTTGGATATGATACTCTAGCTGGCTGCTCAGTGCCATGGAATTTCACAAGGAACCTGAATTAGACACAGTGTATTTATATGTGTGGGCTGTATATGTCCAGGTTTAATTCTAAAACCAACTGGGTGTGGCATAGCCTACTGGTTAAAGTGTTTGCTCGTCACGCCGAAGACCGGGTTTGATTCCCCACATGGGTAAAACGTGGGAAGCCCATTTCTGCTGTCTCCTGCCATAATATTGCTGGAATATTGCTAAAAGCGACGTAAAACCAAACTGTAAAACCACATGGTGGTAAAATTAGCTTGGTGTTCAATTTTCACAAAGACTATGAACAAGGACTTATAGTCATTGTGACTAAAGTTCACATTCCAAGAATAATGTCTTGATTCATAAATTGAAACACAGACATAACTGGTGATTTCATACAGTTCTCTGCAATTGATTGTATGTTAGACTTTTTAAATATTTTTTTTAACTTGTCTGTGAAATTTGTGTATGCATTATTAAACAAGATTCCCATACAGAAATGATGTACTATTCAAAGGAAGTTGAATAACACCTCAGGCCCAATCTACAAAGTGTTCATAGCACAACGACAGTCGTAATGCTATGATAAACTATATAGCTACGCTAACTCATAACGCTTCAAGAGCTACGTAGATCGGGTCCCTGATTCTTTCATACGAATAAAGTGAATCTGTCATGGCATTTATTATTGAAGCCATGAAAGATAAGTTTATGCATCTGGAAAAAAATTGGTGTTTTAAACTCCTTTTGAGTTGTATATGACAAGATATTTCTTATTAACTTTTCTGAGTGGCATTTTAGAAGTTAGGAAGAACAATATAGACAAAGCTTGACAATGGAAAAAGGGTCTGTATCAAGATGTCGCACTCACGACATAAAGAAGTTGTTGTCCATAAATCTTTTCTATATTGACTACTGATGTTTATAACATATCATGAAAATTAATGTTTGGGAAAAATTAGGAAGCATTAACTATACTGCTTGCTTGTGAACTTGTTCTTGATTATGAAAATTACTACCCTCTCTCCTGCCAAAAAATCTTTAAAACTCCGCCCATCCTTATAATCAGTGTCCCCAATGTGTCACCTTCCCTACTCCTGTGTCACGTTGCAGTTACAGGAAGATTTTTAATTTAGAATTAAACAAGAAAATGAAACAATTTTAATGGAGAAATGAGTTGTGATAAATTCTTAACGTCATTTTGAAAAAGTGCTCATCACATTTGAATAGTCAACAACATTTGAAATATTTTTTCTTCGAAATTCAAATCACGAATTCCATGTCCAACCAGCCAAAAGTCTGGCAATTACTGTTTAATTGTTTTTTAATTATGTTTGATGGATGTGTTTGATAATGAATCTCAAAGCTTTCTCATTTTGAAGTCCAAATTTGAAACTTAAAAAACTGAAAATATCAAATTGAATTCTTCACTTGGCATCTTGAAGTGATTTCTAGACAGAGATTTATCCCACTCCCAGTCACATGTTCTGAAGGCTGTTCCGTCTCAATCAGGAGCAAACCTACTAACCAGGGTTACACCAGGATTTCCTAGAGGACAGTGATCATCATAGTTGAGTGAAGCGGAATACAAGTACAGATCCACAGTCTACTTTATTTGCATCCAAATTTATGAAGATGAATTTCAAGGGCACTTGAAGTTTTAAAAAGTCAGAATTTTTGCCACTTGATCTCTTACGGGTTAAACTAGGTTAGCCTAGTGGTTAAAGCGTTTGCTCGTCACGCCGAAGACCTGGGTTCGATTCCCCACATGGGTACAATGTGTGAAGCCCATTTCTGGTGTCCCCGACGTGATATTGCTGGAATAAATATTGCTGATAAAGCGGCGTAAAACAATACTCACTCACTCTTAAGGGTAAGCAATATGCTTGCCAATTCCAAACTGCTGTTGGAAGGTTCTGGCTGTGACAATGTGACAGAAGCTTTAGTGTATTTCTTATAGCCCTCAATTTCATAAAACAGACCTGAAATTAGTAAGGAATTATAGTATAAAAAGTCAGAATTTGTGTCTTACCTTCTTAAATGTCTCTAGGGTAAGTGATATGCTTGATGAGGTCAAATGGCCCTGTGTACAGTGTTGGTAGACACAACGAGTTCTTCACCGAGTTCTTCACCCTGTGACAGGAGGTTGACGGTATCAGTTCTAGTGTAATTCCTCAAGCCCCCAGGTTCATAAAACTCACCTCAGATCAGTGAGGAATATAAAAAATGCAAATTAGAAATGATATCTTTCTTGAATCCAGTTTTTGCCAAGGTTCTTTGCATGTCTGGTAGTGCTGGTCACAGGTGCCAAATTACAAGAAAAAACAAAATTCTTCATTTGAAGCTTTTTTGTATGCTTTTCTTCTTCTCACTTACATGAATATGGGTTCACCTAGATTGTGTCACGTCTATGTCATAAGGGGCAGTGGGGTAGCCTAGTGGTTAAAGCATTTGCTCATCACACCGAAGACCTTGGTTCAATTCCCCACATGGGTACAATGTTGTGAAGTATCTATCTCATATACTCCTTGACAATAGAAACAAATGGTCCCCTGCACCTATAAAGGTCCTATGATGCAAGCGAGTGGATTGGGTGGTCGGACTCAGTGACCAGCTTGATCAGTCAGTATCAGTCAGATCGTATCACATCACATCGGGGAGGTGCATGCGAATGATACACTCATATTTGTCATGCAACTCATTGCCAATAAAATCTGCAGCTAGGAGACCAGGGAATACCGAGACCAGCATCACCCTTTGTGTAACATGCCTGTGAAACATTTTTGAAAGTACAAGAATTGTAAAAGCAGCGTGTGGTATGTGGTCCCCTGGTTGCTCCTGTTTATATATGTGCTCATGCATGCACACGCTAGAGCATGTTCAGTTGCATGTGCATGTTTATGGCTGGGGTAATTAGACATTGAAGACTGCAACATGCGTGCACTGCAATGCATTTCCTCTTAAATGCAGTGCACATGGTGTCCTGTTTGTTTTCGACAATGTGTGTTCGATGTTGTTTTCTCTGATGTGCCAGGCTGTGGCATCTTCCACATACAAAGATGGGATTTGAATACTCGTGGAAGATCTGCAGGGGTTCATCTTCTTGTAAGAAATATGCCGTCATGAAAGTAGAGACAGTCTTTTTTGGTTTGAAATGTTTAATTCCTGGAGTAAGAATAGGCAAGGTGAAATAGGGTTTCACGTCTCGTTCAAGATTATTGCACTTTCATAGCGATCTGCATGCACGTGTGTGTGGCTGTTTACACAAGTCCAGACTAGTGCTGTTTTTGTAGTGCTAGTATACAGACATAATATGCATCAGTTCAACACGGATACTGAGGCGGTGGGGTAGCCTTGTGGTTAAAGCGTTCGCTCGTCATGCTAAAGACCAGTGTTCGATTCCCCACATGGGTACAATGTTTGAAGCCCATTTCTGGTGTCCCCTGCATCATGAAATCTCACTCACTCATTCACCCAGCTCACTCAGCTAGGTCACTCACTCACTCATGGTTTTATCCCCTTAATGCAAGCACCAGGCAGGGTAACAACAAGTACCATCTTTTATTGGTGTGACGTTGTTGAGGATATTTGTTATATCTTCCTTAAGGTGGAACCCGTGTAGGTCCGGGTTAGAATTGTCCTCCAGTAGCCCATGCTTGTCGTAAGAGGTGACTAACGGGATCCGGTGGTCAGGCTCGCTGGCTTGTTTGACACATGTCATCGGTTCCCAATTGCGCAGATCGATGCTCATGCTGTTGATCACTGGATTGTCTGGTCCAGACTCGAATATTTACAAACTGCCGCCATATAGCTGGAATATTGCTGAGTGCGGCGTAAAACTAAACTCACTCACTCACTCCTTAAGGTGGATGCTAATTGACAATTGGTAAGTTGAGCTGGCGTGAAATGAAATATAAATGAATTCTTCCATCCAGTGATGATGCAAAGAATTTGAAAAAGCTACAAAAAATATTGTGTGAGGAAAATATGTTGAGAATGAATGGATTGACAGAATGTTGATTACTTATTTTCCAAAAGGTGCTGATTGACACTATGAGTTTCCCATCGCCCAGCTAGAGGAGTGTTCAAGGGATCTGTGCTTAATGGCTCATAGATGTATGAAGTCTTCCTACTTAAATATTCCTACAGATCCTATCTCCCCACTATGGGGCACCAGGGCTATTCCGTTCCTATCTTGTGATCATATTGCCCAGAACAATTGTTCAACATTTAGGGAAGCGATATTTCATCCATTCTCTGCGTGTTATGCTCATTAATCAATTACAGTGTCATTGAATCAGCTTCCTCTCCATGTTAAGAAGCCCTACCTCGTATCAGCTCTAAGGAAAATTCACTATCAAAGTGTATCCTTTAACTAGGGAGATCCTGTTTCCCTTCAACTGACTTTGTTTTTAACCTAAATAGCTGGATATAGTTGTATATACCCGTCTGGTATGAGGCAGTAATTACTTATTAAAGATCTGTAGTATCTAAAGAGTCCTTGAATGATTGGAACGAGTTCAAAGATTGCTGGGCTTTATATGTGGTAAAATGATATTATTGAATGTCTGGATTTAGAAAAATATCTATGTCTATTCCATACCAAGTCGTACAGAAAGTAGTCTCCGATTTCAATCTGATACACAACAATGTTTATAAACATGATCTTTGACCTTTCTCCCCTTTGTCTACAAGTAAAGCTGAGGGTAACATCTTATTTCATTTATCGATATTTATTATGATTTTTGAAAAGAATGTTGGCCTAATCGAGGTATTTGTTTTCCACTGATATCAACTCTGGATCACATCTGGTCTGACATCTACACATGGAAGCAGTTTACACTACAATAGTGCTCTTTCCTCACAAGCTTAGCACCAAAGGCGAGGAAGACATAGGCATCCAGTGTATTCCCGACCATCACCGGTATGAAAGCTATTTCCCCAAGAACTTGCACTTATTCTTCTAAGGCCAGGACATGGTCAGGGAGCATTCATTGCACACTCGGGTAAAGGACATAGTCTTGTTAGTACGGCTGGGGAAAGGAAAATAGTCTCACTTGGGTGCAGATTGATACCAGAATGAGGAATTTTGAAAGGGACATTAGGCATAATCCCAGCGAGAAATGTAAATGGTAAAGGTATGAGAGTTATTTCCCTTGGTGGTCATTAGACGTTGATAGGTATAGAGAATGCGTTGTTGGTCATTAGTTGAGCAGTGTGTCAAAGGTATGCTTATTCGTAGATGATAATTGAGAAACCCAAGAAAGTTCGAACATATGAGTTTGGGTTTTTGAAAAAGAAAATATATATATCCCTCATTAGCCCCTGACTTTTTAATTTTTTGCTGAAAACGCATATCGCTTTGTAAACTTAAAGGCACTGTGTCACACCACACTTCTCTAAAAATAAATAATGCATTTCCATAACTATCAGCCCTCAAGGAAGCTACCATATAATTTATTCAAAAATAATTACATGTTTAGATTACAATGTTAGATTAAAATGTTTGAATGAATTAATTGAATGTTGCATTAAGTTTGTGATTGAAATGAGTTCGGTAAACACCCTATGCTGTAGTTTTCGAAGTACGGGGCAATTTTATACATTAATTATATTTCAAGTGTTATCTGTTTGGAATCTGTTCTCCTCAAAGTTTCAATTATCAATTCCAGGTAAGTCGTAAGGGATAATAAGTCTTTTATTGCATCAATAGGAAGCTAAAGTGAGTGCATATGCCCCAATATAGGCCAAAATATTGTCGAAAATGTATAACAAATGATTAGGCAGCTCCTGCTGTCAGTGTTAAATATAACACATGCAGTACTTAAATATAACAAAAAATATTATAGGTTTATGGTTGCACTATCCGTCTTAATTAGGAAACAGGATAGGAGTGAATCTGCTTCAAGAACAAAAAAACTGCTTTTTAATTCTTTTAAAAAAGGGGTGTAGGTTGAAACTTAATTTACAGCAGCTGTTTAAAGGAGCAATCATTGCAGAGGTTCATGATGATCATACACTTCAAACACACTTAAACACATTTCACCATAGAACATAATACAATTTATGTCCCTAGCATACATCGACATTCGACAGATGTACTTCAGTTAGTGCTGATCACTCATTTGTGCATAATGTTCACAGTGAGATAGGCTATGTTTACGTAAAATGAACAAAAACATTGTGTATGTTATGAGAATAAAATTTGCAAGGGTAAAACAGTTTGTGAGTTCATGTCCCTCAGCCCGACCATGAAGAACAGTGCCTGTCAAAAATAACCTCCCATCGAGAAACCTCTGTCATTGTAATTATAAGACATATGGTGGCAATCGGGGGAAGAACAATTGGGTTATAAATAGCTCCTGTTTTACTTCGGCATTTGTTATGTAGGTAGCAGAGTGGAGATGTTACGCAGGCATTGTTTACGTCCTGGCACTGATATGCAAGTTAGTGTAAAATACGTACATAATATGCTAGTCTCCACATATGTTCTCCGCGGCAGTTCCCAAGGATGTGAAGGGAAGTGTATGTTTTATTCAATCTGCTTTCATCTTATTGTTTACGTGAGCATGTTTTCTTAGGTAGACATGGGTTTTGGATAAAATAAACACTTTTATAGCTTTCTCTGTAAATTTTTATTTAGTGTAAGTAAAAGCAACATGAAAACAAGTTGAAGGATGCATGGTTTGTTTGGCGCTGTTATTACAGGTTGTGGTGGGAGCAGGTTTGGTTGAACTTTACTCGACACATCAGTGCTTCATGGTGGAAAGAGGGGCCTTGGTAGTCCTATTTGGAACATCACAGACTGAAAGAAAGTATTTATTGCACCATGGCTCAAAGAATTATCATATTAAATGTACATGTGTTACATACAAAAAACATTTGCTGTTTTACTGTGGTGTGATCTTCGCCACACGTCAGCTTGTATACAACATTATCCTGCTTCAAAACATCACTGACTGTGAGAAAATATTTATAACATCAATGCTGTAAAGAATTACATTAAATATACATGTTTTATAATTACTTCAATTTTGCCTATTTCACGATGGTGTGATTTTTGCAGTATATCAGTACAACATTATCCTGCTTCAGAACATCATTGACTGTGAGAAAATATTGGATACATCAATCACCTGATCCTGTCAGTCCCTTCTTATGACAAGCATGAGTTGCTGAATATCAATTCTAACCTGGATCTTCACGGGTGTTTGAGAAGGAATCACTGTACACCCCTTTCAAATGTTCATACACCCCAGCTGATATTTGTTTGATAAAAATATCAGTTCTAAAATGACCTTTGACTAATCTTTGGTAATGCTTCATTAAGTGGAAATCCAGGATTCTTTCTTCTGTGGCCTGACAGAGATAGCTTCTATGGACATGTATGGTTGGTTCCCATTGTCATGGATGGTCCTCCAGCACCAATGTCCAGTGTTTGACAACAGGTGTATCAATCTGAGTTTGATTCCGTTGCCATGGGAACCATGACCTCCACTTTACTTACTGTCCTTTGCTGTAATAACTTTAGGAATCTGTGTCAAAGAAAGATGTCGAAGTCTTGATTTTATTCCATTCCAAGGCAAACAAGTTCATTATGTGATGGTAATCTGTCAGAATATTGAGGGCAATCAGTATATGAAGATAGATGTATATTTCTGAGTCTTGTCCATTGCAATGGTAACCAATTTAATTATTTAAGAACCCTCGATCTGTCACAATAGCAAGGGGAATCAGTGCAGAAGGAGTCTAAATTTTTTTCCACTGCCTTGGCATCAATGGACCACACTTGATGGACTTGTCAAAGTGTCCGGAGGGCTCAGTGTTCGATAACAGGTGTAAAAGTCTGGGTTCTATTCCACTACCATGGCAACAATAGCCTACAGGTGATGGTCCTCTGCCACAATGTCCGGAGGGCTAAGTGGAATCCAGAGTTTATTCCATCCTGCTGTGAGGAGAACCGATCGAGCTGATATAAATAAACACCTCCACCTGGGCGTCTACACGCACAGTGAGTAGGGATGTGACCCAGGGGTGTTATCCATGTATATGAGCAGATCATACAGGCAGCAAATACCTGGCTATGAATCATGAGTTCGAGGTGACCTGACAGTGTCAAATCCATGCAGGTTTCTCCCAAATCTTAGTCTACTAAACAGGCAGGTGCTTCCTATGGGATATTAGTAAGTCAGGAATATACCCAACCCCTAGTCTAATAAACTGGTGCTTCCTAAGGGACATTGTAAGTTGGGAATATACCCAGCCCCTAGTGTGATGAACAGGCTGGTTCTTCCTAAGAGAGGGGCAGTAGGGTAACCTTGTGGTTAAAGCGTTCACTCATCTCCCCAAAGACCCGGGTTTGATTCCCCTCATGGGTACATTGTGTGAAGCCCATTTTTGGTGTCCCCCATCATGATATTGCTGGAATATTGCTTAAAGCAGCGTAAAACTAAACTCACTCAGTCATTTACTCTTCCTAGGAGACAGAAGTAAGTTGGGAATATGCTCTTAAAAGGGACAGAAATATGTCTGTGGGGTGGGAAATTTCCTCCAGAAAGTCTTGTTGTGCCTAAATCTGTAGAGGAGAGGATACCGGCTGGCTGTGGTGCAAAATTCTTTACCGAAAGAATATTTGAAAATTTAGAGAAATGTTTACCTTTGAGTGAGTGTGTGGTTAGTGATGTTTTCAACAGCATTTTGGTTATATTACATACTTCCATGACATTGAAGAATACTTGAATCACTGGAAACAAAAGAGGGACCTCTGAAATTAAGCTTTTTGACAGAAGACACATATAAAAATATCAATTTGTTGATCTATGTATTGAAGCATATGACATTGGCTGCCAATTACCAGTTAGAATATTTTATGGATTGGATATCAGAACAGATTATCAACATGATGAGATTGGTTTTAAAAAACACAGATGGTTGTCACGACCACATAACCATTAGTTTAAAAAAAGGTTGTGTCGGTTGTGTCATCATCTGCTGCTCAAATGGTGATAATCACACAGGTTTTATTTCTTAGTGACATTGGTCATCTCTGTGAACTCAGAATCAATGTCTGTCAAGTAAAGTGCTGGAGTCCAAATAAAAGTAAAGACTTCTCTGCATATTATTTGAATACTCTAGAACTCTGCACTGTGGATTGCAGTTCTTCGGATGAGTGAGTGAGTTCAGTTTTACCCCATTTTTAGCAATATTCCAGCAATATGATGCTGAGGGACACCAGACATGGGCTTCACACATTGTATACGGGGAATCGGATGTAGGTCTTCGGCCTGACGAGCGAACACTTTAACCACTAGGCTACCCCACCATCTCATTTCTTCAGATGAATTGGCCACCATTGTCCCCAAATTGAGGGCCAGTAACGTGTCGGTCCTTGTTTGCCAACATGTTTCAGACCTGTACATTGGCAGCCTATTTGTGCTGAAGGGGGCGTTGTCGGCACAGGTACTACAGATATGTACCCCAGGTACGTTTCTGTATACAGACATGTACCCTAAACAAAGACAAACTACAGAAACGTACCTGGTACCCTAAACGACGGACGAGTCCATATTCAGCAACCCAGAACCGAAACCTTATGTAGTTATTCCCGTTCAGCTGATTGCGAGTGATGTACGTTGTGCACCGTGAAATATTCGTTATACTGTGTATGCTCTTATAGACACTATCAAATGCATCTAATACAACAGTATGACAGTTCCGATCAAGAAAACTCCACAATACAGAATTGAATCACCCAAGGGTATGTTTCTGTATTCTGATTTTGGCTAAGGTACATTTCTGTAGTACCCATGCCGACAATGACCACTTCAGCTCTATTTTTAGTTTTAATACCAGAATGGATGGGAGGGCAATAACTGTAACTCACATAAGTGTTGTCCATTAGTTAATTTTTAAATTTAACTGGGTTTTTTAAAATATTTTTTTCAAGTTTGTGTAACTATGAGCTTTGTGATCCAATTCCTTTCAGGCAGTGTTGAGTTCTATTGTGTCAGACATGTAGAATGCTGAGCATGAATGGTATTTCTTCTGTAGAATCTCTCTCCTCTAGTATCAGGTGCAGCCTTTTTCATCACTTAAATTAACCTCTTCATTTTTTTGTGTACCATAAATACTTGATGAAATACCCAGGTCTTAACAGATTTCTTAACTCCAATTTTTTTTTTCCCACTGATAAGCCTTACCTAATTTTGCGAAACTAAAAAGAAAAGAAAATGTTCTATAGGATGAGATATGTGAGCATTTCTTGATTCGGATCAGGACGTTATCACACGGACCTTTTAATCAAGATGCATTTTCACCTACAAGTTATCTCAATGATTGTAGATTATCTTGAGTGAATATTTTTTGCACATTCTGAGGGACGTTCAAATTTAGTTACGGGCAGATAGGAGGCTGTAGGTTTCTCAGGGACAAAATGAGATATTATTACAGTCATAGCGTTTTATGGCTTTGCATGTCATATACACACTGATGACATGATACCTGCCCCTTTGATGGTCACTGTCCATCAAGTCGGACACAATTGTGTAGATTTTACACAGTTGGTAATTGGAATTCACTGGCCAGAATTTACTGAATTAGAGAAGCATTTTATGTAGTATTTATTGGTTTCACATAAGTATCCCCCGGAAGGCAAGTGAATTTGTTAAAAAATGCCTCTGTTCACCCAGCAGAAAAATGGGTACCCGGTGGTATAATTAATATGACTATTAACCTTCAAGCTCCTCACAGGCAGCTTGGTTATCTGAGGTAATAAGTGAGTGAGTGAGTTAATATTTAATGTCAGCAATATTTCCGCCATATTGTGACGACCGGGGTAATAATGTACATCATGTAGCATGCACTTAGAGCATGTCCCTCCGGCCTGGAGTTGAGCGCAATATAAGTGGTCAGTTATTATTATCATAAGGCAAGATTTCTGGTCAGGATTATCTTGATTCCTGTGTAATCAGAGGCATGGTGTGACAGTCGTATACTTGCCTTGTGTACCTACCTATACACAACTGTAGGTTGAAGGCATGCAGGAAACACCCTAGTTTGTCTACAGCACTCTGTGTCAACAGCTTCCATTGTCTGGCAGCAGGAGAAGGATTGGCTGGGACAACAGTAGGTAGATCAAAGCAGCTCCACACTGCAAGGTGTTTGTACACATCCTAACCTGCTGTGTGAGGTGCGGAGATGAGAGGTCCCAACTCAACTCCCGGTCAAATAGGTTATTTGATCTTTATTATAAAGAGAACATGTATCAAACGAACATTAAGCCGGGCTTTGTACCACACAGAAAAAAATACCCAGCTTTGAATTAAAAATGGAGATTAATGGTGTGATGCTCTTTTTACAAGGTGGAAAACAAGGTGCTGTGAACATTCCTGTGTGGAGAGGATAATCGACACAGCGATTATACAATTACGTACCCGGTACACAGCGTTCATTAGTTATGTAAACTGCAGAGAAGGAGATAACATGACGCCGAACGTGGAAGATCCAGCCATTAAGACAAAAACGTAGACCACCTTCCCTATTGTGTATGCTATGACAGATGATGAGTTTGGTGCGGTCCTGTTCAGTGCAGCCACCGACTGACTCGCTCTTCACATATCCCTGGTTCAGGATGGGCTGACGGATAAAAATGACTCGCTTTTCAGATAATGCTTGTTTTAGTATCTTGCTTTCTGATATAATATTACCCATCAGTGTTTCAGAGACTAACGCTTAGTCTCTAAATATACTGAGAGAAAGAAATAAAAGGAACACAGGAAAATTCAAACGTTCCTTTATTATTTTCCAGTTTTCATCACCACAGCGCTGTTCAAAGCTGGTGATGAAAACTAGAAAATATTAAAGGAACTCATGAATTTTCTTGTGATCCTGTATTTCTTTCTCCCAGTATATATATAATATTATATATAAATATTTCCATTTTGTTGAAAAGGAGCCCCAGTGAGATGGGAGATTCAGAACCTGAAGAAATCTAGACTTGCTTCGTTTAGGTCTTTACCATTGCAGGAAGGGCTGGACTGAAAGGAAAATACTGTGGTTCAGAGACTGTGAGACAGACTACATTGTTTCATTGCGTGATGAGAAATCCTGATTGGTTCTCAGATTCACCCTCTGATGTATAGGTTGGGAGAGGCAGCTATTAGTTTCGGTGTGGGGGTGGGGAAGTCAGAAAATTCTAACCCTCTTTTCAGATACATCTGTGCATCTTATTGTAGCAGGCTTTCTGATAAATATTACCCACCTGTGTATTGTGGCTTGATGAGAAATTCTTATTTTTTAACAGAGAAGGCAATCGCCTTTTGATGTTCTGGTTGAGAGAAACAGCTATGAATTTTTAAAGAAGTCAGAAAACACCTGTCTCTCTCTTCATCTGATGGGTGCGGTAGCCTAGTTGAAGGGTGCACTCATCACACCAAAGGTCCAGGTTTGATTCTGCTCATGGTTACATGTGTGATGCCCATTTCTGGTGTTGTCATGGTGATATTGCTGGAAACTTGCTAAAACTATACTTACTTTTCTGATGATACCTTGTTGCATCTTACCTTACATTCAGATAGAATCTGACCCATACTGGAAATAAGTCAATTTAACTCAAATATAAAGACCACTTTGTTCTTTGCATATATGGGATAGCCTGACTAAAATGTGTTCTGAAAAATTATTAGGGCTAATCCTTTCAGAGACTATTGTATGTCTCTGTCAGAGACTATGATGTGGTGTGTGTTCATGCATGTGTGCGTGCGTGTGTGTTATTCAATAATAATAAATGGTTACTCATCAACAATAATGTTAAGGGGTTACCCTCTGAAAGGTAAGAATATTAAACAGTTAATCCGCACAAGAATATCAAATGGTTGGTCCATATAAAATAGGCAGTCCCTTCAAAGGTTTAGATGGTTCTAATTGAAACTCACAAAATGTTGCAGACATATAAACAGAGCATATCTACTATGATTAAATATATTTACAATTTATACTTGGTATATAAATATATACGGTATATAATGACCGTGCTTATGATCAGCTCAAATGAAAATGATGTGTACCTTGTTTAAAACCTCATACTAATTGGTAAACTTGAATCTCACTAAATCACGGGAAGTAATTTGACAGTGAAGGATAATCATGGCTGGAAGGAAACCTAAACCAGAACTGATTGATAACATGACTGCAATCAGTCCTACGATGTGTATCATTTCCTTACTCCTGTGAACACGAACATATCATGTCTATATTTACTCTCATAGATGTATCGATTCATACAGGATCTGTGAGCATGGATGTCGCAATACACGGATACTAGAGTCTATCAAAACACCAAGGCCCTGTTGTACAAAGTGATCTTAGCTCAAGGGTGATCGTAACTACCAAACTTTAACACTGACTTATGATGTTCATAGCGCTGTGGTTGTTTTGTACAACAGCACATAAGATCCTGTTCTGAAAAGTGATCTTAGCTCAAGGGTGATCGTAACTCCTATACTTTAACACTGACTTACGATGTTCATAGTGCAATGGTTGTTTAGAGTGAGTGAGTTTGGTTTTATGCTGCTTTTAGCAATATTCCAGCACTATCATGGCGGGAACAGTTGTTTAGAACAACAGCACCTAGGATCCTGTTCTGAAAAGTGATCGTAGCTCAAGGGTGATCGTAACTCCCAAACTTTAACACTGACTTACGATGTTCATAGCTGTGGTTGTTTTGTACAACAGCACATAAGATCCTGTTCTGAAAAGTGATCTTAGCTCAAGGGTGATCGTAACTACCAAACTTTAACACTGACTTACGATGTTCATAGCTGTGGTTGTTTTGTACAACAGCACATAAGATCCTGTTCTGAAAAGTGATCGTAGCTCAAGGGTGATCGTAACTACCAAACTTTAACACTGACTTACGATGTTCATAGCTGTGGTTGTTTTGTACAACAGCACATAAGATCCTGTTCTGAAAAGTGATCGTAGCTCAAGGGTGATCGTAACTACCAACCTTAACACAAACTTACGATGTTCATAGCGCGCTGTGGTTGTTTTGTACAACAGCACACAATATCCTGTTCTGAAAAGTGATCGTAGCTCAAGGGTGATCGTAACTCCATTACTTAAACTCAAACCTACTGAGCTCATAGCACTGTAGTTGTTCTGTACAACAGCACCAAGCATCCTGTTTTGGGAAATGATCTCAGCTTTAAGGTGATCGTAACTCCAATGCTTTAACCAAGGATTACAATAATTGTAACATTAAGATGTCTTTATAGAATCTGGCTCAGTGCTCTGTTCAACAAAGCAACTCATATGACTAAGGTGATCGTAATTCCCATACTTTAAGCTAGACTAGCAATCATCATGACACGGAGATCCCTTGGCGGAACTGACCCACAATGCTAGCATGTTCTTGTTGTATTAGGGACGGTGGGGTAGCCTAGTGGTGAAAGCATTTGCTCATCACGCTGAAGATCCATCCGGGTTTGATTCCCCACATGGGTACAATGTGTGAAGCCCATTTCTGGTGTCCCCCCACTGTGATATTGCTGGAATATAGCTAAAAGCGGCATAAAACTAAACTCACTCACTCACTCTTGTTGTATCACAATGTGGCACAAAGAGTAAGCTCTATAGATTGTATCCAAGTGGGAATCAAACCCAAGTCTTCACGTGACTACATAGTGCTTTAGGGGTGGTGGGGTAGCCTAGTGGTTAAAGCGTTGGCTACTACTGATTCCACACATGGGTACAATGTGTGAAGCCCATTTCTGGTGTCCCCCTCCGTGATATTGCTGGAATAATGCTAAAAGGCGTAAAACCACTCACTCACTCACTCACTCACTCACTCACTCACTCACTCACTCACTCTTTCACTCACTCACTCACTCACTCACTCACTCACTCACTCACTCACTCACATAGTGCTTGAACCACTAGACCACCCTGAAGACCACTACTCAACTCCTCACGGCTGAATGTACAAGTGTTTGACAGTTCGACTGACTGCAATCCTTGTTTGATCCCACCATGTCAGCAGGCCTGATATAACTTTGGAATGAATCGATGGTTAAGTCAGATCAAAGTCAACAAGAATCCTGAAACCTAGGCTGAGTAAATATTGAGCTTACTGCGAACATTTTTAACGCTAATTCAATTTTAGCAGGACTGTGGTTGTGTGCTGTAAATTATAAAATTAGAATAGTACAGTAAATACTTTTATCATGAATCCTTAACCACAACATATTAATAAAAAATATTAGAATCTTTAAACAATTATTTAACCAGAATTTCTGTAAGAATTTGATCAGTTTGAATTACTTCTTACCAGAAGAAAACTGCCTCTTAATAAAGACCCAGAGGATATCATACACTACATTGTAAATTAGTTTCACAATGTAAACAGATTTAGAAAGTTGAAGAGAAAGTCCTATGTCTACAATTTAATGACGTTTATTGAAAGTGTCTTAAAATGGACGTTGAAGGAGAAAGGTCAATGGTTAGAGCAGACTGGGAATTCTTCGGAAGGCAGAACAGGGAGATGTGTGGATTACCGGAAATCAATTGGACACCTCTCCAATGTTCCGCAGAGAATAAAACAGATGGTTTTGATCCGAGGAAAGCTTGGAAAATCGTGATTTCATCAATAATACCCTCCTGGTCTGTCGCTAAGGGGGGGCACAAGTGACGAAACAACATTTGAACGTAGTGCTTCAGTCAGCGTGGAATGGATTGATGGAAAGAAAAGTTTACATGGATTAAATTGTCTGACACCTTCAACTTTGCGTTTCGATTTTATTGACCTGGTCTGAAAAAGTATATCATTGTTGCCAAGATAATGAGTGTTGTGGGGATTGGGGCACAGATTAGTGCGGGTTTAATTGCCATGTAGGTAGCCCTGTCAGAGATTGAATCCCGATAATAGGGCTGGGTTTTTTACTGTATCACTCACTAGAGAGTTTGGAGGTTTACAGTCAGGCCTGTGCTGTATTGGATGCTGCTGATAATGTTCCTGAAACATGGCTGCTGTGGTTAAGAATTACATTTTAGAAAAGTGTTTCACAAAGTCCTCAGCAATATTGACATTTATGTTTTCATGTTTTGTGATATTGCTGGAATATTGCTAAAAGCAGCATAACTCACTCACACACCATAACTCACTCAGCATCACTCACTCAGCAACACTCACTCACTCACTCATCATCACTCTCACTCACTCACTCAGCATCACTCTCACTCAACATCACTCACTCACTCAGCATCACTCATTAAGCATCACTCACCCACTCAGCGTCACTCATGCGCTCACTCAGCATCACTCACTCAGTATTACTCACTCAGCATCACTTTCACTCAGCATCACTCATTAAGCATCACTCACTCAGCATCACCCATTAAGCATCACTCACTCAGCATCACTCTCAGTATCACTCACTCAGTATCACTCTCACTCAGCATCACTCACTCAGCATCACTCACTCAGCATCACTCATTAAGCATCACTCACTCAGAATCACTCATTAAGCATCACTCACTCAGCATCACTCACTCAGCATGTGTCACTCATGCGCTCACTCAGCATCACTCACTCAGCATCACTCTCAGCATCCCTCACTCAGCATCACTCACTCATCATCACTCACTCACACAACATTACTCACTCAGCATCGCTCACTCAGCATCCCTAACTCAGCATCACTAACTCAGCATCACTCACTCAGCATCCCTCACTCAGCATCGTTCACTCAGCATCACTCACTCATCATCACTCACTCACACAACATCACTCACTCAGCATCGATCACTCAGCATCACTCACTCAGCATCACTCTCAGCATCAGCATCAGCATCACTCACTCAGCATCACTCACTCAGCATCACTCACTCAGCATCACTCATTAAGCATCACTCATTCAGCATCACTCATTAAGCATCACTCATTCAGCATCACTCTCAGCATCAGCATCAGCTCACTCCTCCCTCACTCAGCATCACTCACTCAGCATCACTCACTCAGCATCGCTCACTCAGCATCACTCACTCAGCATCACTCACTCAGCATCACTCACTCACTCACTCAGTATCACTCACTCAGCATCTCTCATGCGCTCACTCAGCATCACTCACTCAGCATCGTTCACTCAGCATCACTCACTCAGCAACACTCACTCATTAAGCATCACTCATTAAGCATCACTCACTCAGCATCACTCACTCAGCATCACTCATGCAGTCACTCAGCATCACTCACTTACTCAGCATCACTCACCCATTAAGCATAAATCACTCTCACCATCACTCACTCATTCAGCACAGCATCACTCACTCACTCAGCATAACTCACTCACTCACTCAGCATCACTCACACACTCACTCAGCATCACTCACTCATTAAGCATCACTCACTCAGCATAACTCACTCATTAAGCATCACTCATTAAGCATCACTCTCACTCACTCAGCATCACTTACTCAGCATCACTCACCCATTAAGCATAAATCACTCTCAGCATCACTCACTCATTCAGCACAGCATCACTCACTCACTCAGCATAACTCACTCACTCGCTCAGCATCACTCACACACTCACTCAGCATCACTCACTCAGCATAACTCACTCAGCATCACTCACTCATTAAGCATCACTCATTAAGCAATACTCACTCAGCATCACTTAATCACTCACTCAGCATAACTCACTCACTCGCTCAGCATCACTCACACACTCACTCAGCATCACTCACTCATTAAGCATCACTCACTCAGCATAACTCACTCAGCATCACTCCCTCATTAAGCATCACTCACTCAGCATAACTCACTCAGCATCACTCACTCATTAAGCATTACTCATTAAGCAATACTCACTCAGCATCACTTAATCACTCACTCAGCATCACTTAATCACTCTCAGCATCACTCACTCACTCACTCAGCATCACTCACTCATTAAGCATCACTCACTCAGCATCACTCACTCATTAAACATCACTCATTAAGCAATACTCACTCAGCATCACTTAATCACTCACTCAGCATAACTCACTCACTCGCTCAGCATCACTCACACACTCACTCAGCATCACTCACTCTTTAAGCATCACTCACTCAGCATCACTCACTCATTAAGCATCACTCATTAAGCAATACTCACTCAGCATCACTTAATCACTCACTCAGCATAACTCACTCACTCGCTCAGCATCACTCACACACTCACTCAGCATCACTCACTCATTAAGCATCACTCACTCAGCATCACTCACTCAGCATCACTCACTCATTAAGCATCACTCATTAAGCAATGCTCACTCAGCATCACTTAATCACTCACTCAGCATCACTTAATCACTCACTCAGCATCACTCTCACTCATTAAGCATCACTCACTCAGCATAAATCATTCACTCACTGTCACAGCATCACTCTCAGAATCGCTCACTCAGCATCTTTCACTCACTCACTCAGCATCTTTCACTCACTCACTCACTCACTCACCATCACTCACCATCACTCAGCATCACTCACACAACATCAGCCACTTCTACCATAACAACTTGATTTATCGATCCAGTCTGATAAAGATCTCATTTAGAGTTAGCTCCATCAGTGGCAGCTACCTGCATCTGGTGGTCAGACTCTCTGACTTTGTTGATGCATGTCATTTATCCCGATGTCACACACTGATGCTCATGATATCAATCACTGGATTATATGATCCAGATAGGGCTATAGTCATACTGCAAACATATAGCTGTAGTATAACCAATATACCCCGTGTTGTATAAGTTGTTATATCCTGTGGTAAATGACTGTCGTTACAGGTTTCAGTGAACATTATCACATGACATTTGTGGCATTTATGCTTAATACATTCAGTATCCTGGCAAATATAATGTGACATGAAATTTGCTCCAACAACAGGAGACTTTGTTTTTATGTATCACAAAACACAATATTTTTCCAGTTTCTCCAATTTTATGTATATGTAATTGTATGTGTAGTTGCCAGGGTATGCGAGGGATATAATGTTCTAAAGGTTGAGAGAAAACAGACCTTCCGAATTGCTTTGAAACTATGAACTTGTAACAGAATTAGAATTGATTTTATCAAGCGTTTCCTCCTGAGATATTGTCACAGACAAAAACGGTAAGTCATAATTTCCTGAAAGTTCAACATCCATTAGTGTCTTATGTAACACGAAGACTGTGAGATTCCTGAGAAAATCGATAGAGAAACCTTCGATAAGATGCCTTGCTTCGTAATAAAATGTTGGAAGAAATTACTGGCACTCTCGTTTAGCCAGCCAGAAGCCTGCAGAGGAATTGATAACTTGATTTTGACTAATGATTTTAAGACGTCTTTAAAAAGCTGTTTTGAAGCAAAGGAAGATAGCATCTTTCCTTTTAGTGGAAGGAACTTTGTAGGAGTGTCTTCCGTTAAATGTTTTAATTTGATTTAAGTTCTCCGATTTTGTTATTCTTTTGAAGGGCATCTACCTCATTAAGGTGTTTTCATCACTGCTGTAAGTGTGTCTATCTCAGAGGGATTGCTGTAATAATGCTGATACCATGTGAAAGTTCGTAATTTTGGTTCACGATCTCAGAAGGGCTGTATTCTATCTAAACCTGTTGTTATCTTCAAACATTTGCTGTTTCATGTGTTCAGGTGGGAATTTGGGGGTGGAATAGGCTGACCCCATGACATCAATGTTTGTCAAAACCAAGAACTAAATGGTGTCTGGTGGTCACATCATGTGATTCATCACTGTTGCACAGACTTTCAACCACTGGTTGGACCGTCCAGACACAAGTGCTCAGGAGTCATCCTGTCTGTGCTCTATTCATATACTAGTATCTCCCTCTTCTACTTTCCTCCTTTATTTTATCCTATTCAGTTTCTTTATCACTCCTGCTTCCATTTTTCCTCTCTCCAAGGCAATCCATTCTTCCTTTCTCCTTTCCGACTCAATCGATCTATCCCTCCTACTATCCTTTATTAACTCTGGTGTCCCCCTCGCCGTGATATTGTTGGAATATTGCTAAAAAAGGCGGCGTAAAACCATACTCACTCACTCACTCACTCCTTTATTAAGTCCTACTGAATCCATCAATATTTCATACTATACTTCTTTACTCTCTGGGGCAGTGGGGTAGCCTAGTGGTTAAAGCGTTGGCTCGTCACGCTGAAGACCTGGGTTGGAATCCCCACTTGGGTACAATGTGTGAAGCCCATTTCTGGTGTCCCCCGCTGTAATGTTGCTGGAATATTGCTAAAAGCGGCGTAAAACCAAACTCAGTCAGTCAGTCTTTACTCTCTCAGTCCATTTGTTCTTTCTTCTTTCCAATTCAAGCCATCTATCTTTCCTGCTATCCTGTCTGTCTCAAACCATCTATCCTTTCTCCTTTCTGACTCAATCCTTCTATCCCTCATTCTATCCGTTCTTCTTTCCTACTGAATCCATCTATCCTGCCGACTACCCTTCTTTCCTCTCTCTGTTTCTATCCATCAATCCTTTCTTCTTTCAACTCAATCCATCTATCCCTCCTAGCTTTCTTTAATATTACGGAATCCATCAATCTCCATACTATCCTTCTTTTCTCTCTGACTCAATCTAACTCAATCCATCTATCCCCTACTTACAATTTTACTGAATCAATTTATCCCTCATCACTCTTCTTTCTTACCCTGACTCAATCCATCTATCTCTCCTTCTATCCTCCTTTCCTATCTAACACCAATTCTGCCTGTCTCTCCTATCTTTTTTACCTCTCTCCAGAGCGGTGGGCTAGCCTAGTGGGGTTCGCTCGTCACGCCAAAGACCCGGGTTCAATTCCCCACATGGGTACAATCTGTGAAGCCCATTTCTGGTGTCCCCCACCGTGATATTACTGGAATATTTCTAAAAGCAGCGTAAAACCATACTCACTCACTCATTCACTCATTTCCTCTATCCATCGTACTATCCTTTTTTACCTCCTACTGAATCCATCTAACTCTTCTACTATCCACCTCTCTATTTCTGCTCTATCAAATCAACTGTTTCCTTGGCCGGTTAAAGACAAGGGACCTTGTAAGCCATCCGTCTAGCTGCCAACTAGCAGCCAACTAGCAGGTGGTTGTAGAAAATGTTTGTTACAGACAGTCACATCCTGGCTGAATTAAATATTAACGCCTGACTAGCTGACACAGTCAAAGTATTCATCTGAGGACAACGCCATTAGGCCAACACACAGGTGTCCAAGATCCAGTGTCAAGAAAACACTTAAAAGAAAACATGTCCACAAAATCACTGATTTCATGGTTGAGAGCCACCGGGTCCCTTGGCTAATTACAAATTACACGGGTCAGCTGCTGAGAGGTGGGTTGTCCGCCTTAATGAGATGACTGCAAAATGTTTGAATTGAAGGCAAATAAAACTGCTCTTTACCGAGTTCTAAGAGAATGAAGACTGACCAGATGAGAGAATCTTGTCTTTTACAGAGTCAAAACTATCATAACACTTGTTCTGTAGATGAAAGAGCTGATATCACATCAAAGGAATTTGTTCATCCAGGGAGCTATTGTTCCCTATCACATCCCTTTGGTATGCTTAAATATGTGACATTTAAAATAGTTCGATAACTTTATCAGTAAATTTTAGAAAAATATCCCAATACAGTTTAGTGAAGTTTTTCAATGAAAATTTCCCGTGAAAATCCTTATGTTGAATTTTCGTTGATGCATTTTACCGTAGTTATGCTGAAAATTGGCACATTTTATATTTTTAGTGACTGAAATGAGTTCATATTCAAGCTGGACAGGTAATTTATGGGGTTGTAGGAATAAATAATTACAATATATACAGGTAGATTGTCATCAGAAGGTATACATCTTGTACAATCTTTTTTATCTAGTTGAAATGCCCAAATGTCTGTGAGTTTTGTTTGGAGCCTTGTACTATTATTTTATTTGTGTGCAGTACATTTCTGAATAAACATTACAAAAATATTTTCATATCATATGGAATCTCTGCTCAAAGGAGAACCATGACCAACTTCGTCTTGTTTGATCAGCATCTTTGAGAGAAAATGATGCTCGATTGTGACAACAAATGACAAAATGAATTCTTGAAAATGTTTGACCTGTCAGATTGCCCTGGACAGCCTGTCTCAGAAATTGCTGATTGTTGCTTAAACCAGAATTTACTCACTCACTGAAAAACAGATAACCTTTCTTTTCTTGTTATACTTATACAACTAGAGTGAGTGAGTGAATGAGTTTAGTTTTATTCTGCACTCAGCAATATTCCAGCTTTATGGCTGCAGTGTGTAACCAATCAAGTCTGGTCCAGACAATCCAGTGATCAACAGCATGAGCATCAATCTACACAATTGGGATGCTATGACATGTGTCAACCAAGTCAGCGAGCCTGACCACCGGATCCCATTAGTCACCTCTTATGACAAGCATGGGTTACTGAAGATCAATTCTAACCTGGATCTTCATGGGTCATACAGCTAGAGAGTGAGTGAGTGAGTGAGTTGGGTTTAAGGCTCACTCCCATTATACCAAAGCCACGGGAGAAGAGCTGAAGTGATGCAGGTCTCTAAGATTTACCACTTCGGTGAAAACCATGGACACGGGTTTTGTGCTGACAAGTCTAAGGACACAATCAAGCATGGGTATTGTGTTAACACAAGAAACACAAACATGACAAACAGGGATTCAAACCCAGCCCTGCACAGTGATCTGCAGAGGCTTAAACAACTGGGTTCATAGTGTCTCTGATAACCCGACGATTCCAAGTATTCTTACGGAGGAAACGATCTCTGCACCATGTATTTGAGATTGATGACTCAGCATCTTTATGATCTATTCAACTGTCTCCTTTCGCTGTGTTTAACAATGATCTATTACAAAAAATCCATTATTTTGTACTTTCCTGATTTTTTCACATCTTTTTACAAATATCTTGGTATCATCTGAATCAGTAGAGATGTGTCTGGCTGAGACTAATTTGATAAAGAATCAGGAGGATAAAAAAAAAAATTTAGTCTCCCATTAATGTCTTAATGGCAGTTCAGAAATACAGATGAGTTATAAGTGTCCAGACCCTGTATAATGAAATCTGAACACTTGACATGCTGATAGTATGATTGCTTGTGTCACTCTCCCAATGTTCAATTTCCATCCACCACTGTAGACATCATTTTTAAAGTTTTTATTGCAGATGAAGTGTGCCATTATTTATTTTGTATTGAGCTATGAAATACTGTCTATCTGCGAGTATAAAATTAATGTTACATTTGAGTGAAAGAATTTATACCGGAAACTGACACTACTTTCAGTCTGTGACAATGATTCTTATTTTCAGATTAATCGGTAAGGAAATACATAATAACTGGTGCATTTGTCTTTCCTGTCAAATGACATGATTATCTCATGTAATGGCCTGACAAAACTGGCATTTCCACTCAGCTCTGCGCCACTCACGAAAATATCATCTGAGCAAGTCACTTGATGAGATCATCTTGTTATTTGTTAAGAAAAACAAACATGTTTTAATGTAGTAGAGGATTAAAATGTTGTAACTTACACATTTGGTTATGTTTTTATTGATGTTTTCAGGTATGACTACGACTGATTATAAAGTGTAATCAGTTTTCATTACTTCATTACTTCTGTACGGTTGACCAGTGAAGTTAGAATGTTACCCCTTCTTTAACTTGACAGAATTAAATTTGATGAAGAATCCTAATGGCATTTGATCTCAGCAGCGTTAGGCAACCCAGCATATCAGAATTATTCCATATCAACTGATATGCTTAATATACTTCCCATCAAAAGTTTAGACTCAATGGTGTAAATATAGCCACTTACTTCAGGCAACTAAATTTTGCAAAATATTCCATACTGTATAAAGGTACTGTTTACACACAAACTGATGTATTGTAAAACAAATTCGTAACGTTGAAAAGATTATTGTCATAAGTTCAATAAATGTTAAAAATGAGTGAAAATTTGCGAATTCTTAACAAAACTTTACTCCAAAACGCAGCTGTTCACATGCACAATATTTGCACGTGCTTTTCAGCAATTTGATGCATGATCCTCGTGCAATTCATCTGCATAAGGTTTGCAGTTGGTTCCCCCAAGTTAGTGGAGAAATTCATCTTCAATGTAACCATATTATATATATATATATACATAACATATAGTGAGTGTTTTAGGTGAGTCTAAACTTTTGATGGGAAGTATATGTTCTGCCTATATACTAGCTATCAGCAACCCCAGGGCCCTGTTAACAAGCCTTGTTTCCCCTTGAACATGCTGGAAGGACATAGGCAGACTGACATTTATTTCCCAAAAATTTAGTATCTAAAATAAGTTATTTTAATTTTGTTTAGATAAAATATATACCTACAAAATAAAAAGTAAAATTCTGATGGACCCCAGAACAATGCTTAATTTCTGCAAGATTATAAATGATCAAAGTCAATAATGAGACATGTAGCCTGTCCAAACTGTCATGACTGACCTCAGTATGACCACTAAGTGGACACAGATAACGTCACTTCATGAACTTTCCATTAATGCATCCTGCTAATTAAGATTCAAACCATTGAAATGATTCATACAATGCTAATTCCTGTGCTAACAAGTTTGTTTATTTTCGTTCCATTTGTTATCAGTTTCAATGGCCCCTGAGGAAGAATGCAACCTTCCCATCTGTCCCGATTTCCAGCCTAAATCTGGCCGGGTCGCACAGGTCAAAACAGCAACCCGGGGTGTGTCCAATATGGATGCGGCCGTCTGATCGCTGTCAACAGTGTCAACAAGGTGCTCTGTAGCATTGTCTCCAGATTGATAGGAGAGCGTGCGTTATGGGGATATTGTCACAGCTGTGGGCTACCTATTATATTGGCCTGCATGGTATTGTCGCCTGATCTGTCACTCTCATTGCTGTCCTACAACATGTCCAGCTTGATTGACAATTTAGTCTTGAAACATGATGACTTGCCAGTTATCCAATACAGATTTTTTCCTCATACGAGACAATTTAATTTAATGTCCGGGCATACAGGAAGTAAGACAAGGATTGCCGCTGCTACCCTCACAATGACACTATTATAAATCCCAAGTGAAGTAAAAAATACGTCAAGGGGCCGGTCGTCAGGTTTTGGCCAACGGCAGTAGACGATTCCCCAGGATCAAGACGCCCAATTTGTCCGTTAATGTCTGGGTGCTAATAGGAAGAAAGGTGTCTTAATTCGGATTCATTATAAGGCCGACAGACACTGCTTAAGGGTGTTTATCTAATAAAGGTTCTGACCAAGATGTCCGCAACATCCCTTGTACAAGCCATGTGTCTTAACCACCTTGGGTAGGTCTTTAGTGGAGAGTCTTGCAGCCATCAGCATGGTATGGGTTCAAGAACAGGGGGGACAGTGTGACTGCAGGAAGCTTATGTAAATTGCTGTAAATAAATTCGGTACTGGAGGTTAATAGACCTAATTTTCTTTGAGAAAAATGTTTTCACATTAGTAAAGTTCTCCAGAGTCCAGACAGACAGATGTCCACTTAAGTACTTCAGTGTGACGTGAATGGAGTAATGATGTTGGTTAGTTTTATTATGTTATGACTTAGGAATTATTATGATTGACTGCCTATTGGTGTGTTGTTTGTTTGTCTTTTGTTCATTGTTTATGGCACAGTGGGGCAAGCTATTGGTTAAAACAGTTGCTCATCATGCCAAATACCTGTGTCCAGTTCCCAACATGGGTACAATTAAACCCATTTGTATTTTCCATTGCTGGAATATTTCTAAATGAGGAAGAATGATGACAATTGTATGCATATACAACTTCTATATTCTGTACAGGTGACGTTTCGACATAGATTCTATCATTCTTCATCTCCTTAACTTCTAGAATGCCAATCAAAGAAATTTCAAAAAGAGGTGTAAAACCATCCTCACTCACTTCTCTTTTAGCAATATTCCAGTTATATCACGGCAGGGGGCACCAGAAATAGGCTTCACACATTGTACATATGTGGGGAATCAAACCCAGGTCTTCAGTGTGACGAGTGAACGCTTTAACCACAAGGCTACCCTACTCCACCTCTCACTCTAGACCTAATTTAGATCCACTCAGAGGCCAATATTCACATGTCAACATGAGGAAAAATTCCGAAATTGGTGAGGTGAGGTGAAATTGGGTTTAATGTCGTGCTTGAGTATACTTCGCTCATATGATGACGTGCATGCGTGTGTGTGTATGTGCGGCTGCTTGTACTAGCCCAGACTTAAGCTGGTTTTATAGTGCTAGCCCACTGAGATACCACGCCGCAGTGAAGCATGAATACCCCACTCAGACACATTATACTGACTCCGAGCGGACAAGCTTGTTGTACCCATTAATGCCAAGTGCCGGGCAGGGACCAACAAGTACCATATTTTAACGTCTTTTGGTATGACGCGGTCGGGGATCGAACCCGCGTCCTTCGACTCTCCGAGCGGACGCTCTAACCACTACACCACGGAGGCGGTCCCAAAATTGGAATTACCAATTTCCTAATTCACACAGTTATAACAAATTTTAAACTATACTCACTGACTTTGATACAGTGAGCACAGTTGTAGTCCTCTCAGTGTTGTTAATCAATTAGGTCTGGGTCAGACAAACATTTGGTGAGATTATGACATTGAATCAACTGAGTCAACTTGACCAAGTATAATTATGTACCTGTCTCTTGCAATAGAAGGGCGGTCGGGTAGCCTAGTGGTTAAAGTGTTCGCGACACGTCACCCTGAACATCCAGGTTTGATTCCACACATGGGTACCATGTGTGAAGCCCATATCTGGTGTCCCCCACCGTGATATTGCTGGAATATTGCTAAAAGTAGTGTAAAACTAAACTCACTCACTCACTCACTCCAGCAATGGAAGAATGAAGGCCAGTTCCCGACATGGATCAAATCAGCGAGCCTTACCACCCAATGCTGCGAGCTGCCTCCTATGACAAACACGGGTTGCTGAAGACCAATTCTAGCCTGGATCTTTAATGTTTATATATATTTGTTAAATAGTTTGTAGGTAACAGTGTTTCTTTCCATATATCACTGTGTAGAAGTAGAAGTATTTTGGACCAAGAAATAGTTTTTTTATGGGATTTTGGTCCATGCATAGGGTATAAGATCTCACATATTTTTCCTAGATGTTTTACTTTCAGGTTCCACTGGGGTTTGATAGAATGCAGATGAAAACTATGTCATTGCTGCATAAGACACAGTTGTAGCTGTTCCCCTACTTTCTATGTGCTCTTGGGGCGGTGGGGTAGCCTAATGGTTAAAGCGTTGGCTCGTCACGTCGAAGACCCAGGTTCGAATCCCCACATGGGTACAATGTGTGAAGCCCATTTCTGGTGTCCCCCGCCGTGATGTTGCTGGAATATTGCTAAAAGCGATTGGTTGTCTTTGTGAGAACCATATACATCCTCGCTGGTTTTGGCTAAGTGGTACACATCTAAGCCTTGCATTACACCGGAATGTCCTCCCACATCAAGCTGTGTGCCATGATATAACTAGAATACTGTTCGAGGCGGTATTAAACCAAGTTACTCACTCACTGATAATTCGACCTGTTTAGATCCGGGTTAGAATTGATCTTCAGTAACCCATGCTTGTCGTAAGAGGCAACTAACAGGATCAGGTGGTCAGGCTCGCTGACCTGGTTGACACATGTCATCATATCCCAATTGCATAGATCGATGCTCATGCTGTTGATCACTTGATTGTCTGGTCGATTATTTACAGACTGCTGCCATATAGCTGGAACATTGCTGAGTGTGGTGTAAAACTAAACTCACTCACTGATAATTCAGGATTGATTAAATTCAAAATGTCAGATTATTACAGCCTTGTATAGGATGATTTCCTGTTATAACAGTAGATAGCATCCGTGGTGGCTGAGTGGGATAGATGTGCTGACTTTATGTGCTGATGATTAGATGCCTGACTTTGAAAGTGTCAGCTCCAACCTGCATGTGACTTAACCCCCCTAAGTACTCAAATCTGAACGTTACTGACGAAAGCGTTAACACAAATATAACAAATGTTTCATCTGACCTCTTTTGAAATGACATTGTGTGTTCAATAACACGTTGTGATCTTTATATGATAATGCTGATGATGACATACTGGAAATGGCACACAAGTCACAATCCATGTTTTTATGGTGTAAATGATTCATTGTTATGTAAATTAGGAACATTTGAATTTATGAATAATTTTTTTCCAGTTTAAACCCAACCTGACACAGAACAGGAACAAGTTATGGCACATTGACCAGTGTCCATCATCCTTGTCTGTCCGTCATTAACTTTGATATTTTCATTATCACTAAAACAGTGAGACCTGAAACTTTGTATGAATGATCCCAGTGATGGTGCTCACAGAATTCCGATGTCAAACATGATCCCCATGGCAAATGTACAGAAAATGTCATTTAGGGGCAGAACTCAGCCATTGATGCAGGTATCATTATGAAAACTGATATACCGCCAGTATGTGTTTTTCTACTGGTATCTCATTTTCAACATCTGTGTATAAGTCAACTCATCCTGCCATTCTTGTGACCTTAAACCCTTTCATTCACTCATTCTCTTCTCTCCAATACACCCTGTAGGTCATGTTGATACATCCTTTGAGTGATGTTTGACTCTTCCAGAAGACCCAGTGATTCATATGTTGGACTATCCAGACTTTCTAGTCATGGTCATTTAAGTACACCCTGAGTTCTGTTTGGCCATCCAGGCCCCGATTTCTCGAAACAAACTTTAAGTTTTTACTCAAATTTCAAACTGAGTTTGACAATTTGAAACAGCTGAATTTTTAACTCAACTGCATTTTTTAAATAAAAAAAGCCCAAACACCTTAAGTAATCTATCCACCAAACTCAAATTGTCTACTAAGTTTGAGTTTAATATCGATTTCAGTTTATTCAGGGAAATGCATTTTCCTGCGTTTTCTCAAATTTGAGTAAAAACTCCTCTTTTTCGACAAATCGGGGCCAGTACACCCTGTGAGTCATGGTTCACTCAAGGACACCCTGAGTCATGTTTGACCATCCAGTCCATCATGTGAATTATGGTCAGCTTAAGCACACCCTAAAACATATTTGGCCATCCAGTCCACCCTGTGAGTCATGGTTCACTCAAGTACACCCTGAGTCATGTTTGATGATCCTGTACACCCAGTGAATCATGGTCAACTTAAGTACACCCTAAGACATGTTTGACCATCCAGTCCACCCTGTGAGTCATGTTGAACTTAAGTACACTCTGAGTCATGTTTGAACAGCCAGTCCACCCTGTGAGTCATGGTCAACTGAAGTACACCCTGAGACATGTTTGGCCATCCTGTCCACCCTTTGAGTCATGGTCAACTTAAGTACACCCTGAGTCATGTTTGACCATCCTGTACACCCAGTGAATCATGATCAACTTAAGTACACCCTAAGACATGTTTGACCATCCAGTCCACCCTGTGAGTCATGGTCAACTGAAGTACACCCTGAGACATGTTTGGCTATCCTGTACACCCTGTGAATCATGGTCAACTTAAGTACACCCTGAGTCATGTTTGATGATCCAGTACACCCTGTGAGTCATTGACTACAGGGGCGGTGGGGTAGCCTAGTGGCCAAAGCGTTGGCTCGTCACGCCGAAGACCTGGGTTCGAATCCCCACATGGGTACAATGTGTGAACCCATTTCTGGTGTCCCCCGCCGTGATGTTGCTGGAATATTGCTAAAAGCAGCGTAAAACCAAACTCAGTCAGTCAGTCAGTCAGTCATTGACTACACAGTGGCTACACAGTGCTTAGAGTCAACCAGGTTTCACTATATGATATTTTTTTCTGAAATCCACCTGTCTAAAAACTAAATTTAAAGTGCAAATCCTCTCAAATCCAATATCGTTAAAATATACACACAACTTGAATGACCTTGAGTGCATTTCGATGACTTCTGAATATCAAATTGACAGCTTGCTGAACAAGCCTGTGATTTCCAACAATGGTGGGTGAAATCATATAGTGTCAGACTTATTGCCACAACATCATGGCCCCAAATACACACGGATTAGCTGGTGTATTGAAGCTGTGACCCAGGGCCACTTACTTCACCCAACATATGGGACTTTCACTGTGAAAGTGCAAATAAATTATCATTCATCAAAGCCAGATTTGAAAGGGGATAATTTTGCCTGTATATGTCTCCATGCTGAGCGAGGTGACACGACTAGGACAGGATATGTACACGAGCCATTTAGCCTGAACCTGGGAAACTAATGCCTGCAAAATACCCTTTATTCAGCTCTAAATAGGGAGATTTCCATACACCAGTGACTTATTCTAGTCCAGGCACAGGTGAGGGATTCACACCATGGCTACTGAGAGAGTCAAGGACCATGCTAGACATGCAGGCGTCGGGAATAAAGACTGCCGATGTATTGATGCATTGTCACTGTCAGATGGTCTCAAGAGTGTGTTAAAAACCTTTTTATGGTGTTATTTTGCTTGGGTTGTGTAGGCAGTGTTGAGACAGACTGTGTTGCCTTTCACAACAAGCCCCTAAACTTGGAAGGTGTATCTGTCACTCAGTAATGAATATTGGTGACATTTACTGTGAAAATACCCTAGGCTGGAGCAGAATGTAAACAAGGTTCCTCGTGCTGCTGAGGGTAGTTGTGTCATACAGCCTGGACCACAGATGAATATGAACATTCTTCTAAGTCTGTGTGAGTGACAGCTTTGTCATCATGACGGGGACATTATTAGCAACATGGAAAATTGTGAAACAACTCTTCCAGATGAAGTAAAATAGACATTTATTCCTTAACGTTCCGTGAAGTAATATTAGCAATATTCTACTCACTACTAATAAATACAGTATAGGTACAAAACACACAGGAACAAATCACAAACAAATGTGGTACATTGTAATGATTTAAATTTCAAACAAAAAGAAAATTTTGATATGAAATATAGTCATACACTGTTGTGTCCAACTTCTGATTGTCTCAAAGTAAGGATTGGTCCTAGTATATTCTTTCTGTATTTATCAATTTTCAGTTGTGTCAAACCACAGATAATGAAAGATTCACTTGTTAGGTTGTATACTTTTATTTATGTGTGTGGATATTTTGAGTATTTAATTTCTGTTTTTGTAAAGAACAGATTCTTTTTGTCGTAAAAAATATTTTTCCATCTTTTTTATGTTTGTGAAATTTGTGAACAGTAATAACCAGTGTATTGGTAAATATGGTGGTATATTGTGTGACCATGTAGTATTGACTACATATGTTTCATACCATTGCTGATGTTAAACTCAGTTAAAGTGATAGTGAGTTAAGTGGTTAACACCCCTTCGTACAGTATTCCATTTATATCTCATCATGTCACCTTGATGTTGGAGAAAACCCAAAGACCGAAGTGTTCGACATTTAGACGTCTTGTGAAATCTACAAGCATGCTGACATACCTGGAAACATAATTGTATAATGGTGTTAGTGTCGCAGAAAGTCACAACTGCTGTCATGTTGATAATGTTGCCCTTTCCGTTTCTTCACTACGACCTACTATTGATCAACTTGTGCAAGGCCCTGGTTGTTAAAATATTTTATGCTGTAGATCAATTTCTACATGTCCAAAAAATACAAAAACTCAGGTTTAGCTCGTGTAACAAAATATATATGGTCAAAGACTGCTAAAGAGTGGATCATACAGAGATTCATACATTTGATTGTGCTTCGGCAACTCAGTCAGTCAGTATGACATGTACACATAAAGAATAATTTATAAACTAGAAGGAATAAAAGATATCATCCCTAAGTGCATTCATGTTTTTAAAGCCTGAGCCTTAGGGATTCTCAGGGATTCTCAGGGATCCTTAGAGAGGCTCTTGCAACTCTTTTTTATGGAACTGACAATACCTAATTTTTTGTTGACTGTGGTTTATTTTATGAATTACCCATTGTCTTTGTCTGAAAAAAACTAGTTTCTAATCCCATGTGGAGCCATCAGCTTAGTCAGTCTATTGTTGGAATGATGTCACATGTAACCGACTGTGATGTCATGAACAATGGGTGACATCATCTGTATGTATTTGCAACAATGTGTCCATATGTCTTCATGTTGCTGTAGGCCATTTCCCACACTGTTGTAACAATGGAGCACTGATACAGGCCAATCCACATACAGAAAAAATATAATCTTCAGTAGAAAAGGTAAGGCTAGACTTCTCATTTCTTTTGGTTGTAAAATAAGAACTTTGATAGAGAAAATGTGTCAGTAGGTAAAAAAAGATAAAATAAAACTCATTCTCCAGGATCGGTTTTATCATCTTATGGTTTGATTTTGATTAGTAGGTGATAACATTTTTTATAACCATGGCCTTGTTTGGTTCCTTATAAATCTCAATTCTGACAGCATTCTTTGTCCTTTTATGGCCAAAGTGGTCTTAACAGTGGCGGTATAAAAGACTCTTGTCATTTTGATTCTATATTTTGTCTCTGAATTTTCGTTTTTATGGTAAGTTGATCCATAAACCAGGTAAAAAAAATGCACGACCTGATTGCACAAACATGCTTGTTTCTATGGGTGGTTTACTGGGGCAACAATCTTTTAATATATGTCTCAGCTTGTCAGATAATAATGAATGTTATTGAACCAATATTGACTGATGTTGTGTTTGATTGGTTGTCCTGGGAGGCGTAGGTTTTCATAAAAACTAAGATGAAATGTTTGGGTGCGGATATTTCCGTTGAAATCGGTCTTTATTTTATTAGAACTTGAAACCTTTGTGGCCTTTTCTTTGAGATTAAGCAATGTGTTGACAGAGAGATAGAGTCGGTGCAACTTGATCTCCACACACTGTTGGAGGTCTGTCATTGTCTCCACTCACTCACTCACTTTTCCTGTAGTCACGAGAACTGAAAACAAAACCTGGGTATGAGAGCTGCTGCTGTTTGTCGGATGTTATTTTGTGGAACTGCAGATAAAATCAGCTCGCTCCATCAGCTGATGCTACTACCCTGACACACTACTAGACAACAGTCTCATTCAGATTAGCGGTATTGACAGAAAAAATATATCGACATTTTTTCGCGAGACAAACCTGTCAATGTTCTTATATTCTAGCCTTCAGTGTTTTGTAATTTCACTCGGGGAGTTCTGTATATTTTGCTAGCACAACTCAGTATTTTAACTATTTTAGATGGAACAGTGATTTCGAGATATAACAGCGTCAGACTAAACAATTACATGAGAAAGCATGTGTTTTACCGTTCGGAAAGAATGTATATGTTATGTAGAGAAGAGTATAGTCCATGATAAGACTGAACACAAATAATCACCAAGCCTCACTTTGAAGATAAAGATAGTCGGCCGCTAAAATAAGGGACATACTAGCATCAGTTGGAGGTAGACTAGATTTTTGTTTATGATGGAAGTGTGGAATAGTATTTAGGAAAACGGTCCATTCAAATATCAAGAGGTTAGATCAAGTTAATTGTTGCTTAATCGGCAGAAAGGATAGCTGGCAGGTAAATAGGTTGCCATCTTTCTGTATCTAGGTGTGCCGATAAGTTATGTTTATTTTCCTTTTGGCAGGTTGGTTTCTTTCTGAAATCTATAAGGAAATGATTCAGTGGGAGGCAGCAGGAGGGTGGTATGGATGTACTAACTGTGCCAAATATACATTATCAGAGAGCATCCTGCAGCATGCCAGGTTTCCTGGTTCCGGCTGGAGACCGTACCTTTGTGGTCGTGTCATGATCTCTTTGTAATGATTGGATACGTCACAGTTTATTGTTTTTTAAAATTGATATATAAAGTAATGCAAGCTATACACTTATACCTTGGTCAGTAAATGACAGGCTTTGGGGACTTGGCTAGCCCATCCTTCATCCTTGTCCATCCTTCATCCTTGTCCATCCTTCATCCTTGCCCATCCTTCATCCTTGCCCATCTTTCTTAACTTTCCATTTTTCATTGTCATCCTTCATCCTTGTCCATCCTTCTTTCTTGCCCATTTTTCATTGTAATCCTTCATCTTTGCCCATCTTTCAACCTTGCCCATCCTTAAACCATCTTTCATCCTTGTCCATCCTTCATCTTTGTCTATCTTTCCACTTTTCCATCCTTGTCCATCCTTCATCCTTGTCCATCCTTCATCCTTGTCCATCCTTCTTTCTTGCCCATTTTTCATTGTCATCCTTCATCTTTGCCCATCTTTCAACCTTGCCCATCCTTAAACCATCTTTCATCCATGTCCATCCTTCATCTTTGTCTATCTTTCAACCTTGCCCATCCTTGTCCATCTTTCTTCCTTGTCCATCCTTCATCTTTGCCCATCCTTCATCTTTGCCCATCTTTCAACCTTGCTAATCTTCAAACCATCCTTCATCCTTGGACATCCTTCAGCTTTGCCCATCTTTCAACCTTGCCCATCTTTAAACCACCCTTCATCCTTGGACATCCTTCAACTTTGCCCATCTTTCAACCTTGCCCATCCTTAAACCATCCTTCATCCTTGTCCATCCTTCATCCTTGTCCATCCTTCATCTTTGGACATCCTTCATCTTTGCCCATCTTTCAACCTTGCCTATCTTTAAACCACCCTTCATCTTTACCCATCTTGCAACCTTGCCCATCTTTAAACCATCCTTCATCCTTGTCCATCCATCTTTGCCCAACCTCCCAGGATTACAGGCATCATGACTGTTGGATATTTAGATACTGTGACAGTTTAGGGTTGCTCTCCACTATATTTTATAAAAACTCCTCTGGTTTTAGGAAAATATTTGCACCACCGTTACCATGTCACTTTCATGTCATTTTCATGCCTCTTTCACTGTTGTTTTGTTTAGGCAATATTACATGACACTTGCAGTACAGAAACAGGAATAGGTGGTCTCTAGTGCCATGATGTTGAATGAACTATAATGGGGATCAAGTGGACAGGTTTTGCAACTGATCAGGTCATTGAAGACCTGTACTTGGCTCATGATTTCAACCTCTGGTCCATCTGACCCCTAGAGTCAGTCGCAATAAACCTGGGTTTCTCTGACCCCTAGAGTCAGTCGCAATAAACCTGGGTTTCTCTGACCCCTAGAGTCAGTCGCGATAAACCTGGGTTTCTCTGACTCCTACATAGAGAATCAAAATATTATGACATGCAATTCTTATGTATTTTTGAGGGATGTTAAGGACTGATCATTTGTTAAACAGTTGTGTGTGCCAGTTGGATAAGGATAGTGGGACTGTCATATATTTGCTGATGCCTGGACATTTTTTACTTTTATGAACTTCATGCTACTTTTCCCACCTCACCTCAGTCCACCCCTCCTCACCCACCTTACCCTTCTTCATCTCACCTCACCTTACCTTACCTCACCTCACCTCACCTCACCCCACCTCACCTCACCCCACCTTACCCCTGTCACCTTACCTCACCCCACCCTCACCTTACTCCCTTTCACCCACCTCATCCCACATACCCCTGTCACCTTACCTCACCCCCCCTGTCACCCACCTCACCCCCTCACCCCCCACACCCTTTCACCTTACTCACCCCTGTCTTTTCACCCCACCTTACCCACCACCCACCATACCCCTGTCACCTTACCACCCCAACCCCACCACTCCCCCAACCCCACCTTACCACCTTTTTTTCACCCACCTGTCACCCTGTCACCTTTTCACCCACCTCACCCCCCACCCCCTGCCTTACTCCCTTTTCACCCACCTTAGCCCTCCTCTCTCAGCCTTATAGTGGCCATTGATATCATGCATGCCTTAAAATATTCAGGGATTTCATTAAGTACCTTAACTGACTTGATAGAAATTTCATTAATTTACTTCTGAGTTGTTGTCATGGAGATAATCTTATGTTTACAGTTACTACAGTCAACATGGATTGTCAAACCTGTCAGATTCCTGTCTTCTGCTTCCATAAAAACATACTCAACGTAAACTTTGTCAGGAAATGCATGAGCAGGTTGATTGGTAATTCTGAGCCACTGAGTGCAAGATCAGCTTATTCAGTGTTCTTACCATGTTGTACATGGTACATACCATGGCATTCTGATGACAGACTCACAAACAATACAACATGGTACATACCACACAGCTAGAGCTAGAGGTTGACTCACACCCAGAGTTGGCATTCTGATGACAGACTCACAAACAATGTGGTCCAAGGACAGTGACATTTACACCACCAATCAAGGATGTTGTCCTGAAGTTTAGATTTAGTTTCATGCCAGAGGGAGCCTGTTTTAGGGCTGCAACAAACTGTCAGATACATTTATGATCTGCCCTTGGTATCTCTCCAAACAGGTTGAAACAGTTTGTGAAGAAAACAGACTTTTTTGACTGAACAAAAACAATTGTACATTTTATCTGTTCCAAAATGATCTAGTGATACATTCATCAAGGAGGTGCTTTTCACTAAATAATTAGTCTCTTTAAGAACCTGGAAAAACTTCTCATCAGATGTTTGTAGGATTTTTTTTTTTAAACTGACAGGTACAAGAAGGTGAGCCATGTTACAAGAGAGTCTTGTGTGAGCTTGTCTGTGTTGCTCATTTGTTTGGGGAGTTCAGGTGAGGTGAGGTGAAATTGGGTTTATTGTCGTGCTTGAGAATATTTCGCTCATATGATGGCGTGCATGCGTGTGTATGTGTATATGCGGCTGCTTGTACTAGCCCAGACTGAAGCTGGTTTTATAGTGCTAGCCCACTGAGATACCATGCCGCAGTGAAGTATGAATACCCCACTCAGACACATTATACTGACTCCGAGCCGACCAGTCCTTGTTGTACCCATTAATGCCAAGCGCCAGGCAGGGACCAACAAGTACCATACTTTAACGTCTTTTGGTATGACGCGGTTGGGGATCGAACCCGCGACCTTCCGCTTTCTGGGCGGACGCTCTAACAACTACACCACGGAGGCGGTTTTGGGGAGTTGAAGTAACAGGGAGAGTGATGTGTGATTGTGCATCATATAGAAGACACCATGATGGAGCCTGTTATGCATGACTTTAGTGTCTGGCATGAATTAGGTGTCTTGTCTGACAAAGGTGTCTGGTCTGACTGAGGTGTCCAGTCTGACTGATGGTTGAGCTGACTGAAGTGTCTCATCTAAGTGACTGAGGCGTCTGGTCTGAGGGTTGGGCTGACTGAGGTGTCTGGTCTGACTTAGGTGTCTGGTCTGAGTGAATGAGGCGTCTGGTCTGAGGGTTGGGCTGACTGAGGTGTCTGGTCTGACTGAAGTGTCTGATCTGAGTGAATGAGGCGTCTGGTCTGAGGGTTGGGCTGACGGAGGTGTCTGGTCTGACTTAGGTGTCTGGTCTGAGTGACTGGGGTGTCTGGTCTGAGTGACTGAGGTGTCAGGTCTGACTGATGGTTAGGCTGACTGAGGTGTCTTGTCTGAGTGACTGAGGTGTCTGGTCTGACTGATGGTTGGGCTAACTGAGGTGTCTGGTCTGAGTGACTGAGGTGTCTGGTCTGTGTGACTGAGGCATCTGACCTGAGTGACTGAAGTGTCTGGTCTGAGTGACTGAGCTATCCGGTCTGACTGATGGTTGGGCTAACTGAGGTGCCTGGTCTGACTAAGCTGTGCTGTCTTACTGAGGTGTCTAGTCTGTCTGAGGTTTGCTGATCTGACTGAGGTGCTTGATCTGGGTTTGATGTCTGGTCTGAGTGACTGGGCTGACAGATGGTTGGGCTGACAGAGGTGTCTGGTCTGAGTGACTGAGGTGTTTGGTCTGAGTGACTGAGGTGTCTGGTATGAATGAGCTGTCCGGCGTGACTGATGGTTGGGCTAACTGAGGTGTCTGGTCTGAGTGACTGAGGCATCTGACCTGAGTGACTGAGGTGTCTGGTCTGACTGATGGTCTGACTGAGGTGTCTGGTCTGAGTGACTGAAGTGGCTGGTCTGAGTGACTGAGGTGTCCGGTCTGACTGATGGTTGGGCTAACTGAGGCATCTGGTCTGAGTGACTGAGGTGTCTGACCTGAGTGACTGAGGTGTCCGGTCTGATGGGCTAACTGAGGTGTCTGGTCTGAGTGACTGAGGTGTCTGGTCTGACTGAGGTGTTTGGTCTGAGTGACTGAGGCGTCTGGCCTGAGTGACTGAGGTGTCCGGTCTGACTGATGGTTCGGCTAACTGAGGTGTCTGGTCTGAGTGACTGAGGTGTCTGGTCTGACTGAGGTGTCTGGTCTGACTAAGCTGTGCTGTCTGACTGAGGTGTCTAGTCTCTCTGAGGTTTGCTGATCTGACTGAGGTGCTTGATTTGGTTTTGATGCCCAGACTAGCTGTGATGTTTGGACTGATTGTAGTGTCTGGAGATATTGTATTGTCTCAACAGACCTGTATGTCCATGCTGTGTGGACTATCTGCACTGACTGTGAACTGACTCTTCTGACAGCATGAGATGCTGAGATATAGTCTGGGAGGAATCCCACAAGAGGTCTGAGGTCCTGATCAACAGAATTCAAGTTCTGAACACGTAATAAATTGTCCAAATCCAATTTCATTTTAAGTTTTGTAAATAGATTTTAGGTGCATTTTGGCATTACCCATCTCTCATGTTTCCTCCAACACTTTCTTTCCCTTGTGAAGTGAAGTTTTTTTATTAAAGTTTCGAAGGATGTCATAAATATTTACCGCTGGCATGCTTGGTTAAAGAGATTTGTATCAACATGAGAAACAACATATCAGCAAAAACTATTAAATCAAGACATCAATATATTTAAAGTGAGTCATTCAAAAAGTAATATTTCTATTGGCAAATTTTTAAAATGTCAATTTAATAAATCTTGAACATGGATGGAAACAATGAAAATGATGAAAAAATAAACAAACATATGAATAAAACGAATATTTGATATGTGGCTTCTATATCACAACAGATACTGCAACTGAGAGACGGGTTGCACATCCTGGATGGAAGGTCGATATCTATGTATATAGACCAGGCAACCAGGATGTTATCATCTGATACCAGGAGGTGCAAACATCTCGCCTGTCATAATCACATTTTATGGCCTCACCATCAGCTTAATCAGACAATCTCTCACACAGGAGAAATAAATCTTTTGTCTCCGGTGCGTTAATTCAACATTTAGATAGCGGTATCTGAGAGTCGAAGTCACCCCTGATAGATCCATGTTGAGCAAATGACATTCCAAATTGATTCCAATGGTGGTCAGCACCGTTGGTAAGTCAACCATTCCTGACATCTCTGTAACGTTAGATGAGGAATGGTTTCTGGGCTGGAACTGTAGTATTTAGTTCCCGATAAATTCAGGTGTGGAGTAATTAAACTGATTAATGGCATCCGATTGCTGGTGAGATATAGACAGCAGAATCTCTGGCACCAGCCTGGGTGACTTTCTTCAAGATGAATTACTGCTCAATTTACATGCATATTTAATACACACTCTGTATTTAATCTAATAATCCACGCTGGTGCCAAGACGGTCAGTTGAGGGAGAGAAGGTTTACACAAATGAGTGGAGATATGCCTTGGCATGATCAAACTATAACTATGTGTATTCTCCAGCCGGGTAATATTCACAAGTTTCTTACCAAGGCCTTAACAGCTATGGATCCTGCAGAAATATTATCATGTTTTATTAACTTTTTTATTACTTAGACAACATGATAGGATGCATACGTCAAACTTAAGAATAATTTATGATGATGAAAGAGTCAAGATGAAACCACATCAGCTATAGGAAATCAGCCGTGTTGAGATAACGGAGAAGTCATGTTCAGTGTAAGTTTCTGCAGAAGATGGAACTCTGACAGTTATATATACCTGTGGGCTATTTGCAGCTTAAGTAACGAGGATTTGAAAACACAAACAGTAATTATAATCACGAGATTAAGGTTACATTCAACAGGTCTTCTGTCTGGCAATCCCATACTTATCTGTGGAAATAAAAAGTGTTAAAAACATCAAAACAAGCTTGAGCTGTTCATTACTACCTAGACTTGCACAACAAGTCTGAGAATTGATTATTTGTTTTCTGATTATTCTTAGATTATTAGGATAATACGAACAAGTGGTCCTTATGAAGGACTGGCTGTTGGCCATCTGGACTTGAAAAGCAAAAGATATAATTACAAAACATCCTTTGACTTATCATTCAGTACAGACTTTGACCAAGGCTACGGATCACCAATGGGTCTGACCGATTGTATGGCTTTGAGATAAACTTCCAGGGACTCCAGCTGAAATCTGACTGATTTTCAAACCCTGTAAACTGTCAGGTGAAAGAAGTATACACTTGTGTTTGATGGTAGTTCCAAATTAAACAAGCAAGAAATTGTTATTTGATGATGATGGAGTTACAGGTATCTTCTTTGTGTGTTGGATGTTAAGTTTGAAGTGTTTCAGCTTAGTGATGTTTTGATGGCGTTAGTAATTTTTTTGTCAAATCCAGTTTTCAAGTAAACACTTTCTTTAGCCTGGTCATAAAGTTTAATTGGGCGTTGAACTGAAGAGCACAACTGATATATACATAAGTGATTAAGGATGATTAATAACAAAAAATTCAGCCATTTCAACACAAATTGGTTTTGAACATAGGGAACGAAGACCCTCCCCTAGAGAGGAAAACCGATTCAACACTTGGAATTGTGGGATACGATGCACTCTGTGAATGTTCAATTGGCTAATGGTCAAGGTCACTAATTAGTTAATTACCTGAGTACTGACACCATGACCTCCCAGGAGGTATATCCAGGGAGGACTGTTTATCTCGCCCTACCCCGGGTCATAGCTGGGTCAATACACATGGCTGGTTTGGATAATCATTCTTCTCACAGTGGGCGAGATATCAGGCGAAAAGTGGCGAAATTATCCACCTCTTGCGATTGCCACTAAGCACCACCTGCTGATTGCCTTAAATATTCCATGTTGTAATAGATATTATTTGATTAGGCGATGGGTCATCGATGTGTGAATCTTCTGTTAGCCAGTTCTGCTGCTGTAGTTGAAGCTGGTGCATTGCCAGGCTTACCAAAGAAAACTTTCCCACTGTGCAGAAAAATGCTGAAAAGTCCACATTAATTGTGGAAATAGCAACATAAATATAATACCTCATGAAATGTTAACTTCTAAATTGCCACTCAAAGAAGAAATCTAAATTACTGCAGTTTTTGAAAATGAAGAAAACCTCTTGTCTCATTATTATGTTTTATCTAAGACATATATGGATGGAAATTTTATATTTGGTTAAGTTGATTTAAGAACTGTGGGTCTTTGAAGGCTTGCAGCCCACTGACATACTGTGGTTCAGTTTTACATGGATACCCCATTCAGACACAGTCCAAGCACCAAGATCCGGGTTACAATTGATCTTCAGCAACCCATGCTTGTTGTAAGAGGCAACTAATAGGATTTGGTGGTCAGGCTCGCTGATTTGGTAGACACTTGTCATCATATCCCAATTGTGTAGGTCGATGCTCATGCTATTGATCACTGGATTGTCTGATCCAGACTTGATTATTACTACCGCCTCCATATAGCTGGAATATTGCTGATCGTGCTTTGAACAACAACCTAACCAAAACCAAACCACAGTCCAAGCTGACCAGTCCTTCCTTTTCCCCTTGCTGCCAAATTCAAGGTAGGTTAACACCCAAGTTCATCTTTTGAAGTCTTTTGGTATGATATGGACAAGAATCAAACCACAAACCAACTGCTCTCTAGGCTGACACTCTATCCACTCCACCATGGAGGTAGTTTGTCATTGACAAGGGACAATAGCCTTATATCAACAACTGAACAGTAGACTTGCAACAGGCAGGCAATGTGTTTGGTTCACATCATCCAGGATCAGAAGTCAAAAAATGAGTGAGTTTAGTTTTATGCTGTTTTTAGCAATATTCCAGCAATATCACAGAGGGGGACACTAGAAATGGGCTGACACGTATTGAATTAACTTGGGTCTTTAGCTTGACCAGCAAATGCTTTAACCACTAGACTACCCCACCACTCCTTGAAGTCAACAAGAAAAATTTAAAAAACAAATATATCAGATTTGTTTGTATTTGGTCACCCTCTGTGTATGGATTAGAAAATGAGGAATATACAGCGCTAGCTGCATAAAACGCCTGAGTGTTTTCTAAAAAAATGTTTGATCAAAAGTATAGTTAAGTTTGACAATTTATTTGATGAGGTCAACAAACCAGTGCTTAAAGCATTCACTTGTCATGCCAAAAACACGGGTTTGATTCCCCACATGGGTACAATGTGTGAAGTCCATTTCTGGTGTCCCCCGCTGTGATATTGTTGGAATATTGCTAAACGCAGCTTAAAACTAAACTCACTCACTTAGATCAGTTTCAGGTTTTCCTGTACATACAAACATTAAACACCCACGTGAGAGAATAACTGGTCTCCATTATCCAAACAAAAGAGATTCCATTGGTCATGAAAGGTGAAACAACAATGGAAATGATAGGAATGGATCATTGAAAATGTGTGATGACATCAGCTGAAAAAGTATAAACATGTCCTTTAGTTTAATGGCGTTTTAAAACAAACCCACACAATGTTGTGCCAAATGAAATAAAAGGTAAAACAATAATTTTCATTTCAACATTCCAAAGGTAATTTGTTTAAATTTTTTGTCAAGCAGTGATAAATATATAACCTTCTGACTATGTGTGAGAAACAGAGTTCAATATGTCGTGTCGCCAGAACTATGTGGAAGATCATCTATTTCTGTTTGAAGTTCAAGAAATGCCTCCCAGAATTCAGTGGAGCCTATTTATTGTTCTTGCATGATGCACAACTACAGATGCACAGAATACAGAGACATTACATCAGTTTTGTCGACACCTTCCCTTTGCCAAATACTTCGGACAGCTGTTCATTGTCTATTTTCATGTCATTAGGAATATATCAGCTAAATTGCCTGACTATAAATAATAGTTTGTAACTCAAATGACATAACATTCAGGTTTTGTAGTTGCATGAACCATTAAAGTATTGTGTAGTTGTAAAGAAATAGTATGATATATTGCCAGGAGGATTTACGGTTATATGGGTTTGACTTCTAAAGTCAACAAGGAACTGAAAGAAAGCTAGGCAATTCGTTATAAACTCAATATAATGAAAGTTGTAATTGAGATAAGGTGGAGTGAAAGGCCATCCTATTTCAAGCTCAAGCAAGCTCAGGATCACAGAATGCTTGAGGTTTCATGATTTTTTTCAATTTTTGGAAGAATTTTGATAATGAAGGCAATTTATAAACAACTCTAGACATGATGAAGTTTATGTGATTGTAAGAATTTGAAAAACTTAACCTCTTGAAACAGTTCATCGTCCGCCATTCTTTGCAGTACTTCCCAGTGAACTGACAGAGGTGAAAGACTATGTTGGCCATGCACTGAGTGACTATACTTGTAAGGAGGTCTGAAAAAACCCACAATAGCTTCTTGGGAAAAAGTAGAATTTTCTCGATACTTTGCTTGTTACAGAAAGTTGTTTTGCTTCATGACACCCCTAATCACTGTTGTTTATTGGAATGTATTGGAGACAATGTCATTGTTGATTGATGTTGTCAAGGTTACCAGTCCCAGGAATGTTTATTGTCCAGCTTTGGAAGTGAAGGAAACAGTTATCATTCCATTATTTTAATTTTTTTCATCAGTATAACAATTCATCACTATTTCATGAGATTAAGTCTTTCTATCTAACGTTTGATCTTGAACGTGATCAGTTTCAGGAATATAGTATTCTAATCACTTCCCTTTACATTTGGTAAGTGATGAGGAATATAGCATCTCTCCTGTCTCCAGCCCGTCAGCAAAGTGCGAGCATAATTATATCCTGTCAAATTCTCCTCTTCTGGAATTTATGGGAAGAAATTCAGCCCAGTGTAAAATGTTCTGAGATTAAACAACTCTGTCCCAGTGTTTTGATTGGTTGGAAGAGTTAAGAGGTTTATGCAACATGCTGTTTTTGGGCGAATGTGATTTGTGGCAACAAGTCTTTTTGTAAGGTTTTATTGCTAATGGCCTGTGTGAAGATAGGTTGACATGTGCTCTTGTTAAAATGGTGATCTCTGCCAGATCATGTTATGGAACTATTCTGATGGGGAAATTAATGTTGTTTTATGCCTCACATTAATCGAGCCAGGACCGAACAATGACACCAAGTATAATGATCCATGCAGCAAGGTTAAGATGACTTGGTCAGCTGATAATGACATTTTGAAGTCTATGTGCTAAACCTGCATGAAGCATATCATTATATTTTACTCAGTCAATTTATCAGTGTTTTTTGTCAATTCTTCATTTTCAGCTCCTTGGGAGTATACAACTCAAGACGCTAAAAAATAGTGTCACAAAACTCTTTCTACCAGGTACCCATTCACTGCTGGGTGAAAGAGACTTATTTCTAATGAAGTCACTTGCCAAAGGAGTGAGTGAGTGAGTAAGGTTTCATGCCACTTTTAGCAATATTCCAGCAATATCACAGCAGAGGATACCAGTGATGGGCAACCCATCTCCATTGTAGCCATGGAGGAAAATCAAACCTGAGGTTTCGGCATGATGAGTGAACGCTTTAACCACTAGGCTACCTCACCGTAACTTACCAAAGGAGATGCCATGTGCTGCATGTGGGACACGTCTGACGTCCTAGAAACTCACAGGAGTCAAGCTGCTAAACATGGTCACCTATCTAACTACTATTTTCTACAAATACTGTTTTCAACATTGTTTCACAAGTGGCAGATGACCCATAATTCCCTGTTGTTCTATATCTTACAGAATGTCTTCTGTTCTGAGAAAATGAACAAAATAAAATGTTTGCCAGTCAGAAATATCAGTTCAGTCCATTTTGTCTTTGAATAATGAAACATAAAGCTGACTGAGAAATCATGAAATATGTATGATGCCATCTATAATTTGTGATAGTGAGTTGATGTGCTGTTACTTTGCCAAACAGAGTTGTCTTGGATTAGCCAATCAGCATGAAGAAGAAATGAGAATGCTCCGTGAAAGTCGCTGCCAACAATTGCCCTGATACGCTTGTCCCAGTGGGTGATATGGTTGCTTATTGCACTGTTATATTATCTCTGGCAGATTTTTCTGGCACAAGTTCTGTAAGTGATCAGACGTTTCCAATATGATGTCAATTTTTGTTGCATCTCTGTTCTATAACTGACAACTGCATCCATGCCATTGACAACTATAGTTCTGCAAATCAACTGAGTACTACTTTCAAAATGAGAGAATGCATTGGGTAGTCAGGCATGCAGTATCCAGTTGTAATTATATGGGCCATTAGTTCCAGATAGGCTGTTTGTAAAAGTTTTTCTGTGAACAGATCTTACATATAATTTCAGACCATCTTCAGAGATACATATATTTCACTGACTAAATGTTAGCATCTGAATATCAAATCACGAGTTGACAGAGATTTTTATAGAAAAAACTTGAAATGATGTCAATAAGACACTGAAACTGAACATAGGCTATTTATTTTACGTCTGGTTTTAACCAAGGAGACTGTTACTTGACTTCTCACTGCTCATGCTCAGATATATTATAGTTGTTAATAATAACCTCCATTAATCGGACAATGCCAATGATGCAAATGTTTATTACTTCAATAATGAAAAAGACAAGTTATTGTCTGCCCTTGCCATTAAAGTTCTCTCCTTTTCCGGTACACTCGATTCCTAGAAATAGGACTCGATTCCAGCTGTACCCGACCCGGATTCGAGTACCCAAGTACCCCTCCCAGCCCTAGAGTCATAGTCTTACAGTCTATACCTGAATGAATGTCAGTAGTGAGTTGCCTTCTGCTTCTTTTAAGAATATTCCAAAGATATCATTATACAAAGTCCCCCACAACGGAGGCACCAAGATCTACACATTGTACCGATTCTCCCCAGGGCCCCTTTCCATAATGTGATCTTAGTGCTACAGTTGTCATAAGCCCATGTTAAGGTATGTGATATTATGGTTATCTTACCACTATGAAAGCCTCATGTAATGTGGCTCAGGTCTTTCTGCTCATGGTGCAAGGATTTAACCATTGTCTGCCTGACTTAGTATAAGTACTACAGTCACTGGGGATTCTGAGGTCAGAACAGGTATACTGGGTAGTCAATGTGGTGGTTGATGTGGCTGCTGAATGGGAATATTAACTTGATTTGTGACAACCAGGAATTATTGGTAAATTCATGACTGCATCCTTGATCCCATGGGCATTGATTGTTGATCTACCATCTGAGTTTATGGCTGCACCTTGTACCCTGAAGCATGGATTGTTGCTCTGTCAACAGAGTTTATGGCTGCATCTTGTACTCTGAAGCATGGATTGTTGCTCGAGTTTACCATACCCTGAAGCATGGAGTTTATGGCCGAGTTTATGCACCTTGTACCCTGAAGCATGGATTGTTGCTCTGCCAACAGAGTTTATGGCTGCATCTTGTACCCTGAAGCATGGATTGTTGCTCTATCAACAGAGTTTATGGCTGCACCTTGTACCCTGAAGCATGGATTGTTGCTCTGTCAACAGAGTTTATGGCTGCATCTTGTACCCTGAAGCATGGATTGTTGCTCTGTCAACAGAGTTTATGGCTGCATCTTGTACCCTGAAGCATGGATTGTTGCTCTGTCAACAGAGTTTATGGCTGCATCTTGTACCCTGAAGCATGGATTGTTGCTCTGTCAAGTGAGTTTATGGCTGTACATTGTACCCTGAAGCATGGATTGTTGCTCTGTCAACAGAGTTTATGGCTGCACCTAGTACCCTGAAGCAAAGATTGTTGCTCTGTCAACAGAAATCAGGACTGCATTTTTGTAGTTCGAAACAGGGATTCTGAAAATGAAGATATTTCATCATAAACCAAGGGCGGCCCAGAGGTGTTAAGCAATATTCCCTCATTAACTAGCATGCCATCATGATGTTATTGAAATAGTGTTCAAATTAGTGTACAACCCAACTCACTCACTCACTCACTCACTCGACCTATGAGTAAAATGAACAAGGGATAACTTTGTGAAACTTCCCCAAACTCGAAATGAGATTTACATACTTTCACATAAATGTTTTTGACAGTTTCAGAGCCATAACAAGATTTTTCATGTGGAAAATTCCATTCTGAACAGCTAATGCTGCTGAGATATAGCTGCAAGGAGCACTAAACAGAACACCCACCATCCCTCATGTACATGGGTAATAATGTTTGGGTACTTGCCCAGTGGTAACAAATTACATCAGTTCTGTTCAATTTCAGTTTCATCCTGATACTCTTCATAGTGCACCATTACTATAACATCATGTGCTAGCAGGATTATGAAAATAAAAACAACCATTTATACCACAGCGTTTCTGAAAATATCATACCTTTTGGAGATGGCCATGTCTCCATGAAGAACTCAGTGAGCTACACACTGAATACCCATGTGTCATTATTTCCATGCATGTAAGCAGTATCAATTTCCAATATTGATCTGCACAGACCCCCTAGCTGTTTACAACCCCTGCTGACAAAGCAACGCCGGAGTGCACCATAAACCTGTACAAGACGAGGAGGTCATCTTGCGGACATGGGGACATCCTGTAAACCGCAGTGGACATAATAAAGCTATTTGTAGTCAGACATTGGGATTCCTGTACATGTCCTCCTAGAAATGAACCTATAGAAAGCACATTTGTGGTCACTAACAGCAACTTAATGTGATGACAGTCACCCCTGACCAGAATGATGTTGGTTTCACGCCTAAGGTCAGGTGCTTGTCGTAAAACATCAAAGGGGTGATTAATGTTTCATATTTGTGTAGGCTTGTTTTACGATTCGAGGATTTGTAAGTGTTTGATTGTGGAAACATTCATGGCACAACTGCTTCTGATTCTCTTGTCACTTGGGTTCAGTGTTGAGAATGGTTTTGTTTATTTGACACGTTCTTATTTATTTTCCTGTTGCTACTAAAACAATAAGAACAAGCCATTTTAAGTCTGAAAAATGTCAGTTTGACAGGAAGAAAGGTATTACTGGAAAAATAGTAAGTTGAAAAAAAGTGTAAAAAAATGTCTGTTTTTGTGTGTAGGGAAACACAGATTCCTGACTTCAAGTTGCAGAGGAGGCATAGCATGGAAGTCACTGAGTTAGGCTGGAATGGCTTGTAAATGTTTCTCTGCATTTGTAGAAGTCACTGAGTTTGGAGTTAGGCACCATGGGGACACCAGAAATGGCTTGTAAATGAAAGAGGCCCGGTTTAGTAACGCTTTAACCATTTGTAACAACAGATGAAATGGTAGCAGATGAAATGGTAACAGATGAAATGAAGGTACCATGGGTTACTTGATGTGTATACAGGTAGAGAAGCAGAATAAGTTGTATAAAGAAGAATCAGTAAGGGTAAACTGTCGCTTAGTTCCATCTACATTGTTACAGTCATTGATGGCGGTCTGGTTATTGTGGGAGGAAACTCTGAAGTTAGTTGAAATGGGGTTTAACTCAGTGTTCAAGTGAGTGAGTTCAGTTTTACGCTGCTTTTAGCAATATTCCAGACAGGGTAACAACAAGTACCATCTGTTTAATCTTTTGGTATGATGAGAGGGATTAGACAACCAATCTTCTAATCTCAGGGGGGTGGGGTAGCCCAGTGGTTAAAGCGTTTGCCCGTCACACCGAAGACCCAGGTTCGATTCCCCACATGGGTACAATGTGTGAAGCCCATTTCTGGTGTTCCCCACCGTGAAATTGCTGGAATATTGCTAAAAGCGGCATTAAACCCAACTCACTCACTCCAATCTCAGGGCAGACACTCCCAGATAGTCAGGGAAACATTACGTAGATATGACAACTGATCTCTGAATGTAGACCAGGAGACACTGCTGCCTGTAGAAAAAGATTATGTCTGCAGTTTAATTTGTACTGTTAACAAGTATCAACATACCATATAAGTGCCATTCAGCTTGTTGTTTCAGGGGTGGAAATAACTTTAAAATTGCTAGTGTACTCCGGTACAGTGGCACATGTAAAATCACTTGCCCTGATAATTTTTCCACTATACCATCCGTTTTCTTGTTGATTTTTTAAGCAAACAACATAATTAACATTGGAAAGTCAACTGGACACCAGTACAGTGTGATTTGCAAATTTGCTTGCCCGACAGAAAAAAAACACTGGACTTGGACGTCGGGCAATGGGTTATTTCCACCCCTGTGTTTTGCGGTGCTGTTTGCATCAAAATAACAGGGCACAATCATTCACGTGGTCAGGCTTGATGACCAGGGTGCCGTTGTTCAGACCGATCTTAGTGCTAAGGTGATTGTAACTCACATACCTTATCATAGAATTCTGCCAATCCTAGCGCCTAGGATGTTTTGTACAATGGCACCCTGGCTGATCGATGTCATCATTCTGTGAACACACAGATTGCTGCTTATAAAATTGATCACTGGATTACCTGGTCTAGACTCAATTATTTAGGGACTGTCATGTAGCTTGAATATTGCTGAGTGCACCATGAAACAACAAACAGAAATCATGATTTTAGCAATAGAAAGAAAGCCACCAACAAAAACGAAAATTTGTATAGAATGAATTCCTAACAGAAACATTAGGTCAATAGTACTGTATATTACCATAGATAACCGAAATTTTGGGGACCTGTAGGAGGCGGTCAGCTTATCTACAGGTTACACTTTTGTCAACCTTTTTCTTCTGGTGGTAAAAATGACATTGTATCGCTTCACATGAATGCGATAATTAAGATCGAGAGCAGAATTATAAAAAAATGCATGAGTTGTATTTTGGCTTGGCTTTTAAATATTACAATTTGTTTGACAATGTGAAACATGACACAACATGCTAATGTACAGAGGAATGTGGAATTGTTCATGACTTGCCAGCAAATGCCATCGTCTATACATGTATTCTGAGATTTGGTTACAGGCACGATATCATCAACACGACTGAGTGAGGTATGTTATGCCATTGAGGAACAGAATGGCTGTTCGGTTATTAAAACCATATAAATCTTCTGATGAAATGGAACGTCTAGTATTCTTCAACTTTTCATAACCTGATTACAGTTGATTAGAATTACAGCTCTTGTTTCGGTGAAAGTCATTCTCCAGAGTGGGAATGATTCCTTGTAGACTGGTTCCATGCAGCCGTGCCTCAGCCAGGGTTTGCAGGTTCTGAAAGTTCAAAGAACCATATTTTGTTCAAGGAGACCTTTGGCCTATATGTTACACAAAGAAAGGTTGACATCAAAATCAATGTCAATCTTGTTCATGGGGTCGTACATCAGAGCAAGTTTCATCCACGTCCGGCTCCTATCTGACATACTACCGTCTCAAGGCGTAAACGTAGGTAGCAATCACAGGCCTACCGGGGAGCCAGATTATCTCCCCCTCCTTACCGAGAGAGCCTGTTATTAGCCCACATTGACAGACCTGCTCTAATGAGAATTACCTGGCACCATTGCATTCTGGGTAATATCCAAGGTTGTCAGTCGTGTTAGAAATTTGTCTCTGAATGTAATCCATGGATAAGGTCAGGAAATATGCTCCTGAAAACAATTATGTAACATTTGATGAGAAAAGAGTGCTTTGCAAACTGTTTCTATGCTTCCACTTAAAGTTGTGTATATCTGATGAATATTTACAGGTTTTTTTAAATGAGAGGAATATTATGAGGGTCTGTTGTTTGAGAATCAGTTAATGATAGGTTAATAATGTTAAATATGATATAAATGTGTTTTATGGCTTATGTCAGCTGAAATGAGACATGCATGAGGAGGTTTTACATGTTTTTTAAAGTTGTGAGTAAAAAGATGGTATTTTTTGTTGTAGGAACTGAAATTGTTTTGATTTCCATACATTTTAAACCCTTTTTAGAAGCAAACTTTCCAATTTGTTGAAGCTTGTTAAGGGGTTTTCATTCCAAGAATGTAAGCAGTCTGAATATTATATATTTACCAGTACTCAAGTGAAAAACCATTCTTCCAAAGAAATTGTTATGAAAGCTTACTACTCACAAAATTTAGCTGCATTTTAGTGGATATATATCATGTATATTTGTATATAGCTGTCAATATTGTCATGCATGATTTTCTCAAAAGACAATCTGGAAATAGCGATCACATCTTATACATTATTTTATCCACATGAACATCCAGTGAAAATCTCCCAGTACCATAATTCCAGGGATTCAGTGAGTGAGTGGGTTTAATGAGTGGTTGATTTAAAAAAGTATTCCAGTTTTGTTGTGGCGTGGATGTGAAATCTGTGAACATGGGTACGAGGCTGACAACCCTACAAACATCATTGGGGCACTATAACAGCTTTCTGATGTTTATACAAACATCGTTGGGGCACTAGAACAGCTTTCTGATGTTTATACAAACATCGTTGGGGCACTATAACAGCTTTCTGATGTTTATACAAATTGCGATGCTTTGGATGATCAGGCCATCTATGCCCCCTTCTGTAAATTGGAAGGCAGTTTATGAAATTATATTTTATTTGAAACTCTTCTACAAGGAATACGATACTGGGAAACCATTTTATTGTAGTTCCTGTTTTACAAACTTGATAATAATAATATTCATCAGTTATCATTCATGGAAGAGACTGAGTTTGAGATGGACCAGTCAGTTGTCACGAAAGGAAAACTCACCCCAAAGACATCCTAAATAAGTCAAATTATTTTACTTGTACATTTGTTCATTCTGTGAACACGGTTAAATGTATGTTTCTAGACAGTTACAGTGATCACCTGAAGGGGTTTGTGTGATCTCTCACTCTCAACTTCCTAAAACTGAATTTAAAAATTTAAGCCAGAAATAAGCAGGAAAGTACAGCCACCAACATTAAATATTAGGCCAAATATTTAAAAAAAAACATACAAAATGCAAGGTCATGTCAGTGTACATATTGTGCACCCTGGTACACATATGTGGTCGTGAGTAAAAGCACATTCTGTACACAAATATACAATAATGAAGATTTGGATTTCCAGTCAATTGGGATTGCCAGTGAATTAGAATTTCCAATGTTAATACATGTATACTTGAACAGGGTGCACTTTGTCTCATACTAAAATCAACCTTCCTAACCCAGTCACAATCGTCCACTGTGATGTAACTAGGAAATATTTCAGTATTACAACAATAATGTTCCTTCCTCAAGTGGTATGCACTATTTCTCATACAAAAATCCAACTTTTAAAGACTCCAGAATATATTTGTTCACGGGCCACAGTGATACATCTGGTATATAGCTAAATGTTCAACTATGTTCACACAATCACACTTTAATGTGTAAATCATACTGTTTGATACATGAATGTTTTCAATCGGCATGACGTTTTTCAAGACACATTCTTGTTACAGTCCAGACAATAAGCGTGACATAGCCTTCCAACATGACTGCAATATATATATCACAAGGTCATTGCGATAAAAGACGCAAAATATTTTGACGTACAAAATACCCACAAGGGGAAGAAAACAATTTATACCACAAAAAGAACGTATGTGATGAAATGCACTTGAAAACTAATAACATTTGACCATAGCATGCTCTGAATTACCATATTGATGTCGGCTGCAGCAAAACATTTTTTATGGTTTATTTGTGGTATTTGTCCGTGACAAATGGCTTTGCTGGCTGAATGTCTTCATATGAAGGGGACACTGGTTTTTGTCGACTTCACATATCTGTCAGGATTTCTGGAGACATGTGCTTTATTTATTATCCGATTCATTGTTTCACACCCAAGGTCTAACAACAAAATCTGCCAGATAAAAACGGGGCGTCCTGATACCGTCACTGTTAAGGGGGGGAGAGATTGAATGGTGTGGAACCAAGGGTAGCTTGATTGGTTCAGCAGAAGCTTTGGACATTTGGGAAATTTATGACTGCAAATCTCTGAAATTTACAGAAAAACAGTTTGACATTTTTAAGACGTGTTGTCCTTACTTTTGCATTGGTTTGCTCACAACACTGTCCGCATGGAAATGCCATCAAAGGTTCAAATTGAAAATTATGAGCAAAACAGATGGTTTCTTAAATTCTGCTGGTGACCTAATACTTTAAAAAACGCTTTTAAAAAATGTCTCACGTCTTAAATTCAAGAACAATGGCTTACAAAAAGCAGTTATATGGTATCCCTAACCCTTTAACTGCTTTTATTGTGCTGGATTGAAGTGTGGAGAAGTCATACAGTTTTTGTTTTATAATTAGATTGATCCTGATGTGAGTTTTATTTTTTTTTTAATTTACTAAAAAAATCATGTCTAATATGGCAGTCTGAAAACAAAAGAATTTTTTAAATGCTTGTTGTTGTTTTTCATATTACACAGAGATGAAATATATGAAAATGTATAGATTTATGGCTTATCCAGACAGTGTGTTATCTCCAGCAGATATGCTAATGGCCATATCAGAGATGATGGAGTGCTATCTAATATTGAGCGAATAAAACATATCTTCTTACAATAATGTCTCAGATTTTCTCTTTTTAGAAAAAACAAAGATAAGGCCCTTGGGAGAAGCTTTGAATGTGACTAATACCCTATACATTCCAGGTCCTGTATCTCGGCAAGGAACAGAATGTCAAAATTTAGATTTATGAAATAAAATAATTTGATAACCCTGCATGAATCTCAACTACCAAGTACTGCATACAACGAGGAATTTCAATAATATGACAGGCCTCACAGCTTTCTTTATCCGTCTTTTTTGTACATTTGAAATTAATTTAGATTTATGGCTTTCACATGTAAAATGTGATCTTTTAATTAAAAACTGAAACTAATTTGTAGGAAAATTGAGAAAATGTACAATTTATTTAAATACCTGATATTCTGCATCTGTACAGTACATGGCAACTCAGAAAACATGGGATGAAGAATGTTATTTGGTTGAATCAGATGTTGACAAAGGCAAACGGAAATGTTTGCAATGCAGATCAAATTCACTTTTTGTAAAGCCAGATCACTTTATTTTCTTGTTTAATGGACAAGTTTAACCAAATGATCAGTAAACATATTTTTCAGAAAATTAATTCTAAAATCAATCTGGAATTTTTTAATTTGTTTTTAAATTTTCACTCTTTACTGCTTTACATTTAAGGAAAGTTTTCAAAGCAGATGAATAAATTGCTCTAAATAAAAACATTTTTCCATTTCAAAACAAACAAAAATTTAGATTATTAGCTGTGGATGATGTTCCTCATCGGAAATATCATATATTAAGAATGAAACAGTTATCATATGATTCTTTTGGTGAGCATAATACATATTGTTTATTTGTGGTGTATTATATGTATGGTACAGAACTACAAGGGTTATAATCACATGTTATCATGTAGTGCCCTTCTTTAATAATGGATGTTGGAGATGTAATTTTACTCACTGAAGAAACTTTGGAAACCAAGTATGAATACGTTTTTTGAGTGATCTGTGCAATTTATCATGTAGTACCAAATGACTTGCCGCCACGTTTGTTGAATGTTCCAGCGACACATTGGGGAACGCCTCTGCCAACATATTGTGTGGAGTGTGACTTGTACATGTATTGTTAAAAGGCAGTGCATTGATGAGTGGAGCTTGAAAGTAGTTCCTGTTAGGTGACCTTATTTGCATATTTATTAACTGATGATATATAGTTTATCACATTAGTTTATTACAATGATTAAATAAAAATGGTCAGTGCAAAAGAATAGCCAGTCCTCAGAAACAAATTCTGTTTGGTATAAAGGGACAAATAGCTGTGAAAATGATGGCTTAATTATTATATGGTAAAAATACTAATTTGTAAAAACTGAACAATGATAAAGAGTAGAATATGTGTTGAAAAGTACTTAGACTGGAGGGTATGTGTGTTGAATAGCCTCCACATATAAAGTACTTCTACTGGAGGGTATGTGTGTTGAATAGCCTCCACATATAAAGTACTTCTACTGGAGGGTATGTGTGTTGAATAGCCTCCACATATAAAGTACTTCTACTGGAGGGTATGTGTGTTGAATAGCCTCCACATATAAAGTACTTCTACTGGAGGGTATGTGTGTTGAATAGCTTCCACATATAAAGTACTTCTACTGGAGGGTATGTGTGTTGAATAGCCTCCACATATAAAGTACTTCTACTGGAGGGTATGTGTGTTGAATAGCCTCCACATATAAAGTACTTCTACTGGAGGGTATGTGTGTTGAATAGCCTCCACATACTTCTACTGGAGGGTATGTGTGTTGAATAGCCTCCACATATGAATAGCCTCCACATATAAAAGTACTTCTACTGGAGGGTATGTGTGTTGAATAGCTTCCACATATAAAGTACTTCTACTGGAGGGTATGTGTGTTGAATAGCCTCCACATATAAAGTACTTCTACTGGAGGGTATGTGTGTTGAATAGCCTCCACATATAAAGTACTTCTACTGGAGGGTATGTGTGTTGAATAGCTTCCACATATAAAGTACTTCTACTGGAGGATATGTGTGTTGAATAGCCTCCACATATAAAGTACTAGCTAAGTACTAAGTCATCACATTACCAGGATCCTCAAGTAAGTCAGTTTCAGGAAAACTACATTTTGGAGAGAGAAATGCATTGTCCAATAAAAGGTTTCATACACTGTATGTTAGTCTATATTCTTTTCTATAAAAGTCACTGATGCATCAATACATTTGGCATTTGTTACTACAGTCGAGCACTGTTGTGTCGAACTCTGATAACTCGATATACTGGTAGTCTCGATATAACATCTCGGTCCCCTGCAAAAGCCTTCATCATTTATCATTATTCAGTGCGGCATGAATCAAAGAGGTGCAGTAGTGTAAAGGCTAGTGTAGGGCTATTTGAGTTGAAGGTGTCACTTGTTTGTTATTTAATTAGGATTAATTAAGAAGGAATTAATTAGGAAGTACTCGCTATACACTACTTAACGGATTATAGTTTCGAATCAAAACATACTGAGAAGCATTTTGTTTTCTTTCATAGTGATGATATGCCCTGGTCGGATGTCTCGATGTTCAGATAACCTGATATTTTTTCTTGGTCCCATGAATATAGAGACAACGGTACTCGACTATTTCTTCTATCTTAAATTTTACAATAAACACAAACCAGTTGTTTCCTTGTCTTACAAACTTATATATAATTACCATGTGCGAGTGAGTGAGTGTAGTTTTATGGTACCTGACCATATTCCAGCAATATGATGGCAAGCACCAGAAATGAGCTGCAGACAATGTACCATGTGACTGCCTTCTGTTTTGAGGAAGTGAAAAATATAATCTAAAAAATGTCTTTGCATGAATATATACAGATTCTGAAAGGTTCCTTTTTAAGAAAATAATCACTGATCAACTCACTTTTCTTTTATATCCTAAGAAAAAAATTGCATGGCCTGGCAAAGTTTGGGTATTAAAATAAAATTGTTAGAATCTTGACAAGGCTGCAGGGTGATATATTTCTTATACACTGAAACTAAGATGATGAGAGTGGTTTAATAACCTGATAAGCTTTATCCGCCAGTAATCAATCAGACCAATCCTCCACTACTATCACAGGAACAGGTGGAATCTTCCTTCCAGGGTTTACACCTCATCCAATCACTCCCAGTCAGGTGGGTGTTAATCACGGCTTATTCCTTCACAGGTGATACAGTCCAGTATCACAGACCACGGTCAGGTGGTCTGCCTTGGACAGTCAGTGAAGGTCAAGGTGGAAGATGGCGTGTTGATTCTAATCGGTGCTGACATGAACTGACCATACTTGTGGTGTACAATATTGGGTTAATTCTGCTTGTCTGATTATGACTTGAGAACAGGATATAGGAGAATTAATTGTCACAGCGTGCCAGGCTTCATGAAATTATTGTACCAGCAAGGCTTTTTGACAGTGGTGTAATGGCTAGGCTTTTGAAGGTTTTATACTAGCTGAAGATAGTGGTGAACCTTATGTTTTTTAACCGTGGTATACCTGCAATGCTTAATTACAAGGGTGTAGATGCTCTTCTTTTTGACAGTGGTGTACCTGCTCAGCTTTTTGACAGTGGGGCACCTGCTATGCTCTTTGACAGTGGGGCACCTGCTATGCTCTTTGACAGTTGTGTACCTGCAATGCTTCATGCAAGGCTTAATGGCAGGGGTGTAATAGCTAGGCCTTTTTGACAGTGGTGTACCTGCTAGGCCTTTTTGACAGTGGTGTACCTGCTAGGCCTTTTTGACAGTGGTGTACCTGCTAGGCCTTTTTGACAGTTGTGTACCTGCTAGGTGTTTTGACAGTGGTGTACCTGCTAGGTGTTTTGACAGTGGTGTACCTGCTAGGTGTTTTGACAGTGGTGCACCTGCTAGGTGTTTTGACAGTGGTGTACCTACTAGGTGTTTTGACAGTGGTGTACCTGCTAGGTGTTTGGACAGTGGTGTACCTGCTAGGTGTTTTGACAGTGGTGTACCTGCTAGGTGTTTTGACAGTGGTGTACCTGCTAGGTGTTTTGACAGTGGTGCACCTGCTAGGTGTTTTGACAGTGGTGTACCTGCTAGTTGACAGTGCACCTACAGGGCAATTTTGACAGTGGTGTACCTGCTAGGTGTTTTGACAGTGGTGCACCCTGCTAGGGTGTTTTGACAGTGGTGCACCTGCTAGGTGTTTTGACAGTGGTGTACCTGCTAGGTGTTTTGACAGTGGTGCACCAGCTAGGTGTTTTGACAGTGGTGTACCTGCTAGGTGTTTTGACAGTGGTGTACCTGCTAGGTGTTTTGACAGTGGTGTACCAGCTAGGTGTTTTGACAGTGGTGTTTTTGACAGTGGTGTACCCACTCGGTGTTTTGACAGTGGTGCACCAGCTACCGGTGTTTTGACAGTGGTGTACCTGCTAGGTGTTTTGACAGTGGTGTACCAGCTGGGTGTTTTGACAGTGGTGCACCAGCCGGTGTTTTGACAGTGGTGTACCTGCTAGGATGTTTGACAGTGGTGCACCTGTTTTGATTGCGCGGTGCACCAGCTAGGTGTTTGACAGTGGTGTACCTGCTAGGTGTTTTGACAGTGGTGCACCTGCTAGGTGTTTTGACAGTGGTGTACCTGCTAGGTGTTTTGACAGTGGTGCACCTACTCGGTGTTTTGACAGTGGTGTACCTGCTAGGTGTTTTGACAGTGGTGTACCTGCTAGGTGTTTTGACAGTGGTGCACCTACTCGGTGTTTTGACAGTGGTGCACCTGCTAGGTGTTTTGACAGTGGTGTACCTGCTAGGTGTTTTGACAGTGGTGTACCTGCTAGGTGTTTTGACAGTGGTGTACCTGCTAGACCTTTTGACAGTGGTGTACCTACTAGGTGTTTTGACAGTAGACCCTTTTGACAGTGGTGTACCAGCTCAGCTCCTGAAATCAGTACTTCTACATTGTGTCTACAACTTGATGGGTCTCATTAATCATTGGATGTGTTCAACACAATCTCTTTTGATTTGTAACCCAGTACAACTGCACAGTCTTCCTTGTTCGTTCAGTAATCTCGATACATCCTGATGCCAGAACACTTACCCATTAGGTGACAGGCCTAGTTTGGGATTGCATTTATGTGTCTTCACATGATTATCTTAGAGTGCTTCCTACTTCACTGGATAATATTTCTCTAAAGAAGCAAATGTTTAACCATAACATTTTTTCCCTTTTCCAAATCTTGCATGATTCAGTGGTGAAAATAGTTTTTGTTTGTTGGAGAAGCTGATACTGATTTGATGTTTTCTGAGCTTATAAAGAATTCTTTCTTGAAGGGTTTTGATAATCATTTCAACATTTGATTGCTATCTCTGTTTGTTAGTTTAGAATTGATCTTTAGTAACCCACACTTGTCGTAAGAGGCAACAAACAGGATTGGGTGGTCTGGCTCGCAGACTTGGTAGACACATGTCATCAGTTCCAAATTGAGTATATGCACATGATATTGATCACTGGATGGTCTGGTCAAGACTCAATTATTTACAGACTGTCACAATATAGCTGGAATATTGCTGAGTGCGGCGTAAAACTAAACTCACTCACGTTGTTAGTTTAATGCTACACTTTGTAACATTCCTGCTTCATGGTGCCATAAGAGGCGACTAACGGAATCGGGTGGTCAGGCTTGCTGGATTGGTTGACACATGTCACCGGTTCCCAATTGCGCAGATCAATGCTCATGCTGTTGATCACTGGATTGTCTGTCCAGACTCGATTATTTACAGACCCCCACCATATAGCTGAAAAATTGCTGAGTGCGGCGTAAAACTAAACTCACTCCTGCTTCATGGTGGCAGTATCTAAATAATCTAGTCCAGTCTTGACAATTATAGTTGAAGTAGCCCCCAAATTAGACAACTTACTGGTTATTCATTGAATATAGCTCACCTCTCAAAGTGAGGTGAGGTGAAATTGGGTTTAACGTCGTGCTTGAGAATATTTCCTCATATGACGACGTGCATGCATGTGTATGTGTATGTGCGGCTGCTTGTACTAGCCCAGACTTAAGCTGGTTTTATAGTGCTAGCCCACTGAGATACCATGCCGCAGTGAAGCAGGAATACCCCACTCCGAGCCGACCAGTCCTTGTTGTACCCATTAATGCCGAGCGCCAGACAGGGACCAACAAGTACCATATTTTAACGTCTTTTGGTATGACGCGGTCGGGGATCGAACCCGCGACCTTCCGCTCTCTGGGCGGACGCTCTAACCACTACACCATGGAGGCGGTCCCTCTCAAAGTGTGATAAATCAGACAGCACCATAGTCAGGTACCCAGGACACTGTGGTATACAACAGTCATTATACCACACTTTATGGTTAATTATACACGTTCTCCCTGGGAAAGTCTCAGACACTGAATCTTCCATCAGACATATGTGACTTAAATTATGTGCTCATTAACTCAACTTCATCTATTTTTTATTAAAAGTTCTGTTTATTTATAGAAAAATGTGCTGTTTGGCTCTAAAGAATTATCTTGGATGCATGTCACTGAAGAAATTTTATTGCAAGAACATCAAATTAAACAATTTATTATTTATTACTTTTGTGTTGGGTAACAAAGGTAATTGCCAGGACATGTTTTTCTACCAATTCTTAAGCTTAAAAAGTCTCTATTTTATTTGATACAGATGTGTTGACATGTCGCCTTTGAGTCCGTGCAACTTGATCTGGAGGCTTTGTAGGAGGTCTGTCATTGTATCTGTTACATGTTGCAATCAGAGTTATCTCACCTTGGCTGACTTTCCTGATAACGGAGGTGTGGATGTAGATACAGCATGTTTTTATTACATCACATGTCGGAAATGTATGCTCATATTTCCCGATTGGACATGTATACGAGGAGAATGTTGCATAGATGTTGTGCACCTTTTGTGAAATTTATACTCATCGCAAAATGTTAAAGTGCCTTTTGACATCTCTACTTTTATCATTCTTAAACTTTCACCTTCTTTTGAATGATAAATATATATTCATATCATATTTATATCATAAAAAGTATTTTTAGTTTCCTTCTATGGGAATCATACTGTAAAATTATGAATATAACCATATCATGTGACATAATCAAAGATGTCATCTGATGGATATAATGTTGCTAAGTTTATCTAGGGTGTCATCTGATTGATTCCACCAGCTTAAGTTTATCAAGGTAATCATTATCAGTACAGGACCAGTGTTACTTTTTCAAGGACATCATCTACAGGTAGTATCAGTCTGCAAGATAGGACCATTCATATATTTTTTAAGGAAATATTTACATGATAGGACCTGTGGTAGTTTATGAAGGACATTCATTTACAAGATAGGACCAGACTTAGTTTAGACATCATTACCATGAGAGGACCGGTCTTAGTTTATCAAGGACAACATTACCATGAGAGGACTGGTCTTGGTTTATCAAGGACATCATTACCATTAGAGGACTGGTCTTAGTTTATCAAGGACATCATTACCATGAGAGGACCGGTCTTGGTTTATCAAGGACATCATTACCATGAGAGGACCAGTCTTAGTTATCAAGGACATTATTACCATGATAGGACCAGTCTTAGTTATCAAGGACATCATTACCATGAGAGGACCAGTCTTAGTTTATCAAGGACATTATTACCATGAGAGGACCAGTCTTTAGTTTATCAAGGACATTATTACTATGAGAGGACCGGTCTTAGTTTATCAAGGACATCATTACCATGAGAGGACCAGTCTTAGTTTATCAAGGACATTATTACCATGAGAGGACCAGTCTTAGTTTATCAAGGACATCATTACCATGAGAGGACAAGTCTTAGTTTATGGAGGACATCATTACCATGAGAGGACCAGTCTTTAGTTTATCAAGGACATTATTACTATGAGAGGACCGGTCTTAGTTATCAAGGACATCATTACCATGAGAGGACCAGTCTTAGTTTATCAAGGACATTATTACTATGAGAGGACCGGTCTTAGTTTATCAAGGACATTATTACCATGAGAGGACCAGTCTTAGTTTATGGAGGACATCATTACCATGAGGGGACCAGTCTTTAGTTTATCAAAGACATTATTATTATGAGAGGACCGGTCTTAGTTTATCAAGGACATTATTACCATGAGAGGACCAGTCTTAGTTTATCAAGGACATTATTACCATGAGAGGACCAGTCTTAGTTTATCAAGGACATCATTACAATGAGAGGTCCAGTCTTAGTTTATCAAGGACATCATTACCATGAGAGGACTGGTCTTAGTTTATCAAGGACATCATTACCATTAGAGGACTGGTCTTAGTTTATCAAGGACAACATTACCATGAGAGGACCGGTCTTAGTTTATCAAGGACATCATTACCATGAGAGGACCGGTCTTAGTTTATCAAGGACATCATTACCATGAGAAGACAAGTCTTAGTTTATCAAGGACATTATTACCATGAGAGGACAAGTCTTAGCTTATCAAGGACATCATTACCATGAGAGGACAAGTCTTAGTTTATCAAGGACATCATTAACAGGAAAGGACCAGTTTCTGTTTACCATGGACATCATAGGCAGGATATATGATGCTCCAGCTCAAGCAGAGACAGGAATTCTAAGAGTGGCAGACATATGGTAGTAGTGCGGGTGTAAAGCTACAAACCAACCATGCCCCACTGTGAGCAATAAAAACAGGATGAACACACAGTCAGTTGGTAAAGTAAGACAACTATACAATAAGTTAAGGAGGAAACAGAATCTCCATGCAGGGAACATTACTCTGCCAAGTTACTCATGATGGCTGTTAGACATTCACGATTCAAATGAAACATAGCGAAGACCTTTTAGTCTAAGGTCAAGGACACTTGGAGGATATTGAGATGGTGTAGGGTCAAGGAAAAAAACAAAAGACCTGGCTCATTATTGGATGTTGGTGAACAGAAGAGACAGTACAGCAAACTAAGCAGGCTTGGAGATGTATTTATGGCGAGATATGGGCCATGTAGCAGAAAAGAAAATACTCTCAGGTGATACTGGAGAATGATGGATTTGTAGGGTTGAGAGTAGGATTACATCCATAAAACAAGGAATTTTGAGATGTGAGGTGGAAAGGAATAGGTTGTTTTTCTCACGAAATGATTCTTGAATAGCATGTAATTTTAGAATTGATCTTGCCATCAGTGACGTCTTTGTACATATGTATTTTTTGATAATGATATTTGTAATAGGAGAAAACAAAATTGCTATTGATGTATTTAGATGGAGGGCACCCATGTTTAATGGAATCCTGAGGTTTTACAAATGAGAATAAACCATTTCAGTTACTTACTCAATCTGATCCACTCACTCACTCACTCACTCACTCACTCACTCACTCACTCACTCACTCACTCACTCACTCATTGAAAATCCAATTGCACTATCAAATATACCAGTTTCTTATTCAAACAAAGATGAATGTTTATATGAACTAGCTTGTGACTGAATATGAGATGCATCAGTACAATAGCTGATCTTGGACTAAACAGTTTTACATCCTTAAATGAATAGATTGCGCAGAAACTGTTTAAATTAGCCAATTTTAGATTTAAAAGTGTTCGCATCTTGAAATGAACTAGTGTTGTTTTTAAAGGGATAAGCTGCACAAAATGAACTGTATTTTAATTAAAAAACACTTAAACATTTAATTGGAATTTCTTTGTGAATGAAACTGAGATGCATGCTTGAACTATGTATTTTATGGTCTCTGCTTGAACGAAACAGTTTAATATTCAAACAGATAAACTGATCTTTGATTCAAACTGATTCAAGTCAGTGCGCACCATGCAATAAAACGGTGTAAACTACTGCTAAATGAACCCAAAGGAACCACTAAATTAGTTCATTTCAACAGCAGTTTGTTGTACATTTTGACTAAAATAGACAGCTAGTTGCTGAGATAAAATAAACCCAGCTTGTTACAACCATCAGTTCATGATAACCATTTTGTTATAACATAGTTTAGTGTAGTATATATCCATCAGTTCATGATAACCATTTTGTTATAAACATAGTTTAGTGTAGTATAAACATTATAAACATTAGTTTAGTGTAGTATATATCCATCAGTTCATGATAACCATTTTGTTATAACATAGTTTAGTGTAGTATAAACATTATAAACATTAGTTTAGTGTAGTATATATCCATCAGTTCATTATAACCATTTTGTTATAACATAGTTTAGTGTAGTATAAACATTATAAACATTAGTTTAGTGTAGTATATATCCATCAGTTCATTATAACCATTTTGTTATAAACATAGTTTAGTGTAGTATAAACATTAGTTTAGTGTAGTATATATCCATCAGTTCATTATAACCATTTTGTTATAAACATAGTTTAGTGTAGTATAAACATTATAAACATAGTTTAGTGTAGTATATATCCATCAGTTCATGATAACCATTTTGTTATAAACATAGTTTAGTGAAGTATAAACATGATAAACATTACTTTAGTGTAGTATATATCCATCAGTTCATGATAACCATTTTGTTATAAACATAGTTTAGTGTAGTATAAACATTACTTTAGTGTAGTATATATCCATCAGTTCATATAACCATTTTGTTATAAACATAGTTTAGTGTAGTATAAACATTATAAACATTAGTTTAGTGTAGTATATATCCATCAGTTCATGATAACCATTTTGTTATAAACATAGTTTAGTGTAGTATAAACATTATAAACATTAGTTTAGTGCAGTATATATCCATCAGTTCATGATAACCATTTTGTTATAAACATAGTTTAGTGTAGTATAAACATTATAAACATAGTTTAGTGCAGTATATATCCATCAGTTCATGATAACCATTTTGTTATAAACATAGTTTAGTGTAGTATAAACATTATAAACATAGTTTAGTGCAGTATATATCCATCAGTTCATGATAACCATTTTGTTATAAACATAGTTTAGTGTAGTATAAACATTATAAACATTAGTGCAGTATGGTTGGAAACTAATTGGTTCCTTGAAATGCTGCATATCTGTGGCGACTGTTAGAAAGATATGTTGGTGGAGTCAGACAACTGGTTCCAAGCCAAGTGAAACTACACGCAAACTTTATGGCTGACAAGATGGATGGATCTGTGCATATTGTGTGGTGTATGGTATAAACACTCAGCTATTACCTTTTCATTGTGTTACGTCTGATTGGTGAAACCGAGCTGAAAAACTACCAATCACAAAGTATGCTGAAAGCTTTGTAAAGAGGTATACTTGTCCAAACAGTGTATCAATATGTTTTGGTTCACAGAAATACCCCAGCATTCACAATATGTCAAGGTATTTCTGCTGTAAAAACCTCTTCATAGGCGTGGGAGGATGGATAAAAAAAGGATAAAAGCCCAAGTAAAGTATTGCTTCATTTGTCTATCAACACTACTTATATCTTTCCCTTTCATCTCACCTTGACGAGCTTCCAGGTGAAACATAGTCTACCTTTGCAAGGTGTCTGGTAGGAACATTAGACATGTTCTTTGAAACCGTTCCAATAAACTTCATAGTCAATCTCCTCTACTGAGACGTGGTATCCAATGTTGCCTTGTTTTTTTGGTAGGAGATAGTCTTTGAAAGGCTGTTTATGTCTACTGGAATGAGTGGGGACCGAGAGGTACAAGAGGGTGTTGTGTATATCAATGATTCTCACCTCTAGGCCAGGCGTCATTTACTCCTACCTACACTGCCATGAAAATATCATCGTCAGTAAAGTTGCCAACCTTTCTTTCTCCGACTGCTGTTTTTAATGCTGCACTCAGCAATATTCAAGCTATATGACAGCGCACTGGAAATAATCGAGTCTGGACCAGAGAATCAAGTGGTTGACATTGTGAACAACGACACATGTGGTCGGAGTATGATGACATACAAACAACAAAGTCTGACGGCCCAATCCATTTGGTCACCTCTTATCACGATGACCTGTGAAGATCTGGGTTAGAATTGATCTTCAGTAACCCATGCTTGTCATAAGAGGCGACTAACGGGATCGGGTGGTCAGACTTGCTGACTTGATTGACACATGTCATCGTATCCCAACTGCGTAGATCGATGCTCATGCTGTTGATCACTGGATTGTCTGGTCCAGACTCGATTATTTACAGACCACTGCCATAAAGCTGGAATATTGCTGAGTGTGGCGTAAAACTAAACTCACTCACTCAATCACTCATATGACGATGAAGACACGTTCGATTCCCCACATGGGTACAATGTGTGAAGCCCATTTCTGGTGTCCCCAGCCGTGATATTGCTGGAATATTGCTAAAAGCGGCATAAAACCATATTCACTCACTCATTCATATTAATCGGCGTCATCCCTTCCAGGATGTTCCGACACATCCAGAAATATGTAGACGTCACATTGTTAACATTGAATGATGCACAGTTTGACGTAGTAATCAACTGATTGTACTGGGGTTTTGCCACTGTTAGAAATATTCACGGCATATCACAGCTGGTTCATGAAGAAATTCCTTCCATTGGGAATTGAACCCCTGACTTCAGTTTGACCGAAGAACACTTTAACCTTTAGACTACCCTACAAGTCTGATGCAGACAGACCCTACATTAGATTCAGGATTTAAGAATATCTCTGAATTTTCATGTTCAAAATGTTCTAAATACATCTCCGAAAACAGATGATGAAATAATTTCAAGACTAATCTAATATCAATGTAGAGACTTAATGTCTTAAAGTGGCATTTTTTAAAAGAAGCTGCAAGTGTATTTATATATATACATATATATGTATGTGTATGTTCACATGGCTTTTTCCATCTTTGACCTGCAATCATTCAGCTAAACTGACTTTAGGGAAGTAGTATATTGCTCAATCATGCAAATGTTGAAAACATATCAGCATCTGAGATCAAAACAGAACCCGCTGCAGACCTCGATCCAGTTGCAGTCAAATGGTAAAGAAGAGCATATATAGTCTAAGGTTGTTAAGGTTGTGTGTTTGTCTTCACCATTAAATGAAATATTAAGAAAAGTTTTGAAGTAAAACATGTACTGGGTTGACATGTGCAGGTTGGAGGTGAAAAACAACCAATGTGGGATGAGAATCCTACCAATGTTTTGATGTTGAGCAAATACTATTTCCCTGTCTGTCATGCTACTTATCATGCAAGAGACCTCATTTGGCAGTGTCAGCTGTATATTCAGGTGGTCTCGGTATGTCTGGGTGGGACCTGGAATACTTTCTACCAAACACCTACAAGGCTATCTGCATAATATCTGTTGTCTTCGGCATTTTTGTCGTAGGTTGAAGAAACACAAAGTGTTACAAATCAGTGTCTGTTGATGAGATCTAATCCGTGTTCTTCCGCTTGGCCGTTCTACAAATAAACATTACTGTTGTTGTTTTTATAGCACAAATTGTAACAGGAATATAGTACCTAATTTGTATTTTCTTTTTAGAGCACATAGAAAGGTTTCCAGGTTGAATGACGCGGGGTGACGAGACTTCAATTTGCGAAAAGGAAAAAAACAACAATTGTGATTGTTTTAACAGGTAGTATCTATGTTTTTGTGTGTGACAAGACGCTTGTATCGGTAGAAAGAAGCACATCATGAGCATCTGCGTTCCCCTGACTGTCATGATAGGCCTACCATTAGTTGGTGCTGCAACCAGGTCTAAGTGTACTTGCAGACTCCATCGATGCAGTTTGTATTTCCCAGCATGCATTGTTTCGACTTGATCACTGGGAACTTATACTGGTTTGGTTGTTCCTCTTGAATTGTCAGTCCAGATATTTGTGTTTGTGGGAAGGTTGCATGTGGCATTGTAATCTCACTACCTTTTCCTTAGATGATGCATATAGGGAATTTGGCCTTCACATTGTTTTAAATAGCGTTACAGTTGATTTGCTGGAGATAAGTACAAGAACGACCTCCTTAGAATGGAGAAAACAGACAGACGACATGGGAAACAAAGCGCAAGGACACTTAACCCATATAAACAGCGAAACACATCATTGATGACATGAGTACCCAGTATAATAATGCAACTAAAACAGTGCAGGATTATATGATTCTTTCATATTGCTGCAGTCAATCTGTTGTGCAAGTTACTGACTCTGCACCCAATACAATGTGAGATGGAGTTAGTGAATGGGTTCTGAATATGATGTGAGATGCAGTTAGCAGAGGTACAGATAAGGTGCGTGCGTATCTGCGTAAATTACACAAACATTTATGTGAAAACCGAATTCCTATTAATTCTATTGCGTACAAGTACGCTTGAAGTTTTGTAAATACTCAATAAATGTGATCTTACATGCGTACACACAAAAATGTCAAGTATTAGCTTGCGTACCGGTGGATAGATAAAATAGCTGACGTATATTGAGAGGCTCTATTTTAGGACATGAACTTGACATCTTGCAATCTTTCTTATCGTTTCTCATATTAGAGATCAAAGGTAAATCACAAACACTAACATTTAAGCTATATTATATTTTTAAAATTAATGGAAAATGGCAAAATACCCAAATGAGTTTGATTGAGGTGAGTACAATTTATTTGGTTACTCAAAGGAAAATTAGGATACCCAATTGAGATGAACACAAGGGAGTACATAACTCAATGACCCAAAAAGTTATCTGTAGCTCTGAGTTAGTGAATGGGTTCTCAATATGATGTGAAATGGAGTTAGTGAATGGGTTCTCAATATGATGTGAGATGGAGTTAGTGAATGGGTTCTCAATGTGATGTGAGATGGAGTTAGTGAATGGGTTCTCAATATGATGAGATGGAGATGGAGTTAATGGGTTCTCAATATGATGTGAGATGGAGTTAGTGAATGGGTTCTCAATATGATGTGAGATGGAGTTAGTGAATGGGTTCTGAATATGATGTGAGATGGAGTTGGTGAATGGGTTCTGAATATGATGTGAGATGGAGTTAGTGAATGGGTTCTCAATATGATGTGAGATGGAGTTAGTGAAGGTGCACCTGATGTGATGTGCAGTTGGTGAATGGGTTCTGAATATGATGTGAGATGGAGTTAGTGAATGGGTTCTCAATATGATGTGAGATGGAGTTAGTGAAGGTGCACCTGATGTGATGTGGAGTTAATTAATGGGTACCCTTCTGATCACACCCTTCCACATCACACCCTGTCACACTTCCCTGATCACACACCACACCACACTACACCAGACCATGCACTTCACACCACACAACAGAACACACCATGCTATGCACTGCACACCACACACTACACTACACTACACTACACTACACATCACACACATACACTCAACACACCACAGAACAAACCACACCACACACTTCATACCACACAACAGAACACACCATGCTATGCTATGCATACCACTACACTACACTACACTACACATCACACACATACTCAACACACAACAGAACACACCATGCTATGCACTGCACACCACACACTACACTACACTACACATCACACACATACTCAACACACAACAGAACACACCATGCTATGCACTGCACACCACACACTACACTACACTACACACCACACACATACACTCAACACCACAGAACACACCACACCACACACTTCATACCACACAACAGAACACACCATGCCATGCACACCATGCACACCACACACTACACTACAAAACACTACACACCACCCCATGTACTGCACACCACAGAACACACCACACCACACAGCAGAACACACCACACCACACACTTCACACCACACCACAGAACACTGCACATGCACATGACACGCTACATACCATACCACACACATACACCGCACCACACCAGAGGGAGGGATATCAAGACTGATGGCACTCAATAACAGAGAAGGATTAACTTGTCTCATACAACAGTTTTGTTTTCAGCCTAAGATGTTATAATATCATTATCAATTATTTGGGTGGTTCCAGTGAAACAATTCCAGCAGGTGAAACCCTATTAAGGCCAAGCAGCATTTCTAACTGTAATTTGTGGCCAGAAGACGTCAGGACTTGGTCCATGACACTGGCACTGGTCTATTCTGGCGGAACATCAAAGGGGATCATGATCTCAAAACATAAATATTCAAAGTTAGTTAGAAAATAATTACGATAGCAGAGCTGGGTCAGATGGAGGACCTATATCAAAGAAGAATATTTAGTATTTCTGACTCGCTTCAAACGGGAGAAGTGACAGATTGTCCAGTCGGTGGGTATGTTTGATATATTTGCCTACCTACCTCCATTAGGTGTGAGCACAAATACATCAATTCTGTGCCATTACTCAATCAGAGTACAGTTAACTAAATCAGCCTTCATATCTTATGACAGATAGATTTCCACCATCACAAAAAACTTCAGCCATCAGAAACAAAATTAAAAGATCCTGATGGTAGGCGTAGTCGTTTTATCTGCGTTGGTTTCTTTTTTGATGTTACATACAAAAGATGAAGTCAGGAACAAGATCAGCAAGAACATTCTTTGCAATAAACTTACCGTAGATCTAAAGATGGCTTATATTTAATCTTTTATACAAGATCACATTCACCTTTTCAAAAGAGCTTTGAAATAAGAAACACATTGTGTATGGTTTTATTTGGATGTTGTGTTTGATGTAGGAGATGAGCGAGCTCACATCAGAAGTATCACATCATTTTATCTTTGACTGCATGAGAAAAAACATATGATGGTAATAAACCTAGATCTGGGATAATTGTTACTAACTCAGCATCACAGTCTCTTGGCTTCCTATACCTTGAATGATGGCATTGGAGGTTAAAATTATTTCCTTTGTTTTTCATGAAAAGCAGAGTTGAACTTTCTTTTTGCTATTTCTTTCAATGAATGATTTTTAGTACAATCCTTGAAAACTCTCAGCACCCCTTCTCCCAAACCTGTCATAGAACACACATGCATGCTCACTCACTCACTCACTCACTCACGAACTCACCAACCCACTCACTCACTCACTCACTCACTCACTTGACCCACTCGAAGGCCCATGGCTTCAGCAACCCATGCAGTCAGAGGCTTGGTCCTTGGTTTATACATGCCATCATGTCTCAATTGTGTAGATTGATGCTCATGCTGTTGATCACTGGAACGTCAATTCTTTACAGACTGACATATTAGCAAGAATATTGAGGCATTAAACAACAAGCAAACAAAACCACTCTCACAGATTAAATGTTTGGTGTAATGGTTTATAGTGGTCCCAGTGTAAATTTTATTTGTATTTGTTAATAGTGAAACATACATAAGTCCTGCTTGTATTGTCCATCCTTTGATCCTGTACAGTGATGATGGGCCTAGATTTTCGAAGCTCTCTTAGCACTAAGATAGTCATAAGTGCCATACGTTGACATTAACTTACGACTATCTTAGAGCTAAGAGAGCTCGTAAATCTAGGCCCTGACTAACTTACTTAACTTGGTTTTACGCCACTTTTAGCAATATTCCAGCAACATCACGGGCGGGGACAGTCAGAAATGGCTGCCATCACATTGTACAAGTGGGGAAACTTTGACGACAATCTTAACCACTAGGCTAAAACACACACTTCCATAACCCTACCCCACCCCCTGGACAGTGACTGAGTAAAGGTGTAAAGAATGCCCTGAGTATTCTGTATCCATCCTCTATCTTAGCGTTAAGAGAGCTTCGGTAATCTAGGCCTGGACAGTGACTGAGGAAAGGTGTAAAAGAATGCCCTGAGTATTCTGTATCCATCCTCCCTATACAGTGAAGCTGTCATAGACTACAACATGGATAATTTTGTTAAAACTGCCATAATCCCCAAGCAAGGAAATACAGAAAATGGAAGATAACAATGTTTATTCAAATGTGACAGAGATATTCCTTGATTGTTTTTATTTTATTTAATAAGTACCGTCATTTAATATGTAATCTTGTTTGTTTGTTGAAGTTGCATGATGGTTTGCTATGCTCGGAAGCTCCCACTTCACGTCAATCAATACAGAGACAGAACTTTACAACAAGGGATGCAACTTCATGCATGCTTAGATGTTGTAAGTTCTAGAAACAAATATGAAATTCCCTCACTGAAACAACAAGTGCTGGTACTAGAAGAGATCGAGGTGTTTGAATGTTTATTGCATTTTTTAATGATTGTGAATGGGAAATAAATTTTAAGTGGTAAGTGGTACCAAACTATTAATACCTGCATTCAAGAATAAGCAAGATTTTGTTGAGGTTGGTAAATCCTTGATGGCTCATCTTAGGACACCATACAAACTGTTAAAAGTATCATGGCAATTGGTTTAAAGTATGCTTTCAAAATCAATTTGGTCCTTGACTTTGTTCAAAATACATTGACACAATTGCTGAATCTGAGTCGTAGATCTGTACTATGATGCAATTGCTTAATTGTGTCCAAGGACATAATCTTATGAAATCTGTACAAGAACACTAAAGTATGTATGACACAAAAACTGAAATCTGTACCAGGACACAATCTTCTTATATCTGTAGCATGACACAAGCAATGAGATCGGTGTACAATGACACAATCTTCTAAAATCTGTCCAAGAAAATAATCGCTGATATCAGTACCACGAAACATTCTCAGAGATCTGTAGAATGACACAATCATTAAGATCAGTACAAGGTCACAATCGCTGAGATCTGTAAAAGGACATAATCGCTGAGATCTGTACTAGAACACAATCTCTGAGATCTATACAAGAACACAATCTCTGAGATCTGTACAAGAACACAATATCTGAGATCTGTACAAAGACACAATCTCTAAGGTTCCAACTTTGCCATGTCAGTCACAAGTCCCATCACTAATCATACAATGTGTCCATTTATGACATTTTTGTCATCAAGTACGAAAATCATTGACCCTGGGGACCGTTTCTGCCCCCAAATCCCCCCTGGGCCCAGATAAGGCTGTGTAGAGGCATCCAATATTCATGTTATTCATAACAGATATCCAAAGTCAAACCATTCTGACGGAATCTTCAAATCCAAATTTAAACCAATATATCAGAGAACCTCTGAAAACAAAACAAATGGAACTTATGACATCACAGAGAATTTGTGCTAACCATGAGATACAAGTGTTTTTTCTGTGGGATAAATGGACCATACATTACAGTTTGAACATCACATTCTGCTGTACCTAACCAGCAATTTCAGCCAGATAAGAATCATGGAGCTGTTTCCTATACAGCATGGCATCATGGGAAATGCTTGGTCGTCCAAAGGACACTGGGTGGCATAATATTAGAATATTTTTACCATCTGTCAAAACATTTTTCTTAGTTTTTGCTGTAACATTTTGTAAGCTGGGAGTGATATCCTTCTATTTATCTGCTGCCGTTTTGCATAATGGTAAACACAGGCCGTGTGTGTGAAGCGTTGTCGCTGTAACACCGTGCTGCAGGCAATACACACTTTTCACATCAGCAAATCAAAACTTTTTGACAGGGCATATGAAGTAGTCTTGGAGTATTTTAAATGTTAAAGGTTCTGTCATATTTAATTTAATTGTATTAGGATTCAGAGTTTCTCCAGCATATGACGGGTTCGATTCCCCACATGGGTACAATGTGTGAAGCCCATTTTCTGGTGTCCCTGCCGTGATATTGCTGGAATATTGCTAAAAGCGGCGTAAAACCCAACTCACTCCAACAGATGACATCCTTGCCAAGTTGTTGATTGTGTCAACCCTTGGTCATGTGGACAGGGTGTCAGATGTCAGTTCAGCAGGTCCTGGGTTCGAATTATCTGAGGATAATACTGAGAAAAATTCATGGTCACTGCATTATTGATAACATTTCTACTGCTATTATTTGGAAGGAGAAATACTAGTACTTTAGGATGCTTCTCTACCATGAACAAGAGTGCTGAGGTGGTCCGTGTACAACAGAGGTTAGTGTACAACAGAAGTGTCAGAATACAATAGAGGTGGGCAGTGTACAACAGAGATTCAGTGTACAACAGAAGTGTCAGAATACAATAGAGGTGGGCAGTGTACAACAGAGAGGTTAGTGTACAACACAAGTGTCAGAATACAATAGAGGTGGGCAGTGTACAACAGAGGTTAGTGTACAACAGAAGTGTCAGAATACAATAGAGGTGGGCAGTGTACAACAGAGGTTGGTGTACAACAGAAGTGTCAGAATACAATAGAGGTGGGCAGTGTACAACAGAGATTCATGTACAAGTGTCAGAATACAATAGAGGTGGGCAGTGTACAACAGAGGTTGGTGTACAACAAGAGTGTCTGAATACAATAGAGGTGGGCAGTGTACAACAGAGGTTAGTGTACAACAAAAGTGTCAGAATACAATAGGGGTGGGCAGTGTACAACAGAGGTTAGTGTACAACAGAAGTGTCAGAATACAATAGAGGTGGGCAGTGTACAACAGAGGTGTAGTGTACAACAGAAGTGTCAGAATACAATAGGGGTGGGCAGTGTACAACAGAGGTTAGTGTACAACAGAAGTGTCAGAATACAATAGGGGTGGGCAGTGTACAACAGAGGTTAGTGTACAACAGAAGTGTCAGAATACAATAGGGGTGGTCAGTGTACAACAGGTTAGTGTACAACAGAAGTGGTCAGAATACAATAGGGGTGGGCAGTGTACAACAGAGGTTGGTGTACAACAGAAGTGTCAGAATACAATAGGGGTGGGCAGTGTACAACAGAGGTTAGTGTACAACAGAAGTGGTCAGAATACAATAGGCGTGGGCAGTGTACAACAGAGGTTAGTGTACAACAGAAGTGATCAGAATACAATAGAGGTGGGCAGTGTACAACAGAGGTTATTGTACAACAAAAGTGTCAGACTACAATAGAGGTGGGCAGTGTACAACAGAGGTTAGTGTACAACAAAGTCATTCAGTGTACAATGTACCCGTGAAGATCCGGGTCAGAATTGGTCTTCATCAGCTCATTCTTGTCAGATTACTAAAGTATCAGGGGGTCAGGCTTGCTGACTTGGTTAACACATGTCATCGCATCCTCTTCACACTATTCCAGATAGATCAGGCATGTTTCATAGCCTTGCATAAGCCGTGTTTGATAACCTAGCATATAGCCATGTTATTTTCATAATCAGCAGTTCTCCTTTAGTCAGACAGTCTGAGGCTTTATCAACATTAATAAAAATAACTTTCTTTTTGTTAGATTGGCAGTAAAATTATCATCAGTTCTACAATGCAAAAAATTAAAACAAAAAATCGCGACTACCTCTTTTCGCCATTAACATTTACAGATTGGTATTCTCATTAGTTAAGTTCAGACAGCCTAGATTAAACATGAAGCGATTACTTGTTAACGTTACAAATGAAAAAAGTGTGTAGTGATTATTTTAAAACATGGTTTTGTCTGCAAATACAGATGTTTAGATAGGATTGCGTAAGAAAATACACATTTGAAAAGAAAACAAACCAAAGGATAAGTAAGGTTTGGTTTCCTGGAAAAGAAGTAAGTTAAATTTTTCTTAAAATGGTGGTTTGAATTAAAGATTCACTTAACCTGCGAGATGAAAGAAATCCAAACATGGTTCAAGATGGCCAGATAATATCAGCATTGGCTCCCACCGGCATGAACAGGGGGCAAAATGGTAATTGCAAAAATATTTGTGCATAAACAAATGTCCGTTAAGGCAAGATAAGAAATGGTGCTTTAAGTATGCATACTTCAGTTCAAAGCATTCAAATGTTTAAAAATACCCTCTTTGTACAGAAATGTTTAAGATTTAATATCCGTTTTGGTGATTTCATGAGATATTATATTACAGGTATTCAAACTATTTTTTATGATATTAACCCCACCATGATATATGCAGGTATGTTCAGTTTTACAGCAGGATTGCTACCTATTTTAATTGAACTACGGTACCTCAAAGAAAAGATTTCAAATCTATTATATATAGTCATGTTTGGTTACCATGGATACAAGCTTTTCTTTTTATTTCTTGAACTGCAGGGCATATTTGTAATATTTAAATCAGTTTCATGTGAAAATAATTAATTTCCAAATCAGAGTATAAAATGTAGACTGATGGAGAGAAAGTAAAACCTTGATATTTAGAAAGTGTTTGTGGTGGTAGATCCAAGGTTGTGACCATAAGTTTACAGTGATTACGGTACAGCCTATGGAGAATGTACCAGGTGAGAAATCATCTCCGATCAATTTTGAACTAAAATGTTGTGTGTATTACAGATGTGAGAATGTACTCCCTACTGAGAAGCTAAGCTGTAAGACACCAGCTCAAGGGTTTATGTCTCCCTCCTGTCCCTCGGACGCTTGTCGTAACCAAGATAAACCTCTCGTGGCGTTCACCTGTGACGTCTAAATGTCATAATCCACCGTTATACTAAATTGCCAGGATTACACGCCGTTTCAACTGTCTGTGGTCTGTAAATGGAGGGCCGAGTATTTCACAGATGGCTAACTCCCGTGTAATGCCACATTGTCGAGTTATGTCATCCTGTTTGAGGAGGTGACACTCACACCACAGGTAGACACAGCTTAACAACCCGCCGGGGTCAGTTTGTTTAACATTCTTATGAGAAATGCCAGTTTGAAAAATGATGTTTTACAAGTTGAGCAATGATAAGCCATGAAAGGGATTAAATGAGGTCTTAAGGGCGATTTGTTTATTGCTTTGAGTTTTGACAGATATATTTTCATGACATACAGGTATCTCTTTAGCATGCCTGCTTTTATCCTAACTGTTTCTCTATGAAAACATTCTATAAATCTCTTAAATCCACAATTGTTTACAAACCTTTGTAGGCACAATCGGCTCAGATAAAGCAGATAATTTATTTAATAAAAAAATGTTATGAAGTATCCTTGTGATAGTTATAGCCCCTGGTTGTAAATATATGTGAGAATGGCTGTTGAACTTATGTTTCAAGTTTGTTCCTCAGGCCATCCTGAAGGTTAATATTTTATTTTGTACATGAAATATTCATGTTTTAAGACTAACCAGTGACAAAGTTGCGAGTGTCTTCATCTTGTAATGTGATACCAACAACACTTTGCAGTGGTTAATGACAAATGTGGACATTTACAAACTACACATTCATGTAAGACTGACTGACTGACTGAGTGTAGTTTTACGCCGCTTTTAGCAATATTCCAGCAACATCACTGCGGGGGACACCAGAAATGGGCTTCACACATTGTGCCCATGTGGGGATTCGAAACCCGGGTTAAGAACTTACAAGGTACACTTTCAAGTAGGCATTGCAAGCTGGGATTGTGTAGGCTTATAGAAACTACATGTTCATGTAAGAATTTACAAGGTACACTTTGTGTATGCATCTAGAAGCTACATATTTGGGTTGGTTATTTAGAAGCTACACTTTCAAATAGACATTTACAAGCTATACCTTTATGTAGGCATGTTAAAGCTACATCTTTGTGTAGACATTTAGATGTTACATTTTCAAGTAGGCATTTAGAAACTATGCATTCATGTAGGCACTTTGTAGCTATACCTTCATGTAGTTTCACCTTTGTGTAGGCATTCTGAAGCTTCACTTTCATGTTGGCATTTAGAAGCTACACTTTCATGTTGGCATCTAGAAGCTACACTTTCATGTTGGCATCTAGAAGCTTCATGTTGGCATCTAGAAGCTACACTTTCATGTTGGCATCTAGAAGCTTCACTTTCATGATGGCATCTAGAAGCTACACTTTCATGTTGGCATTTTAGAAGCTACACTTTCATGATGGCATCTAGAAGCTACACTTTCATGTTGGCATCTAGAAGCTACACTTTCATGTTGGCATTTTAGAAGCTACACTTTCATGTTGGCATCTAGAAGCTACACTTTCATGTTGGCATCTAGAAGCTACACTTTCATGTTGGCATCTAGAAGCTACACTTTCATGTAAGAATTCAGAAGCTTCATCTTCATGTAGACACTTAGAGGCCATGCTCTCAAATAGGGATTTAGAAGCTACATGTAGGCATTTCCTAGCTACACCTTCATGCTTGTTTATCATAATGCTTGTTTATCACAATGCTTGTTTATCATAATGCTTGTTTCTCATAATGCTTGGATATTGCTGAGTGTTGCTTGAAACAACAGACAAACAATGTTCTGCTCTGGTTGAGTTCCAGGGAAGAAACAACAGGAACGGCATTTTACATCAATTTGCATAATTATTTAATCAAGTGTGAGTCGGCATAGACATTTTCACCAGCAAATTGTATAGAAAAATGGGCATATGTTACCTAAAATTTTCTTGACACTGAAAACATGTATCAAAGCCTTGTAATAGAATATACTTTCAAATCAGGTGAAATTGATTAGATTTTCTTGCTAACACATTGGAAAAACAATTAGCGTGAAATAGTGGTGTGACGTGAACGCAAGGCCGAGTGGCAATAGTGGACAGGCTGTTACTTCCACGTCGTGAGGAGCCTAATAACACCAGATTAGGGCCAGCCTCGGCACGTACTTCACTGTAATGCTCAGCAAAAAAAATGGGAAAATCAGCCAATGGGGTTCGATCAATACTCATTGTGGGGAATGAAACTAAGATGGCACAGAAACGGAAAAATCTGTCATCAGGAGATCGCCACTAGGGAAGTGTGATATTTTTCGTTGGGAGTTTTGGCCCCCTTGGCCAACAGAGCTGCCCGCAGTGACCACTAATTGAATTTAGCCGATGAATTCTTGTAGATTCAAGACAATCCTTCAGGGAAGCTCCTTACTGGTTGACTTTTAAAGGTCAAGGTCATTTCAGTGGTTGATTTACAAAGGAAGAATTTTTTTAGAAGTTACGAAAGTAAAAGAAATATCTCCAAATGAAATAATTTTTCAGAAAACAAGTAAATGTTATATATGCATGGTTGTCTTCCAAAGGTCAAGGTCATTTAAGTGACTGAGTTTATGATGAAGAAAGAAATTACAGAAGTTATGAATCTATGCATCTTGTTTAGAGCTCACATATTAGTGACAGTAACAATACAGCAATGACTTGATGATCATGATATATAACCCTATGCCATTTGTACAGTCTATATGAAGACTTGTAAACACAGACATGTTAATATTAAGACTGAAATTACACCGCAATACTGCTGTGACATTTACGTATTTTCTACTTGTTAAGTTCTATGTTTAATCCTGGGATAATCAGCAGTTTGCGGGATCATATGAAACACAGAAATAATCCCTGGGATCTCCTCCCTGCACATTGGTGTCACATTACTGAGGATCTGTGTCTAAGTAATACTATAACCCCCGCTGTTCACAAGCAGACATCACTGTACTTCTTGTGTCAGCTTCATGCTTCAATAACACACCCATAAAACTCTCCTCAACTTGTCATAAATTATTGGAGGAATTTGAATCTTATCAAAAATGGTTGATCAACGTGCACTGAATGTTGTTTACAGCTATGTACTGATGTACGTCTGCTGGTGAAGGTTTATTAGAATGGATAAAACCATAAAAGACACAACTGAATAATGCTGCTGTGGCTTCTGTTGATGATTATGGAATTGTTCAAATAATAATACTGCTACTGTTGCCGGTGATGAAGAAAGAGAAACAATTAAATAATGCTGTTGCTGTTACAGACAAATAATGTGTAATGATGCTGTGGCTGCTGCTGGTGCTGCTGATTCAGACACAATTAAAAAGTTGCCAGAGCAACTAATAATAAAGACACTATTGAAAGTTGCCACAGCTACTGATGATACAGACACTATTGAAAGTTGCCACAGCTACTGATGATACAGACACTATTGAAAGTTGCCACAGATACTGATGATTCAGACACTATTGAAAGTTGCCACAGCTACTGATGATACAGACACTATTGAAAGTTGCCACAGCTACTGATGATACAGACACTATTGAAAGTTGCCACAGCTACTGATGATACAGACACTATTGAAAGTTGACACTATTGAAAGTTGCCACAGCTACTACAGACACTATTGAAATGCCACAGACACTATTGAAAGTTGCCACAGCTACTGATGATTCAGACACTATTGAAAGTTGCCACAGCTACTGATGATTCAGACACTATTGAAAGTTGCTGATGATACTGATGACAGATTATTGAAAGTTGCCACAGCTACTGATGATTCAGACACTATTGAAAGTTGCCACAGCAACTGATGATTCAGACACTATTGAAAGTTGCCACAGCTACTGATGATACAGACACTATTGAAAGTTGCCACAGCTACTGATGATACAGACACTATTGAAAGTTGCCACAGCAACTGATGATTCAGACACAATTGATAGTTGCCACAGCTGCTGATGATTACAACATTATTAAATTGCTGCTGCTGCTGATGATGATGATGATGATGATGATGATATAGAACCATCTAACATAGAACTGATGCAAAATATACAATACCGCTGCTGTGGCTTCTGCTGGTAATGATACTCATGAATCTTGTGGAACAGACGTTATGGGAGCTCCAAGTTTCACCTTATGTCTTTCAAATATTCACTCATGTTCCAAAATTGGCCATTTTTATTAATTTCAAGTCGTGGTGTTGAGGATGATAAATCTTTCCTACTTCTGATCCTGTTACCTTGTCAACTGCAAGGTGAAGGTCACATTTTTCCCCTGACCTGCATGAAAAATGTCAAGCAGCGCCCAATGCAGGTGATAGACAGTGCCACTGATACCCAATCAATAAATGTGTGCGCAATTTGCTCGTCAACTTGAACTGCCCGTTTCAAAGTGCTTTTTTGTGTGCGTGAAGCCTCGATTCGCCAATGTAATAAAGCACCTTCTTTCAGAATCTTAATGCCTACCACTAGAACCTGCAATTGAGATGTTGTTCACTGAACATCATCAGAGCATCATTAATTTGTATGTAGGGACTGGGAGAAATTGAAAATGGCACTTGCATGAAAGTTATTTGTTGTCTTGCAAATCAAGTTTATATTCTTGCCTCCGACTATCCACATGCAGTGATGAACTGTGATTCCCCTTCAAAAGATGGCACGCAGGGTTTCAGGCAATCACGATTAACTTTATTGTCTTAAACGGTTAATTGTAAATGACATTTAAAAAAATTAAAATTGTCATAAAAGATTTGGATTGCAAATGCTTTCTGAAATATTTCTTGAATTAAAATTATTCCAGCAAAATAAATTACATAATGCTCTCAGAAACTGTGTGTTTCTCTTTGATGAATCACGATTGCGAGTGAATCGGTAACGCTAGGACATGAGTGTTGACACATTTGCAGAAGCAAACATTCAGGATTTCCCTGTTTCACTTCAGTCTCTCTTTGTCATTTTGTCTCCCAGCAAATACCGTTTTTGGATCTTCTTTCTGGAGAAGAATGCGTCATATGCTGCATCTTCTGTCTGAGCGAAACCGGTGCATCAGGACAGCAAGATGAATGGCTTACCTGTGGCAGAAGTTGTAGGTTTTACTGGATGCAAAATATTACATTGTATATGAATACAAATTGTGAATAGATGCAAATAATTATAATTTAGAGTCTTTTAAGATGCGGAAGATTTGTCTGGTTGAATCAAATGAAACTGTACATAGCTCATTAGATATAATTGATGTGATTTCCCAGCGAGTAATCCCAAGTTCTCATTGTGGGTTGTTGCTTGTTTTTAAATCCAACATTGAAATTTCATCAAGAATAGGTTCAAGGCTTCTTCAGTGATATCAGTGAACTTTATGGAATGAGTTAGTGAGTGAGTATGGTTTTATGCCGCAAGCAAATACACTAAAGGGCTTTTGGCATGACAAGCAAACCCTTCAAGCACTTGGCTACCCAAGCTTCTTTCTTTCTCTGTGTTAATTCACCCTGCCCTGGTCTTGAAAAAAGGTTGACATTAGCAGCTTCCTGTTATCATATACATTGTGTTTAATCTCAAGTGATGCGGAGGCCATGATGATTTCACTAACATTGAATGAAGAATTGTATTGTTGTGAACATCCGCATGTAAAGCACATGATGCATAAAATTATTACTTATTTAATTACCAAAGCACCAGGATCTATAGTCACCCCATGTGTGTTCCCAGCACCGGACTGTGTAACATGTTGGTGAGACACCCCGTGTGTGTTCCCAGCACCGAACTGTGTAACATGTTGGTGAGTCACCCCCAGTGTGTTCCCAGCACCAGACTGTGTAACATGTTGGTGAGTCACCCCATGTGTGTTCCCAGCACCAGACTGTGTAACATGTTGGTGAGTCACCCCATGTGTGTTCCCAGCACCAGACTGTGTAACATGTTGGTGAGTCACCCCATGTGTGTTCCCAGCACCAGACCATGTAACATGTTGGTGAGTCACCCCATGTGTGTTCCCAGCACCAGACTGTGTAACATGTTGGTGAGTCACCCCATGTGTGTTCCCAGCACCAGAAAGTGTAACATGTTGGTGAGTCACCCGTATGTGTGTTCCCAGCACCATGTAACATGTTGGTGAGTCACCCATGTGTGTTCCCAGCACCAGACTGTGTAACATGTTGGTGAGTCACCCCATGTGTGTTCCCAGCACCAGACTGTGTAACATGTTGGTGAGTCACCCCATGTGTGTTCCCAGCACCAGGCTGTGTAACATGTTGGTGAGTCACCCCATGTGTGTTCCCAGCACCAGACTGTGTAACATGTTGGTGAGTCACCCCATGTGTGTTCCCAGCACCAGACTGTGTAACATGTTGGTGAGTCACCCCATGTGTGTTCCCAGCACCAGACCATGTAACATGTTGGTGAGTCACCCCATGTGTGTTCCCAGCACCAGACTGTGTAACATGTTGGTGAGTCACCCCATGTGTGTTCCCAGCACCAGACTGTGTAACATGTTGGTGAGTCACCCCATGTGTGTTCCCAGCACCAGACTGTGTAACATGTTGGTGAGTCACCCCATGTGTGTTCCCAGCACCAGACTGTGTAACATGTTGGTGAGTCACCCCATGTGTGTTCCCAGCACCAGACTGTGTAACATGTTGGTGAGTCACCCCATGTGTGTTCCCAGCACCAGACTGTGTAACATGTTGGTGAGTCACCCCATGTGTGTTCCCAGCACCAGACTGTGTAACATGTTGGTGAGTCACCCCATGTGTGTTCCCAGCACCAGACTGTGTAACATGTTGGTGAGTCACCCCATGTGTGTTCCCAGCACCAGACTGTGTAACATGTTGGTGAGTCACCCCATGTGTGTTCCCAGCACCAGACTGTGTAACATGTTGGTGAGTCACCCCATGTGTGTTCCCAGCACCAGACTGTGTAACATGTTGGTGTGTCACCCCATGTGTGTTCCCAGCACCAGACCATGTAACATGTTGGTGAGTCACCCCATGTGTGTTCCCAGCACCAGACCATGTAACATGTTGTAACATGTTGGTGAGTCACCCCATGTGTGTTCCCCAGCACCAGACTGTGTAACATGTTGGTGAGTCACCCCATGTGTGTTCCCAGCACCAGACTGTGTAACATGTTGGTGAGTCACCCCATGTGTGTTCCCAGCACCAGACTGGTGTAACATGTTGGTGAGTCACCCCGTGTGTTCCCAGCACCAGACTGTGTAACATGTTGGTGAGTCACCCCATGTGTGTTCCCAGCACCAGACTGTGTAACATGTTGGTGTGTCACCCCATGTGTGTTCCCAGCACCAGACCATGTAACATGTTGGTGAGTCACCCCATGTGTGTTCCCAGCACCAGACCTGTGTAACATGTTGGTGAGTCACCCCATGTGTGTTCCCAGCACCAGACTGTGTAACATGTTGGTGAGTCACCCCATGTGTGTTCCCAGCACCAGACTGTGTAACATGTTGGTGAGTCACCCCATGTGTGTTCCCAGCACCAGACCAGTGTAACATGTTGGTGAGTCACCCCATGTGTGTTCCCAGCACCAGACCATGTAACATGTTGGTGAGTCACCCCATGTGTGTTCCCAGCACCAGACTGTGTAACATGTTGGTGAGTCACCCCATGTGTGTTCCCAGCACCAGACAGTGTAACATGTTGGTGAGTCACCCCATGTGTGTTCCCAGCACCAGACTGTGTAACATGTTGGTGAGTCACCCCATGTGTGTTCCCAGCACCAGACATGTAACATGTTGGTGAGTCACCCCATGTGTGTTCCCAGCACCAGACTGTGTAACATGTTGGTGAGTCACCCCATGTGTGTTCCCAGCACCAGACCATGTAACATGTTGGTGAGTCACCCCATGTGTGTTCCCAGCACCAGACTGTGTAACATGTTGGTGAGTCACCCCATGTGTGTTCCCAGCACCAGACTGTGTAACATGTTGGTGAGTCACCCCATGTGTGTTCCCAGCACCAGACTGTGTAACATGTTGGTGAGTCACCCCATGTGTGTTCCCAGCACCAGGCTGTGTAACATGTTGGTGAGTCACCCCATGTGTGTTCCCAGCACCAGACCATGTAACATGTTGGTGAGTCACCCCATGTGTGTTCCCAGCACCAGACTGTGTAACATGTTGGTGAGTCACCCCATGTGTGTTCCCAGCACCAGACTGTGTAACATGTTGGTGTGTCACCCCATGTGTGTTCCCAGCACCAGACCATGTAACATGTTGGTGAGTCACCCCATGTGTGTTCCCAGCACCAGACTGTGTAACATGTTGGTGAGTCACCCCATGTGTGTTCCCAGCACCAGACTGTGTAACATGTTGGTGAGTCACCCCATGTGTGTTCCCAGCACCAGACTGTGTAACATGTTGGTGAGTCACCCCATGTGTGTTCCCAGCACCAGACTGTGTAACATGTTGGTGAGTCACCCCGTGTGTGTTCCCAGCACCAGACTGTGTAACATGTTGGTGAGTCACCCCATGTGTGTTCCCAGCACCAGACTGTGTAACATGTTGGTGATGTGTGTCCCAGCACCCAGTGTAACATGTTGGTGAGTCACCCCATGTGTTCCCAGCACCAGACTGTGTAACATGTTGGTGAGTCACCCCCATGTGTGTTCCCAGCACCAGACTGTGTAACATGTTGGTGAGTCACCCCATGTGTGTTCCCAGCACCAGACTGTGTAACATGTTGGTGAGTCACCCCATGTGTGTTCCCAGCACCAGACTGTGTAACATGTTGGTGAGTCACCCCATGTGTGTTCCCAGCACCAGACCATGTAACATGTTGGTGAGTCACCCCATGTGTGTTCCCAGCACCAGACTGTGTAACATGTTGGTGAGTCACCCCATGTGTGTTCCCAGCACCAGACCATGTAACATGTTGGTGAGTCACCCCATGTGTGTTCCCAGCACCAGACTGTGTAACATGTTGGTGAGTCACCCCATGTGTGTTCCCAGCACCAGACCATGTAACATGTTGGTGAGTCACCCCATGTGTGTTCCCAGCACCAGACTGTGTAACATGTTGGTGAGTCACCCCATGTGTGTTCCCAGCACCAGACTGTGTAACATGTTGGTGAGTCACCCCATGTGTGTTCCCAGCACCAGACCATGTAACATGTTGGTGAGTCACCCCATGTGTGTTCCCAGCACCAGACTGTGTAACATGTTGGTGAGTCACCCCATGTGTGTTCCCAGCACCAGACCATGTAACATGTTGGTGAGTCACCCCATGTGTGTTCCCAGCACCAGACTGTGTAACATGTTGGTGAGTCACCCCATGTGTGTTCCCAGCACCAGACTGTGTAACATGTTGGTGAGTCACCCCATGTGTGTTCCCAGCACCAGACTGTGTAACATGTTGGTGAGTCACCCCATGTGTGTTCCCAGCACCAGACTGTGTAACATGTTGGTGAGTCACCCCATGTGTGTTCCCAGCACCAGACTGTGTAACATGTTGGTGAGTCACCCCATGTGTGTTCCCAGCACCAGACCATGTAACATGTTGGTGAGTCACCCCATGTGTGTTCCCAGCACCAGACTGTGTAACATGTTGGTGAGTCACCCCATGTGTTCCCAGCACCAGACTGTGTAACATGTTGGTGAGTCACCCCATGTGTGTTCCCAGCACCAGACTGTGTAACATGTTGGTGAGTCACCCCATGTGTGTTCCCAGCACCAGACTGTGTAACATGTTGGTGAGTCACCCCATGTGTGTTCCCAGCACCAGACTGTGTAACATGTTGGTGAGTCACCCCATGTGTGTTCCCAGCACCAGACTGTGTAACATGTTGGTGAGTCACCCCATGTGTGTTCCCAGCACCAGACTGTGTAACATGTTGGTGAGTCACCCCATGTGTGTTCCCAGCACCAGACTGTGTAACATGTTGGTGAGTCACCCCATGTGTGTTCCCAGCACCAGACTGTGTAACATGTTGGTGAGTCACCCCATGTGTGTTCCCAGCACCAGACTGTGTAACATGTTGGTGAGTCACCCCATGTGTGTTCCCAGCACCAGACTGTGTAACATGTTGGTGAGTCACCCCATGTGTGTTCCCAGCACCAGACTGTGTAACATGTTGGTGAGTCACCCCATGTGTGTTCCCAGCACCAGACCATGTAACATGTTTGGTGAGTCACCCCATGTGTGTTCCCAGCACCAGACTGTGTAACATGTTGGTGAGTCACCCCATGTGTGTTCCCAGCACCAGACCATGTAACATGTTGGTGAGTCACCCCATGTGTGTTCCCAGCACCAGACTGTGTAACATGTTGGTGAGTCACCCCATGTGTGTTCCCAGCACCAGACCATGTAACATGTTGGTGAGTCACCCCATGTGTGTTCCCAGCACCAGACCATGTAACATGTTGGTGAGTCACCCCATGTGTGTTCCCAGCACCAGACCATGTAACATGTTGGTGAGTCACCCCATGTGTGTTCCCAGCACCAGACCATGTAACATGTTGGTGAGTCACCCCATGTGTGTTCCCAGCACCAGACCATGTAACATGTTGGTGAGTCACCCCATGTGTGTTCCCAGCACCAGACTGTGTAACATGTTGGTGAGTCACCCCATGTGTGTTCCCAGCACCAGACTGTGTAACATGTTGGTGAGTCACCCCATGTGTGTTCCCAGCACCAGACCATGTAACATGTTGGTGAGTCACCCCCCATGTGTGTTCCCAGCACCAGACTGTGTAACATGTTGGTGTGTCACCCCATGTGTGTTCCCAGCACCAGACTGTGTAACATGTTGGTGAGTCACCCCATGTGTGTTCCCAGCACCAGACTGTGTAACATGTTGGTGAGTCACCCCATGTGTGTTCCCAGCACCAGACTGTGTAACATGTTGGTGAGTCACCCCATGTGTGTTCCCAGCACCAGACTATGTAACATGTTGGTGAGTCACCCCATGTGTGTTCCCAGCACCAGACCATGTAACATGTTGGTGAGTCACCCCATGTGTGTTCCCAGCACCAGACATGTAACATGTTGGTGAGTCACCCCATGTGTGTTCCCAGCACCAGACTGTGTAACATGTTGGTGAGTCACCCATGTGTGTTCCCAGCACCAGACTGTGTAACATGTTGGTGAGTCACCCCATGTGTGTTCCCAGCACCAGACTGTGTAACATGTTGGTGAGTCACCCCATGTGTGTGTTCCCAGCACCAGACTGTGTAACATGTTGGTGAGTCACCCCATGTGTGTTCCCAGCACCAGACTGTGTAACATGTTGGTGAGTCACCCCATGTGTGTTCCCAGCACCAGGCTGTGTAACATGTTGGTGAGTCACCTTATGTGTGTTCCCAGCACCAGACCATGTAACATGTTGGTGAGTCACCCCATGTGTGTTCCCAGCACTAAACCATGTAACATGTTGGTGAGTCACCCCATGTGTGTTCCCAGCACCAAACTGTGTAACATGTTGGTGAGTCACCCCATGTGTGTCCCAGCACCAGATGCTGCAACATGTTGGTATGTAGGGTATGCCATGTTAATCATCAGCTTTTGAACCTAATCAAGTGTGTCATCCATCATGGACACATTGTGTTGACATGTTGACATGCTGACGGGATTGTTAGGAATCAGCAGAGCCTTCACTGATCATCAACATCTTATTTCTCCTCCTTGACTTCATGTCTCTACAAGAAGTTGTCGGGACTTGTACATGGCCACTTTTACACTGAACAACTTCCTATGTTTACTGTCTCGGAGCCCTGAAGGGTTATGTACTTTGTCATTTTGTCTCGAAACATTAAAACAGATAATTTCATACATGTTTTCTCATGACCTCAGAGCCCTAGGTTTCTATCAATATGTATGGGTTCCCACAGTTTGTTGAAGAACTGTTGTCTTCCATATAAATCCTGTCACTTTAAAGATCAGCATGTGGCCTGTGAAGATCTGGGTTAGAATTTATCACCTGTAACCAGTGCTTGTCAAGACAAGACAAGACTAACTCGGGTGGTCAGGCTCAGGCTTGCTGGCTTGGTTGACACATGTCATTGTATCACAATTGCTTAGACTGATGCTCATGCTGTTGATCATTGGATTGTCTGGTCCAGACTAGATTATTTACAGACTGCTGCCTGGAATATTGCTGAGTGCGGTGTAAAACTAAACTCACTTACTCACTCAAAGATCAGCTTGTATGTTGGATAAAGGTAGAGATTAGGTTGACTTAACAGACGTCACTCCACCAACAACTTACTCACAACAAGCCACCATGGCTGTGCTGAACTAATGGGGTTGGTTTGGTCATCTCATTGTTTGATGCGTAGCATCGTGTCCAAATTGTGTAGATTGATGCTCGTTGTCTGGTCCAGATTCTAGTATTTACATATCTAATCACTCACTCACAGCACCACCCCCACTACCACCTTTCCTGCCATAGTAGGCTGAGATGTAGTGATGTAGATGGAATACTGTCAGAAGTGGCATTAAACCAAATTAACTCACTGAGTCACTCACTCACTCACTCACAGCACCACCCCCACTACCACATTTCCTGCCATAGTAAGCTGAGATGTAGTGATGTATATGAAATACTGTCAGAAGTGGCATTAAACCAAACTCACTGAGTCACTCACTCACTCACTCCTTCACAGCACCACCTCCAGTTGCTACAAGAGTCAGTACAACTGACATTTCACGTAGCCATACTTTCCGTGAACTACAGTCATGCTGAAAAGAAAATTTGCCTGAAATTCCAGAAACTAAGACCTACATCCTGGAGACGGAGTCCTGGAATACACACCATCCTGGGGCATACATCAGAATATGGTCAAGTTCTGTCCACTGGGTTATGAGAAGTCCTGAGTACCTACATTAATTCTTACCACAGCAGGGACAACACTCATTGGATAGTTAAGTGTAAGGTCAAACAGCAAAGTATCATATCCAGGTACTCCTAGTATATTTTGGTTGGTTGTTGCACAAAAATTACTTTTGTCAGCAATCTGTAGCTTCCTTGTCTGTCATTTTACAAAGTCTAGGATCACAGATACTGAAAGCAAATGGCTAAAAACGAAGGGAGTTGTTTGTGTGCCTGAAGGTTTGGTAAACACCAGTGGGAGATATGACATGTACGTAACACATGCTTGGTGTATATTCAGAACGGTAGAACAAGACAAGGGAACTCATCACACCATTACTGATGAAAGGGTATCTTGCTCACACCACAATTGTTGATTTTATCCTCCAAGTTGAAAAACAACCTTGATCAGAATGTGTCTGTTTGGTGTAATGACTCTATGATTACAATGTGCTGGGTGTCAAACACAATAAAAAACACAATTAAAAACACAAGATGAGGAAACATTACTCGGTATTAATAATATGCGAGGAAAAATAATGTTATGTAGCATTCCATGAGAGTATCAAGGAAAAAAGTATCAAATTTTACATCAAGTGATACAAGATTAATTGTGGGTGGAATGTCTCATCAAGTGCACTGCGGAGTTATTCCCCTTTGTTACATACCACATAGTCTGCATGTCAATGGTGGTCTTGCCTTGTTAATCTTGCACCAGATAGTGTCGGACTTGTACGGGGTGACACAATACCAAGACACATATTGAAGCAGTATATGACTGGTATGTGTAGTTTTATTGCAGTATTGGGGATTTATTGTACCGTGATCTCCTTATTAAAGTCGGTGGAAGTTTTTCACCCGTGCCACCAACATGGATGTTGCATTTTTTTTTCAAGTTTCAGTGCACTGAGAAGAAGATGCCACAATGCACAACAATTTGACATATGCGTAGCAAACTGTATATTGATAATATTGTGGTGTGTGTTGCCCCGACTCAGCCCACCCAGACTGTGTTGCAGGATGAGATATATCACATTTCTCAAGCCGCCTCATCCGAACACACCAAAGCCAAGTTGTATGTTTTCCTTGTGTTTTATGGGACAGATTAAATATACCCTTAACAATTTTTGTATAATTTAATATATTTATTGTCAAATTTCCAAGGACCCAAGACACCTGTGTACTATTCACTGTTGAAAGTGATGAGAGAAGAGTGAGTGAGTGATGTTAGTTTTTCGCCGCAGTCAGCAATATTCCAGCTATATGGTGGTGGTATGTAACTAATCGAGTCTGGACCAGACAATCCAGTGATCAACAGCATGAGCATCGATCTCCGTAATTGGGATACAACGACACGTGTCAACCAAGTCAGTGAGTCTGACCACCCGATCCAGTTTGTCGCCTCTTACGACAAGCATGAGTTGCTGAAGATCAATTCTAATTCACAGATGTGATGAGAGAAGACAGCCTGTTGCTATCAGCAGGCAATTCTCAGGTAACAAACTGTCCAATCTTTATCTTTCTCAGAAAAATATCGGGTCAAGAGCTCCAAGTTTTCCTTTTGTGAAATCTGTAAAAAATTGCATTCGGATTTTGAAATAGGTTGTTCATGAACTGACTGTCTGTCGTGAATTCCAATGTCTTCAAGAAGCCATGGGGTGTGCGAGGAAAGAGTGCATGAGAAGCATGCATATCCTGTTTTTCAGACGTTTTAGTTTTATTTCTGTTTCAGTTTCTCTATATTATGTGTGTGTTCAGCCTAGTGGGGTTAGCCTAGTGCTTAAAGCACTTGCTCATCACATCGAAGACCTGGGTTTGATTCTCAACAGGAGTACAAGGTGTGACACTCATGTCTGGTGTCACCTGCGGTGATATTGGTGGGATATTTCTAAAAGCAGCGTAACAGAATACTGCCTCACTTTGTGAATTGGAAAGTGTACCCTACTTTAATTTGTATATCCTACCTTCCTTTTCCAAAATTTCTTTGAGTGGCATGTTAGAAGATGGAAAGGACAATATTGTCCACCTTTATGAATAACGACTTCTTTTATTTCTTGAGTGTGACATTTTGATACAGATTCTTGTACCGTTCTCGAGCAGGAATGACATAAACAAGTTGTTATTAATAATGTTCATCACTATGTTTTATACATGTAGATCTCCCCCCTATGAATACAGTGGGCAGTGTGTAGCCTAGTGGTTAAAGCGTTCACTCATCACGCCGAAAACCCCGGGTTCGACTCCCCACATGGGTACAATGTGTGAAGCCCATTTCTGGTGTCCCCCGCCGTGATATTGCTAAAAAGTGGCATAAAACCATACTCACTCACTCACTCACTATGAATACAGGCATGTAGTTTTTTTACTCATGTTGTCCCCAGCAACTAAACTGGCAATTAGAGGTGACCAAAAGGTTTGGGTGATCTAGTTTGGTGACTTGGTTTAAATGTGTGTCATTGTACACCGATGACATGGAAGGTTGTTGCAATATCGATCACTGGATTGTCTGGTCCTGCTTCAATTATTAAGGGCCTCTATTGTACAGCATGAACATTGTTGTGTGGTATGAATCTGTCAGGTGATATTGCATAAAGATACCACAGTTAATGAGACGATAACACAGTTTATGAGGAGATACCAACATATATAAGATACTAGACTTGATGAGAAAACACCACAATTTAAAAGAAGATACCCCAGTTTAAGAGAAGATACCACAATTTATGAGAAGATACCACAATGTTTTAGAAAAAATGCCAGTGTATGAGAAGATATGCTAATTTATAAAAATATACCTCTGTGTATGAGATTATACCACAGTATATTAGAAGATACCAGAATTTATGAGAAAATACCACAATGCACAAGATGGTACCTTATTGACATTGTACCATGCAACACAGGGGTGAGATATTTCTTCTTGTGACCTGAATGTGTGATATGTATTGCACAGAGTGAGAACAATGGCTATGAGAGGCAGGAATGAGAGTGTTATACCCTCCGCTAGCTCTCTGACACCACTCCAATGGCCTTAATTGTCACCCATCCAGTAGATAATGTGTGTTATTCATCAGCAATTCTTGGAATGTAGCCAGCACAGACACGGCTTGCAGAAGTGCACTGCGTCTTGACAAAGGCGGATTCATGATACAATGTTTTTTTGTATTTTCGGTGATATTGTCACAGAGGGAAGCTTCAGGGTATAGACTGGAACCAACAACGGCTGATAATGGCATAGCCAGAGACCTTGTTGAAGGCATGACGTCATCAAGTTTCAGACTTAGATTGTGTCACAATTTGATCCCTATAGGTTGTAACATTGTTATGTGATCAATTTATGTGACAGAATGAGTGAGGAAGAGAATTTTAAAAAGTGTGAAGATGAGAGATTATACAGAACAAGTGGGGAAATGAGAATAAGTAAATGAAAACAGCTGTTTCTGTATGAGTGAGTTTGGTTTAATGAACAGTATTTTAGTTTTGAGGAAAGGCCAAAGTGATGTTGGTCTTATACACTGTCAACTTTAATTGAACTGACTGGAAAGAGCATCGAGAGTGACTGAATGAGTTCAGTTGTATGCCACTTTTAGCAATATTCCAATAATATCACAGTGAGGGACATCAGAAATGTTGGTTTACATCCCAGACATTAATGTTTTGTTACATCACAACAAGGATCTGCTGGTCATATTTTTTCAAGAATAATAATAAGAAAAAATTAATGTTCCCCGCTCAAAAAAGTAAAATCTTTAATGTTAACTTACAAGAATTTTTTTTTTTTAGATTGTATTTTGCCCCATATACTCTTCATAAATTGCCAAAAGTAAAAAAAATACTTAGCATTTAGAAGGAATATTACTTTGACTGGTGATTTTATTTTATTTTCTTTCCCTAAAACATCCGTAAAACAAGAAATAAAATTGGCCTGGCCTAATAAGTAAAAAATGGCCAATGGTTGACAGCATGAACAACAGTTTTGGAGCATGATGACTCATCAAGGACACACATGATGAACTACTGATGAATTGTGACTTGTGGCTACTCAAACTTCTGTGCCATGAACTACAGGGCGCTTGTCCTGCTACAGAAAGAGTCCCTTTGCAAAGACTTTGATGGTAAGGTACGTTCCATGAGTTCCATGAGTGACCTCAATGTCTCCAAGTGTTTCTCAACTTCAGAACCAGGGACAGTATTAATGACACTCAGCTGTCAGCGTGTTGACCCTAGTTACATGACAGTTTGATTCACATCATATAAATTACTTTGAGGTTTTGATTTATGAAAATATATTTATTCCCTTCTAAAACCATCCTTTGAAAATCATGGTTAGAATTGGTCTTCAGAAAACCCACACTTGTTGTACGAGGCGACTAACAGAATGGTGTGGTCAGGCTCGCTGACTTGGTTGACACATGTTATCGTGTCCCAGTTGAGTAGATCGATGCTCATAATGTTGATCACTGGATTTTCTGGTTCAGACTCGATTATTTTCAGACCGCCGCCATATAGCTGGAATATTTCTGAGTGTGGTGTTAAACAACAAACAAACAAACCAGGTTTTAAATCTTTCTCAGTTAACCTTACGCTTGGATCGGGGCTCGTTGGACCATTGGAGTCACTGCAGACATTTTGTGTCTAAAATGTACATATTGTTCAGCAAAACACAGTTTTTAAATTGTCTAAAACTTTATAAAAGGTAGCCCAGAGACTGTCTTCATTTCCTGAAACTGCATTAATCTGGACTTGCTGAATATCATAGACTTGTGCTGGCTGTATTGGGTATATTTATTTCAGGTTCTGTATGACCGACTAGAATCACAAATAACATGGCACATTTGATGCACGGAAACAAGTCTCTGTTCCAATACATATATATACCAGCTTGATGGTATATGTGGATAGTTGTGAGGATGGTTTTCAGTACTAGCACTAAAAGATCACAGAAAAACGGTAAAGAAAGTGGGTAACCATTCATGCGTTGCTAGTGATTACCTACTCCAACTAGTAAAACTCCCATCATACACGTGTAGTACCACATTATAGAGATGTAACACTAACATTAACCTGTAGCATGGCAGATGCACTGCTGTTGCTGATGGTGCTGGTGCTGTTGCTACTGCTGCTGATGTCAGGGGAGCATGTACTTGGTGACTGTTGCCTCATAGCAACGTTTTCTAAAAGTTTTTTAAAAATCAAACTAAAGTCAATTGTGGCATTTTGAATGTGTCATGTATCCATGTATCATGATGAAATAGTGCTGATACAGTGTTTCTTTGAAAGGTTACCATATCATGGCCACCAGTGGCTTCTATCACAAACACAAGCAAAGGCATGGCATGTTGTCTGTTTGCTGAATATGATGATGGGATGAGCTGAGGTGAGGTTAAAAAAGGTAATAAGAAATAAAAAGTAAGAAATCTCAAAATAAAGTCCACTGTACAATTTGGACTGTGTCATGAGTGTATGTTCATGGATGACACCTTGAAAGGTGACCATATCCTGCCCACCAGTGGCATCTGTCATAAACACATGCAAAAGCATGGCATTTTGTCCATTGTTTGCTGAATTTGCTGATTGGATAAGCTGGAAAAAAAAGAGACATATTTATTCATTGCTTTAAAAAATATCAGTTAGTTGAAAATATAAATCAGTTTGTGAGCTCACTGAAACCCCATGTTTCATTTCCGGCTCACTAGGTGGCAGCACATCCTACAAGTGCACCAGGATGACAAGGGGATGCAACTCCAGCTTGTACCATTCAATTAATATCAAAGTCTTTGTAGCTATGATGGCATTTGTGTATCTGCATGAATAAACAGTTCTTGTGTGGTCAAAACCTTAATAAATTAAGGATAATATCAGAATAACACTTGTGACAATCAGAAACTCTTTAGTCGTTATGGGAATGATTGCTGAACTTATACCTTTGTATGTTAGATGTTATCAGGTATTCTTTATTGCGGTTATCTCAGTGTATACATGTATCTTTCCCTCGGCAATGCATATTGAAACCTTCCTTTTCATTACTTTCTAATAAACATTATTCCAGACATATTTATACTGACTTTCCTCACATAAGTTTCAATGTGACTAGAATTTGTTTGCAGTAATCCTCAAACTATACACGTTCATGAACCAACAACGAACTTTAATTTTGAATCCATGTTTTTTCCAAAATCTCTAAAATGTGATGATGTTGATTGTTTTCATTAGATTACTGTAATTCCACCTTCTCAGGAATGTGCAACCCAAAAGAACAAAACTGATAATCTAATTTGTAAATTGATTAAGCAAATGATGTGTCAGGCTAACGTTTGACGTCAGTACTAATATAACAGCATTGAGGTTGAAGCGAAAAGACATCACATACGTTATTAATGCAGTCTATTATTAGGATTGCGTTATTTTGGATGTGTGCGTACATAGCGATCATCTATTATTTACAAAGTTTCACAAGTGCCTGAGCTACAAAAAAGCACCATCCATCCATCCGTCGCCTCGTCACCTTTGGTTTCTGCACATAGTTGTCTCCCCTTACACTCCCTTGCTGCTGTTATTGCATCAAGTCGAGGTCGGAGTCTCATGAATAATTGTGAGTTTCATCATGCAGTTTTCAGTGGAGGGCCACTTTTTATTGGAATTCTGAGAGCAGAAATCCCTATTCCATGGAGAACTCATGAAATTTTAATACCATCACTTTGTAAACTAATTTTCAGAAGTGCAATGCTAGGTTGAGCCTGGAGTGGGAAAACACAAAGCTAAATTATGGAGACTAGCTGTAACTTTGAAGAAGGGTTGAGGGTTTTACAGGGTTGATATTCAGTCTAGAAAGTTTAATTTCTCTTTATGTGCTCCAATGGTTAAACCGTCCGAGGATTACAATGACAATCAAAATGAGGCAGAGGATGTCACAGCTTGGAAGATAGTCTCCTCTTGTGAGATCAACTCCTGCTAATAAAACCCGAGAGTCTGTCATCTTGTCATTAAAGATTAAAGAGATGGAATGTATGGAAAAAAATATTTTAATTAAATCCCATTTTTGTGAAAGTATTTGCTATATGGTTGATTGTTTTAACCGTTTATATGCTCAGTAAGTATGTCCAGTTAGCAACATTGTTGTATGTCAAACCGTTAGGGGACTCTAGAGATATAGCCCATATTTGTATCTCTAGAGAGATGACTCAGATACTGTTTTTTGGCCAAAAAATGTGAGAAAATGTTTCTCTGATGTTAATTTATGTGCTTTTCTCAGATTTTACAACTTGATGAAAATGTGATTAAATCAACACTTGAAACACAATAAAAAATAATCAGAAGAAATCGTTAGCAGTTTTTCATTTAGGGGCATTTCTCAGACATTTTCATGTTTAAAATGTCCTCACAGCAGGTTGTCCAAATGATGTGATGTAAAGTGAAACTAAGTTGTGTTTGATGTCTTGGATGGTATTTGGCTGTAAGTAGGCTCAAGCGGTATTTATTTTTGTGATTTTCAGATTTCTATTTCTATTTAACAAATTTATAACTGTTTGAAGTCCACTTTAGCACAACTGTTTTTTGAAAACATTCAACAAGTTGTTCAAATCACAACCATTTCTTCCATTTAAATATAGGTTATAGGTTTATTTCATACAGTAGGCAAACAGGGGAGTATTCAGCTTTATTACCCACGTGGTCAACGTATGGGTAGTTGCATACTAATCTCATACGTCACACGAGTGTCGTATCGCGTTGACCTGTGTCGTAACGACTTGACCTGAGATTCTAACGATTTGATTGGATAACCGATGACCTCTCAATTCTGACGTAACTATTTTTTCATTCATAACAAACACGTGAATTCATTCATTCCACAACTTAAATGCATTGTGGGAATGTAAACATTGCGAACGTTGCCGTGTCGCTGTTAATTTGTGAGTCGAACTGAGACATTTATATCCGTCGAAAAATATAAACGCAATGTTTCCACCAGTGATGTTAGCCGAATGAAGCAGCTGCAAACCAAGAAACGAGGTGCTACAGAGTAGTTTACTGTAGGAGGCTGTACGAGGCGATGACAACTGACATGCATCGTGACGTCGGTTACCAAGGCAGTGACGTCATTACAGTGTGACGTCATGCAAATATTGTACTACAGTACAAAACTCTTCCGCAACCTCTTTATGAAACCGGTTTCGGTTTGAAACCAAAAACATAACAAAAATACGCTATTTTGTCAATTTAATGCATGTAAGACGTGGGTAATAAATAAAATACCACACTCTGTCTCATTACATACAAATTATACGAAACTCGTGACCTTCCTATGTTATCTGACCTCGCTTTCGCTCGGTCAGATACCATAGGAAGGACGCTCGTTTCGTATAATTCGTATGTAATGAGACCGAGTGTAGTATTCTCTATATACAGGTACAGCACATTATTAAGTGTAGGGGTGCTCCATTATATGTTTATGTTCATGAGTTGTCAAACTGTGAGTGGTCATACTGGGAAGGTACCATTTAAATACCTTGTCAGCTTGTGGACAGGGTTAACCTCTTTGGTCATGTGGACAAGGCGTTCTACTTCAGATCAAATGTTTGTGGTTCAAATCCCAGCACGTGAAACTCAGAAATTTTGTGGCCACTACATTGGTGCCCAACGTGGGGCTGAGCACATTCTTATTAAATTTCAATGATCCAAGTCTCAGTACCCTGCTATGCAACCTGGAATGTGCCTTCTGCTGGTGGGGGAGTATGTAGTAGGGCGTGGAGTCATCCCACAGATGACATCCTTACCTTGTCATCTTGTCCACGGTTGACCTCTTTGGTCATATGGACATCCAACTTTGGAAGAGAAAGTCTATGGTGTTATTCCCAGCATTTTAAACATTATGGCAACCAAATACAGATGGTCTGAAAGGGCAACCAAGTGTCTTGAGATCGTTGTCTGGTATGCCACTTCTCCGATAAGGGTGTTCCCAACATTTTTGTCATCACTTACCTATATTTAAACACCATTTACAAAGAGTTAATCTTATTAATGAGTTGTTTGCACTGTAAGTACTGATGAGTCAAGATGGCAATTACCAATCAGTGTCATTGTGGTACCTGTATTGTTTCCTGAAAGTTTAGATAAGCTCGTCAGTTGCCATGTGTCGACATCAGCTACAGTAATGTCTGCATTATATACTCCTTCCTGGTAACGCAATTAATTTGTGTATATAAAATGACTTCCGACAGAAAGGAAATGTTCTTCATCACTAGTTTTAAGTTATGTGTGTTCAAATGAAGATAAGTACAGAAGTACCATACAAAATTATCTGCTAATTATCTACTTAACGATTTTGAGCTACCTGGCTCCTTCAGGTAACAAGGTTCATCTGTAGTGGTTGATGTTCACTAACAGAATTAATGTATAGTAGAGAGTTGAAGGTCGTGTTTATTGGAAACATTCAGTATTTACGTCCAGATGGAATGTAATTGGCTTACATAGCGTGGTGTTGAAGTGCTTTAATCCCATAGATTTCTTTAATAATCATACTGCTCAAAGGAAGTTAAGGAATGCCATATTATTTTGTATTACTATTATTATTTTATGCCATGATATATTTACTGTAGTAATATGAAAGATTTGGGTATTCTGTAATTTTGTTGAGTAATGCATATAATATTCCACTCAAAAAATCTTATTAAAATTCCTCTTATGAAAATTGGTTGTAGGGGCATATCTATGGTTGTAGGGGCATATCTATGGTTGTAGGGGCATATCTATGGTTGTAGGGGCATATCTATGAAAGGCAGATAGCATTTGTTGTTGTGAAATGTAACTGCTGTATATTAGCAATGTAATTATATTAACTGCGGAGTGTAGTGTTAAAATGTTAATAGCTGATGTATGAACCACTCTGTGTTCGCTTTAAGTATCACTGAAAATAAACCTGTTCTTTTTCTGCAATTCAACATATTTCAATCTTATTTCCCCACTGAAAAAATCTGTTCTGGTTTAATGAGAAACATGTCTGATGTGTAGAATCAGCAGATGTTGTTAGCGCATAGCATTGGAATTATACCATTTAATTCATCATAGACAAAAACGGCTGATATTTATGGAGCTGAAATGGAGAAACCCCGTGGAAATAACTTGTTAATAATTATGTTTTAATTTCAGGATGTCCTTCCCCCATGTTGACATGTTTCCGGAACCACGGCAGATCCCCAGTGTCAGTAATCCAGCATTGAGAGTACATTTCCTGTCCAAGCGTAATTACAAGGCAAGTCTGTAAAACGTGGAAACTTTTAACGGAAAATTTTAAAAAACTTTAATCACTTTTTGGATGTTTTAATTGGAGACTTCAGTTTAAGAGCATGCCACACATGCAGGCATTGCCATTTTTTTCTTTTTTTAACAATAGGGAATATACACCGTTTGAATTGAATTGCCCAAATTAGTGAAATACCCAGCATGCTAATTCTCAATTTGTTGTGACAACTCAGGATTGACCAAATCCAGTCCTGTTGCAAACGACTTTTAATGTCATATAAGGGTACAATATCATATGGATAATAAGTAAACAAGTCCTTCTTTGCTAATCATTGAAGCTGCTTTTATACTTCAGAATATCATCTTTCATATTTGAAAAATATAAAAAGGTTCAGAATAATATCAAACATTGCATGCTCAAATGCAGGTTTATCTGTACATGAAAGGAAAAAAGTATTTCATGAAACGTTTCCTGTATAAATGAGAAGGAAATGTAATTTCCTTTAAATTTTGTCAGCTAAATCAGCATGGAGAACTCTGATATGATTTATATATTAATTCAAAATTAGCATAACGTTTCAATTTAGTTGTTTTTTCCATGTGTAACCATGTGTTGCCATGTGGGACTGATTCTGGTACCGTCAATTCCATCTCGTCACATGTTTGTGTGCGTAATGCCTGGTGAGCGGTACACTCAGCCTGGCAGAATGAATTGAATACAACTGCCAATCGTGTCAAAATGGATTTTGCAACAATTCTGAATTTAGCCTAATCCAGAAATATGGACATGAACCTTTTCTATACAAAAATAAAGATATTTTTTTTACATTGGTTCTTGGAGTTTGATTTTTCTCTGACCGTTGGAGCCACTATCTCAAGTATCTGAAACTATAAATTAAGATTGACAGTGAATCCAAAGAAAATCGATCCATGTAATGCCAGATGAACTTATGATAGAATTATAGTACCATATCTACAATTGCATGGGGAGTGATATGTTATTTATGCTTTGTATCAATTTTTAACCATTTCTGTTAGTTGACATGGAGTTAGTAGCTTGACAATATAGTGAATATACTATTGCTGCATGTTGTTTACATGTATTACAGCTGATGGCAAACAATTATTGAAGCACGTTAATGTGTATATAGATTGTTATAAACTGGGTGACAAACAGCAATAGAGCCCTTTTGAGATGGTTTCTGGCTGATTCCTGGTTGGTTCTGGGCTGACCCATACCTGGATCTTTGCTGGTCCTAGTAGAACCATGGCTGGTTCCTTGCTGGTTCCTGGTTGTTCCTGCTTGAATCAGGGCTTGTTCCTTGATGTTCTTGTCTGGTTCCCATTTTGGATCATGGATGGTTCCTTTTTGGTTCCAGGTTTGAGCATGGCTGGTTCCTTGCTGGTTCCTTCTTTAATCAATGCTGGCTCCTTGCTGTTCTTGGCTGGTTCCAGGTTGGTTCATTGCTGGTTCCAGGCTGTTAATGCTTCAATCAATGCTGGCTTCTTGCTGTTCTTGGCTGGTTCCAGGTTGTTAATGCTTCAATCAATGCTGGCTTCTTGCTGTTCTTGGCTGGTTCCAGGTTGTTAATGCTTCAGACAATGCTGGCTCCTTGCTGTTCTTGGCTGGTTCCAGGTTGGTTCATTGCTGGTTCCAGGCTGTTAATGCTTCAATCAATGCTGGCTTCTTGCTGTTCTTGGCTGGTTCCAGGTTGTTAATGCTTCAATCAATGCTGGCTTCTTGCTGTTCTTGGCTGGTTCCAGGTTGGTTCATTGCTGGTTCCAGGTTGTTAATGCTTGAATCAATGCTGGCTCCTTGCTGTTCTTGGCTGGTTCATTGCTGGTTCCAGGTTGTTAATGCTTGAATCAATGCTGGCTCCTTGCTGTTCTTGGCTGGTTCATTGCTGGTTCCAGGTTGTTAATGCTTGAATCAATGCTGGCTTCTTGCTGTTCTTGGCTGGTTCCAGGCTGGTTCATTGCTGGTTCCAGGCTGTTAATGCTCAAATCAATGCTGGCTCCTTGCTGTTCTTGGCTGGTTCCAGGTTGGTTCATTGCTGGTTCCAGGGCCTAGATTTTCAGGTTGAATCTCTTGCTAAGCTAGTCGGAAGTGCCATGCATTAACATTAACTTACGACTATCTTAGCGCTAAGAGAGCTTCGAAAATCTAGGCCCAGGTTGTTAATGCTCAAATCAATGCTGGCTCCTTGCTGTTCTTGGCTGGTTTCTGGTAGAACCATGGCTGATTCCTTGTTGGTTCCTGGATGTTCCTGCTTGAATCAACTCAGGCTCTTTGTTGTTCTTGGCTGGGTCCTTGCTGTTCCTGGTTTGATTGTGTCTGTCTCCATGCTGTTCCTGCCATAACATATTCATCCTTTTCCCATCTGTTATGTTAAGTCTCATCACCAGCTGATGAAACATATACTTTAAGTATCTGTATGTTTAACATTGCAAAATACAGAGTTTTGGGTGGTCTGGTACCTGGACATAAGATAATGACAAAATTTCAGATATTCAGTATTTGTTTAAAGACTTCAGAATTAGGGAGGTGGACTAGTCTAATGGTTAAATCCATCACTGTGAAACCAGGTGAAAATATCTCAGTCACTCAGCAATGGTGTGTTTATTCCTTATTGTGTACATCCCAGGCTGGCAATGATGGACCTATTCTATGCTTGTCTTTGTCAATAATTATCTAGTGTTTATTTTTCTCTGACATTTCGCACTCTGTGGTACCAGGTAACGTTCAACAAACATTCAGACAAGTTTTATTAGCTGTTGAAAGCTTGCTCCATGGAGTTCATGTTTAGAGTCCTGGAGTTGTCTGCCCTTGGTGTTAAACCAATATCCAGCTAGTAATAATGTAAAATAAACACACACACAAATGAAGAAAATGGCAACAATGACTGCAATAAATCATAAGACGTGTCTGTAAGTTTGTTTGTACTGTTGGCAGGATACATGGGACTGCAGCGCTGGGGGTGTCTCAAGTAGCCTTCATGAACCACAAAGTACACTGGAATCGGCCAGGTGTTGAAGTTGTACAGTGTTCTTGATGACTCCACTGGAACAGGTGACTGACTGGTACTGCAGTGACAGCTTGAGTGACAGAACTGAAGACTGTTGACTGGAACGTTTGATTGCTTTGACAGAATGTTGGCTGGCTGGTTGGTTTGCTTAACACTGCACTCAGCAGTATCACAGCTATATGGTGGCGGTTTGTAAGTAATCAAGTCTGGACAAGACAATCCAGTGATCAAATCCATTGATCAACAGCATGAGCATTGATCTACACAATTGGGATACAATGACATGTATCAACCAAGTTGGCAAGCCTGACCGACCGATGGGTTACTGAAGATCCCAGATCTTCACAGGTCTTTGACATAATGAGTGACAAAACTGGAGACTGTTCCACTCAATCTTTTGATTGATTTGACAAATTTAGTGATAGATAGTGGTGACTTTTTCTCTACTGGCTTTACATACAGCATAAGCGATGGAACTGGAAAATATTTCACTGAATCTGTTCATTGATTTGCCAGAATTAGTGACAGAACTGGAGACCGTTCCACTGGATCTATTGATTGTTTTGACAGATTTAGTGACAGAACTGGTGACTTTCCCACTATCTGCTTGTCATGAGTGACGAAACCTGAAGAATATTCCACTGGAACTGTGGATTTGACAAATTTAGTGACAGAACTGAAGACTATTCCACTCGAATTGTGGATTTGACATAATGTGATAGAACTGGAAAATATTTAACTGAATCTATTTATTGATTTGACAGAGCTTGTGACAGAACTGGAGACTATATAGCTGGCATTGTGGATTTGACAGAGTTTGTGACAGAACTGGTAACATTTAACTGAATCTATTTATTGATTTGACAGAGCTTGTGACAGAACTGGAGACTATTCCACTCGAATTGTGGATTTGACAGAATTTGTGACAGAACTGGTGACTGTTTCACTGAATCTATTGACTGATTTGACAGAATGAGTGACAGATCTGGAAACATTTCCTCTACAGACTTAACAGAATGAGTGACTGATCTGGTGTCTGTTCCACTGAATATACTGATTGACAGATCTGGAGACATTTCCTCTACAGACTTAACAGAATGAGTGACAGATCTGGTGACTGTTCCACTGAATCTATTGACTGATTTGACAGAATGAGTGACAGATCTGGAGACATTTCCTCTACAGACTTGACAGAATGAGTGACAGATCTGAAGACTGTTCCACTGAATCTATTGACTGATTTGACAGAATTAGACAGAACTGGCTCTGTACATTGACTTGACAGACTAAGTAACAGCACTTATTGTTCATGAGAGGAGGTGGGTAAATGCTGGGCAAAGGTGTATGGCATCCTGACCATAATTAGCAGACCGAACAGCAGCTTAATTCTGACCCCCTGTAGTGGTGATTAGTGGGCTTGATAAGCTAATTGAACATATCATGAAGGTGATTCTTGGGGATCATGTGGGGTGTTGTGTTGCTGAGAGAACTGCATTAACCCATTCATACATCAATACAATTTCAACCATCTTGATGACAATGCATGGAAACAACAGTATCAAATCAAATGACGTCATAATAATGGAAAGGTTGATAGAAGATAAAATCAGACCAAATCATGCATTAACGAAATTGTAGGTCAAACAAACTGTTATCTAGCTAACAATGCACTGCTATGCACTGCTAATATCAACATGGCTTGACTCCAGTTGAATGTCAAACCAAATGATCTTTTGGTACAAGACAGGGACCTGATGGTACACCAAACCAGGTGACCTCTTGGTACAAGACAAGGACCCAGTGGTACACCAAACCAGGTGACCTCTTGGTACAAGACAAGGACCAAGTGGTACACCAAACCAGATGACCTCTTGGTACAAGACAAGGACCAAGTGGTACACCAAACCAGTGACCTCTTGGTACAAGACAAGGACCAAGTGGTACACGAAAAAAACAGATGACCTCTTGGTACAAGACAAGGACCAAGTGGTACACCAAACCAGGTGACCTCTTGGTACAAGACAAGGGACCAAGTGGTACACCAAACCAGGTGACCTCTTGGTACAAGACAAGGACCAAGTGGTACACCAAACCAGGTGACCTCTTGGTACAAGACAAGGACCAAGTGGTACACCAAACCAGGTGACCTCTTGGTACAAGACAAGGACCAAGTGGTACACCAAACCAGGATGACCTCTTGGTACAAGACAAGGACCAAGTGGTACATCAAACCAGATGACCTCTTGGTACAAGATGAGGGACCAAGTGGTACATCAAACCAGGTGACCTCTTGGTACAAGACAAGGACCAAGTGGTACACCAAACCAGGTGACCTCTTGGTACAAGACAAGGACCAAGTGGTACATCAAACCAGTGACCTCTTGGTACAAGACAAGGACCAAGTGGTACATCAAACCAGATGACCTCTTGGTACAAGACAAGGACCAAGTGGTACACCAAACCAGGTGACCTCTTGGTACAAGACAAGGACCAAGTGGTACACCAAACCAGGTGACCTCTTGGTACAAGACAAGGACCAAGTGGTACACCAAACCAGGTGACCTCTTGAGTACAAGACAAGGACCAAGTGGTACACCAAACCAGATGACCTCTTGGTACAAGACAAGGTTGGTACCAAGTGGTACACCAAACCAGGTGACCTCTTGGTACAAGACAAGGACCAAGTGGTACACCAAACCAGGTGACCTCTTGGTACAAGACAAGGTTGGTACCAAGTGGTACACCAAACCAGGTGACCCTTGGTACAAGACAAGGACCAAGTGGTACACCAAACCAGGTGACCTCTTGGTACAAGACAGTGACCCAGTGGTACATCAAACCAAGTGACCTCTTGGTACAAAACATTGACTTCACGGTATTACAAACCGGATGACCTCATGTTAAACAGTTAATGTGGTGGTAATGGTAGTGTATGTGGTGTAGATGTTGCAGTGTGTCAAGTTTGTAAGCTGTAAATATGCCTTCCGGGTAGACACTTTCCACGACACCTGTTGTCTAGACAACCACAAGCTTCCCCTGGTGGCAGAACACCTCACAACACTAAGCAGATAGAAATCTCTTGATTAACTTGCCTCAGAGAACTTTAGTCAGTAAATACTTTTCAGACTCTTTTTGAAGTCTAGGACTTGTGTTGGGTTGTGTTGGGTCATGTCACGAGAGCTATAAAGATCTTCGTATCAGTCAATTATGGACAGATTATTAGGATATTTTTGCATGAACTGATAAATAAGTGTAACTATCTTTGCTTTGCTTAATGTTTTGTATTATTTGTTTTTTTTAGCATATATAACATTTTTTCATTGTGCCAGGAGACTTTCTTTATACATATGCTGGTGTATTTAGGTTATTGTTGTTTGAGCTTTATCTTAACAGTGGCTCGGATACATTTCTGCTGGGTCGCTGTTTATAAACGTCAGTTATTTAAGGATACATGTGATTTGGGGGGCACTATTTCAAGGAGTTGTTGAGTAGCTCTACATTAAATGCTGACGAAGGAATGTGGTTTAGAATTTGTCTGTTTGATAACAAAAATTTATCTTAATGTTAATTGGTTGTAGTAGGAAGACTTGTTTGTGAAACGTGAGTCATGAACTATTGTAATCTATCTTACATAAGCTGTCAAACTCTGAAGTGACATTCATGTTTGTTATATAAATCAGGGAGAAAATATTTAAAGGTTTTATCCTGATGCAACTGAATTTACATGGCTTCTGTCAGAACTGGATGAAGAGTGTCAGTGAGTAGGAAGATGTGAACAGTTGGAGAGGAAGAAAGTGTATTTGTATTTTCTTATTCTGCTGCTTATTATTCTGTTATCTTCACCTTGAATCATTGTCATCCCTCCTCTATCACTCTCTCTACTTTTCTTGTCAACCACAGCTGTCCTCGTGACTCTTTATCTCTTTCCTATATGGGCATTCTTCCTCCAGTTCCTGTCATGTCTACATCCTTCCTCCAATTCCTGTCATGTCTACATCCTTCCTCCAATTCCTGTCATGTCTACATCCTTCCTCCATCTCCTCTTTTGTCTACCTGGGTGGTGGAGTAGTCTAGTGGTTAGGCGTTCACTCGTCATCCTTCCTCCGCCTGAAGACATTCTTCCTCCAGTTCCTCACATTCTTCCTCGGGTTGAATCCCCACATGGGTACAATGTGTGAAGCCCATTTCTGGTGTTCCCCGCCGTGATATTGCTGCAATATTGCTAAAAGCTGCGTAAAACTACTAAACTCACTCACTCACTTTTGTCTACCTTCTTTCTCCATTTCTTCTCTTTTCTACCTTCCTCCAGTTTGTCTGTTTCTACCTTCTTCTTCCACTTTCTCTCTTGTCTACCTTCATCATCCACTTCCTCTCTTGTCAATCTTCTTCCTCCAATTCTTTTCCCATCTTCTCACCCTTCTGTCTTCTTTTTCCACTTCCTTTGAAGGTTCCGTTCCACCCATGTCTGCACTGCTATATCAAATACTGTGCTGAGCAACACTCAACAAAAACTCACACACCCAAGACTTCCTTTTCCAAAACAATTGTATATGTTATGTTTATTCTAAACAGATGATGTCCGGAACCATATTCCCCAGCTACACTCAAACACACCAATCAACCGATCCTGGTTCGGTTATAGCCCACATCACCGGCATGTAGCCTCGTCAACGTCCAGCAGTTAAACACAGACAACAGCCGATGATATATAACACTCTGATTACCTCATAGGTATAACATGTAATGCTGGCTCAGTCGCCCTTCCCTAAAACGTTGTTGTGTATTATGGTGAGGACAGGCAGCACTTCTTACCCATATAAATCTCCCTCAGCTGACACAAACTGTCTGTCCTTTCTGGAAACAATGCAAGGTTTAGGAGTGAGGTTTAGGTATCCTCTGCCTCAGCAACCACATGCTCTACAGCTGAGATAATATCATCAATAATTATTGTCCTCTTTTTACAGATAATTTATGTCAAATTATCTTTCCTCCGACCCACTTGACCTTCCTGTTATGTCAATAATTTATAGCAATGTTTGACAGTGTGTTTGTGTGCTCAAACTGCATGCTTTTATCATGTTTTAAGCGAAAAGATGCATTTATATTTTATGAACATTGAATAAATCAAATTCAGTGCCAAAGCTAAATGATTTCGACATGTTTCGTATTCGGTCTCACCTATAACAGAAATATTTCACAATTTGCATAAGAGGACTTAACACGCCTTGACATGTAATAATCATTATTTTGGCTCAGCTTTCATGAAAATATTTCAAGTTTTGCGGGAGAAACCGAACACATTGTGGCCTGCTACAGGTTGACATGCATACATCCTATCTTGCCCTGACTTCTCCGAGCAGCCACAGATGCAAGAAGCCTGCTTGGACTGATTAAAGTGTCAATTCGCATCACTACTTGAGTATTTTATTGCAGAAGAAAACAGTTGATGTTCAATGCAGCTGCAGTATAATGGCTATGTTATTGTTGCCGGAGAAATTCCTGTGCGCAAACATGCACGACTTGGACCTAACTCAAACATTAGACATTTCTTCATTGACATCCTCTTGTCTGTTGTGTTAACACTGATTGGTGACAATTGGAGAGTCCTCTTTTCTTTATTTGCATATTCGTATTATTCACAGATTCTAAGCTGCATTCCTGACAACTGCAAATGAGGTAGAGTTACTTTTCTATGCATTTATGAATTTCTTGCAGGAATTAAAGCAACACTGAAAGAAATAAATATTTTCAGAATTTCAACATGTATGGATTAGAAATGTGCCTTGACATAAATGAGTAAATGTGAGCAAATCCCTAAAATATAATGAGGCAGTATACTTTGTGGTTTGTGCCACATTCATTCTATGTTCAGGTTCCATAAGACCGCCTCCGTGGTGTAGTGGTTAGAGAGTCCGCCCGGAGAGCGGAAGGTCGCGGGTTCGATCCCCGACCGCGTCATACCAAAAGACGTTAAAATATGGTACTTGTTGGTCCCTGCCTGGCGCTCGGCATTAATGGGTACAACAAGGACTGGTCGGCTCGGAGTCAGTATAATGTGTCTGAGTGGGGTATTCATGCTTCACTGCGGCATGGTATCTCAGTGGGCTAGCACTATAAAACCAGCTTCAGTCTGGGCTAGTACAAGCAGCCGCTCATACACATACACACACATGAACGTCGTCATATGAGCAAAATATTCTCAAGCGTAAACCCATCGACGTAAAACCCAATTCACCACCTCACCTCACCTGCATGCCACCTCACCTCACCTCACCTTCCTCACCCACCTCACCCACCTCACCTCACCTCACCTTCAGGGTTCATAGAATATTCAGGGTTCCATCAGCTAGTTCCATAATGAATATTCAGGGTTCATAGCCATTTAGTTCCTTCAGATCCGGGTTAGAATTTGTCTTCAAGAAGCGACTAACAGGATCAGGTTGTGGAGCTTGACTTGGTTGATGCATGCCATTGTATTCCAATTTGATTCTCATGATGTCAGTCACTGGAATGTCTGGTCCAGACTTGAATATTTACAGATTACTGTGTTAAACAATAAACAAATAAATCATACCTGTTTTGTCCAGAAAAAAGGAAATCCCTACTTTTACAGGGTAAGGATGTCATCTGTGACATAACGCCATGCCCTGCTACACTGACAAGGTAGGGATGTCATCTGTGAGATAACTCCACACCCTGCTACACTGACAAGGTAAGGATGTCATCTGTGAGATAACTCCACACCCTGCTACTCTGACAGGGTAAGGATGTCATCTGTGAGATAACTCCACACCCTGCTACACTGACAGGGTAAGGATGTCATCTGTGAGATAACTCCACACCCTGCTACACTGACAAGGTAAGGATGTCATCTGTGAGATAACTCCACACCCTGCTACACTGACAGGGTAAGGATGTCATCTGTGAGATAACTCCACACCCTGCTACACTGACAAGGTAATGATGTCATCTGTGAGATAACTCCACACCCTGCTACACTGACAGGGTAAGGATGTCATCTGTGAGATAACTCCACACCCTGCTACACTGACAGGGTAAGGATGTCATCTGTGAGATAACTCCACACCCTGCTACACTGACGAGGTAATGATTTCATCTGTGATATAACTCCACACCCTGCTACACTGACAGGGTAAGGATGTCATCTGTGAGATAACTCCACACCCTGCTACACTGACAAGGTAAGGATGTCATCTGTGAGATAACTCCACACCCTGCTACACTGACAAGGTAAGGTTGTCATCTGTGAGATAACTCCACACCCTGCTACACTGACAAGGTAAGGATATCATCTGCATCAATATCCCAGTCACATCTCAATGCAACTCTGACAAGTGGTTCACATAGTGTGCTGAATCAAAACCCTGAAGTTATGTATGACAAGCCATCACCTTATCCAGCAGGTTCACCATCTTTTATCAATAATGGGAATTCATGAAAACCATTGCCTCCAATATGTCATCCATGGCAGTGATTTTTTAATGGAACTCACATATTCAGCAGGTTTTTCCACCTTGATAACATTGAGGGCAATTAATATGTTAGCATCATTAAAGTCATTGCAACAATCTGCATCTTTAATGTCCTAACCATGACGATATATCAGTGTAACCTCCAAAATATCACGGAAATCTGCTTTCAATGTTCCAATTGCTTTCTGATAGGTCATGAATATTACAAAGAATTCCAATTACATTACTTTGTGGCTCTGCATGCAAGTTTCCTTGTGTAATGACTGTCATGGAGAGTCTTTTAAAAAGTGGACTATCAATACAGCAGTTAAAGCTCCTGTGAGGCTGATATTATGGACCAGGATGAGTGTACCTGTACATACATGAATGCGTTCATCAAAGTATAGGCTTGATGTTAATGAAGTAAATCTATTACTTACCAATCACTGTGCAATTGTTTAAATTTAACAGGTATGATTTTGGCACACCCTAGTGATAAAGTACTGCTATCATTGCTGAGTTTATTCAGCAAATTAAAATCACCTTCTTTTTCTCACATCTCTGCTGACCAACAAATACAGGAATGATTAAACTCTGATATCATCAATCCAGCCACATGTTTGGTTGGTATTCTGAGAGCTGCTATCAACCCACTGACATGTTTAGTTGAATCTGACCAGCTCACATCAACTCAGCCACATGTTTGGCTGAAACTCTGACCAGCTCACATCAACTCAGCCACATGTTTGGCTGAAACTCTGACCAGCTCACATCAACCCAGCCACATGTTTGGCTGAAACTCTGACCAGCTCACATCAACTCAGCCACATGTTTGGCTGAAACTCTGACCAGCTCACATCAACCCAGCCACGTTTGGCTGAAACTCTGACCAGCTCACGTCAACCCAGCCACATGTTTGGCTGAAACTCTGACCAGCTCACATCAACCCAGCCACATTTTGCGTCACGTGAAGGTCAACATCCGTCTTTGTGGTTTCCCTGGACCATCATTCCTGAATCAAGCATCACCCTTACCAGCAATTTCCTGCCAGATCAGGACTTGTTGCCCATAACCAGCATGATAGGAGCATTCTTCTTCTGGCTGAAGCAACATGGCTATAAAACCTGCCCCTATGGCTATACAAACAGATTCTTCCACATGACTGGGCTCACCTGATTAGGTCAGGCCATCAGGAATGACATAACGCCTTGTAATTGAGCGCCATCGTTTACATTCCACCGCTTTTAACTGTTTGATCCCATGTTTTCTTCTCTTAGACCCCATTTCCGTGCATTACCCAGGTACCACTGCTAGCCACTTAGACGAGAGGAAAGTGTCGGTGACTGTGTCGTGTTGCGACGTGGCCGTGTATTCCATGACGCCCCATGCTGCTGCTGCTGCTGCATATGCTGTAGCGGTGATGTTGCAAATGAAGAGTTGTGCATCTGCACCATTGACACTGAGCGTGTTGTGTAATGCAATAGATCATATTACAAATATGCAGGCTCGGTCTTAAAGTGCTTCTGACTTGTTCATCCTCAACATTAATGGCAAGGCAGTTAATGTAAACCAGCCATTATCTCAACCTGACACAAGTCTGTCTTATCATTTTACATATCACAAATTTGACTAAAACTCATTTATAACTTTTGATTGGATCGATTTTACTCATTCTGTGTATTATACCAGTGCAATATGGCTGTAATTCATTCTGCTGTAGGCGAATGGCAGAACAATCTATGACATGCACTAGCAACGGTTCCTGAAAGCAAATCTTGTACAATCTTTCTGTGGTAATGCTGTTTTCTAATTTTGAGGAATGTTCATTGTCTGTGACGTGAACCAGCACGTCCTGGATGGCCCATGCCTCTTTATTTCAGTGGTGTCAACCTATCTCAAATCTACTTTTTGTCAAAAAGCTGTTATAAATTTGCTTATACACAAGATTCTCAGATAGCCCATGTGTGAAGAATTTAAACGGAGTGTTTTATCCAGAAGTGTCATCTTCATCAACAAAACTTCAACACAGTGTGGATTCCACACTGCTATGTTGTCAGCCATTAACCTCATTACCAATGCGTGGATTCAGTGCCAAGTTCCGGGTAATTAACTACAACATCACCACTGTTTACTAGATTCCAGAACTCAACTTCATCACCATTTGGCTTCCCATGTTCCTGTACTGAAATTCATCATCAACCATTGTGTTCCCAAGGTTACAGTACTTGACTTCATCATCTCCATGCTGTTTCCATGATTCATCCATTCAACTTCATCACCATGGTGTTTCCAAGGTTACAGTACTCAACTTCATCATCACCATGGTGTTTCCAAGGTTACACTACTCAACTTTATCATCATGATCTTTCCAAGGTCACAGTACTGAACTTCATCATCACCATGGAGTTTCCAAGGTTACACTACTCAACTTTATCAACATGGTGTTTCCAAGGTTACAGTACTCAACTTCATCATCACCATGGTGTTTCCAAGGTTACACTACTCAACTTTATCATCATGATCTTTCCAAGGTCACAGTACTGAACTTCATCATCACCATGGAGTTTCCGAGGTTACACTACTCAACTTCATCAACATGGTGTTTCCAAGGTTACAGTACTCAACTTCATCAACATGGTGTTTCAAGGTTACAGTACTCAACTTCATCATCACCATGGTGTTTCCAAGGTTACACTACTCAACTTCATCATCATGGTGTTTCCAAGGTCACAGTACTCAACTTCATCATCACCATTGAGTTTCCAAGGTCACAGTACTAGACTTTATCATCACCATGGAGTTTCCAAGGATACAGTACTCAACTTCATCATCACCATGGAGTTTCCAAGGATACAGTACTCAACTTTATCATAATCACCATTGTGTTTCCAAGGTTACAATACTCAACTTCATCACCATAGTGTTTTTCAAGGTTACAATACTCATCTTCAACATCACCATGGTGTTTCCATGGTTACAGAACATATCTTCATCACCATGGTGTTTCCAAGGTTACAGTACTCAACTTAATCATCACATGTCCTGTTCTATGTAATAAAGCACAAACATTTGGTATTCTGGATAAAACTGAGAGACAGGGATGTGACCAACATTATAAAATACAACACCATTCAACCGAGACGTCATCACCTCTGGGAACTCTAGTGATTACAAGTAAATATCTAAGCTTTTGCAAGTTACTTCTGAATTGCATTTAATCTTTTTGCATACTACTGACATAGTCTTAAGGATTGTGTGTTCACTCATTTGGGCCCAGTTTGATTATCAAGTGGAACACGTATGGGAAACCCCATCTGTGGTGTCATGTTCTTGATACAGCTGGATATTGCCAAAAGAAACATAAAAAAACCACTCACTGATGCACTCACATGAACCAAATTTTAGGTTATGTTATTGATTTCTGGATTCTCAATATATCCATAGCAAATCTGTTGACCTTTCAGACATGAGCTTCTTACACCATGTGTCTAAATCTGTCCCGGAATACATTAATATTAATGCTGATCACTGCATCACGAACCTCAGGAGACAATGTTGTACTATTTGCCATAACACTATCAATATACAACAGCTTGCACACTGTTTATCAGATTATTTGGAAATATACTTGGAAGGTGTTAACAATGGAATATGTGTGCCAAGTCTCGCAGGATCACTAGCAACAGCCGAGGTTTATCGAAGGTCATCCCAAGGTGTTTAATGCCTTATCCAGTTCTGGTGCATGATACTTAGTGAAGAATGGTTAAAAGCTTTCAGGGTTCCACTAACATTATATGTGGTCAGGAAAGCATCACCATACATGACGGTATATGTCTCTGGTATCATTACGATGTCATCAAGTGATAGTCAATACACCATTGATGGCTGCTTTTGATCATGGCTCACATGGCAAGATGGTAACTTTATAGACATTGTCGGTTATCAGTGATGAATTATTTTTGTAATGACAGAATCTTGCAGAGTCTTATTCACAGCCACACAATGCAAGCAGACATGATGGAATTGCTTAGGAAATAGCATCAGGGTCTGGCAAGATTGGAAATTCTTCTCAGCAAAGACCAGAGAACTCTGAAACTTTATGATTTGTACTGTATAATTTCAATCAATTATTACTTTTTGTTACATTATTTTGAAACAAATTTAAAAGAAACTTTCAAACCTAGTAGTTCATTAAGTATTCTGTAAATAGGTATAAGGCCAAAAAAAATAAATGTTGTGGTTCTGATTTCCTACATTTCAGAACTAGGGTAGGTAGGTAGGTTTTTTTTTTTTTTGCAAAATATTTTTACATTACTATGATGATTACTCATGTGTCAGAAAATAAATTTCATTTATTATGTGGTGAGTAAAATTGTTAGGCTCGGCGGGAATATTTAGGGTTGGCTTGGAAATCGGAACCACAAGCTTGCTTTTTTTTAGGCCTAAGTACACATAATTACAAGATTTATAAAATTCAGGGTGTTAGGTTTCTTATACTGATGAGTCAAGAACAATCGTCCTTTATGTTGTGGATGTTCTTTGCCAGGAGATGGTAGGTGAAATAAAAAGAATGTAATTATTAAAGATTAATTTTTTGAACACAACTTTTGAAACAAATGTATTGACAAACATACAAACTATTTTTTTCCATCTAGTTTAGCCTTTTGTCTTTGTATCTTTGACTAGTTCATGTTTTGCAAAATATTCGGCTTTGGCAAATACAACAGAAAAAACTTGTCATGCATGATCAGATGAATATATTCTTTGAAATCGTAAATGTTGTCTGTTGTAGAACCAGATCAATTACTCATGTGATAGGTTGGGAGACTAGTTGAATCCAACCGTTATGACAATTCCACACTCTCACCACATGGCTGCTCTTGGCTATATTACTCCATAAAACTGATTTCACAAGGGATATTACTTGTAATTCGACCAGTTTGAGTGGGACGATGATTTGATTTGAACTGATGTAGACTTCAGAATGATGCTTTGATATATGCCTATATACCTAAAGCTCAGTGACCACACATCCTTATGAAGAACTTTCTGTAGGAGATACAGAGCTTAAGTTGTTTCAGTGATGCTGGGTAGCTAACAAACACTTGCTTTCTGTGCAAATTGTAAGTTGTGGGTGGGCAAGACATGCTACCCATTATGTTTGCCTTGTGCTTCCACTGATTTTCATAGCTATTTTGCCTTTGAAGTCTGCCTCAAGAATTATTGTTTGTTTGTTGTTTAATTTTCAAGCTATTTGACAGTGGTCTGTAAATAATCATGTCTGGACAAGACAATCCAGTGATCAACAGCATCGATCTATGTAATTGGGATACAATGACATGTCAACCAAGTCAGCATACTTGAACACCCATTCATGTTAAATGCCTCTTGTGACAAGCATGAAGACCAATTCTATCCGGGATCTTTACAGTTGGAGACAAGCATGAAGACCAATTCTATCCGGGATCTTTACAGTTGGAGACAAGCATGAAGACCTATTCTATCCCGGATCTTTACAGTTGGAGACAAGCATGAAGACCAATTCTATCCCGGATCTTTACAGTTGGAGACAAGCATGAATACCAATTCTATCCTGGATCTTTACAGTTGGAGACAAGCATGAAGACCAATTCTATCCTGGATCTTTACAGTTGGAGACAAGCATGAAGACCAATTCTATCCCAGATCTTTACAGTTGGAGACAATCATGAAGACCAATTCTATCCCAGATCTTTACAGTTGGAGACAAGCCTGAAGACCAATTCTATCCCGGATCTTTACAGTTGGAGACAAGCATGAAGACCAATTCTATCCTGGATCTTTACAGTTGGAGACAAGCATGAAGACCAATTCTATCCCAGATCTTTACAGTTGGAGACAAGCATGAAGACCAATTCTATCCCAGATCTTTACAGTTGGAGACAAGCATGAAGATTCATCCCAGATCTTTACAGTTGGAGACAAGCATGAAGACCAATTCTATCCCAGATCTTTACAGTTGGAGACAAGCATGAAGACCAATTCTATCCTGGATCTTTACAGTTGGAGACAAGCCTGAAGACCAATTCTATCCCGGATCTTTACAGTTGGAGACAAGCCTGAAGACCAATTCTATCCTGGATCTTTACAGTTGGAGACAAGCATGAAGACCAATTCTATCCCGGATCTTTACAGTTGGAGACAAGACCAATTCTATCCCGGATCTTTACAGTTGGAGACAAGCCTGAGACCAATTCTATCCCGGATCTTTACAGTTGGAGACAAGCATGAAGACCAATTCTATCCCGGATCCTTACAGTTGGAGACAAGCATGAAGACCAATTCTATCCTGGATCTTTACAGTTGGAGACAAGCATGAAGACCAATTCTATCCCAGATCTTTACAGTTGGAGACAAGCATGAAGACCAATTCTATCCCTGGATCTTTACAGTTGGAGACAAGCCTGAAGACCAATTCTATCCCGGATCTTTACAGTTGGAGACAAGCATGAAGACCAATTCTATCCGGGATCTTTACAGTTGGAGACAAGCATGAAGACCAATTCTATCCCGGATCTTTACAGTTGGAGACAAGCATGGATTGCTGAATTCTTTATTCATTTACTCTGGATTGATTTGAATTAATTGGTACAATTACAGAAGAAATGTATAGGGAGCATATACAGGCTGTGTCAGTGAGTAAAACAGACAGCATTCCTGACCCTAGACTTATGCTTAGTCTCCGAATATATATAATTTTGATAGTAACAAACAAGACAATTTAAATTGAAAAGGAGCCCTAGAAAGACCAGAGATTCAGAAATCTAGACTTGCTTCATTTAGGGCTTTAACACTGCAGGGAGGGTTTGGCAGTAGGGAAAATAATGTGGTTCAGGGACTGTGAGACAGACTATCCTGACCCCTGACTCGTGTTTTTAGAGGTACTATTGTGTTGTACAGTGGGCTCTTGTTGTATAAAACATTAACGTTTCTTGTCCGCTTTTACTCCAAATGTCGAGGTGGGATGTTTTTGTAATTAGTATCAAAAACAAAGTGATGAGCAAGAATACTAACAAAAGCAAATGGGCACACACCAAGCTCAGGTTGTCAAGTATGGATGACAGAGTCTGCTTGATATGGGAGTTTGGGTTGTTTAAGAATATAAGTGACTGACTTCTTTTCCTGAATGTTTTAAAGACAGATGGAATGTTGTGATAATTAGGTACCATTTTGGATCCATTGGGTATGCCAGACATCTATGGTGAGGTGAGGTGAAACATTGTGCATATGCGTGTGTATGTATGTGTATGTGCGGCTGCTCGTACTAGCCCAGACTTAAGCTGGTTTTATAGTGCTAGCCCACTGAGGTACCATGCCAGACATCTATGGGACCTTCAGCAACCCATGCTTGTCGTAAGTGGCAACTAACGGGACCAAGTGGTCAGACTCGCTGACTTGGTTGACACATGTCATCGTATCCCAATTGTGTAGATTGATGCTCATTCTCTTGATCACTGGATTGTCTGGTCTGGACTGAATTATTTATAGATTGATGCCATGTAGCTGGAGTGAATGAGTATGGATTACATGGCTTTTAGCAATTCCAGCAATATCACGGCAGGGGACACCAGAAATGGGCTTCACACATTGTACCCATGTGGGGAATCGAACTTGGATCTTCGTCGTGATGAGCTGACGCTTTAAGCACTAGGCTACCCAACCACCCCTGTAGCTGGAATATTGCTGGGTGCAGTGTTAAAAAATACAAAAAGAAACCTATGGTGTTTGGGTTTAAATCTGTGTTCACCCTGATTATGGTTTGTCTGCACCATACCTGTACTGGTGGGTTTTAAGAACGTTGTAAATGTCTGTGGCAAGCACATCTGCAGTTTTCCTCCTACTTCAAGCTTACATGTTGCAACATAACTGGTGTACAGTTCAAAGCAGTGTTAAACCCAACTCACTCACTCACTTACTCACCCACCTACTTTCTCACTGAACATCCAACCCACGCATTCACTCACTCACTCACTTACCAAACCTCCCACTCATTCACCCACCCACTTTCTCACCAAACATCCCACCCACACATTCATTCACTCACTCACCAAACCTCCGACTCACTCACTCACTCCACCCTGATATTGATCATCAAACAATCAATACTGTACGTGCTGCCTTGACAACAAGCATTTTGTTCCAGAAAAGTTCCACAATGCACTGAAAAAGCAGTTTCTGAAGAATATTGCAGAGTATGTATATCATGAAATATTCACACTGCAGCAGCCCACCATGTTTATCTTGTGAATAAGAACTCTTAACTTGATCACTGTATTTGATAAGTGTGATTATATAGGGAACCTTACTGTCTCCACAAGACTAATATTTTCATGACTGGCTTTGAAATAACAAAGAATAAAGTTATAGAACAAACCTCATTATTCTTATTCACAATTTTATTGAAAAAATACTTTTTTCCATTAACAAAATGATCGTGACCAGATTTCTCGTTAAAAAAAATGTTGATTCAGCATTTTCATTGTACAAACACAAAATCATTGCATGATCACTGATTTCATTCAGAAAAGAAAAAAATAAAGTTATTCCCAAGCTGCTTGTTGTGATCATCGAATGTGGATTGCCAGCGTGAAGCTAATGTGATCGTGAAAGTGTACCAGTTTACCTGTGTGACCAGCTGGCTGGCTGCTGGGAAGGTTCGATGTCAGTGTTACGTAATAAGCATATAAAGTGTTAGCCATTAGACAGGTGGCACTGTAGCGACATTCATTACTTAATGCATCAGTGTGACAAGCCACCGTACTGACATACTCCCTGTCGTTGTTCATCAACTCTCATTGTCAGGCGATACGTGCGTATCGACTGAGTGTACACCATGGGTAGATAAAAGCTTTTATTGTTCAGGTTAGATTTGACTTATTTTTTATTGACATGATTTTGTTTCAGCGTGTCCTTTTTTGTGACGTTGATGGGGTGACACATGTGTTCCGATCATGTAATGTAGTCTTTATGACTTGGGGTTACCAACGTGGGAGACTGGTGACCTGGGTACTGTACTACCTACGTAGGATACTGGTGACCTGGGTACTGTAATACCTACATGGGAGACTGGTGACCTGGGTACTGTAGTACTTACATGGGAGACTGGTGACCTGGGTACTGTAATACCTACATGGGAGACTGGTGACCTGGGTTCTGTAATCCCAACGTGGGAGACTGGTGACCTGGGTACTGTAATACCCACATGGTAGACAGGTGACCTGGGTACTGTAATACCTACATGGGACCTGGGTACCTGGGTACTGTAATACCCACATGGGTAATAGACAGGTGACCTGGGTACTGTAATACCTACATGGGAGACAGGTGACCTGGGTACTGTAATACCCACATGGGAGACTGGTGACCTGGGTACTGTAATACCTACATGGGAGACTGGTGACCTGGGTACTGTAATACCTACATGGGAGACTGGTGACCTGGGTACTGTAATACCTACATGGGAGACTGGTGACCTGGGTACCTGGGTACTGTAATACCTACATGGGAGACTGGTGACCTGGGTACTGTAATACCTACATGGGAGACTGGTGACCTGGGTACTGTAATACCTACATGGGAGACTGGTGACCTGGGTACTGTAATACCTACATGGGAGACTGGTGACCTGTAATACCCACACCCACATGGGAGACTGGTGACCTGGGTACTGTAATACATGGGAGACTGGTGACCTGGGACTGTAACATGGGAGTGGTGACTGGGACTGTAATACCCTGGGTAACATGGGAGACTGGTGACCTGGGTACTGTAATATACACGGGAGACTGGTGACCTGGGTACTGTAATACCACATGGGAGACTGGTGACCTGGGTACTGTAATACCTACATGGGAGACTGGTGACCTGGGTACTGTAATAATACCATGGGAGACTGGTGACCTGGGACTGTAATACCCAAATGGGAGACTGGTGACCTGGGTACTGTAATACCTACATGGGAGACTGGTGACCTGGGTACTGTAATACCTACATGGGACTGGTGACCTAGTGACCTGGGTACCTGGGTACTGTAATACCTACATGGGAGACTGGTGACCTGGGTACTGTAATACCTATGGGAGACTGGTGACCTGGGTACTGTAATACCTACATGGGGACTGGTGACCCAAATGGGAGACTGGTGACCTGGGTACTGTAATACTACTGGGAGACATGGGAGACTGGTGACCTGGGTACTGTAATACCTACATGGGAGACTGGTGACCTGGGTACTGTAATACCCACATGGGAGACTGGTGACCTGGGTACTGTAATACCTACATGGGAGACTGGTGACCTGGGTACTGTAATACCTACATGGGAGACTGGTGACCTGGGTACTGTAATACCTACATGGGAGTCTGGTGACCTGGGTACTGTAATACCTACATGGGAGACTGGTGAAATGGGTACTGTAATACCTACATGGGAGACAGGTGACCTGGGTACTGTAATACCTACATGGGAGACAGGTGACCTGGGTACTGTAATACCTACATGGGAGACTGGTGAAATGGGTACTGTAATACCTACATGGGAGACTGGTGAAATGGGTTCTGTAATACCTACATTGGAGACTGGTTACTTCTCGTATGTAACTCATTCTGTTTTTAAGAAACAAAAATACTGAAAAATATCTACAGAAATGCACTGTCAGGGGTAATGGCCTTTCAGGCAATAAATGTTATATATGTGTTCATATCTGGCCCATTCCATGTCATTTCTCATTCATGTAAACTGTGTATAATGAATATTGGATTTCAACCACAGACTCTTGAGTCCGGGGCTTGCTTCCTGCATCACTCATTTGTTTGTGCCTTACATTGCATCAGGTGGTCCAATGGTTGGAGTGTTTACTAGTCAAGCAGTTTGATTCTGTACATTGGAACAATATTCATTACCAGGATTATGACCTCCTGCTTATACATTGGGCATTAAACCCAAGGGTATTCTGGGTTTGAATTGACACCTAGCAACCTATGCTGTTTGTAAGAGGTGATCCTTTGGGATTCCCACTGCCATATAGCTGGAATATTGCTGAGTGTGGTGTAAAACTAAACTCACTCACTCAATTCTTTGGGAATTTTGGATTAGAAACCCGTGAAGATCTGGGTTAGAATATTGATCTTCAGCAACCCATGCTTATCGTAAGAGGCGACTAACAGGATCGGGTGGTCAGGCTCGCTGACTTGGTTGACACATTTTGTGTAGATCGATGCTCATGCTGTTGATCACTGGGTTGTCGGGTCCAGACTCGATTATTTAAAGGCCACGGACATATAGCTGGAATATTGCTGAGTGTGGCGTAAAACTAAACTCACTCACTGGATTAAAACGGCCCTTACTACCTTTTCTGGTAGTACACCAACTTCACCAAAATACTAACATAAGATGGACGGACATTTTGTAGTCAACATAATGTGTGAAGCCCATATCTGGTGTCTCCCGCTGTGATATTGCTGGAATATTGCTAAAAGTGGTATAAAACCCAACTCACTCACTCGCTGTAATGTTGCTGAGTATGGCTTTAACAAGACACAAACATTGACTGAGTTGAGGCCAACAATAATACTTCAGCAGTTCCTGTATCCTCCAGTAGATCATCTAATCAAGCCAGATCGAAGATAGTACCTGTACACTGACTGACAGCAATACTTCCAGCAATCAGCGCTATTCCAACACCTGTCCAGTGACTACCAGTCAGCGGAGACTGTTCTGCATCCACAGGATACCATAGTAAAGGTGTGTATCAGCATCACGAAACAAACACTTCACTCAGCTAATACCTGCATTGCTATAAATGTGTGATAGTTCTCATGTCAGGGGAACAATGCCAGATTAGATCATTCAATACCTGATCCCTGAAAGAGAGTTATTGCTCTTAGTTTCACCTATTGTCATCCAATCACAGTCAAGGAAACACAGGTGTATATAGCACCACTATTTGTGAGCTGCGGCCTCATTATACAGTGATCAATGATAAAGGTATGCTTCGTACAAGGGCCACATTAATCTCAATGATGTATCAGATATATTTTTCATATTTCAAACTGGGAAAATATAGATAAAGTAGATTCGATTTTGGGGAAGTCACGGGTCTGTCTCCCAAAGTTGGTGTTATAAAGGGGGAAATGTAATTTGGACTTTTGAGGGACTCTGGTGATTGGTATTGTCACCAAATTAGTTTTGGACTTCTAAGATTACTGGAATCATCTTTCGCAAGACCTGTGTCATACGTTTAGGTTTGTTTCTTAATATAAGTGAGCTCCTTGCATGACCTGCCAAAATAAATTAGCCATTGTTATGTTTCATGCTTCGTCCATTAGCACCTCACTTGATTTCATTTCAGATTTTCATCATTGATAGAAATCGGATATTTTCGCAAGTCTGGTAGCTTGATATGTTTGTATCAGAATTTCAATTAATCACTTGTAGTTCGCGTGTCAAGCAGGCATTCATATTACCATGTTTCGCTTTGAGAGATTTCAGAGGTCACCAATTTCTATGGGGATTTCACCTCTGAGTTTTGTTGTGCAGACATTTGATATGAACAAGTTGCTAATGCAGCTATTCGCTGATACTGTTGCTCAAGTCAGTGTCACACGACTCACTTGGAAATCTCTCCGAATAGACCTAGGTCAAATTGTCAAATTTTGGCGCCATCATTTGGGTAAAAACTGAAATTGGACTAAATCCACATGGTTTGGGGTGATCGTGGTGACCTTACATTAGGAGTAGAGTTCCACAAAGTGATTTTAATTCTGTATGATAGGGAATAAAATCACTCATCTGTTAAGCTGCCGATGTTAAAGTTGTACAACTATTAGATTAATAGGGAATTGGACGATTCCTCTTTATGGCATTGATAAAGACTGTACTGGCATGACTTGAATGCAAAACAATGCTTTTTTAAGACATAGAATTGAATTTACACTTTCCTACCCATGTCTGTGATATGTCAGGAAATCTTGTGATTAGAAGCCCACTGGCTTGTCGACCATTGCGTACATTCTTTGTGACTAATTATTTCCTATGTTGAAGGAGAAATACGACACTGTGTAAAGGGCAGCAAGTGACAATAATATTGATGATTGAGGTAATTTTTACACTGTTCATTCCAGCATTGATAATGAAGGTAAATCTTTAGAGACTACAATAATTAATTGATTAGATGTGAATCAATCATTAGATCTTGCAAGGAATCCCATAAAATATATGATTGGAAGTTAGAGCCAGTTTTTATAATATGTTGATAATAAGTGATAGTTAGATTAAACTTGCAGAATTATTTCTGAAAAGTGAGTGAGTGAGTTTTACTCTGATTTTTTAGTGAGTGCATGAGCGCGATGGGTTTTACGACGCTTTTAGCAATATTCCAGTAAAATAACACTGTGGGGAACACCAGAAATGGGCTTCACACATTGTACCCATGTAGGACTCAAACACGGGTCTTCGGCATGCTAAGTGAACGCTTTAACCACTGGATTACCCAACCTCTCCATTATCTGTGAAGGTTCGGGTTAGAATGAACCTTCAGTAACCCATGCTTGTCCTAAGAGGCGACTAATGGGATCGGGTGGTCAGGCTCGATGACTTGGTTGACACATGTCATCGGTTCCCAATTGCACAGATCGATGCTCATGCTGTTGATCACTGGATTGTCTGGTCTAGACTTGATTATTTACAGACCGCCGCCATATAGCTGGAATATTGCTGAGTGCGGCGTAAAACAAAAACTCACTCACTCACAAGTCCAGCTCTTTCAGGAGTAAGAAATTATAATATATTTGTCTTATGAAACCTTGTAACATATGTTCCCATGTTGTTTTCTCAGGTGAATAATTGCCTTGCCTTTGCATGTGTTTGTGATGAGTGCCACCAGTGATTCAGGATGTGCAAACATATGTTCTCCCTTTTTGTGAACACTTTGTCTCATCACTTTTTGATAGTGATTCATAAACACAGTTCTGATATAGTCAGAATCATACAATCCACTGGTTTCTTATGACTGTGTAGAAGGTTTTATCGCTTTTATTAACAGAAGTGCATACCCACTCATTCAAGAAGATTTTCTGGCTTTCGCTATATTAGAACATTTGTGATGGTTTCTTTCCCCACCCTACAATGGCTGAATACTGGTTCTGGTTCGAAATGTATATTAGTGTCCCAGCTATTAAATCATTCCTTTCAGTAAACGCAAATATTTCTCAAACCTTCCAAACATCCCCAAAGATTTAGTTTATTAGAAATCCTAAGGCTATATTCAATTCTTGTGGTTTATGAGTTGAACAGAAAAATGTTTTTCTATCCGTTTATACTATAGTGTTTGCCCTGCCTCATTCTCAACTGACCAAGTCATACTTTTCATTTGGCTAAAATGAGATTGTCAATGATTTATGTCTCTCATATTGCTTCTGTCCTCTCGCCAGCTCGCCAGTCATCCTCCTGCCTCCATTGTGTATCATAACACCATTCCAGCACACTGCACGGGGGAAATATTGAACTGAGCTTTTATTGGGAAATGTCAGCTCCAGCAATCAACTGTTCATTCCCAGAATTTAAAGCCACCAAGGCCATCCTCCATGTTTCGAAGACTTGGCCACACCAGTAATTGGAATTGGTGATAGCTTGTAATGACTGAAACAAGATGGCTACCCTTGACGAAGAAGGTACATGACGAGCGATAGAAGCAACGCGTACCTTGTCTGGCTTTCCCTGTGATTATTGAGTGATCGCTCTGAGAACAACACCTATCAGAGAGGCTGATTTACCTAGGACGAGTAGTCATTTTCCGCGATCAAGCTTGCCCAGTGAGCATTAACGCCGTCCTTTTATCCATTTAGTCGCCAGTCCAAGCTCTTGTCAGACCAGCATGTCTCTGCCGCGCTTTCATTATTAGGTAACCATGGAAACGTACAAAAATTGTCCTGGAGGAAATCTCTAGGTAGTGAAAGTAACCATCAATTTCCTACACTGACATCTAATACACGGAGATGCTGGGAGCTTGAGGACAAGATAATGTAGAATTATTTTGTATGACACGTTCGGCCATCAACACTGTCATCATGTACCATATAGACAAACATAAGGCATACAAACATACACTGTACCTGTCAACCAACAACATCTAGAAATATAGCAATTTGCAATGAAGAACAATTCAGTTCTTTGCCATGCTCATATTCAGCTTCTCGTGGGGGTTAAATTAACTAGAAATGCAATTTATGAACTGAACTTTTGTTAATGAGCTTGTGTAAAGTACAATAAAAATCTTTGGATTTTAAAACATTTCATTACCAATGAGTTAAAGTGACACCAAGACGAGTGTATAATGTTAACCGAGTGCCTTGTGTGTTTGCGTGTGATGGAAAGGGTTGTACGTGTTGATGAGCAGAACAATCTTAGTGGCTGTCCTAAATCTATGTTGAAGTAAAATCAGGACAGTGGACATGCCGGTATTGCATCATGGAACAAGCACCTGTCTCTGTGCCGTGTGTGCATTGAGTCAGTGTGTGATGAGCGTTCACTGCAGGAAGGTTGTGAATATACTACAAGCAGTGAACTGCACTACTCACAGACCCGTAACCCTCCTGTCACCGACGTATTTGTCTCACTAAGACACAATGTTTCACACAATCACTCATCTTTACTTACCTTTATTCACCCTCACTCACTCACTCACTCCACCAAACTCACTCACCCACTCAACCTGTTGTAATCGATGACCCACCAAAGCACCAACCCATCCACCCACTTGTATTCCCTCCCACCCACTCACTCACTACTCTCTTTCACTCACCCATTCTCTCACCCATTCACTCACATACCTGTGAGATTGGTGAGCTTGATATTGTAATGCTTACATCCACTCACTCACTCACTCACTCAACCTGTTTCAATCGATGACCCTCCAAAGCACCAACCCATCCACTCACTTGTATTCCCTCCCACTCACTCACTCACTCTCTCTTTCACTCACTCATTCTCTCACTTTCACTGACATACTTGTGATATTGGTGAGCTGGATATTGTAATGCTTACACTCACTCACTCACTTACTCACTCACTCCAACACCCTCTCATCCACCCATCCATCCATCCACCCACTCACTCACTCACCCCATTCCAACAATGGTTTGTTGAGGGCTGTAACACTATTATAGAACATTCCCAGAGCTATCAGAAAAGTTTCTGATGAAACCAGCCACAGTTATGAGTTCTGTGATGTACAGCTTGTGAAAATGGCAAAGAGCCATCAACAGTGGTATCACACAATCAGTGCAGTGGTGTGTAGTGAAAGAGCTGCACTTATGGCCATATCTTCTGCTTTACTTACCATCCACACACCTCTGTGGAGACACACCAAACATTACGATCTGCGTAATTTATTTATCTTCTTCCATACATCTTATCCACCACAGTCTCACTGATCTCCATGGTTGATGAATTTCAATCAAAATATTGTTGTCTGCGGAATAGAAATTTGCATTAAAACCTCTTTCAGCCAAACAACATTACGATTATGTCTTATCAGTGTCATTCTGATATCCATGCTATTTGCTGTTATTGCCCTTCTGTTGGGGCAGGAGACTGAGGAACCCTGGGACAGAATGTCACAGGAAGTGGAGTGTCTGGCAGATGAACTTTAACCTTTGCTGCTGAACATCAAAGGCAGCCATCAGACTAAGGTAACAGTTCAAACTGAGATTTGTTCAACAGTTAATGATAGCCACAAATAAACTTTCAGGAATATATTTTTTTACGATATACATATATTTCAAGTGATTATATTGTATCTGATTGGCTAACCAGATAATTGCTATTTTAGGCTCCACCCACAATGGATTTCTGTTTTCTTGATTGGCTTATAATAGAATGGGTGGGTGTGCAATGCATTATTTTTCTGATTGATGTTACTGATTTCATAACATTGTCTACTTTTTGTGTCTATGATCAAATAGGCAGTCTTTGAAGTTATTATTGTTGATGCATTTATTTAGAAGAATTAACTTTGATATATTTTTTATGCATTTATACCTCCACAAACACAAGAGAGACTGGAATGACAAGTCTTTATGGTTGATCAACTTCTTTTTTGTACAATAGCGACATTGCGGCAAAGATATTTATACCATTTTCATTCTTGAAACGTCCGAAACATGGCTATTGTACAATAAAGAAGTTGATCATCCAGAAAGACTTGTCTCCTATTGCTCACAACAGAATGCCTCTTAAACAGTACAAGAAAGACTGAAGTCTATTTTTAAGTTCTTAGAGTACTTATAAAGCATTAAAAAGTATATTAATTAATCGAGTGCTTCAGATTTAAAACTTTTATTAAAATTATGAATATATGTTTACCAAAAGATTACTGAGCATTTGAACAACTGGCAGATAAACTGTCATTTCATTTCATAGATCATTACATAAAGTAAGAATATATAGGGGCATAGTTACACATCACCACAATAGGTCCCCAACACTCTGTTGCTTGTGACACTGTGGGGACCTATGTTCCCCAGCTCTCTTCCACTTGACACCCAATGGAGACCAAGGCAAGAATAGGTCCCAAACACTCTATTGCTTGTCACCCTATGGAGACCAAGGCAAGAATAGGTCCCAAACACTCTATTGCTTGTCACCCTATGGAGACCAAGGCAAGAATAGGTCCCAAACACTCTATTGCTTGTCACCCTATGGAGACCAAGGCAAGAATAGGTCCCAAACACTCTATTGCTTGTCACCCTATGGAGACCAAGACAAGAGTAGGTCCCCAACACTCTATTGCTTGTCACCCTATGGAGACCAAGGCAAGAGTAGGTCCCCAACACTCTATTGCTTGTCACCCTATGGAGACCAAGGCAAGAGTAGGTCCCTAACACTCTATTGCTTGTCACCCTATGGAGACCAAGGCAAGTAGTAGGTCCCTAACACTCTATTGCTTGTCACCCTATGGAGACCAAGGCAAGAGTAGGTCCCTAACACTCTATTGCTTGTCACCCTATGACCAAGGCAAGAGTAGGTCCCTAACACTCTAAGTAGGTCCCCAACACTCTATTGCTTGTCACCCTATGGAGACCAAGGCAAGAGTAGGTCCCTAACACTCTATTGCTTGTCACCCTATGGAGACCAAGGCAAGAGTAGGTCCCCAACACTCTATTGCTTGTCACCCTATGGAGACCAAGGCAAGAGTAGGTCCCTAACACTCTATTGCTTGTCACCCTATGGAGACCAAGGCAAGAGTAGGTCCCCAACACTCTATTGCTTGTCACCTGATGGATAAATAAGGTTAGAAAAGGTCTCCAGATATCATTCGATGGGGTCCTGGGTTACAACATATCTCCAAGGCTCTATTAGATGTCAATCCTTGTCAACCCTGGTTAGAAGATCTCACCAGTACCTAACTACTTGCCAGCCAATGGTGACCTGGATTGGAATACGTCCCCATGGCTCAAACGCATGTCCTGCTCTAACATTGGCAGATATTATGCATGGACATTCAACACATGCATTCATTACCACTCATTTATGCATGTTCAACAACATAAACACATGCACACTTGTGATTGTATAAGCCTTGTCTATAAAGTGTTATGTGCCTGAATAACTAGACTTGCACAAGTCTCTAAGTCAGTTGTTATTAGTATAAAGATAATTTCCAGAAAATATATATAAAAAACACAAGTTGTCCGTATAATACACATAGGTGGTGGTGGACAACTTGTAGCCTTGTGGTTAAAGTGTTGACTTGTCACTCTGAAAACCTGGATTCGATGCCCCCCATGGGTACAGGTCTTCAGTCCATTTCTGATTTTCCCTGCCATGATATTGCTGGAATATTGCTAAAAGTGGTATAAAACCATACTCACCCACTCACTATAACAGACTACCATGTTTGTACTGTCCACTTACATTGACTTGACTCTTTGAATGATAGAATTACTATACATCAATGGAGTTACCATTCAGTACAGCCTTGGAGCAAGGCTACTAAACAACATACAGAATGCATGATTGAGTGTAATAACATTAATGCTTTTATCCATGCAGTCTTTTCTAGGTTCTAGTTTCTTGTCAAGTAAAAGTTGAAATAAGAATATGCTGTATGTGTGCAATTGAATCAACTGTTTGACTTCATGTACACAACAGTTCTGCCATTAATCAAGAAACTATTGGTCTGTAATTCAGTTAAGGAGCCAAAAGAAATAATACTAGATATGTATGGAAAATAAATTCACTGCCCATAAAGGTCATAAATAGAAAAATTACAACTCAGAAAATCTGAAGCTTCTCAGCTTAGGGTTATTTGAAGATTTTGAATGCTGGTATTTCAATGCATTCCCTGGTCTAGAAGCGTGCTGCCAGATTACATACCCAGAACGACACACAGTGACATTTATGTCCTTTCATGAAACTAAATAAACACTTTTTATCAAAGACGATTTCAGTCATCTGCATCTTTTGATACTTTATGTCGCTACAATACATACGTGGAGATTATACACTACATTCATTTTCAACTGTACAAATTTCATCACACTTAATTAAATTTTATTGATTATCTCGCAGCATGCCTCGTCTGCAGTAATCTTGTCTTGTCTGAAGATAGCCACAATGGTGGAGAAATTGAATAGGTATATGCCGTGATTATGACTGTCGATATTTGTCTACGATGAGAGGACAAGGTAAGCTAATCTGACTGTAGGATATTCTATCACTTAAATCAACCAGTTGTGAAGCTTGCTGGTAAATGTCCCACCACAGAACAGACTATTACACAGTGGAACATTATATATGGTTGAAGAAAACCAGAACCAATGTTCTATGTAATCACAACCTCCTGTAAATGCTAAATTTTGTACACTTTTAATAATGAAAAAGTCCTGTTCAGAAATAGCTCATTATCAAATGTCAATAAAATTATATATGTATGTTCTTGTCGTGAAGAGCTCGGGTTTCGGAGAAATAATGGATGGAGATTCTCCTTTATTGTTCATGATACTCTGCTGGGAAAGATATATCAATAACAATTGGGAACCAGTGTTCCATACCAGGGATGGCTTGTGATGGATCTTGTTTCCATTTATATTTTGAATATTGGTTGATGGTCATTGTATTTGTAAACACTTTACCTGTACATTCTCTTGGAACCAGAACCAACTGGAATTTGATTCCAAACAGTGAAGTGCAATATTGGCTGATATATCCCACGAAGGCTGTAAATGTTCTTCAATTTGATTCCAAATAATGAAGTGCAATATTGGCTGATATATCCCACGAAGGCTGTAAATGTTCTTCAATTTGATTCCAAACAATGAAGTGCAATATTGGCTGATATATTCCATGCAGGCTGTAAATGGCTGTAAATGTTCTTCAATTTGATTCCAAACAATGAAGTGCAATATTGGCTGATATATTCCATGAAGGCTGTAAATGTTCTTCTGTAAATGTTCTTCAATTTGATTCCAAACAATGAAGTGCAATATTGGCTGATATATTCCACGAAGGCTGTAAATGTTCTTCAATTTGATTCCAAACAATGAAGTGCAATATTGGCTGATATATCCCACGAAGGCTGTAAATGTTCTTCAATTTGATTCCAAACAATGAAGTGCAATATTGGCTGATATATTCCACGAAGGCTGTAAATGTTCTTCAATTTGATTCCAAACAATGAAGTGCAATATTGGCTGATATATTCCACGAAGGCTGTAAATGTTCTTCAATTTGATTCCAAACAATGAAGTGCAATAGTGCAATATGCAATATTGGCTGATATATCTTCTTGAATTTGATTCCAAACAATGAAGTGATGATATATCCCACAAAGGCTGTAAATGTTCTTCAATTTGATTCCAAACAATGAAGTGCAATATTGGCTGATATATCCCACAAAGGCTGTAAATGTTCTTGAATTTGATTCCAAACAATGAAGTGCAATAATGGCTGATATATCCCATGAAGGCTGTAAATGTTCTTAATTTGACAGCAGAACAATAAAGTGAATTATTGGGTGATATATCCAATGAAGTAAATGTTGTTGAGGTTGTTAAACCAGCAAGTTGAAGTTGTACCACTATTAGATTAAGAAGGAAATTGGATGATTTTTTTTATGGCATAGATAAATACTGCTGGCATGACTAGAATGTTAAAAAAGTTGTTAAGACATACAATTGAATTTACACTTTCCTACCCATGTCTGTGATATGTCAGGAAATCTCGTGATTAGAAGCCAAACTGGCTTGTCGACCATTGCGTACATTCTTTGTGACTAATTATTTCCTATGTTAAAGGAAAAATATGACTCTGTGTAAAGGGCAGCAAGTGAGAACAATCTTCATGATTGAAGTAATTTTGTATGCAGCAATCAAGTATTGATTATTAACATATTTTATTAATGGTCCAAAAATCTTGAGATAAGACATTGTGTTATTGATTTTGAATCTAACACTGAAAATTACATGGATTCATATGTAAAATGTTCTTGCATTTGACCTGAGATCAGTACACAGAAATGTTGGGTATTATTCCCGTGAAGGCTGTAAATGGTCTTGTTCTTCAAAGAAGAAGAGTAAAGAACAATTGTGAGTGATTTGTACATGAAAATGTAAATGTTCTTGAACTTGGTGCAGTACAATAGAATGCAATATTGGGTAATATATCCCATGGAGGCTGTAAATGTATTTGAACTTGCTGCAGAACAATAAAGTGTAACATTGAGTGATATATCACACAAGGGTTGTAAATGTTCTTGAACTTGATGCAGAACACTAACATGCAATATTGGGTGTTATATCAAATGAAGGCTGTAAATTTAGTTTAATTTTATGCAGAACAGTGAAGTGCAATATTAGATTATATATCCCATGAAGGCTTTTCCTAGTATACTCTTTTGGTATAATTTAATCATTAATCATATATTTGTTATATCATATTTATTTTATTTTCCACCACAAATGTGTATTAAAACAGTTCCTTGGCGAACAAAATAATAAAGCCAGCACATATTTTTTATGCCTGAAAATGAAAGTTAATAAATTAACCTGGAAAACACATGGTAACCTACTATAAAAACAGTTAAAGACTTATACATAGGAGAACTGTGTAATACAACACCTGTCATTGTGATGTGATACATACAGTTGGTGGACAATGGTCAGTTGTCTTTGTTCTCCTCATGTTTATATCAGCTGACCAGGAACCCAACAGGTGCATGCTGTGGGAATATAACAGTACTGATAACAGTATTGATAACAGTATTGAACTGTCATTAAGGACCGGTTTATATAGATATTGGGTGTGAACATGGTTGACATGCAAGGGTGAGGGCATTACAATCAATACAAGTTTATGCACTGAACTTTATGCTTGCTTAAGATGGCATATATTTGAAACTGAAAGTGCATTGTTTAGATGGAGAGGTACCAGTAAAGTGAAGGTGTGTTGTTAAGGTGGAGAGATACAGGTAAAGTGAAGGTGTAATGTTAAGGTTAAGAGATTCCAGTAAAGTGAAGGTGTGTTGTTAAGGTGGAGAGATTCCAGTAAAGTGAAGGTGTGTTGTTAAGTTGGAGAGATTCCACTTAAGTGAAGGTATACTGTTAAGATGGAGAGATTCCACTTAAGTGAAGGTGTACTCTTAAGGTGGAGAGATACCAGTAAATTAAGGTGTGATGTTAAGGTAGAGATACTGGTAAATTAAGGTGTGATGTTAAGGTAGAGAGATATCGGTAAATTAAGATGTGATGTTAAGGTAGAGAGATACTGGTAAATTAAGGTGTGATGTTAAGGTAGAGAGATACTGGTAAATTAAGGTGTGATGTTAAGGTAGAGAGATACTAGTAAATTAAGGTATGATGTTAAGGTAGAGATACTGGTAAATTAAGGTGTGATGTTAAGGTAGAGAGATACTGGTAAATTAAGGTATGATGTTAAGGTAGAAATACTGGTAAATTAAGGTGTGATGTTAAGGTTTAGAGAGATACCGGTAAATTAAGGTGTGATGTTAAGGTAGAGAGATACTGGTAAATTAAGGTATGATGTTAAGGTAGAGATACTGGTAAATTAAGGTATGATGTTAAGGTAGAGAGATACCGGTAAATTAAGGTGTGATGTTAAGATAGAGAGATACCGGTAAATTAAGGTGTGATGTTAAGGTAGAGATACCGGTAACTTAAGGTATAATGTTAAGGTGGAGAGAGATACTGGTAAATTAAGGTGTGATGTTAAGGTAGAGAGATACTGGTAAATTAAGGTGTGATGTTAAAGTAGAGAGATACTGGTAATTAAGATATGATGTTAAGGTAGAGATACTGGTAAATTAAGGTGTGATGTTAAGGTAGAGAGATACCAGTAAATTAAGGTGTGATGTTAAGGTAGAGAGATACCAGTAAATTAAGGTGTGATGTTAAGGTAGAGAGATACTGGTAAATTAAGGTGTGATGTTAAGGTAGAGAGATACTGGTAAATTAAGGTGTGATGTTAAGGTAGAGAGATACCAGTAAATTAAGGTATGATGTTAAGGTAGAGAGATATTGGTAAAGTGAAGGTGTGTTGTTAAGGTGGAGAGATACTGGTAAATTAAGGTGTGATGTTAAGTTAGAGAGATACCAGTAAATTAAGGTATGATGTTAAGGTAGAGAGATATTGGTAAAGTGAAGGTGTATTGTTAAGGTAGAGAGATACTGGTAAATTAAGGTGTGATGTTAATCAAACATGGCCACCATTGACTAAATCACTAACATGGCTGTTTAGTGCCGAGGTGTGTAAATGATACAGCAATCTGTTGTAATGTAATCTGCAAAGTGAATAATGATTTTTATATAATGTTGTGTAAAATTGATGATGATATTTCAGGTAGGTGGAAATTAATGTATCAGTTTTCACTTGAATATTCATTGATAGAGATCTACTGTAATGATGTGATATTTGTGACATGTGTCGTATATATGTCATATAAACATATATTATGGGTTTTGTCACCATCATCAAATCATAACCATCACTACCACCAGCAGCAACAGCAGCAACAACATCATCATCATCATCACTATTGGCATGACACCAGACTCTGAAAATAAAGTATATCTGGTCTCTGGTTTGAGCAGAAAGATAAAAATAACCTGAAATACTGTTACTGTGGTAACAAATAACGTTTTCCTTCATTCCAAGCTATTTCTGAAAACATCTATTTCAACATGTAAAAGGTTTATCGAAAATTTCCTTTTTAGACGAAAACCTGAACCTTTTCCGTTGTTTTTAGTGAAGCTGCAGTTATATTGATAATTGTTATTGCCTAAGGGTCAGCAAGGTGTATGTATGTTTTCTACGATCAATATCTCACCAGTTCCAGATCATTATCACATTCTCAGGAGGTACCTATAGCATCCTTTTCACAACGGAATAGTTCTCATATTCACCAAGAATCCATCCTGCAAATATCAACCATATTCACCAGTCTCGAGGGACTGGGCTTGGAATATTTCCAGGGCTTTTTTTTTTCTGTGTCATCTTTACATAAACAATTATTTCCGAAAGCATGTGTCGATGATGTACATGTTGTAAACACATTTGAAATTCACCTGATTTGGATTAAATTTAAAAGATATGTGCAATATATCCTGTTTGGGTAGAGGAAGAAATGAGTGTTGCCTCACCATATTTTCTCAGTCATCTTGACATAATCAATTTTGTCTTTGTTGAAATTTGTGTAATTTGAGAAATGTTTAAATATTGATTGAAATTCATTTGTTTAGTTTTGTTCTTCAAGTTTTTTCACCAGTTGTTTGTTTTAATGTCTCTGCCTATAGATTCAGTGATAACGTCTTGCATGTTCACGTGTTTGTTGAAGATCATCAGCGTGATTAAACAGTGTTAACCCTGTATAATACCCCAGAACATAATTGAAGGATGACAGAATTCATCCATCTCATGCAAACACTTTAGGGGACAGACCTTCTTAACGATTTATGTTAATCATAATATATTGGAAAATGGAAGCGACTGGTCATTTATCATGGTTGGGAGAGAGACACTAAGTTGAGGCTGTGAAAAATGTCACAGTGAAGGAGGTGTCCGACAAACTTTAGCACAAATATATTTTGGATCATGAAAAGATGATGGGTGGGAGGTTTTGGGGAAGGGTGGGTGTTGGAGATGGGATGGGGTGGGGGAGGGATTAGTGTGTGTGTGCAGGGGAGGGGGGAGGAAAAGATGACAGAAGGGGTTGGATTAGCAAAAAATATGATACTTCCCTGAGACCAATCCAAAAGCCCTCTCCCTCCTGTAATAAATGACCAATCACTAATGAGCTCTGACAGACAAATTGAGTTGATGTCTGTTTATTGTCCAACTGACTCACTGGGATTGTGATCATTAAAATTTCATTTGACAACTATTCTAGTTATATAAGTGTTCAGATGTCATCTGTCCTCCACAGCTTCTGTCATTACACAGAACAGATTTCAGGACAGGTGTACTCAATGTGAATATAATTTATCGTGTGAGACCTGAACCAGGTTTTTCTTCAGTTTCTGTTATTGGAGGTATTAGAAAAAGGAGGTCCCATTAAACTAATTTTCTATATCATGAAAAGAAATATTACACGTTTCTTCAATGTCATTATGAACATAATTATGAGTGAACTAATTGATAATGACAAAATATTTATTCATTTTTTTCAGGTGTGTGATTGCATGCAGGCTAAGTCAATGCACTAAGATATTCTACACATGGGACTGACTGACTGACTGAGTTTAGCTTTTCACCGCTTTTAGCAACATTCCAGCAACATCACGGCGGGGGACACCAGAAATGGGTTTCACACATTGTACCCATGTGGGGATTCAAAACCGAGTCTTCGGCGTGACGAGCGGACGCTTTTACCACTAGGCTACCCCACCGCCCCTCTACACATGGGAGAATGTATTATCTATGTAGTCATTTAGGAAAAGCCCTTCCCTTACGAAAATAGTGATTGTTTTTTCTTCTTTTACAAAATCTTCAAGACAGGACCTGTGGTGTAATGGATAGAGGGCGGAGGGTTGGTGTTCATTCCCAGCAGCGTTGTACTGAAAACATTTAAGGTGCTTGACCTGCCCAATGCAGGGAATTAAGGGAATACAACAAGGATGGTAGAGATTTAAATGGGCTAGCACTTACAAAAACACACACACACATACACACATACACGCACGCACGCATGCACACGCATGCTCATGCACAGACACGCATACAAGCATGCATGCACATACGTGCATGCACACAGATACATACACAAACTCAGATCCACATATCCAGATCCATGCCATACATAAACACAGCCACACACACAAACACAGCCACACACACAAACACACAGATGTACACACACATGCATGCATTGACACAAACACACAGATATATACACACATTTACAAACATATCCACACAGATAGACATGTGCACACACACAGATGGCCACACACACACAGATAGATAGGGATACACATATGCACAGATACACACAAACACACAGATAGACACACACAAACAGATAGACTCATACACACACAGATAGAGATATGCACACAAACACACACAGACAGCCACACACAGAGAGAGACAGATAAAGACCCAGATGCACACAAACACACGCAGACAGCCACACACAGACAGATAGACATAGATGCACACAAACACACACAGACAGCCACACAGACAGACATATAGAGACACAGATGCACACACACAGACAGCCACATGCACAGAGACACATATGCACACAAACACACGCAGACAGCCACACACACAGACAGACAGACAAAGACACACAGACGCACACAAACACACACAGACAGATAGAGACACAGATGCACACACACAGACAGCCACATGCACAGAGACACATATGCACACATACAGACAGATAGAGACATATGCACACATACAGACAGCCACATGCACAGAGACACAGATGCACACAAACAGACAGCCACACGATAGATACACAGATGCACACACACAGACAGCCACAGCATAGAGACACAGATGCACACAAACACACACAGACAGCCACACACAGAGACACAAATGCACACAAACACACACAGACAGACACACACACACAGACAGACAGAGACACAGATGCACACAAATACACAGATGTACACACAGATAGACACATGCATGCATGTACGCAAACACACATATAGACACAAATACATGCAGATAGACACACACACAAACACACAGATAGACACACAGGACACACACACTTGCTCTCTCTTTCTCTCTCTCTCTCTCTCACACACACACACACACACACACACACGTGCATCACAATAAACTCCAACTCACCTCCCACAAAAAGTGCACCTGCCCCTTGTTGCATGGTGCAGTATGTGGATTGATGCATTGTGCAGACTCTGTGATTCACACACACAATACCCCAGACAATAGTGCAACTGCTCATATCAGTCAACAGGAAAATAGTACCTATAAAGATGCTACTTTCTGTATACATGTTTTCAAGCAGGATGGAACAGGCCAAAACAAATCAGGCAAGATTATTGCTTTGTTGTGATCTATTGGAATTGGCATCAGATGAAATTTGAAGATTTCACAAATGATGACGTGAAATGTTATTGTTTAATCAGCTGCTGTTGTCTTTATGTGAGGTGTGGATGCTTCACACATTCCAGTCACATGTTTTTGTCATGCGATATTCATAGACAATAAGCTGTATATATATTTTTGTGAAATATGAAATAGTAAGAGAACTGGTTATGGTACAATTGAGACAACACTGCATTGTTGACCGAATATTTCATAAAAAGTTCAGAATATTCTCCTATTATATATTTATGTTTTAACAATCAAGCCTCCATACAGTTTGATGAGAAAGGGATCATTTTTCTCAATATCTTTCCAAAAGCATGCCTATCATGTGATTCATTGTACGCGAAACTGATATGAAGCCAATACTGCCTGCTTTGAAAGAGTCGCAGCAAATTGTAAAAACTGCACGTTTAGCTGAGTGTAGAAATTGTCGACCTGTTTTCTGTAAGTCGTGTGCGATGTATTTTTAATGCCATCGGCTGAGCATTGTCAGCTACCGGCAAGGCCATCGCTGTCCCCCAATCAATACCGTAGTGAGAAAGCACAATGTAGATGTGTATGTTGGAATCTGTCTCTACACAGGTACAAAGCCTAACGAGGTTATCTCGGACAGGTAACAGCATCTAGATTGTGTGAGCTGCATTTTGGACGATATTCAGAGAATCGACGCTACTATTGTTCGCCAGGGAGAGACACTGCCATCTGTTTAGAACCTGGACTGATTGTGTCCACAAAAACAGGTAAATATGATACAGGTGTATTTATTTGACCTGCAGGTGCTTGTGATACCAACCAGAGATGGCAGAAGTATATTGGGATTTATATTCCAATATAGCTTTCATGCAAATGAGTCATAATTAATTTTTTGCCTGACAACAGATGGTAATTTGTATTCATTTTGTTTCAATTTAGATATATTATTGTGAAACATGACTTAATGTTAGGTATAACTATGTATGCAAGCTTCTGCCAATGTTTTGGGTTAATCTTTGCATTGATTGGCAGTGTTGGATGTTTAATGGAGTGTTCAGGAAGGTACAAGGAAACTGGTGTCACAGTGAGCTTGAAAAATGTAAATTGATGCTATTTAGATATATGTATTCTCAGTGGTGCATAACGTAAACAATCCTATACATTGATACTGATCGTTGTTGCTGCGTTGTCAACAGAGCAGGAGTTTACTGAAACAATAGCTGTTGGGATATACACTGAATCTTGCTTATCTGGTATATATTGACTGACTTCTGATTAATGTGGTCTGATATATACATTGAATCCCTCTAATGTGGTCTGATATATACATTGAATCCCTCTAATGTGGTCTGATATATACATTGAATCCCTCTAATGTGGTCTGATATATTACATGTGATCTGATTACATTGAATCCCTCTAATGTGGTCTGATATATACATTGAATCCCTCTAATGTGGTCTGATATATACATTGAATCCCTCTAATGTGGTCTGATATATACATTGAATCCCTCTAATGTGATCTGATATATACATTGAATCCCTCTAATGTGATCTGATATATACATTGAATCCCTCTGTGGTCTGATATATACATTGAATCCCTCTAATGTGGTCTGATATATACATTGAATCCCTCTAATGTGGTCTGATATATACATTGAATCCCTCTAATGTGGTCTGATATATACATTGAATCCCTCTAATGTGGTCTGATATATACACTGAATCCCTCTAATGTGGTCTGATATATACATTGAATCCCTCTAATGTGATCTGATATATATACTGAATCCCTCTAATGTGGTCTGATATATACACTGAATCCCTCTAATGTGATCTGATATATATACTGAATCCCTCTAATGTGATCTGATATATGAATCCCTGTAATGTGGTCTGATATATACATTGAAATCCTACTAATGTGGTCTGATATATACATTGAATCACTAATGATATATACATTGAATCCATCTAATGTGATCTGATATATACATTGAATCCCTCACTGATGGTCTGATATATACATTGAATCCCTCTAATGTGATCTGATATATACACTGAATCCCTCTAATGTGGATCTGATATATACACTGAATCCCACTAATGTGGTCTGATATATACATTGAATCCCTCTAATGTGATCTGATATATACATTGAATCCCTCTAATGTGATCTGATATATACACTGAATCCCTCTAATGTGATCTGATATATATATACATTGAATCCCTCTAATGTGATCTACACTGAATCCCTCTAATGAATGATCTGATATATACATTGAATCCTTCTAATGTGGTCTGATATATACTAATCCCTCTATGTGGTCTACATTGAATATATACACTGAATCCCACTGATGTGATCTGATATATACATTGAATCCCTCTAATGTGATCTGATATATACATTGAATCCCTCTAATGTGGTCTGATATATACACTGAATCCCTCTAATGTGGTCTGATATATACACTGAATCCCTCTAATGTGGTCTGATATATACATTGAATCCCTCTAATGTGGTCTGATATATACATTGAATCCCTCTAATGTGATCTGATATATACACTGAATCCCACTGATGTGGTCTGATATATGCACTGAATCCCTCTAATGTGGTCTGATATAAAGCTCGACTCTCAGTAATTTGATCGGATATATACAGACTAATTTCATTAGTCTAGTCAGACTCTCATTAAGCTGATCTGGTATGAAGACTCCGGTGCCCCTTTCAAAATGTTCATCAGTTCCTTTTAGATGTTGTTGGCCTGTATCCAGGGAATATGATAAATAATTTGTGTGATGCTATGGTAGTTGACATGCTATTGACATTCTGTGGAGTAAAAAGACTTACCGGTACTAATGCCAAAGGCTGTGTCATAGAAGGTCTGTTGTTGGACACAAGTCAGGACAAATTAACAGCGTTGAGAAACATGAAATTGACCTTCGTTCTGATTAATTACATAAGTAGTCTGTATGAAAAATGTGTTCACAAATTAAAAAAACTTCTGTATTGTGAAATATTGAACATTTGATGCTCAGTCAACTTGAAGTGAGCACTAGCAAGCTTTTTGTATCTGAGGAGTCAATGTGAGCATGAGAGAGGATATTAATAGACATTGATCTTGGAATTCTGTGGAATGAAATGTACACTAGGAAATGCACATGCGTAGACATTGACAGAGATATTATCAGTGTGAACAGGTAGACTGGCTTTAGTCTCCTCTATGACTAGGGGCGGTGGGGTGGCCTAGTGGTTAATGCATTTGGTCATCTTATTTAAGACCCGGGTTCGATTCCCCACATGAGTACAATGTGTGGAGCCCATTTCTGGTGTCCCGCCCGTGATATTGCTGGAATATTGCTAAAAGTGGCATAAGACCTCACTTACTCACTCACTCACTCACCAAACCTCCCACTCACTCACTCACATACTCACTCACTCACTCTTTTACAGATCACTGTAAGATGTAAATTTGATAGTGAACTTCCTTCTTCTGTGCATGCCTAGTATGGAAAGTTCCAGTTCTGGATTTGACACTACCATTTCCATGTTTTGGACAGCTGCTGTCAGATTAATGATAATATTCCTCATCTACAGTTCTGTTTGGTCCCTTGCATATTGTACACAGATGACAGTTTCTTGTTGCAGGTTTTGTCAGTAGGACTGATAGTGGTAGTAGATAGTATCAACTGACGACACAATAACTCAACAGCATATACCAGTGATGTAACAATCAAACAAATAATTATATTACAGAATTTGCAATTTGTCACTAATTTCTTTCCATTCTGCAACAAATATAGGGCCATAAATATGCATATTTTAAAAACACAAAAAGAGAGCTGTTACATGACAGTAAGCTCGAAGTGAGGACATGGTTTCAAAGTGAGGCTGATAGAACCGACTATCAATTCTTCAATTTATTATCACATTATCAGTGTCTTATGATGATTGGACTGAACTGTGAGGCCTGAACGCATCCATTGATCTCTGATGAAAGGGTAGTAAGCAAACACCTGCCATGTCCCTGACAGCACAGACAGGTTTGATGTGATCAACTACTGATGGAACTGTTTGATATAGGGAATACGTAAATATATAGCACAGGGACGGGATAATATTGGATTATGACATGAGTATTTGAAGACTGCATGTTTTAGTGCATATTACTATTGTTACTCTTTGATGTGCCTGATCAATAGGGTTGGCAGTATGGCTTCAGTTGGAGTGTAATTATGGAAAATAGGAAGTAATATTTTACTTACGAAGATGGAAGAAGATAGCAAGTGTAAGGAACACAGGCAGATCTATCAGACGTAGTCTTGAAAGGACTCTTTGTAGCTTTGTGTAGGTTTTAATGAAGATGGGTGTGAGTGTTTGTTGTTTTATTCAGCTTTATGACAGCAGCTGGTGAATAATCGAATCTTGACCAGATGATCCAGTGATCAATATCGTAAGCATTGATCCATGGCAGTATGGTACAATTACATGAGACCAATGAAGATCAGTTAGAATTTGTATTCAGCAACCCATGATGGTTGGAAGACCGCCTAACAGGTTCAGATGATTGTTTGGTTGACACATGTCATCATATCCCGATTGTTTGGTTGACACATGTCATCATATCCCGATGTCATCATGTTTGTGGACACATGTCATCATATCCCGATTGTTTGGTTGACACATGTCATCATATCCCAATTGTTTGGTTGACACATGTCATTGTTTGGTTGACACATGTCATCATATCCCAATTGTTTGGTTGACACATGTCATCATATCCCAATTGTTTGGTTGACACATGTCATCATATCCCGATTGTTTGGTTGACACATGTCATCATATCCCGATTGCATAGATAGATGCTTGGGCTGTTGATCACTGGATTGTCTGGTCCAAACTTAATTATTTACAGACCTCTTCCATATAGCTGGATTATTGCTGAGTGCTGCATTAAACAACAACCAAACCAAACTATTACATGAATAAGGTGACTCACCAGCCTGACCACCAGATCTATATGGTCCACTCCAAACATTTTCCATCTGTATGATGGCAGCCTGTCAATAATCAAGTCTGGGCCATACAAACCAGTGATTGATATGGTGAGCTACAGTACATTCCTTCAGGGGATGGACCGCCTCCATGGTGTAGTGGTTAGAGCGTCCGCCCGTAGAGTGCGGAAGGTCGCTGGTTCGGTCCCCGACTGCATCATACCAAAAGACGTTAAAATATGGTACATGTTGGTCCCTGCCTGGCGCTCGGCATTAATGGGTACAACAAGGACTGGTTGGCTCGGAGTCAGTATAATGTGTCTGAGTGGGGTATTCATGCTTCACTGTGGCCTGGTATCACAGTGGGCTAGCACTATAAAACCAGCTTCAGTCTGGGCTAGTACAAGCAGCCGCACATACACATACACACACATGCACGTCGTCATATGAGCGAAATATTCTCAAGTGCAACATTAAACCCAATTCCACCACCACCACCTTCAGGGGATGAGACAATGACACACAATGACCCATGTCACCTTGTCTGGCCATCTGATCTATCTGGAGAGCTCTCTTCATTAGTCAGCTGTGTGAGGCAGCCTGTAAATAATGTATTCTGGACCAGATAATCAAGTGATTGATATAACGAGCACCAATCCATGCCATCGGACATGATGATACACAATAAAAGTCAGAAAACCAGACCACCGGATCTCTTTAGTCTGCTCTCTGCATTATCCCAACTATGTGATGGTTGACTTTAAATCATCAAGTTTGGATCAGACAATCCAGTGACTGACTTGGGGAACATATCATTTGGGTGTGATGACATGTTATGGACCAAGTAACCAAGTCTGACCAACCAATTTGTTTGGTCCTTAAATGTTTGAAGATAAATTATTAATAATAATAATGGTCCATTTCTCATGTGCATTGTTCCATGCACCGTGCATGCTCAAAGCGCCCAAACAATCTGATTATTATTACCCTGGATAACCTAATCTGATTATTATTACCCTGGATAACCTAAGCTGCCTGTTAGGCGCTAGAGGGTTATAGTCACATGAGTTATCCCACCAGGTACCCATTTTCTGCTGGGTGAACAGAGGCAATTTTGAAGAAACTCATTTGCCTAAGGTGAGACCACTTGTATCACATGTGCTTAGTTGTGGGGCAGGACTGAAGTCCTAGAAACTCTCGGGAGTCAAGCTGCCAAACACGGTCACCCATCCAAGGACTCTCTGTGTCCAACATTGCTTAACTGTATCTGATGTGTGACCTGAGCTATATGTACAGGACCATGTGCCACCTGCTACCTATGAAAATGTCAACCTGTCTTTGTAGGTTTTTGTAAGGCTACTTTGGCCTGTTGGTGTGTAAGTCTGAAATTCAACTGTAAATCCATTAAGGTTCTCTGGTATTTAGTTTGAATCCCAGATTCTGTTCTCCCCTGATAGTCAGCAAAATGGGATTTGTCAAAGTGGGCTTGCCATCTATATACTGGTTCCCTCACCAATCATATATCCTGTGAAGATACAGATTGGAATTGGTCTTCAGAAACTCATACTCATTGCCAAGTAGGATCAAGTGGTCAGGCCTGCTGACTTGGTCAATACACGTCATCCCAACTGGTAACAAACAAACAAACAAACAAACACACAAACAAAACAATCATAACCCTATCTGTAAATATTAAATAATAGGTTGCCTATGGGGTACCAGACGAAATCTTTTCCAAATATACAACTGAAAAGATTCTAAAGAATAAGATTTTTTCATGTCACTAAATTTACAAGAGCAATACAAAAAGACCATGTGTTCCTTATTTTTATTTATTTTTATTTATTTTATTTTTTTTGAGTAGTAAATATTCATCATCATTGTCAGGATGACACAATAATATGTTTAGTTCCCTCACCAAGTTGTTGTTCTGTAGCTTTATGAACATCTTGTTTACCAAGAAGCAATAAAATCTAATGCATAATCTGTGTAGGATTTGCCAATATTTGGGTAAAGAATGTTAAATTTGATGCCCTATGAGTCATTACTGGTAAACAGTCTCCGGGACATCCACCAACAATAACAGCAGTTTTATACTCTACACACATTATAAATCATTCAAGCATTTTTAATTACAAGGTGAATAATTTTCCAAGTGATAGTAACCATTGATTGGTTTTTATAACCGACTGGTACATAACGGAAGGCAAGGATGTCACAATGGCCTACTATTGTCACCAACTTGAACCATATATTGATTTTGGTTCAAAATGTCACTAGCATTAGAACCCAAGCTGTGTTAGGCAAACAGAATGGGAATTGTCATGGTGTTGTGTGGTGGAGCTGTACGGTGTATGGAGTCGGTGGTCCAGGGCACAGCGTGACATGACAACAGCGCTCTTGGAGCGGAGTTCACGCACGTTTCCTGCTCTGATCTATATTGTCAATACCATTATGTGTGATTGTATTGCACGGAAAAGTACATGTTGGTTTTGTATTTGCTAGTGACTAAACAAAGTATGCACTTAAATAGATTATGGGTGATAATGAAAACTACGAGAAATGGTTATTCAATGGAGGTGTATTTCATACGGGTATCATAATAGTGGGGTTTATTACATTTGGTTTTCAGTGTTTCAGGAACCATTTTCAGCCTAGCAATGAAATAACATTTGGAATTTTTGTCACATCCAGTTTTGATATTCATACTTTCCTTAGCCCAGCAGTTTACTTGTGTGAGCTGACTTGTACATGTGTCAGTTATACCACATTGGTTATTCACTGTTATCCCCTCCTAACTGGATGGTATAATTGGACAATATAGAAATGGATTCATCTTGACTCATCCATCTGTCTGGCCATTACTTAGTTTCCAAAGCTTAACTCCTAAACTGTTGAAAATGTCTTCATGAAACTTGGTATGCACATCAGACATTCATTCTTTCATTCAGTTTTTCACATTTCATTTTATTTTCATTTCCATGACAGGTTCAACTTAGATTAATGGGGGTTGGGTTCATTTCCAGGACATAAGTCATAAAAATGTTTCAATGGTGTTTTTTTAATCTTTGTATACAAAGGCATGTATTGAACTGGTGCCAATTGCTATTCAAACTATTCAGTGTATTTTGATGTTTGGAAGTAAATCAGTTATTTTGCATCATACAGCCATGTAGGGCAATGTTTTGCCAGCAGCCCATGTGTGAAGTGGGGGTTGACTAAATGTAGCTGATTGAGCTTGGTGTAGTGCTGTAACGATGCATCGAACTTGGTGTAGTGCTGTAACGATGCATCGAACTATCGATAGATTGAAATTGTTGAGTCTTCTATAGCAATTAATCGATGGAAGAAAAGAAAAACTATCAATGCATCGATAGTATGTGTGTCTATCGATAGTTTAATAATTGCCTTTCATTGATAAATATGCAGTGCAAACTACAGGGAGTACCAGATTCGTTCACTTTGATTTAGAGTTATCCACCCCTCTTACCTCTGAAAACAAAGTTGATCTGGGTTTCAAGTTTCTTATCAGTTATTAAAAGAGACTGAATCTACTTCAGCTTGCTTTTTATTTCATATAAGGCCAGACCAATTTTATTTCTTGTTTTACGGATTTTTGTCCTCAGAAAACTTAAGGCAGGAGGGAAAAAAATAAAAAATAAATATCACCTGTCAAAGTAATATTCCTTTTGCATACTAAAAATATTCAGATTTTTTGCAAGTTATGAAGTGTATATGGGGCAAAATACAATCAACAAAATTTTGTTTGTAAGTTTACATTCTTTGCCAATAAAAACATGATGATTTTATTTTTGGAGCGGCGAAAATTATTTTAATTTTTTTTCTTATTCTTGAAAAAATATGATCGTCCGATCCGAAAAACAAGAAATAAAATTGGTCTGGCCTAAACTATACATTCATTTGGGAAATGACTTCAAAAGGGATAATTTAGGGAAAACATAAACTATTGCTATAGTATTGCAATAGTTGGTCGCAATAGACTATCGCTATCGTAGTAGTATGTTGCAATAGACTATCACTATCGTAATAGTTGTTTCCTCCTCAATAGTCACCCCTAGCTTGGTGACATATAGAGTAGGACATTGCAGCGTTTACTGAAATAGAGGCACAGTATCCGACATTAATTCAGGAATTGTTGAGTACCTTGATATTGTATTTGAATTATGATATAGAGTTTTCAGATGCTATTTGTCAAACTATTATTATTATCATTATAGGATATTTACAGAGCGCACATATCCGGGCAACTAGTGCATGCTCAAGGCGCTGGTATTTTTCCCTTGATCATTGGATGTCAATCTCAATGGCACATCATATTATCAATCTCAACTCCCTGGGGAGTATACAACTCTTGCAGCCACTAGGCACCGAGTTATTGTGGCTTTCTCATCCTTACGAGGTACCCATTCACAGCTGGGTGGACTGGGACACATAGTCACAGTACTTTGTCCAAGTTCACTGCACGTTGCTGTACCCGCAACTAGGTGTTTGCACGTATTCATGTGGCCACCATCTGGTCATATACCAACGGATTCGTGGGTTCTTTTGAGTGCACAGGGTTGTGTACTGTACACTAGGGGTTGTGACAACACTGAAAGAGCCTGCACACAAAGTTGACTCCAAGGTTTTTACACCCGGTCACAGGTGGACTCGATCCCGGCACCTCAACCTCGCTGGATCACTATCCTACTACACATGATACAAGTGTCATTACTTGTTCGTGTTCTATAAAATATAGCAAGCATTTAAAAATGGAAGGAATCATTCACTGAAGTCATTTGCAATCACATGCTGAATAATTTACTGGGTTTTTTTATTATAATGTATAAAACCATTTTTTGTAATTTTTGCACATTGTACTATAAGTCTTAACAATGTCTGTCATTTCAGGTGTCTCTTTTTGTTGGCCTACTGTCGCAGCCATGGACACATTGATAAATAGTAATATTCACATTATTTAGATCTGTTTGCCTGATTGATCTTGTATAAAAAAATAGAAATATTCAGCTTCATCATGTGACAATGCAGCAACATTGTACTCAATAATTTATCACATAAAAGTGTGTTTTCTGGCCATTACAATGACTGGTGAAAGAACAACAACCTTAAAGTCAATATTTGATAATAAACATCCTATTTAACTGTTTACTCATTAAAGGAATATTCAAAAACATGTAATAACTTGGCAAAAAATATAACTGCATCATAATTTCGGTCCGAATAATCTGTAAACATTTTAACACACCATTAATGCATGACAAAAAGCCTCATGCATGGCTTTACAATGCCAAAAACGCTTTTAATAGAAGGAAGGAATAAAGAATATTCCAACTCTGATCTCCCCAGGGAGTTGAGAATGAATATTGAGTGCACGCTGATCCAGTGACAGGGGTAATAGCGATATAGCGCCAGGAACATTCATATGGGGAACGGAATTTAGTGCATTGTAAATGGACCTGTCACTATTTTACTGGTCGCAGATTAAGTTTTACAAAACTTACATTGTTTTGTTTGTTTGTTTTTGTTTGTTTTGTTTTTTCTCGGTTTTTTATTAGCATAAAGACAGATGTTACACATGCGATACATAAGTACATATATAAAGCGGGGTGTTACACTACTTCGATCTGAATCCAAATATATCTATTTCACATACAGATGAAAATATTGTCACGGATGTGAAATTAACATCCTCGGAAATGTACAATATTTTCTTTACATACCATAATGGGATATATTAGAGCAAATATAGGATATAAGTACTAGAAGTGAAAGTGTGGAAATAGGTAGAGACAGACCGGAGAGGGGAGAAGGAGTAGATGGCATGGGAGGGAACGAGACATTGTTAGTAGTACCAGGGGTGGTAGGGTAGTCTAGTGGTTCAAGCGTTCACTCATCACCCTGAAGACCCTGGTTTGATTCCCCACATGGGTACAATGTGAGGCCCTGTTCTGGTGTCCCTTGCCATGATATTGCTGGAATATTGCTAAAACTTTATGTCCAATGGCACAATGTCATTCAAGAACTGACATTGCTAGTTGTTAATATTGTAACATTGTGTTAATAGTAACCTTTGTCGAACCTGATATAAAGTTGGATGGGTGGGCATTCAGTTGCAAAGTAACAATATCAGTCAACTTTTAAATCTTCTTTTAGTTACATCTAGGAGTTGGTCTGACGAACAAAAGGGACACTTCTATTGAAATACAACTTCTTTATAACAATATACTCATAGAAACAAATAAGGGAACACATGAAAGTACAAGCGTTCCTATATTCTTTTCCAGGTTTCTTCACAAGGTGTGTATTGCACTGTGGGTGAAATTCTGGAAATAAATAAAGGAACACTTGTACTTTCATGTGTTCCCTTATTTGTTTCTATGAGTATATATGCATGTTTTGTTGTAGATGCTAACATCCGAACTTGCTTGATAACAGTGTTAGCATGTCACATTTAGATATAGTCTTGACGTATTATGAGAATCATGTTTGTCTATCATTGAAAAAAAAAATCATAATAAAAATTTGAGTTGTGTATAAGTACAACCTGAATTGATACTTTACAAATCAACATGATTTCATTATCGGAATAAATATTTTACCGAGTTTTATCCAAACATCAGCCTGTTTGATATCGTTATCAGTGATATTATCTCTGAACCTTTTATCTCCTGTATCAATGGAGTCAGTTCTTCGTCTTGGAGTATTGTGAAACATAATATCAGATCATATTATCCAGACCAATTTATCGTACTGGCACGAATTCCTGTCTCTGCAGACTTCAGCCGTTTCCATTTTTCTGTGTGAAGGATTCCAGAATCAGAGCTACTCATGAAGAATTGTGCCACTGCAGCCATCTTTGAGCCACAGGCAACAACACAGGACAAAAATTAACTCTTTTATGTGGACATTATAGAAATGCTAGATTTGTAGTTTAAAAGGCTATGATGACAAATCGATAGCTACATTTCATTACAACCTTTTCAGAAAAAGTAAAACCTTTATTAATGCTGTATGTGGTGCTGATTTCATCTGAAATCTGAAACCTTTCTATGCAGTTTTAAACTGTAACAGACATAGAATATACGCTACTTCTACAGAATAGACTGAAGCTGAAATATATCATGGTCTTAATGTCATGTAAAGATATGAAAATTGTGAGCTAGTGACCTACATAGTGGCCATCTTGAAGATGGATTGATTGCAAGATGTATAAGTCTCCAGATTATCAATATCTGCCAGACAGGTAGCTGGTAGTATCTATATCACACGGCAGTGTGAAGCATCTGATTGGTGGGCTCGTGTTGGAGTCTGGGGACTATCACTGGCACACATAATACTAATCCATGACAGTGTCAGATTGGACACCACCCCTGTCTGGCTTCATGTTTGTATTATAACGATCATATCAACCTGTCCCCCTTAGTGTGTGTGCTACAACCTGTCATTGTATTTACTGAACGCTTAATGTCTTGTGATGCATTGTAATATGTAGTGGCCTGAGTTCCATAGGACATGCTGCTACTAATGAACACATGAGATGTCTACACAGTACCCCATTGACCTCCCAGTACCCCATTGACCTCTCAGTACCTCATCGACCTCTCAGTACCTCATCAACCTCTCAGTACCTCATCAACCTCTCAGTACCCCATTGACCTCCCAGTACCTCATCGACCTCTCAGTACCTCATCGACCTCTCAGTACACCATTGACCTCTCAGTACACCATTGACCTCTCAGTACCCCATTGACCTCTCAGTACCCCATTGACCTCCCAGTACCTCATCGACCTCTCAGTACCTCATCGACCTCTCAGTACCTCATTGACCTCCCAGTACACCATTCGACTCTCGACCTGACCTCAGTACACCATTCTCAAGTACACCATTGACCTCTCAGTACCTCATCGACCTCATCGACCTCTCAGTACACCATTGACCTAGTTGTACAGTATTCCGTAATTGTCATGATAATCAATAGTTATAATGATAATCGACTTGAGGTAGAATAGATTCCCAGTATTCAATAGTTATAATGATAATCAACTTGAGGTAGAATAGATTCCCAGTATTCAATAGTTATAATGATAATCGACTTGAGGTAAAATAGATTCCCAGTATTCAGTACTTATTATGATAATCGACTTGAGGTAGAATAGATTCACAGTATTCAGTACTTATTATGATAATCGACTTGAGGTAGAATAGATTCCCAGTATTCAATAGTTATAATGATAATCGACTTGAGGTAGAGTAGGTCCCCAGTATTCAATAGTTATAATGATAATCGACTTCAGGAAGAACTGGTCCCCAGTATTCAATAGTTATTATGATAATCGACTTGGGGTAGAATAGGTCCCCAGTATTCAATAGTTATTATGATAATCGACTTGAGGTAGAATAGGTCCCCAGTATTCAATAGTTATTATGATAATCAACATGAGGTAAAACAGGTCCCCAGTATTCAATAGTTATAATGATAATCGACTTGAGGTAGAACAGGTCCCCAGTATTCAATAGTTATAATGATAATCGACTTGAGGTAGAGTAGGTCCCCAGTATTCAATTGTTTTAATGATAATCGACTTGAGGTAGAACAGGTCCCCAGTATTCAGTAGTTATTATGATAATCTACTTGAGGTAGAATAGATTCCCAGTATTCAGTAGTTGATGATAATTGATTTGAGGTAGATTTGGATCATAGTATTCAATAGTTATTATGATAACTGACTTTAGGTAGATCTGGTCCCCAGTATTCAATAGTTATTATGATAACTGACTTTAGGTAGATCTGGTCCCCAGTATTCAATAGTTATTATGATAACTGACTTTAGGTAGATCTGGTCCCCAGTATTCAATAGTTATTATGATAACTGACTTTAGGTAGAACTGGTCCCCAGTATTCAATAGTTATTATGATAACTGACTTTAGGTAGATCTGGTCCCCAGTATTCAGTAGTTATTATGATAATTGACTTTAGGTAGATCTGGTCCCCAGTATTCAATAGTTATTATGATAATTGACTTTAGGTAGATCTGGTCCCCAGTATTCAGTAGTTATTATGATAATTGACTTAAGGTAGAACTGGTTCATAGTATTCAACAGTTATTATGATAAACTGTAATCGAATTTGGGTAGAACAGATCCCCAGTATTCAATAATTGTTGAAAGAATCAACTTGAGCTGAATTATGACATACAAACAATCCAATTTTCTTATTTCTATTGAATAATCACATTTTCAAGATAATCACGATGAAATGGAGATTGAATATTTCATATGATGGCGTGCATGCTTGTGTATGATCTGTGAGCCTGATGATATAGCTGAGGTATCATTGACTGTGACATAAAACAATACTCACTCACCCACCATGTTTCTTCTTATTTCTATTGATTATCCAACCTATGGATTCACATTCCTCTTTAGTATCATGGAGCAAAACTTGTATCATGAATGAACAGGTCAGACGTGCTGAAAAAAATACTTAAGTCAAAAGTCTCTTTTTCACATACTTTTATCAGACAAATCTTTTTAATGTTTTTTTTGTTAGTTCTTAAATGTACTCAAATGAAGTTATTTATCTTTAAAAATATCTCCCTCTACCCAGAAATAGAATGGTGTACCATCTTTTATCAGTTGTAATTCCATCATAAACCTTCTTTTCAGTTGAGCTGTATACTGTATTTCTTCCTGAACACGACATTAGTTGATTACAGTCTCTTTGACAGAAGAGTTGAACCAGTTTTTAAATTTCCACTCCATGTATTAGCTTGATGTTGAATGATCAAAGTTCGAAATACAGCCCAATGCAGGTTTGATCCTATTCGTTGATCCAGAGACGTAGGTTCCGTTCCACGAAGTGATTGAAATGCTACGACTATCATAAGACTATACTTGCGATCATCTTAGCGTAACAATCACAGAATGGGGCAGTTGTCGTAAACCTACCACTCGTAAACGCCTACATCCCCAATCATCTTGTATCTCCCTTGTACGTGATTCCACTGTAGTCTGTCTCACAGTCCCTGAACCACATTATTTTCCCCACTGCCAAGCCCTCCCTGCAATGTAGTCTGTCTCACAGTCCCTGAACCACATTATTTTCCCCACTGCCAAGCCCTCCCTGCAATGTAGTCTGTCTCACACTGCCAAGCCCTCCCCTGCAATGTAGTCTGTCTCACAGTCCCTGAACCACATTATTTTCCCCTACTGCCTAGCCCTCCCTGCAATGTAGTCTGTCTCACAGTCCCTGAACCACATTATTTTCCCCACTGCCAAGCCCTCCCTGCAATGTAGTCTGTCTCACAGTCCCTGAACCACATTATTTTCCCTACTGCCAAGCCCTCCCTGCAATGTAGTCTGTCTCACAGTCCCTGAACCACATTATTTTCCCTACTGCCTAGCCCTCCCTGCAATGTAGTCTGTCTCACAGTCCCTGAACCACATTATTTTCCCCACTGCCAAGCCCTCCCTGCAATGTAGTCTGTCTCACAGTCCCTGAACCACATTATTTTCCCCACTGCCAAGCCATCCCTGCAGTGCTAAAGCCCTAAATGAAGCAAGTCTAGATTTCCTCAGGTTCAGGGTCTGTTACTTAAACCATTATCTGATGGTTGTATGATGTGACTTCTAATTGATCATGACCCCAGCACGTGTAGCCCCAATGCAGATGTTTTTGGTCTCTGAATCTCCCATCTCACGGGGCTCCTTTACAATTGAAATGGGTTTATGTGTTACTACCAAACTAACGCTGAAGGGGTTGTTGTCGGCACGGGTACTACAGATATGTACCCCAGAAACGTACCTTGGCCATAATGAAAATACAGAAACGTACCCTAGGACGATTCCATTCCCATTGTGTCATATTCTTGATCGGAATTGTCATGCTGTTGTATTAGATACATTTGATTGCTTTATGTACGTAATGAGAATACACAGTAACGGATATTTCGCGATGCATATGAATACCAATCGCAATCAGTTGAACGGGAACAACTACATGCGGCTTTGGTTTTGGATTGCGGAATATGGACTCGTCCGCCTTTTAGGGTACCAGGTACGTTTCTGTATTTTGACTTTGTTTAGGGTACATATCTGTATACAGAAACGTACCTGGGGTACATATCTGTAGTACCTGTGCCGACAACAACCCTTCAGCCAAACTAACATGTATTCAGAGACTAAGCGTTAGTCTAGATTCCACAGTTACATCCCCATCTTGGTTCCTTCATCTTGTGAACTCCACTTGTGATCCCTCTTATCAGACTGATAGGTTTCTGTACCAGGAACCTTACATTATACTTTCTGAAATGATTAACAGTTCATGCTACAAAAGTGACACAATTCCATGCCTTCTGTCCAAGTATTTACAGCAGTTATTAGCTGACCCCTGGGTTCCAAGCTGACCTCCCACCTGACCACATGGCAGTCTATAGTCTGTCTCTCGGTCCCTGAACCGCATTATTTTCCTTCTGCCCAGCAACCCGTGAAGATCCGGGCTAGAATTGATCTTCAGTAACCCTTGCTTGTCGTAAGAGGCAACTAATGGGATCAGATCACTGACTAGGTTGACACATGTCATCGTATCCCATCTGTGTAGATCAATGCTCATGCTGTTGATCCCTGGATTGTCTGGTCCAGATCCGATTATTTACAGACCACCACCATATAACTGGAATATTGCTGAGTGGGGCGTAAAATAAAACACACTCACTCCCTCCCTTCTGCACACCTTTTTCTGTAATGCTAAACCCTAAATGAAGCAAGTCTAGATTGCCACAGGTTCTAAATCTAACATCTCGCTGGGGCTCTGTTCAGTTTAAAGGAGTTTCTTTCTATCAAAGCTATATGTATTCAGAGATTATGCGTTAGTCAACACACCTCCGTGTCCTTCCACCCAGCTACACCTGTCCACCAGACATACACCTCTCTGTCCACCAACCCTATGCACTGATTCACCCTAGCTACAACAGACTACCAACTGTATGTACAGGAAATTCCAGTATGTGTGCGGATATCTAACCACACTCCATCTGACCGTTACCCAACGTGTTACCCAATGTTACATCACACTATCAACATCCCATGGTGTGGAACAAATTGTTACATAACACCCTAACCCATTACCCAATCTTCCCACCCCATGTGGCCCTCCATGGCTGTAGCCACACCAAGTCACACAGGGTGACAATCAGCGACCTTGGTATTACTAAGTGGCTTAGTACCACAATCAGCAGAGAAGAAAGCACTCAGTAGCTCTACTCATTCAACTTTCACACTTTATTAATCCTGTCTCCTTATACTGATTGAATTGATCAGTGATCCAGAACAGGCAGTTGTTCATTAGTACTTACGTGGAACCTTATATCACAGTGACATGCAGGAGACTTGCTACACTGATGCTGCTAAATGGGGACAAATAAATAAATAAATAAGTTAAGGCAGTGTACAATTGATTTTCTTTAAAGCGACCCACTTCAAAGTCACCAGTTCCTGTTTGGTAATTACCTGACATAGGTAGGAACGACTGTCGGGAGAGGGAAGGGTTTTCTGGTGTGTTTGTGTCATGGTGGTTCAGTCTGGTTTTAAACAGGTGCCCTTCCCTGTTGAATTGTGGGTTTATTTCTTGTAAAACTGGAATAGATACCACCTAACTAACATGGTGATGGATAATAGATCAGTAAGGATTATCAATCATCTGATAATTATTACCAGTATACTGAGACCCTAGATGATGAGACCGCCTCTGTGGTGTAGAATGTCCCGAAGGAAGGTGGGTTCGACCCCCGACCGCGTCATACCAAAAGACGTTAAAATATGGTACTTGTTGGTCCCTGCCTGGCGCTCGGCATTAATGGGTACAACAAGGACTGGTCGGCTCGGAGTCAGTATAATGTGTCTGAGTGGGGTGTTCATGCTTCACTGCGGCATGGTATCTCAGTGGGCTAGCACTATAAAACCAGCTTCAGTCTGGGCTAGTACAAGCAGCCGCACATACACATACACATGCATGCACGTCGTCATATGAGTGAAATATTCTCAAGCACGACGTAAAACTCAATTTCACCTCACCCTCACCTAGATGATGATGATGATGATGATGATGATGATGATGAGGAGGAGGAGGACAGCGACAATGGTAACGATGATGGTGGTGGTGGTGATGATGGTGATGATGATCATGGATGACAGTGACACACAATCACTCACTCACTCTCAGCTCACACACTCACTCACTCAATAGTAATACCACTAATACCAAGGCAGGTGCCCCTACAAGCCCAAGTAGCAGCTACTTGTCAGATTATGAAGCATGATAACACACTTTGTCTGTGTGAATCTGTGACATATGTGAGAACTTTGTGGTCTCATGACTTCCTCCTAATTAGCCATCTCCATAACGAACAACCCTTGCTTGCTCTGAAATATGGGCCCAACTTTAGGTGCCAATCACTTCAACTTAAGAGATTTCATCCTACTTCTTGTACAGTAATACCCCCAAACTTTCCCCACATTGTCCACTTTCAGTCCAGCCTTGTCCAGTGTTGACCGTTGAGAGTAAATCTGTCTCCATGGGCATTGTGTCTAGCATTCAACTAATACATGCACTGGACAGTCCGAACTCACCCGAACTCTCGCAAACATCATGTTTCATCACTGATTCTACAGGTTATTTTAATAATTGGAATGTGAGAAGTTTTACAGTAAATGTGTAATGGTAACAGATGAGGTTGTTCGCAGATAAACCACCTTGTTAAGTGAAAAAGTTTAACAAGTAGAGAAGAAGTAGACTTCACATGAACTCGGAGGGGGAAATCTAGTTTGATAGATGTCAATTATACAGTGCTTATTTCTATGGCAATTTGAAAAAAAGTGGGAATCTCTGAAGATCTTCCTGGTGTGTCTATAACAAACTGATAGGGCTGTTTCAGTCAGATATTTCAGTTAAGGCCAGACTAATTTTATTTCTTGTTTTACGGATACGTTGGTCTTATTTTTTCAAGAATAAGAAAGAAAGGGAAAAAATAAAATCCTAATGGTTTTATTGGCCGAAAATGTAAACTTACAAGACAGTTTTTAGATTGTTTTTTTCCCCATATACACTTCATAAATTACCAAAAGTGAAATACTTTTTGTATTTAAAAGGAATATTACGTCGACAGGTGATTTTTTTTTAATATTAATTTTCCCTCCTGCCTTTAGGTTTTCTGAGGACAAAAATCAGTAAAACAAGAAATATAATTGGTCTGGCCTAAATCAGTGTTGAAATGATATATGGTTTTAGGTCTTGGATTTAAAATGAACCTCATGGCCTTTTCTGTGTATCTATCCTTGTCCTTCCTACTATAACATTACACACCTTTCTCACTTCCTGACTCCATCTTTTTGGGGGGATTGTCAAGAATGTTTTTTCCTGTGATTACAGAAGTATCATGTTTATAAATTTAGAAATGGGAGTGAGGTTGATAAGGTGGGGTGCCAGGGGAGGGGGAGCAGGGGGTGTGGAGGTGTGTTTGTGAAAGTAGGAGTCACATTGTGTCATTTATCAGAACACCCAGTGTGTCATGTGAACAATCAATTAAATGCTTTTACCAGAATTTACAAGAGCAGAGTCATTATATTTTTAAAATTAAATTAAATTTGATTAAATGTTCACTTTTCAAAAATTATATTTACATATGCATGTCTTCAGAACAAAGATTACATTCTGAATTTCTATGAGAAGAATCACTGTATTTTTCAAATTTAAATGTCATAGAATCTGTGTCTGTCAAACACCCCCTCCCCGACTCCTCGAAGTAAGCTTCATTCATTTTTTCAAATTTGTATCACCCAAACAAAGTTCACTCACTGAATTTACCAGACTTTACAAGAACAAGATCAGTATGTTAATTATACTCACAGTACCTCAATCTAAATCCCCAAAGCTTGCACTGTGATGGTAGATTTTATGTATTGTATGAAAAACAAAACTAATCTTGATTTATATGAAAGCAAGTCTAGACAGCTCTAATATCAGCAGCAGAACCACATACTTTTTAAATTATGAGATGAGAGAAATGTGTGATAAAAGATTTCACAGACTATATGTCTGTCCAATATCCACCCCCTTCCTCCAGTTCCTGACTCCTCCAAGTAAGGTTCTGTCATTTGATTTAAACCTGTGTGTCAACCAAACAAAGATCATTAAATAATCTTTATAAGAAGTATTTGCTTAACTCTTTCAGTGCCTCTTTGGTTCCAACCCATTTCTGGTGTCCCCGCCGTGATATTGCTGGAATATTGTTAAAAACGGCTTAAAACTCAACTCACTCACTCACTCACTCCAACGCAGTGTGTCAAGTGCTGACATGAATGTACAACAATGGCATTTTACACATATTGTTCTGATCAGGTTTTGACTATTTCTCGTTCTACAGATGTGCATATCACGGTGTTTTGCACATCCATTGTCAGTTGACGTCTTCAGTTACATATCTGTGGGAGTGTTATTGTTTAAGCATTGAGAAATATACTTGAAGAACAGTACTGGCAAGTTACAGCAGTAATAATTAATTCCTACAATGTCAACAAGAACTTACCCGAGCAAGAATGGAGAGTTATTATAAATGCTTTTGTTATGACTGTTCACAGCTCAGACAGCAGGCTGTGGGGAGAATTGTGTTGCCTCTGGTGACAGAGATTGGGTTAAGGGTTATATAAGAAATGCACTTGAAACTTGATGTGTGAAGTTGTGGCAGGCGTCTCAACTTGTTAACAATGACAGGCCAATATTCAGAGAGTCCCAAGAGGTTTTTGCCATGAACGCTGCCCAAAACACTAAACATTGGCTTTTATAGAGTTCAGTTTTAAAATTCTAAACACTCTGTGAAAGCTGTGGGGTAAATTCTTTAGATTTATGAAGAAATCCACTTATGTCGTGTGATTGTTTCTGTCGTGTGTTGAGCGCTATTGCAATCTGCTGACTTGGATTGTAAGCCTGAAGCCGACTCAAGGAGCATCTATCCAGATTTATCAGTTTACACTATTGGACTTCATTCACAATCTACAGCTTTGGAGGTAAACCAGTCTACAAGGGATGAAAATGTCCATTACTAGGAGGAGATTTTGATGTTCAAGTGAAACATTTATAGGTCGTACTGAAATGGTGTACAGGTTCAATTCTATACCAAGGAAAGAAGTTTTTGATTGAAACATCTTTCTTTCAAATTTATATCTGTTTTGATGTTATGAAAGTCTCCTTCGTGCTTCGTAACTACTTTCTGTACATTGGCTTGCCCTTAACATTCTTGTATAAAGCTGGCTTCCAGTTAGGTGGGACATATGTATTGCACAATTAAATTACATCTATGGGGAAATGTTTTTGAATATTGGAACCAGTGGGTACCAATGTTTGTCACATCTGATATTGGTACATATAATGAGTTGTGTGTTTCCAGTTGGTATTCCATTCCAGCTTGTCTATACACATGTTTCCTATTGTCTCAAATGAAGGAATGGAAAATGTCCTTGGATTTTGCTTGGGGAATTCAGGAAAATTCTAATTGAAATTACAGACAAATGACATTACTTAATGTTCTTTTCCCATACTGATTTGAATTGAAACATTGTATTGAAGATTTCAGGCATCAGCCCCTTAGTACGTTATTGCCCAGATATCTAATCAGCAATATTCACTTTATCATTCATTCATTCATTCATTCATTCATTCATTCATTCATTCATTCAATATAAGCTTGTCATTCATCATTCACTCACTCACTCACTCAGTAATTTTGTCCATGTTCAGATATATTCACTCACTCACTACAGTTCATAATTATAAATACCTGCATCTTCATCTACAGCTTCATTTCGTTAGTGAATACGATGATATAGTCACCACCAGCTGGTTGATCAGCATAACATGGGGCTGAAAGAACTTTGGTGTTATTTGGCGCCCATTATATTTCTTCTTTTTTTTCTGATGTACTTAGATAAAGTGCAGGGTTCCATTCAAGTACCAAAAAAATTATGGGGTGTCAGAAGCTCCACAAACCCATTTTATGTTGACGTTATTTACACTCACTATCTCCGCAAAGTGCAATGCAATAAATGTCATAACGTGATATTTGTCTTCCCACATCAAATCTTACTCCGTTCAAGGACATAAAAAGAAGCTTACAAATCTGGTTCTTGCGCTTTTTTAATCTATCAGTCACCCCTGCCATTCTGCTGTAGCCTGACAAACTGGTAAAGCAGCATAATGCTGTCCCCAGGACTGTTTGACTCTGACTCCAGTAGAGCTCCTCTCTCTTCAACTCCAATGTCAGGTGGCTGTGCCCTGTCACGAAGCCTAACAAGAGGCAAGCCATCTGGACGTCCAAGGATCTCAGGGACTGTCTATTGTCTTTCGCTAAACTTGTTAAAGACTTATTTGAAATGTGCCACTTTGCCGTCCCTCTGTACAATGAATGTATAATGCTATCCAGACTCCTGGCTCCATTAACCCTACAATACCCACACCTGTCCCCTCCACTCCACTCTGTTCCTGCCTGAATCCTACATTAACCTTACAATACCCACTGCACTCCACTCGGCTCTACTCCACTCCACTCTGCTCCAATCTGCTCCACTGCGCTCCACTCCACTCTGTAGCTTCTTTCATCCTACATTAACCCTACAATACCCACACCTGTCCCTTCCTCTCCACTCTGTTCCTGCCTGAATCCTACATTAACCTTACAATACCCACTGCACTCCACTCCGCTCTACTCTACTCCACTCCACTCTGCTCCAATCTGCTCCACTGCGCTCCACTCCACACTGTAGCTTCTTTAATGCTACATTAACCCTACAATACCCACACCGTCCTCTTTAATCAAAACTGTAGCTGTCTGAATCCTATATATATATCCACTTCAATATCCACTCCGCTCGACACACACACACTACCCACACCACCACACCACACCACACCACACCACACCACACCACACCACACCACACCACACCACACCACACCACACCACACCACACTGTAGTTGACTGAATCCTACATCAACCCTACAATACCCAGTCCTGTCACACCTGACTGAATCAGAGGTTCACTTTCAATATCAGCCCCATACCCCATACCCCAAACCCAAACCCCACACCACCCACACACTACTCCCCACACACACACACTACACCCACCACCCACACATCACACACCCACATCATACACACCACTACCCACACACCGCCATACCACACACCCCACACCACACCACACCCCACGCCCTGCCACACCCTACACACCCTACCCCTACCCCACATCCCCTACTTTGTTAGCTTCATAACCCACTAAAACCGTATCAACTTGAATATCCATTCAGAAGTTCTGTCTCCTGTGACGATGAACTGGCAGAATTATACAGTTGTAATCTTCATCATGAATGTATATATCTTTCCCGCTGTATAGGACTTACTCACTCACTCACTGTACCTACAAATGAGATATGGTCTCACTGTACCTACAAATAGGGGCGGTGGGGTAGCCTAGTGGTTAAAGCACTTTGCTCATCACTCCGAAGACCGGGTTGAATCCCCACATGGGTACAATGTGTGAAGCCCATTTCTCGTGTCCCCTGCCGTGATGTTGCTGGAATATTGCTTAAAGCGGCGTAAAACCAAACTCAGTCAGTCAGTGTACCTACAAATGAGATATGGTCTTATTAGTGTCGCTAATGGTGGCTTGGGCAAATTTATTTTCAGTTTTGTAATGGGGGAGTGCTGTATAGTTATAAAACAAAATCTAGCACACACATAGTCCATACAATATTTGTACTGAACTCAAACTTTCATGGGGCAGACTCCAAAATTTCTAGAAACTACTACCAACATGCAATAATGTATGACATGTGATGTCTATAAAAGGTGAAAATGCACAGCAGCATGTGGTATACAAAATATTATTAGGAATTTACTGAGGAAGCAATTCTGAATTTTTAGATACAGTTTTGGAAACTAGAGATAGACCTTCCACTATATTTTAATAGTAGGATAGCAATGGGTGACCTTGGTTCCTTCTCGATCCGGTTGCCCTGTTGCATCTTCGTTGACAAATGGTTGTTTACAACCAAATATCTTAACCGTCAGTGATTGTTAGTTTAATCTCCAAGTGCAATATGAATTAACATGATGGGAGATAACAGGAAATATGCCATGAAAATTTGGTATAATATCCCAGCATTTCCTATGTTAGAACACGAGGCAGTGTAAGTCTTTGGTAACATACAGGCATTGATGAAATAATGATAGACTAACAGCTAGTTTCTGAAATGAACATATTTTACAGAAAATAAAACTTTTTAAATTAAAATTATAAATACTATCAAAAGGAGCCCAGAGACCTTTTCCATTTTCAGCTGTGAAAATCTAGACTTGCCACATTTTCTAGACTTGCGTGGGCTTTCTTGGATATATTTGCTTCAGGGTCTGTATGACAGACTAGAAGTAATGAAAACTCACTTTATTTATCAGACCTTATGTTATTTCCAATGACAATTCCATAACTATTGCCGCATTCAAACCTAGTCAATAGTTCTCATACTACCACTGACTACAATGTAATGTGATCAGATATACACCTACATCTGCCGCTAACAGGCATCCATTAGCAGGCTTCCATCACAGACTTATTATGTCCATATATCGATGACTTTATAGATAATTGAAGAAATACCGCACAGAATTTAGCTGTTGGTTATAAACTTAAATACTACATTTTGATTTGATTTAATTTAATTTTTTATCCCCCACAACAACAAAGTTGCAGGGGATATAGAAATGAGTTCCGTCCGTGCGTCCGTCACACTTTGTCCGAAGCATATCTCCTAAACTATTGGTGAGAGCTTAACCAAACTTGGTACACATGTCAACCATGATCCCTAGATGTGCCTTTTGGGGTTAGAGCCAGATATGAATGTTATTTTTTGTGGTTGTGGTTTTGTGGTTAGGCTGTGACTATGAGGATGTCATTTTGTCCGGAGCAGATCTTCCAAACTATACATGCTAGCTTGATCACACTTTGTACATATGTCAAGCATGATCCCTAGATGTGCCTTTTGGGGGTTAGACGCAGATATGAGTGTTATTTTTTGCTGTTTCCATGGAAATGTGACTTGGGCTGTTGCTGTGAGGATGTCATCTTGTCCGGAGCAGATCTCCTAAACTATACATACAAGCTTCATCAAACTTGGTACACATATCAAGCATGATCCCTAGATGTGCTTTTTTTGGATTAGACCCAGATATGAATTTTATTTTTTACGGTTTTCATGGAAACGTGACTTAGGCTGTGACTATGAGGATGTCATCTTGTTGCATTTCCATGGCAACAAATTAGGCTTCAACTGAATTTGGTGGTAGTGCTCCTTCCTGGAGCAGATCTTAAGAACCTTTCAATACTCTCCTTCCACTTTGCTGTATACACTCCAAAACATCTGACATAATCATAACTAGTAGACATATTCATAAAGAGTATTTTGCCGTTGCAGGGGATATTGATGACTTTGTCTTCTTGTTAATTCTGACAATATATTTTTTCAAATATACTTAGTGTACCATTTCACTATCATCCAAACAGTTAGTTGGTTGCTGCAGAGATACCAGTTTTACGCTGCTTTTAGCAATATTCCAGCAATATCATGGCGGGGACAGCAGAATTGGGCTTCACACGTTGTACCCATGTGAGGAATCAAACCCAGGTCTTCAGCATGATGAGCAAACACTTTAACCATTCAGCTACCCAATCGCCCCGACTTTACTATGAGGCTTATGGGACTTTACTATGAAGCTTTACAATTAGGCTTTACTGTGAGACTTTACCATATAAGGTCCTACTATGAGACTTTACCCGTGAAGATCCAGATTAGAATTGGCCTTCAGCAACCAATGCTTGTCATAACTAATTGGATTGGATGGTCAGGCTCACTGACTTGGTTGATATATGTCATTATATCCCAACTGCGTAGATTGATGCTCATGATATTGATCACTGCCTGGTCCAGACTTAATTATTAACAGACTGCCGCCATATAGCTTTAATATTTCTCATTGTGCCGTCAAACAACGAACAAACAATACATTCTATGAGACTTAACTATGAGCCTCTACCATTAAGGGTTAATTATGAGTCTTAATTCAACTTTCCTGTAAGGCTGTACTACAACTCAACCACCAATATTGTTTTCTTCATTTTCATTCTGTCAGAAGCAATAAAATCAATTCAAATCCCTAGTGCCAATAAACCTCCAGGCACCCTTCTCTATCCCCAGTGTTATATCATGGTATAACCTATATATTGACCATCTGGATGGAAAATGCCTTCCACTCTTATTTGGTCCCTTGAGTATTGTGTTTATTTGGGGTTGCAAGTGGGCAGGCTGTGTCTGCTTGTCTGAAATTTACCTGATGTGGGTTTAGTCTCTGACATTGACAGAACTGACTTACTCAAGCTTCTGAATAAATACTGGATTCTGATGCCGTTATTTGGCACTAATTGGCTGACTGTTGTTGGCCCGCTATCTGAATGTCAAGAAAGTTTCATTAATTATTGCATAAGATTTCCCTGCACACAAATTATGGTGGTACAAGTGTTGATTTAGAAAGGGTTCCAAATCAATAGGAAACTCCAATTTGTTTACCATTGATAACTGTACACAATTACAAAACAATGTATTTTTTCCTGAAAGTAGAATTGATAGAGTAGAGGGGTGTACGAGCTGTTTCAACGCATTCAGTCTCGAAGGGTGGGAATCAGTGGAGCTTGGATGTAAGTGTGGCAGCATCCCTTTAACACTCAAACGTGTTACAGCTCGATTGTGTGGGACAGACTTTCAACAACTGTAGCTGAAATTTCCTACCACTTATTGTCTTCACATGTTTCATTGTCATGGAACATGTGATATCTCCAAGTGTTTCATTGTCAAATAACTTGGGCTATTTTCAAGTGTTTCATTGTCAGGAAACATGTGATATCTTCAAGTGTTTCATTGTCAAAGTACGTCCTATACATCGAATTTCATTTTGGATTATTCTAGGTTGATTGTTAAGGATTTTACAAAGTTTGACATAGCGTGTAAACTTTATTGAAATTAGTTTAAATCAGTATTCATTATATTTGAGTTCCAGACATATTAGGGGCGGTGTGGTAGCCTAATGGTTAAAGCGTTGGCTCGTCAATGGGTACAATGTGTGAAGTCCATTTCTGGTGTCCCCCGCCGTGATATTGCTGGAATATTGCTAAAAGCGGCGTAAAACCAAACTCAGTCAGTCAGTCAGTCCAGACATATTAGAAATTTCTGAAAACAAATCAAATGTCACTGATCAAGCTTAGAACTGCAGATTGAAATACCAGTAAAGAATTAATTTGACGTGCTCATAGCATGCAAACTTTCAATTTTGATTAAGAAAGGGACATAAAAACGAGCAATATGGAAATGGTTGAGGAGAAATTTCTTCATCTGAGTATAATAATGAGGATTTTACTTGGAATGGTAACGAAAAATGTATGTTAAACTATGAGCAAAGTATCCTATGTTCTGGAATGACATTTCTTAATGTGAAACTGGATTCAAATCTGAATTCAGCATTCAATTTCAATCTTTATTACTCGTATATTCCTTGACTGATGGTCAGAAACTAGTTGAATGTGATTTGTAGATGTGGTTATGGGAGTAATTATCAACTAATCACATTTCCAATCAGGTAATCAAAGTCCAATTGAAGAGGGAAGCCATCGGATACGTTCACTGTGCTGCTGTGTCAGGTTCACATTTGAATATACCTTTTGTTGAAACAACATCATCCTCTTCCATCCAGGGTATTTTATGTTCTGTTGAGATAAATTCCCTGGACCCATTTACCAACAAGTCTACATTTTTAGACTGACTTTTAGGACCAGGAATAGTATGATGTTATTTATAATAAAAACTACATCCAAATAGAGCTCAGAACATTCCTTAGATCAGGAACAATTTAGAACAATCCTAGATATGAAGCAATTTAGAACAATCCTAGATCTGAAACAATTTAGAATAATCCTTAGATCTGGAACAATTTAGAAGAATTCCTAGATCAGGAACAATTTAGAACAATCCTTAGATTAGGAACAATTTAGAAGAATTCCTAGATCAGGAACAATTTAGAACAATCCTTAGATCTGGAACAATTTACAACAATCCTTAGATCTGGAACAATTTAGAAGAATTCCTAGATCTGGAACAATTTAGAACAATCCTTAGATCTGGAACAATTTAGAACAATCCTTAGATCTGGAACAATTTAGAACAATCCTTAGATCTGGAACAATTTAGATCAAGAACAATTTACAATCCTAGATCTGGAACAATTTAGAAGAATTCCTAGATCTAGGAACAAATTAGAACAATCTTAGATCTAGATCTAGATCTGGAACAATTTAGAAGAATTCCTAGATCAGGAACAATTTACAACAATCCTTAGATCTGGAACAATTTAGAAGAATTCCTAGATCAGGAACAATTTAGAACAATCCTTAGATTAGGAACAATTTACAACAATCCTTAGATCTGCAACAATTTAGAAGAATTCCTAGATCAGGAACAATTTACAACAATCCTTAGATCTGGAACAATTTAGAAGAATTCCTAGATCTGGAACAAATTAGAACAATCCTTAGATCTGGAACAATTTACAACAATCCTTAGATCTGGAACAATTTAGAAGAATTCCTAGATCAGGAACAATTTAGAACAATCCTTAGATTAGGAACAATTTACAACAATCCTCAGATCTGGAACAATTTAGAACAATCCTTAGATCTGGAACAATTTAGAACAATCTTTACATATGAAGCCTATTTAAACTTACCAAATCATCTGTCTGAATATATTCTCTGGTGTGTGTGAGACACTGCCTGATTTTGAGCTTGATTGTAATGACACAATGGTGAAATATGTGTGATCCAGTCAAAGAATAGGGACCGGTGATAGAAATTCCTTGCTAAGTTAATGACTACAGAGATTGGACATGGTAACAGCATTTCTGACAGGAAGCTGTGGTACTGAATATATCCAGGGTATTCCAGAGATTATTTAGACCTGCTTGAGCCTATATTTAATCTGTGTAAAACCCTGCAGTAAGGAGGATGATCCCACAGCGGTACATGCGGAATGGTTGGCGCTGGTATCAGGGCTGTACCATCAGTATGTCAGGTTATGTCAGGCGATCATGTCGTATGCATGTGCCAGAATCAGGGGTGGAAATAACCCATTGCCCGACGCCCGAGTCCAGTGTTTTTTTCTGTCGGGCAAGCAAATTTGTATATCACACTGTACCGGTGTCCAGTTGACTTTCCAATATTAATTATGTTGTTTATTTTAAAAATCAACAAGAAAACTGGCCGGTATAGTGGAAAAATTATCAGGGCAAGTGATTTTACATGTGCCACTGTACCGGAGTACACTAGCAATTTTAAAGTTATTTCCACCCCTGCAGAATGGTTTTTATGGAGCATGACATCCCTGTCCAAGAAGCAACAGTTTATTGCCTTCTATGACAGACAAACCTAACAAGGTCAAGTGTGAAAGTCATGAAATGAATGTTTTGGGGGTAGAGTTTTGCCTGTCATTGTTGATCTACTGTAATGCCAGGGATCATAATTGGGTCATAGCAGTTCCTGTACTGGTGTTTTACAGCAGCTGGTAATTTAACTATCTGTCACCTTGAGCTTTCCTTCCATAACACTCTGGCATTGAGCTGAAATCACTCACTCACTCAATCACTTGATCACTCACTCACTCATGATCACTCACTCACTCACTCATGATAACTCTCTCGCTGTGGTCATATCATACCCTCATCAATTTGTTTTATGCACACATTCTTTTGTCCTTGGTTTAACTCACCCAGACCCTATCCATTGTCCAGGGAAAACATTTTGGCTGAAATACAAGGTTGGTGACACTGAAACTTAAAGTTGATGATTTTGTTGTTTTTTGTGTGGAAATTGATCCGCCATGCTTGTAATGTCAACTCCTGACATAAATGAGCTTATGAATATATTGAAAGTGATTCTGTGGAATTTCATTTCCTGACCAGTTGGCAATTTTTGTGTGTTTATGCTCCTAGAAACAAGAAGAAAATCAAACCATGCCTGTGTCCTGAAGTTCTTTAAGGGAATTTAGAAGTTGGACGAACATGAACGTTTTTTTTATGGATTACAACTTCTTTTTGTTCTCTATATCACGTTTTAAAGCTAATGAAGAAGCAAGAGTTAGCTCTGAAACGTTATAAAGAATAAAAGGAAGCTGTTATGCATAAAAACATGCCGTGTATTCCTGTGGCCTGATTGGCTGATAATATAGAGGCCCGAGCTTTGGTTACATTATTACAGTTACTGATTTCTTGAAATGTCAATAATTAAATAAGTTGTCTGTGAAGTTAACATTGACTTAGTTATGGACATATAAACATAAATTCCAATTCTGATCCGATATAAAATGTCACTTGCCCGTGAAAGACAAGAATTTCAAATCGATAGTTTGATCCATAATGTTATGCCATAATTCCCAGAAAGATTCAGGTGAGCTTCAGAACATGTGGCTGTACATTCACAGAGAACACTCATGTAATAGCTTCTGTACATAAAACCTTACAGCAGTATTATGCACAGGCAGCAGTTAATTGAATTGAGGAATTATTTTCACATATGTGACCAACGTTCCCAAAGGACCTTGAATCTGACAACAACATGTGTATAAGTCAACAGAAAATGTTTTCTTGCAAACTAGAAATACCACTTTCATCCTTTCTCAAAGTTTCCAAGAAATTTTGATTCAGCTTCCGTATCGATTTTCTAAAAGCTATACTGATAAAAAGGATACTGTTCTTTTATATTTGAATTATTTATGTCTTTGCATGGCTAATGTTTACTTTTATTTCAAAGCAAAATGAATATAATCAATCATGTTACACCATAATTAATAGGTGAAATTATTGGTTATCATGCTTACTGGAACTGTTTGTCTTCAGGCGCCATTATGTCAAAAATGGTGATATTTATTTCCAGCTGTAGCCTCAATTACCGGAATGACATTAACAATATAATCAAATCACAAACACGATATCCTATGTCAGACAGTCGAATCTTGTAACAAACTATAATTATGTCATTGTTGTTTTGATTACATCACACGATGATTATTTCATTGATGTGATTATGGTGGAACCTCGCTCTCACACCTCAGTGATGATTACAATTGCGTTGATGTTTAGTGGTGATTGCTCCACAGACCGTCCTTCATTCTACATGGTTGAACCCTTGTGTAACATCTTAACCCCCTATAGTGTGGCTGTGATTCATCTCTGCATGTGTTGGAGGCGGACATGGTCTCGATGTGCACCTTTCACACCTGTATAACCCCCTTAACCCCCTCTGGTTTGTGTTTGATGTCTCCCTGCATGAGGTGTGATGGCTATTCAATAGCCTCTCTGTGTGTTAAGTCAAGCATTGATAGGGTTAATGCTCACTGATTGTATCAATTGATAGAGTTAAGCTCACAAGCTGGTATCAGAGGATATCATTACTGATCAAACAAAATATTATTGCTATACTTATAAGGATCAGGTACTGTGCTAATGCTGGAATGTATAGACGAGATGTATGTGTGATGTGCTCGCTGACTGCTATATCAGGATTCGGGGTGGAATATTTCACAAACAACCCATGCTTGTCCCCAAGGGACTGTAATGCAAAATAGCAAGGTTAATTACCAGTAACCTACTTTTGGCATCCCAAGCAAAATAGCATCCCAAGGGATTCTGAAGCAAAATAGCAAGGCTTGCCTTCCCAAGGGATTGTAAAAAATAGCAAGGCTTGCAAAATAGCAAGGCTTGCCTTCCCAAGGGATTGTAAAGCAAAATAGCAAGGCTTGCCTTCCCAAGGGATTGTAAAGCAAAATAGCAAGGCTTGCCTTCCCAAGGGATTGTAAAGCAAAATAGCAAGGCTTGCCTTCCCAAGGGATTGTAAAGCAAAATAGCAAGGCTTGCCTTCCAAGGGATTGTAAAGCAAAATAGCAAGGCTTGCCTTCCCAAGGGATTGTAAAGCAAAATAGCAAGGCTTGTCTTCCCAAGGGATTGTAATTCAAAATAGCAAGGCTACCAGTAACCTACCATACATCCCAAGGGATTCTGAAGCAAAATAGCTGAGACTATCAGTATCATGGACTTGTCTTCCCAAGGGATTGTAATGCAAAAAAATAGCAACACTACCAGTACCCAAGATTTGTATCCCAATGGGTTGTAAAGCAAAATCTACCCTTGGCATTCCAAGGGCAAGTGATATAAAAGAAGCCATGCCTCTAGTTGCTGATGCTTGTCTTCCCTAGGGGCTGTAATGTAGAATAGCAAGGCCAGCAGTACTACATAGTTGTCATCCCAAGGGATTCTGACACAAAATATCTAAGTTTTCACTACCCTATTCTTGCTTCCCAATATGCAGAATATTGAATGTTCCTCAATATGAAGGTGTTTTATCAAGGTAATTTAAGTTTTTATGTTAACTGTGAATGAGTATGGTTTTATGTTGCTTTTAGCAATATTCCAGCAATGTCATGGTGGGGGACACCAGAAATGGGCTTCACACATTGTACCCATGTGGGGAATCAAACCCGGGTGTTCAGCCCACTTTAACCATTAGGCTACCCCACCGCCAATGTTAATTTCAGAGACTAGATGTTAGTCTAAAGGGTAGGGTAATGCTGCTTGAAATGCAGCAAGGAAAAAGCATTAAAAGTAATGCTTGCAAAGAATCAGTTTCCAGATGGAAATGACAATTCAAAGTGATGTCGTACTACAGATGTCCTTTTCTTCCTGAGAGATCAAAAATAAAATAGGATTATATTTATCAAAGGAATGAAGATAATGTCTTGATTGAATATCCATGACCCTCACGATCAATGAATAGCTGATGCTCCCACCAACCAATGGAGCATGTGAACCACGTCAGTGACCACGGTCAAGAAGTACAATCCTCGTGCCATCGTCAGGGTCATCAGAACACCATTAGGGAAACTGCAGGTGTTCTTCCTCACAGAGATGACCTATAATGAAGACATTGACTCAAGTAGGGATTAACACCTTCGCAACGCTCACCCACGAAAGTTAGGCTGAATTGAAACCTCTGCGGTTTTATCATTGGTCTCTGCTCGTATTGCATCTTTGATAGTCAGCCATTACTGTGGTACGATGCTGCTTGACCCATTGTGAGCAGGGAATTATCACTTTCCGTGTGAAAAGCTGCTTTAGTGGTTCTATTCTGGATGGGGATCAATTGTACTCGCTGGAATCATTCTCACTATACAGCTACTATTATCACCCATTGACATAATAGACTGGTTCCTGTCGGGCTGTCACAACCAGCTCACTAGTCCACCCTTCCTGCGTCGCACGCCACTTCACCGTCACTGATTGTGTAAGGCCAAACATTACATTTTTGTTCGTGTATGGATTTTGACAGTGAAAAAATGTCAGAATCAAACTAAACAATGCATTGTGCATCAACTATTATCTTTTAGTAATTTTTTTGGTTTTGTAGGCGATAAAAAAAGTAGAAAACTACTCTGGTTTGGGTCTTATAAAATGTAAAATAAATCCAATAGCTTATTTACAGTGACTCGAGAAAATCTGAGTTAGAATTGATCTTCAGTAACCCATGCTTATTGTAAGAGGTGACTAATGGGATCGGGTGGTCAGACTCGCTGACTTGGTCCCAATTGCGTAGAACGATGCTCATGCTGTTGATCACTGGATTGTCTGGTTCAGACTCGATTATTTACAGACCACCGCCATATAGCTGGAATATTGCTGAGTTCAGCGTTAAACAACCAACCAACCAACTTACAGTGATCATTTAATGTTGAAAAAAATTCTGTTTTGGTCGTATTATGATCTCTTGGACTGTATTCAGAAACAAAAACAATCTTTACAGACGGTGGCTTAAAAAGGTCTTTCCCTTCTGAATACACTTTTCTGAATTTTCTATTTTTATGGTCTGTGGATCCATAAACCACAAAGAAATAGAATCTGGCCTAATGGGTAACCCTAAGCCATGCCAGGAATTCCAAGGTCATTACCACTTAATACTGGTTTGCAAACTCCAGATACTCTACTAGGGGACCTCCAGAACATTAGAAAAGATTATTGGTTCCACAAATAAACCATAATGGATACTTGTTCCTGTCAGGTTATTGATGTACTGTTTTATTGGTATATTTATGTTATTATGCCTGAATGTCTGAATTGGATTTTGTTTATGACAATGAAATGTTATGGTAAGCATAATTTTTAAATTCAGTGTTTTATATTTTGCCATAAAAGCAGTTGAAGGTGGGGAATATAGTATACTTTTAAGAAGAAATAGACTGTTCTGCTTGACCAGTAAATGAACCCATTCTGTCCACACATCTTACCTGTGTTACCCTCAACCATAGACTTGCACAAGTCTCTAAGGTAATAATTAATAGTTTAAATGATAATTTCTAAAAATATATATATATATATTCCTCAGACTGGGTTCTGTAAGCTTGCACAAGTCTCTTAAGTAAAAAATTAATAGTCTAAATGATAATTTATAAAAAATAATAAATAACAGACTGGGGTCCACTTATCTTGACTTGCCTCTTCGAAAGATATAATTACTCTACATCCATGGGCTCAGCATTCAGTACAGCCTTGGAGCAAGGCTACCTGAACCAGTATACTAAATGATACAGAGACTGCCCACATTGCTAAAGTTAGCTAATCACGAATTCTGCGAACCATTCCTCCTGAAAAAAAATAACAGACTGCAATCCTGGACCAGTTTACGAACACATACACCCATCCTGGTCTTGCTGATTCAGCAAATTCTGAGTAGCTGTCTTGAGATTGACAAGTTTTGTTTAATCTAATTTTTTTAAGTGCATTGTTATCAAATTATGTTCTGGGACTACAGTCTTCCTTCACGTTGCCATAATCAGGAAGATAAACAAACAAATGATAGACAGTGCTGCTTTGTGCCGACCGTAAATCAATTTCTCCTAGATGGCCTTCAACTCAAGGAACATATTCTACCTTAAAGACAGCTCCAAGTGCTTCATGGCAACCGTCAAGCTAGGGTGTGTGCAATAACCTCACTGCCAATTATTCACGATGATAAGAGTTAAGATCTAAATCCACGAATACCTTTTTTACTCAGCTATTTTAGAGGTGTTGACCTTATTAAGGGATTGAGAGGTGTGCAGGTCAGCATAATATGTCAAACATTATATTTTAAGTTGTTTGATGTTTGAGTTTTAAAGACAGATACAGTGCAAGTTTGTCGGCCATGATGTTCCTGGCTTAACAACAGTGTTGTATGTCACGTAGCAGCATTGCATTGTGGGTAACTGTGGAGCAGGACATTACAGAGACTCTTTGTATGTAATAGTTTTATTGTTCATTCAGACGCACTTCAGCCTCCCCTTAACAAAGGTCGATAGGATACCTCAGTGTTATAAACAAATATTCAAGTGGAATTTTTAAAACTAATCGAGTGGATTTTTGTGTCATTGAGTGTTAAAGAGGGACTTTTTTATGAATCTTGCAAGTCACAACATGGATTTATTTAAGAGTTTTCTTTCATGAAATCATAACAATTTTGCATCAATGTTTACAAGCCAGTAATGAGGTTTTTCTTCTGTTTTGTTTACAGTGGTGTATGTTTGAGCTGGAACTTTCAGAAAGCTATGAATTATAGAGGGGTCTATATTAACTTCAGTACTTCGCAAACATCTCCGAGAAGCTGAATATTAATGTATTTGATATATGTGACTGGGTAGAGCTTCTGTGATGATCCCCTGCCTGGCCCCATGACACGAACACCTGGGCCCAGCTCACGACTAGAGTCTGGCGGGATGTTATGTGTAGACACTGATTTTTTTCCTTTCTTTTGAATCCTGGATTCTTGCAATTGGAGGCCCATATTCTGTGGAATTCTTTAAAATGTAATGATTTTAGACAAGGGAGTCATATACATTGTCTAGAATCCTTTTTACATTTACAAGTCAAGGTTGTCATACATAATGATCTTCGCAATTATTTTCATAATGATCTTCACAATGATCTTCATAATTTATCCACAAAGTCACAAAATCCATATAGTCATCAGTTTGTTCAAAGACTATTTGTATACTAAAATGCTGTCAAAATTACGTTTATATATTCACAAAGTCTTCATTAAGTGACAAAATTTAAATATTCCCAGACTCTTTACACAGTCAGACGTGGTGACAGTGATATGCTCTCGAACTCCTCACACAGTCAGATGTGGTGACAATCATATGCCCTCAAATATTTCAAGCTGTCATAAGATGTGACAGTCAGATATCTCAAACTCCTCACAGAGTTTAAGTGATAACAGTCATATGCTCTGAATCTCTTCACACAGTTCTATATGATGACAGTCAGATATTTCAAATTCTTCACATTGTCATAAGTTGTGACAGTCAGATGTCTCAAACTCTTCACACTGTCCTAAGATGTTACAGTCAGAAATCTAAACTCCTCACAGTTTTAAGTGATGACAAGCCATATGCTCTTAAAGTCTTCACACTGTCATACATTGTGACAGTCAGATGTTTTCAATGATGGCATTCATATGCTCTAAAAGTCTTCACATCATCATAAGTTGTGACAGTCAGTTATCTCAAACTCCTCACAGAGTTTGAAGTGATGACAGTGATATACTCTCAAACTCTTCACTCTGTCAAAAGTTGTAACAGTCAGAAATCTGAAACTCTACGCACTGTCAAAAGTTGTGACAGTCAGAAGTCTCACAGTCATATTTCAGATACTTTTTCTTACACTCTGATGGATTTCAACAGCACACTTCAACATTCAAACACACACACAAAACATTGCCTGTGAACATAGAGGCATGTGATATAGCTCCATCTGTGAAGTGACTATGCATTATAGATGTAGGATTTAATTGTTAGGGGTGAGTTTACATGTTGTATCTTACTGGAGTGTTGACACACGGTCACTTGGGGATGAGGTCAGTTGTGAGATACAAACAACGGCAAATAATGCTGCGTTGTAATTGGCTGTCACAGACACAAATATCTATCTCAAAACCAGGAGAGTGACACTTACTCCAGAGAATTGCCTATCGCAAAAGCCGCGATTGATTTCAAGTGTGGTCTATTTTCATGTGGCGTGCATACGACCCTGGGGATTGTTTAGACCAATATGAGTGTGTAGCCCTGCACTAAACCTTCAGACTTGAGTGATGTTTCTCATATTTGTAATTTAAATTAGAGTTTTGACACCTTGCTGACTTTTAAGGGTTAAGGAGGCCATCGGAGGGAAACATTACTTGCCATTGGTTGTAAGCTGCAGCGGATCTGGCAGCTGATAATGACCATCATTCATAGTCTATCTTCAACTTGCGGATATCATTTGCATAAAGACCCGATTCACATGGCAGAACTTGCTGGGTATATGCCCATCAATGATAGCCAGCCATAATAACAGGAATCATCAGGATTTGAAATGGGATTAAATGTTTGGCTTTTTGCTCTCAGGCTCCCTAGGTGTAAATGTACATCAATGAAAATACTTGATGAGGATGTTGTTGGTGATAGATGGATTAAAAGACTGTATACACTGGAGAATTTATTTTATGATGCTGAAATTTCTGATCTAATGAGTGAATGTTCAAACTCAAGAAATTGTTAGTGTTGTTTTGTATGTTAGGCCCTATGATCTGAATGATATATTGTACTGAAGGTCCTATGCTCTATAGGCTATATTGTACTGAAGACTCTATGCTCTATAGGCTATATTGTACTGAAGGCTCCATGCTCTATAGGCTATAATGTACTGATGATTCATGCTCTATAAACTTTATTGTTCTGACAGTTATATGCTCTAAAGGTTATATTGTACTGAAGGCTCCATGCTCTATAGGATATATTGTACTGAAGGATCCATTGGTTGTAAGTTATATTGTAGAAGGAAGGCTCTATGCTCTGTAGGTTATATTGTACTGAAGGTTCAATGCTATATTGGCTATATTGTACTGAAGGTTCTATGCTCTATAGGCTATATTGTACTGAAGGTTCTATGCTCTATAGGCTATATTGTACTGAAGGTTCTATGCTCTATAGGCTATATTGTACTGAAGGCTCTATGCTCTATAGGCTATAATGTACTGATGATTCATGTATTGTGACAGTTATAGGCTCTATAGGACTGAAGGCCCTATCCTCTATATGCTATATTGTACTGAAGGCTCTATGCTCTATAGGCTATATTGTACTGAAGGCTCCATGCTCTGTAGGCTATATTGTACTTAAGGTTCTATGCTCTATACCCTATTTGGTAATGAAGGCTCTATGCTCTATAAGCAGTGTTGTAGTGAAGGTTTTATCCTCTATATGCTATATTGTACTGAAGGCTCTATGCTCTATAGGATATGTTGTACTGAAGGCTCTATGCTCTGAGGGCAGTGTTGTAGTGAAGGTTTTATCCTCTATATGCTATAGGTCTGAGGGCTTCATCCAGGTTGTGTTATCAGCTCTATGCCCTAAAGAGTACATTTTGTCAAGGCTCTTTGCCTATTTTGTAATGGATATATGCATGTGAATGTTGTATGCGAACATAGGGTTTCACCATAGAAATCTGAGAGAAATCTTGTTGGTGACTAAACAGTTCTACTATGGTACAACCCTTAGGGTAATTCTTATTGTCATTGTCATTTCAAATATATACACTAAATGCTGCAACTATAATAAGTACAATATTGGAATATATTATTTGTAACACAATAATGGGTTAAGATACAATTTCTTCTGACATCTGCATCAGAATTTTACAAGTATTTTATTTTATGGGCATATTTGGGGTATTTTTTAAAAGAAAGAATGGGCAAAATTGTGCATACAGCTGATCACTATAAATTGCTTAGTTTTACAAAAAATACACACTGTAATCTTAATCGCTGCATACAAAACAATGCAAAGCATGACAGGAAATACAATTTAAATGATAAGTCAGTGTCAGGTGTCTAGTGATGTTTTATTGCACATTTATCGATTTTATGGACCAAGTTTGTCCTTACCCATTCATTCACCTGAATTCACTGAAGTGGTATGTTGGTTGCGGAGGAAACTGACAAGAGATGCAGATATGCGGAAACTTGACAATATTTGAGAAAATGTAGCTCCATGCACCTCATGCAGTATTGAGTTAAAGGCTTTGTATTCTTGAGATTATATTCTAATGAAGGTTCTAGACTTTAGAAGACTTAAAAATATTGCTGTGTCAGTCGTCAGTGTTGTGTTATAGCATTCAAACAAAAGGGCATACCTTCAAACCAAAATGGCTTTTTGATGGGAATTTATGTGGAGACCCATTGACAAATGGAGAGCAGGACCTGAGAAAATCTCAAACAGTCAGCAGATTCATATTTCCCAAATACCTTTGACTGCCAACACATTCCTGAAATGCAGGGATTATATCAACATCATTAGTGACCCTGTTTAAATGGTGATCATGATGCTGTTGATCATGACGTTGATGTTAATGTTGAAGATGTTGATGAGGATGATTTTGGTGATGTCCATGATGGTGATAATGATGTTCATGTTGTTGATTATAATGGTGCTAATGATGTGTGATGATGATGATGATGATGATGATGATGATGCTGCTGCTGATGATGTTAATGTTGTTGATTATAATGATATTAATGATGTTGGTGGAGATGAGGAGGAGGAGGATGATGGTGATGGTGGTCGTGGTGGTGGTGGTGATGATGATGATTTGATGGTAATGATGATGATGTTCAAGTTGTTGATTATGATGATGTTAATGATGTTGGTGAAGAAGAAGGTGATGATGATGTTTGTGTTGTTAATTATAATGATGATGATCATGATGAAACTCTCTAGAGATTCAGGATTCATAATCCACCATGTTCCGCTGCCCCCATACAAATCTTAATATCACTAATGGTATAACAGCTCAGCAGGCAACAACAGAACCTCTTTTGGGAGTAAATATTTGCTGCTGGAATATGAGCATGACTAGGCCCGTCTGACTCCACTGGGACGTCATAAAGTAGACTTTTTTAGTCAGGAGGTGTGTGAATGTCATCATGCCATGCTTGTGTTCATGTTACATTTGGAAAATGTTTCAAAAGTTCAACTTATTTACAATCCAAAGCAAAATTCACATTAACCAATTTGATGAAACTTTAAACTAGATAATCTAGAGTAAATATATCTTTAGGGGAATAGTTTATTCCAGAAGCTGATCAAAACATGAAACCTCAGTGAGTATGGTAATTCCTGGAAGTGTCTGGACTGTGATGGACCTCTAACAATGTCCGTGCTCCTCCAGGGGCTTGAACAGAAGACAACCCATCTCCTCTACCCGACTCCAGCACAAGTCCAGACATCTTCACTGACAACTCATCCGTAAGCTCATCTATGTTTTGCACCATTTCATATGCGGTCAGTCTTTAGGGAAATCATACACCTTTACAGACGGGAACAAACTCACGTACAAGAGGAGATAAGTTAATAATCTGGCGTATATCTTCACCCAAATCTGCATAGTCTGGTAAGTGCAGTCTTCCCATGATGGGGTACAAGCAGGGAAAACAGTGTGCTGTTGATGACGTCCCCTTAGGAGAAACATTACAAAACAATCGACAATGTTCTTTGATGGCCAATGAAATCAGAATTCAGCTATTTTTTGTGCACTGTCAGCATCTTACGGAAGGTGGTGTCCCACTATATAGTCCCTTGTGTTCGTGATTCCACACATCATCTGCTGGACTAGCATTTAGTACCAGAAATAAACTTACCTTATTTAAATGTATATATCTAACAAATATTTACTTACAACCCATACTGATGCTCTGTATCAGGACTTGCCATTATTTGAAATTTGTAAAAGAATAATTATTTAGTTTATAAATATATGTATTGGAGACCAATCACTTGCGTTCAAAGTTTGCTAGGATTGGACTACTAAATCACGTCTCAGAACCTGTCAGATCAAGAAGATCCTTCAGAATTTTTTTTTTCTATATTTCAGTGGAAACCTACAATTATCAGAAAATATATGCCTGGTTTCAGTATCAGTATAAAAAGAAGAAAGAAAAACTATAAAAAGTTCATTTTTCTCAAAAAAATCCCATTGGCTTCAAATGAAGATCTGTCTCAATATGACCAGAAAATGTCACTATATGACTGTTGAATCTGCAGAACACCTTTCCCAGGGACAGCATGACTGGGAACCAGAGTTTCAGTCTGTCTCAGGGCTGCTATTGTCTACCCTATCTCAGTACAGATATAATGCATGCAGCTAGTCCATGTGAAGGAAATGAAAACATCACAATGACAGTGGGGTTCAATGATGGGGATAAATGCGGATGAGGACTTGACAAAAATACACCCCTGTCTGGTACAGGCACCATCATATTGCTATCACCATGCTTATTGGGGAATAAATGCAATATCCAGACTGGTGGGTCTGTATAGCAGAATATCAACCTCTTGATATGGAGATAACAACTCGTTGCAACCAGCCTTCTTGGCTCATCCAATATTCTTTCTGGAACTGTATGATAGAATTAAAGTCGGATCAAATATATTTCTTTATCCAGACCAAGTAAGAGAATAGGACATATGTTATATTTGGGATAACATTTTCTTAGCAAGGAACAAATTCTAGTGCCTTTGGAGTTGAATCCTATGTGGAACTAAGGTATGTTGCAGCTGACTATTTTTGAAAGGTACTGTGTATTCATAGGGACATATTTGATTTATCAGTGACTCCTGTACAGAGGTTTACTCCATGTTTTGACAATATATTGTATATCGGAAACAATGCATCCAAATATTTTTTTTGTTTAATTTAATCTTGTTTGCTTTATTAATTATCACATATCAAACACTTTCTCCATACCTTTTAATGTATCTGAAACATTGCACCAAAATAGTTCATTTATTGATCTATTTTAATCTTGTTTCATTTATCAAGAATCACATTACAAACAATTTCTCCAGACCTTGACAATATATCTGAAACTATGCACCAAAATAGTTCATTTATTGATCTATTTTAATCTTGTTTGATTTATCAAGAATCACATTACAAACAATTTCTCCAGACCTTGACAATATATCTGAAACTATGCATCAAAATAGTTCATTTATGGATCTATTTTAATCTTGTTTGATTTATCAAGAATCCAGCATCAAAATACTTTATTTATTAACAAATTTAAATCTGTTTTGTTTGTTGTGTAATTCCTTGCTAAGCAATGTTCCAGCTATATAATGGCAGCCTGTAAATGACCGAGTCTGGACCAGACAATCCTGTGATTAATCTTATAACCAACAATCCATACCACTGGTTACAGTGACAAGCAATCATGAAAGTCATCGACTGTGACATCTGATCCAGTTCATCACTACTTACGACCAACACAGGCTGGAAGGCACCATACCTAACCCAGAAGCCATGACCAATACCACAAAGGTCTGCACGAAAGCCTTGATTCGAGTTTTCTTTCAGAAAATAGCTCGTGTCAGAAGATGATAATTGGATGAAATATTTATGAAAATGTAGGCAAAAAGAGCGAGAAAGGGGTTAATAGTGAGCATTCTTAGATATCCGCTGACCTATCACAGCAGGGGTCATGCACTTAACATCCACCACTCGTGTTTCACGATGTGACCATTAATTATTGAAGTTTTGCAATGATGTGTACAGGAGTTCAGGCATGGAACAGCGGTTTCAGACAGTCAAAATACCATCATCGTCTCTCCGGTGTCTCAAGAAATCATACCATATTATAATGCAATTTAGGAGCTGTTTTTGATGCAGTAACTCGATTAGTGTATTCAGTTTGACTGCATGCATTAAAGGCGGAGTGAGACAGAGAGGCTACCTGACTCTCTCCCTGAAGCATTCTATCACCCTAATTACGAATACTCATTAATATTTCAACATCCTAGTAAAGCCTAGCTGTTAGTGAAAACACGGGGAGGTCATTGTGACACTGAACGTTCACAATACCTACCACGATTCTGACAAAGAGGTGTCACCTTACGTCTTGGTGCGCTTCTAATTAAACTTTATTTCAGTTCATTTTCATTCAAAAATTTTCTTTTGTGTGGATACCAGTGACGATGTTACCTGGATGTTTTCATCATTGCAGTACTCTGATAGGGCTGTGGTATCTTGATATAATCTATCTGTTAGTTGAGCAGTTAGTAATTAATTCTCGTCTGAGTTTGGTGACAATGAAACATGGGTCTAGTTGAGTCTGGTGTGTATTCATGCAAAATTCCCCGATGCTAATGGTTCTGAACATATATCACTTTCACTCATCACTTTCAATGATGTTTATAATATTTTCAGAAGCACTTCAGAAATATTCCTCAAGCCAAGATCGTCAACCCCAGATGTGGCGTTATTTACACTGACAGATTTTCAAAATCTGCGCACATTTTATAATGACAATTTGGAGGGTACACCATCTGCGTCTCGTGTCTCCGTCCAGGTTTTTGTAGGAAAACTTCAACGTTCAAATCCATTTACTAGTTTTAAAATCTTGAATTTCACTTACAGATTACACATGCAAATCTGCAATCATGCTGCATGTGAAAGCTTACTGTCATTTTTTCCCGACCAAAAGTGAGGTTCTGTGACAAACACGTGCCTTTATGTGAGTGTAGACGCATCCGACGTCAGATTTCACTGATTTTCCAACTTCCTTCGATACAATTACTAATTAAATCCTCTTAATTAGGATAATTGGCTTTCTAAAATGTTGGATGGGTTTATCAAATCTGAAACATTGTTGTCAAGTTTCAAGCTGAAACTTGGCAGTTTGGTTAAAATTGTGAATAGGCGATGTCATGTTGGTGCGAAACCCTAGGAAGAAATATCTCTACATGTTTATTTTGTACACAGTGGGCTGCGAAGTAATTGCTTTTTCATAATTTTCCTGGATTTAGTCTCCAGAGATACTTTTCCAATTTGTATGTATTAGATATAAGAACAATATTTATTCTATTTATGGATGTTAATTATTAATGTTTTTAGAGATTGAATATCAAATTTGCAACATAAGTGAAACTGATAGATATTTTTCCTGCAATTATCAAACTTGTGTGGAGATTGAGAGGACTTCTTGGTTCAAATCAGTAACTTGTTCAGTAAAAACGCCCAAAGTTTCATTTCAGACAGCAGTTCAAATTTTAAGATAAGAGCTTTGAAATGCAATGCTTGTTATCAAGATGCACTTCCGATAGATTTAACTAGCTGAGAATAGGTCACAAGCAAACAGTATCATGTCAGCCTCTCGGTTTCTTATAACACTGTCTACAGATATGACTCAACAACAAGCACCAGTACAGTTATGTGCAGTAAGAAAATGACAAAACAACGTTATTGAGCACCCTGGGATGAGGTCAAATAGTTTGTCATCTGTTGTTTAATTTATGCAATAAAAAACGCATAAAATATTGTCATCTGTGATCATGTCGTCGGAGACGTAACAGAAAAACAGCTGCACTTGCAGCTGTGCAGCTGCTAATGTGCAGACATATATATACGTAATAAATCCCAGCTAGATGACCTTACGTATCTTTGGCTGCCAACTGAGGTTTATATTATATGGGTGTTATAGCGTTCGTTTCGCTTGGCTTTTTATAGGTTCTGTTAATGTTTCCAATACATATGACGTCCAGATATATTGACAGCAGCAATAGTGGCAGAATCCTTTCCATATTCATAAAGAATCCTCTGCTGGCAGAATGTTTTATGAATCACTATGAATTAGTGAAGATACCAGGTGTTCAGAAAATGAGCATTTCCTGCCTCACAGTTGGCACCCATCACAAACACTTGCAATGGCAAGTCAATTGTTACATATGATATATTACTACTACGAAGTGCTAAATGAGTTTGGCATTCCCAGCGGGGTACATAGAAAATGTTACTCACTTGTAAGCAGGGTACACTGAAAATAATAGAAGAGCGCTCAGCCAATCAGAAAACAACATTTATGTGTGAGGCAAGATAATTGGGATTACACTTTCTTAGTAAAGTACAGATTCTAGAACTTTTGTTGGGTTGAGTCCCATCCGGGATTTGAACCCACACCCTCAGAGTCAGACAGCCAGCACACAAAGTCAGCCACTAAACCCCTCAGCCACTGCAGTCTAGACTACCAGTAGTCCGACTTCCATTTTTTGTGGCAATAGTTAAACTAGGGATACCATCGAACATCAGTTTTGTGACTGAAGTGACATTTTGTTTGTATCTAGTTCAGAGAATAATTTTTGAAATATATTATCCAGCATGTTTAAGACAGAGTGCATTGAAACAAGTTGGTAGACAATCCTTCACCATTGTATTTTGGACATCAGTATCTGTTGCAAGTAGGGATGATGGGGCAGCCTAATGGTTACAGAGTTCGCTCATCACGCCGAAGACCTGGGTTCAATTCCCCACATGGGTACAATGTGTGAAGCCCATTTCTGCTGTCCCCCGATCAGAAGACGATGGGGGCAGAGGTGTAGCCTGATGGTTAAAGCGTTCGCTCGTCACGCCCAAGACCCCGGGTTCGATTCCCTGCATGGGTACAACCTCACTTACTGTTGCAAGTAAGTGTTGTGTAAGTGTTCCCGGTCGGGCAAGATATGCTTACACTTTTCAAATCAAACTGAGACTGAGAATTAGACTAATTTATTCAATACTGCAGGCCATAAATCATTAGGTTTCGTCTCTGACTTTCAGTGATCCATTCATATCATTTTGACTTCTATTTTCCCTACCATGCCCGATGAAATCTGTTTAGGGATATTTCAAGATGTTATTTTGTACTTCATGGACACTAAGAGCACCTTCAGGAAAGAGCACACAGTACAAGATCAGGAATAAGCTGATGCTGTTTTTAAAGATAAACAGATTCCTTTTGTTAAAACTGGATCATTGGGTCAAAATGGAAATATGTAAAAACAACATTTCACAGACTGATAGAAGAATTTATGGGGAAAGTTTATCTGATGTTATCTTACAGTGTTATTTTCACGGGTTACCCGTCAAGGATAATGCAGCGCTGGAGGATCTCATTTATGAGCTGAGAAAAACACAACCTTTCACTTTGTAAGTGACGTAGCTGCTACTGAGAGGAGAGAAAATATACCCTCTGAAGATTCATGGGTACAATAGTTCTCCAGGATTTCATGTTTGTAGTAATAGACCGAAGAGTAAGTCTGTCAGGATGAAGCTGATCCTGTAAAGATGTTGATGTAATGAAACCCAGTGTTGGGTAAGTCTATCTCAGGATGAAGCTGATCCTGTGAAAATGCTGGTGTAATGAAACCCAGTGTTGCGTAAGTCTATCTCAGGATGAAGCTGATCCTGTGAAAATCCTGTGAAAATGTAATGAAACCCAGTGTTGGCTAAGTCTATCTCAGGATGAAGCTGATCCTGTGAAAATGTTGGTGTAATGAAACCCAGTGTTGGCGTAAGTCTATCTCAGGATGAAGCTGATCCTGTGAAAATGTTGGTGTAATGAAACCCAGTGTTGGGTAAGTCTATCTCAGGATGAAGCTGATCCTGTGAAAATGCTGGTGTAATGAAACCCAGTGTTGGGTAAGTCTATCTCAGGATGAAGCTGATCCTGTGAAAAGATGTTGGTGTAATGAAACCCATGTTGGTGTTGGGTAAGTCTATCTCAGGATGAAGCTGATCCTGTGAAAATGTTGGTGTAATGAAACCCAGTGTTGGGTAAGTCTGTCTCAGGATGAAGCTGATCCTGTGAAAATGCTGGTGTAATGAAACCCAGTGTTGGGTAAGTCTATCTCAGGATGAAGCTGATCCTGTGAAGATGCTGGTGTAATGAAACCCAGTGTTGGGTAAGTCTATCTCAGGATGAAGCTGATCCTGTGAAAATGCTGGTGTAATGAAACCCAGTGTTGGGTAAGTCTGTCTCAGGATGAAGCTGATCCTGTGAAAATGCTGTAATGAAACCCAGTGTTGGGTAAGTCTATCTCAGGATGAAGCTGATCCTGTGAAGATGTTGGTGTACTGAAACCCAGTGTGGGAGACCTAGCGAATGGTAATTGTCATGTCTAGAAACTAATGACCTTTTCTGTTTCTGATCAATCCATCATCATGACGGTAAGTTCTTATTTCAGGTACTGTCAAAATACCATCAACAGATTAAACTTTGGTATTCGCTTGTTGACGCATTTCCATCTATGCTTAAATGTCATCCCAGATACTCTTCTTGTTATTTGGCGCTATGTTCAGCAATGTAAAACTGGGAACTCATTCTCGCAGTTCTAAAAAGTTTAATGTTCATCTTAGTTGGCATTATCAACCTTTGATATCAAATTTAGAATCTGGAACAAGTGAAAGGAGGTGTTTGTGATGTCATGGTTTCTCAGATATTGTTAGCATCATGGAACAAAAACTAAAGTATATCCAAGAAATGTGTTCTGAATGTGATGTAAATCTGACTCCATTAATACTGCAAACTATGAATATGTAAAATGCAAGTTTACATATCATTATTGTGTCATCCAAACAACTCTTTCCTCAAATTTGTCATCTTAATGACACAATTCAGCTTTTTTAAATATTACCTTGCAGTTTGTAGATTTTTTGGAAGAGGAACAGTTCAGCCATTTGGGATCTGTTTACAGCAAAAACTCTTCGATTCAATTGCTCAAAAACAATGAGGAGTAAATGACACAGTAACTTACCCCTGAAACCATCTCTATCATTCTGGTGTCTTTTCTGGATTAGTTTTTCACAAGGAAGCATTACAAAAACAGTTGTGTGTTTTTTTCGACAAAGCCTGTACGAGAGTGCAGTATTTCATCGGACTAACATATAGCGTCTGATATAGAATACAGACCTTCAATCATTCATGGAATAATTCTTTGTATCTTACATTTTAATTATCAGTAAAATCTGTTTATTTAATAACAATTGTAGTTAATATTGCTTCTTGAATGTTTTCTGTCATGAGTTTGAAATAAACACCAATACTTTTTGTCCAGACATGTGAGTTCACAAAGGTTTCTGAAGCAATCTTCAGCCATATGCTAAAATGCTTATCGACTGTCTAGATGTTTAACATTGGCAGACTGTTTACCATTTGTCAGACACCTATTGTTCTGTGGGTCGGCTGCTTTGGACAGGTCCTGACGGACTGTAGTTCAGTAGTGGTCAGATAGTCCAAATTATGTTGGTCTTCTTACGGTCATCTCTTCCAAGTTATGTCTCAGCCGGCTGGTGATATGCAAATTTTTCCATGCCAAATTGATGGGCACTGAATGAACAGTCTAGACTGTGACATAGACAATTAGAAGACAGTCTTGGACAAGCAGCTTCACAGGAAACCGCTCCCCCTATGTCACCTCCTCCTCCTCCTCTTCTTCCAGACTCCAACCTTGGTCAAGTCAACTCCTATTACTTGGACCCTCATCATGTCATACCTAGCATCCTCAGCCTTGTCCATCTCTGTTTACGTCTGCTCTTAATTCACTCATTATCAGGACTGTCATATTGACTTAAGGAGACTTCTTATCACAATCATTGTTCTAATTTGTCTAGTGTTGTCTGCTTTATGAGATGTAGTAGTCAAATTTGTTTGTTTTAGATTCTGATTCTGATATGTCAGGCTTGAAGACGTTCAGCCAATGTACATGGTAAAGGATTTCATACAGAAGAAATTGTCATAAAAATCAATTCTTACTGTGTTCAATACAAAGGTGTGAGTATGGTTTTACATTAATAATGATAGCAATATTCAAGCAATATCACATGATGGACACATTCTACCCATGATGAGATAAGATAAGATATTTACTGCATAGCATTCCATGAAGGAACAGTGGCAATATTTATAAACTACAAATATAAACACAGTAGGTACAAAGATATAGAAATACACAGATACATTTCACATATAAATTATGTATATTGTAACAATTTCATTTTGAAAAATATATGTTGTATTATGGCATGGGAACAATATAAGGAGGGAGGTGACTATGGTGATACAAGGAATCTATTTAATATTGTAGATATGATGGCATACCTTGGAGATTGTTTCTCAACATCTGTTTGTAAAAACTGTTAAGTATTTTTATTTTTTTTGCAGTGTGTAGCAAATTATGATAAAGGATTTATTGTTGTTTGTTGGGAATAAACTTTGGCATGATAAACACTTTAACCACTATAGAATACCTCATCGTCCTAATTAGAATATTGTATTTACAAATATATGCACTATAACATGAATATATATGTGGAAATATGCACAGAAACGTAAAGCAATGTTCAATGTATTGGAGTATCATACAGAATTGAAATACATATTAATGTATTCATTATTGTGTGTAAGACTTTTAATAAATATTTGACATATACATGTACTAAACAAACAGATAGAGATCATCCACATTGGGGGGAGTCTTAGAGATTTCTGTACATGTGTAATGAATGTAAAACAATTTGGTTATCTAACACATGTTATATTTGGGATTACACTTTCTTAGTAAAGTACAGATTCTATTACTTTTGTTGGGTTGAGTCCAATCCAGGATTCGAACCCACACCCTCAGAGTCAGGCACCTAATCCCCAGCACACAAAGTCAGCCACCTAACGTTGGTTATCTTAACGGTTTTTGTTTGGCATTTGATTTTGATGACAGATGCAAATCTTGTGCATCGATTTACTATAATTTTAATGTTTTCTTCTGTACTGTTACTTTTAAAGGAATTTAATAGTGTCCATCTTGCAAGGTTGTATATTGGGCAGTGTTACAGGGAATGGGATACAAAGCTGAAGTTCAAAGTAAGAATATTATGTTATTTGAAACAAACCATAGGAAACTCCATGAACTATTACATGTGAGATGTTTAATATGGTGTTAGGTTTCACAAAGAGACACTCGATGCCATTCTGATAAAACCTCATCACATGGAATGTTGCCTCGGAATATTGATACTGACTGTGCCGCGACTTCTTACTACATATAAGCCTAGTTATCTGAAAAGAAGCTAATTGATGCAATCGTTGTTTATTTAATGATGGCTATTTGATCCTGGCTTCCAGCATGTTCAGAAGTTATAAAAACATCAGGATAAGTGTGGAAAAAAAAATAAATCAGAAGTCTTGTGAGAATAACACTTAAGTTGTTGGGAAAGTAGTCTTTGTCTTCCTGTTGTCCTTCAGTACATCATACTCAGTCAAACTTGTCAAATATACTGCAGAAAAAAGCCTTGTTTGCCAGTATCAGATACCTAACAGTACACACAGTTATATCACAAGAATGAAATACATATAAACATGTTTTTGTACTGTACAGAGATAAAAAAGATTCTCAGATAATTAATGTCAAAGTAGAAAAGGCTTTGGGTGACAGAACATGTGACCATGCCATTTTTGTCAAGTTGGATAAATGCCAGTTGTTTGTTTTTTCAACCAAACAAAGCTGGAATGAAATCTCAGCTCACAAGTATGTGCCCATGCAGTTGGAGAAAATAAATTCAAAATGTCCAAACTGAAATAATTATAAAAGTTGAAATAACATATTTGTAAAGTGTGTAAATCTAAATGTCCATGGTATTGATCTCATGGGTATTTTAAGTAGTTTGAACATGAGTATTTCATCTTGAAGGAATGAGGAGACTGTGTTGTGCTTAATAGATTGCACATTGCAATATCAGCGATATCGTACAGATCAAATTAGATATTCTTCAGTAAGGTGATCTTCTGGATCAAACTGATCAAAAAAGCAAGCAGGCAAATTAATCGCTTTTGTAGGGAAGATTGTTTGGTGGTCATAATTAGAGCAATCTTCCTTACCCTCATTTACAGTGTAATGAGCCACATGAATGGGGTCTTCTGTTTATTTTCAAACTCTCGTCAACTACCCGATAGTCACCTATCTCGATGGAGATAATTACGACAAGATTCAGCTACAGATTTTACTTTGAACTTCTGCAATAGTCTCGAAATGAGAGCATCATTATCTCACAATTGGGATTGTTTATTTAGATTAGTGTTGAGGTAAGCAGCATGATGTAAGATAAGTCCTGGTGCTGTATTGGGACACAGCAGGTGCCCCTGGCCAGGTGGTCAAGTGGTCAGGAGAGGAAGGGGATCAGAAGATGGGGACAGGGAAGATGGGAAGGGGGTCATGTGGTTAAATTAACACTGCATCATGATCTCGTTAGAATTTTGTAGTCATCATTTACTTTGTGGAGTGGAAAGAAAACCAACTGGTCCTCAAATCAATATTTAGCATCCCAGGAGGGGGCACAATTCTTTTCATCTTGGCAGTGAATTTTTCATTTTAGAATAGTAAATGCACGTCAGATATTCTTTCTCACACTAGGGCGGTGGGGCAGCCTAGTGGTTAAAGCGTTCACTCATCACGCCGAAGACCCGGGTTCGATTCCCACATGGAAACAATGTGTCAAGCCCATTTCTGGTGTCCCCCGCTGTGATATTGCTGGAATATTGCTAAAAGCGGCTTAACACTAAACTCACTCACTTTCTCACAATAAGAAAATTCTAACGTATTTATACAAGAAATGACAAAATTTGTTTCAATGAAATGAAATATTAATTTTATGTTAAAATTCTGTACATAAATGGAATGAGGTCATTGAGTTATAATTTGCTACGGTTATCATTTCATCTCATTTCAATGCAAATAAATGTTGGCACTTTTCCTCAGTATTTTCATGAAATATTAAAGTCATGTATTATTTACAGAATGATAAGGTGATACAAAGAGTTCACTTCAGCTATTCACAGTTAATTTAATTTACAGCTAACGTATTTCATCACAGAATAACCCTACCAAAGATACAAGTAGATTTGTTCAAGGCTCATTGTGAAACATCTTTTGTCTTGGTAATACCCAAGTTGGACAAAAACTCTGTCACAAAGAAGACATCTCAAAGACTATAGTGAATAAATCAGGTCGGATATCTGCATTCTGCAGCAATTGACGACAGAGATATTTCCAATCTGCTAAATTAAGAGATAATTGTGACGTCAAAGAATTAATCTTGATTGGAATTTACGACCACTGTATGAATATTTTGATACGGAAATATTGAAATTTTGGCCTACGTTTTTGGGGCCCAGATGTGGAAGTATTGAAGGTAATCTAGGCATGTGATACGTGAAGCAGTTTAGTATGATTGTCCAAGAGGTCCCTGTTTTATTCTCATTGTTCTGCCACTATATTTCTATTTGATGTGAAAGAGAGCAATTGTTCAGGGCTGCTGGCCGACACCAGTAATCACTGTTGGGGAGCCGACTGATCAATGCCAACATTGTCAAGATTAATTAATTATCTCTTAGTAAACAAGCGTGGACACTGATACTCTGAGTGATGTGTTAGTTCCAGGATGAAGAGGCTTTAGTCACTAGGGGACCTGTCTTGAAAAACTGTGATAAATGTACCTTTTGACCCAAAAGATCCCACTGGAAGATATCTGACACAAGACACTAATTTCAAACAAATGAGAGGCATCGAAATATCATGAAACAAATGCAAATGATGTCCTCATCTTAGTAATGAGTTTGAAAACTTGATATTTGTATTACTGCAAGATGTGTTAGTATCAATAACAAATATGGATCTTAGTAAGTTTAGGAGTATAAATGTTAACAGAAACTCATGTAGATCAATAGTTAATCTGAAACATGTTAAATGAAAGAGCAGACGTGTATGAAATGAACAAGATTATTCCTGATATATGTAATTATGAATCAGTTTTCAAAGGTTACATCAACGCTCGAACTATCAACAGGTTATTTCGAGCAATATCCCAGCAATTCCATTCTTTAGTGTCTACATTGCTACAATCATGATCTTTCTACAAACATCGAAATGCATCATACAATTCTTGCTCAAAAGTTGTTTGAGATGTCTATGGCAAAGTTTATGTCAACCAACCAACTAACCAACCAACCAACCAACCAACCAACCAATCAATCAATCATGTGTTTCATACTTTTACCCAACCAACCAACCAACCAATCAATCAACCAACCAATCAATCAATCAATCAATCAATCAATCAATCATGTGTTTCCTACTTTTACCCAACCAATCAATCAACCAACCAACCAATCAATCAATCAATCATATGTTTCCTACTTTTACCCAACCAATCAATCAATCAACCAATCAACCATTCAATCAATCATGTGTTTCCTATTTGTACCCTACCAACTACCAACCAACCAACCAACCAATCATGTGTTTCCTACTTTTACCCTATGTTCCACTGTATTGTCTTGGAACAATAGACTTGTCTACTTGTGTTAGGTGCCACAAGGGGGCAGGACATGCTCACCTTATTGCCAGCACCTGGTGTTCGTTACTTGATAGATGCGGCGGTTGGGTAGCCTAGCGGTTAGAGCATTCACTCATCATACCAAAGACCTGGGTTCGATTCCCCACATGGGTACCATTTTGCGGATCCAGAGGGGGTTCGAATCCCCTTTGAAAATGACTTAAGAGCATATTGAAGTTTTTTTTTTTTTGGCGGAGTCAATGGGGAGCTCAGGGGGTTCGACCCCCCCCTTTCAAAATTCCTGGATCCGCCCATGGGTACAATGTGTGAAGCCCATTTCTTGTGTCCTCCAGCCCTGATATTGCTGGAATATTGCTAAAAGCAGCGTAAAACCAAACTCACTCACCCACATTTTGTGGCAAATAATATCAACGTTATTGAATGACATTTTGAGTACAATTAATTAACTTGATTACAAACGTAAGTCTAGATATGCAAACAACATTTTTTATTATTAGATAGTCTAAGAACAGGATTTACTTGCATAATTCTATATGAATTTGTTGATACTCTATTTCCAAAGAATGATTACGACGAGAAGATTAGCAAAGGTTGGTGGTGCGCCTTACGTATGGAACATACCATTTTGATACTGATATTAATGGTCAAGTCAGGAGGACCTCAGCTTATCTATGAGATCGGCTTATCTACGGTAATATACAGTAACTGTTTGACCATGTGTTGGTAACTGTTTGACTGTTTCTGAATTACCAAACAATGAGTAAGTGTATTCATCACAGAGCAATAAATCATATCAAATGAGATTTAAAGTAAAATTACCACAGACTGCAGTATTAGTCTTGCAAAGTTCAAAAAGTTAAACAGACCTTGACAAATTGGGTAGCACCTGCTGTGTATATGCTGAAGTGGGCCGAATTGCTTGAAAATGATTATTAATGAATCCATGTTTAATTGCTCATTAATATCAGGTCATTACTGAAAGTATCGGACTGACCAGTGCTCCCAAAGAGGGTTATTGATGGCCTTCTGGACAAATGACCTCCTCATTACAAGTGAGAGGGCTACTTTAGTTGGCTCCTTTTGCTAATGGTCATCTGACCTCCCTCTGTGTTGCAATTCTGTCCTGTTTTTTTTGTTTACAAAACCCTTTTTAAAAACTTAATATATGAGTCATGTTGCATTAGCTAATAAATCTGGGGTTATTTTTTAAATCTGATACATACATTTTATCATTATTCAATCAATTTTCTCTCACAATTTAGAGAAAAAGAAATTGTTTTGTCTATAGATTTATGTTTGATGATAGAAGTGTAGAGTTTCTCTTGTATTCGGTTCATTTAATTTCAAAACGGCATCAATCTCCACCAGGTATTGATCTGAACATATTTTCAAGGTTAATTAGACTTTTTGACCTTGATAAATCAATCAACTGTTTTCGTGAGATTCTCTCAGGAAATTTTATGAGTGTAATCAGAAGTAATTAGAAAACATCCAGGATTATCTCATCCCTTGCCCCAGGTGCTGCAAAAATCAGCCTAATCTGGCATTGAGATCAGCGAGATGTCATCTTACCCAGAGCCAGTATGTACTGGGGAGTTAATCCTTGTCTTGACACAGTGGAGAGTTGAGCAGATGGCGGCGCCTGGAATGGCTGCAGGAGACAAGACTGGAATAAAGGCCAATGATTGCTGGAGTGATAGAGCTTTAATGTGCTATAAAATTCTGGTTTCATGTTGATTACCAGATTACGGAAACTGCTTTAAAAGGAAAGAAGTGCCCATTAGATAACTGGTAGACCAGGTTAAGTTGCAGTGTTTTCACTCACTCACTGTACAGAGGAGGGTTATGCTTTACATTAGCATAAACGGGCGATAAAATCAGACCTTTATCAAGGGCTTGGTTAACTGGATATTATATATGGAAGTGATTCTACAATAGGTTGTGGATAACTGGAATATATTTACTGGATGTGTGTGATATTATGCATGATTGTGTTTTGTTTTCAAAATAGTAATTATACTTAATAATATCAGATCAGATTGTTTGAGACTTTTGTTCAAAATCTTTTGTAAACCAGTATGCATTGAGTCAGTGGAAGCATGAGATCAATATCAAAAATAGAATTTAATGTATACAAATAATTTAAATTCTGAAATAACTTTATGAATTGGCCATTATATATTTCTGAAGTCCCTCTTAGAATAACTGCAATCACACATGGGTTGAAATAAGGAATAATTCACTAACAACATTAATCGGTTTTAGTTAAAATCAGGCAATATATTCACAAATATTACAATACATGAAAAATAGAACAATAATGTTACTTTTGTTTATAGTCATACAAAATCTCAGTTTTTCAATAAGTATCTAGGAATACATGTCTCTGTATGTACACAGCTTGGGAGTCCTAAAGGTTCATCTCCCAGACACAGTTCCTTCCAGAAGGTCTAATTCTCACTGAGGTAGGACCACAAAATTGCCTATAGCTGTATCACTTAGATTTCTTAGTGCACCTGCAATAAGTGGTGAAAAGTGTTGTATTTGTCTGTCTTCTTTCTTTTTGCTATTTTCAATAGGTTTCCATGGTAACCATATTACAACAGGCACACAGGGACATTTATCAGACATTTTTTAAGACATCCTAATACAATTGGTATATAGACAGTGTCTAGGTAAATTGTATGTAGTTATTGGCTGTTGGATGTCATGCTGACTGCTTATTCCCTCCATGTTACACAAGTATGTTTGGGGCAATGTGGCAGCCTAGTGGTTAAAGCGTTCACTTGTCATGTCGAAGACCCAGGTACAATGTTTGAATCCCACTTCTGGTGTCCCCCGGCCGTGATATTGCTGGAATATTGCCACAAGTGGAATATTGCTCACTCACTCACGCTCACTCACTCACTCACTCACTCACTCACTCACTCACTCACAAATGTATTTGAAAGGAAGTGAGCTATTGTGTGAACGTTCAGATTCTACAACAATAAAACCAAGCGCAGTCATGACTCTCTTCATGATTCATGATCCAAAACAACCATTTGTCACCAAGGCCGTAGTTTATTACGACAAGTATTGCAGTTAGTTTTTAGGAACATGTAACGCACACAGGCCAAGTACCTGTCACCATGTGTGTTGTTGATGGCTTGGTGAGTCCCCATGAGTCACAGAGGAGATTTATAGCAGTGTAAAGTAAAGTGATGATTGTAATGGCGTATGCTTGTGAGGTGGGGCACATAATGGCAGGGTGGCGGACACGGTCATCGAGACACGTTAAGGTGTTGGAGAGGACAGATGACGTCCAGTGGGACTTACATCTCTGTCACCCTGTCCACCATCACTTTGATGTCATCCCTCATCCTCCTCAGCTGCATCCATTAAGGAATTTGATTGTTATAAGTGGCATTAGTTGCTTATGGCAGAATGGTGAGATTTAAGAGGTGGCAGTCTTTACACGGAGTCAAGGTGTGAAGGACTTCCAACGATTTGTATGAGCGACTGAGTGAGTTTAGTTTTAAGCCACACTCAGCAATATTCCAGCTAAATGGTGTCTGTCTGTAAATAATCAAGTCTGGATCAGACAATCCAGTGATCAACAGCATGAGCATCGACCTGCGCAATTGGGATACAATGGCGTGTGTCAACCAAGTCAGCGAGCCTGACCACCCGATCCCGTTAGTCGCCTCTTACGACAAGTATGGGTTACTGAAGATCAATTCTAACCCGGATCTTCACGGGTGATTTGTATGAGAAAGAATATCACTTTTCTCAACACTCGTCTCAAGTCGTTAGATTTTACTTTCAGTCAGATTGTTTGTTTGTTGTTTAATTCAATATTCCAGCTACATGACTTGGCATGTAAATAAAGTGTGGACCAGACAAACCTGTGATTGATAGTATGATGGCCATCACCTTCAGGTAAAACAGCATGGTACAATTATAGAATCTGACCACATAATGGATGTCAGTGACTTCAATGCCAGTATGTTAGAATTACGAGAGACAGGATAAGAAGAGGCTCAGAGGATTAAATGACAGGAATGTCAGAGGAGTGAGAGAATGTGTTTAGTTTTATAGTTCAGGAATATTCCAGAAATATTTCAGCAATATCACGTCAGGAGACCCAGAAATGGGCTTCACATATAGTACCCATGTGGGGAACGAACCCAGGTTTTCTGTGTGATGAGCGAACACTTTAACCACTAGGCTACCCCTCTGCCACAGGAATGTAAAAGGAAGTGAGAAAGTCAAAGTGATTGCCTTTACAGTGCCTTAGCCCTTGCTTAGTTGCTTGATCAATGTTACCATTTTAGTGGCCTCAGCAAATCTTTCCAAATGTGTTTACATTACATGTGGAGAATATTTCCAAATTTGACTCATCAGTCACCAAAATTTTGTCCAATGGTGTTTCATCTTTTGACACGTATCATATCTTACCATGGTTATTTGTAGATGAATAATTGCCTTGCCTTGTCATGTGTGTTGTAATGGGTGCCATCAGTGGACAGAATACACTCTATTTTTAGTGATCACTAATTTTTCCATTATTCATATTGATCAACACATAAAACACTGCCTGATGATCAAGACAGAATCGTGCAATGGCCTCTGCTTTCCGAAGAGATTTCTTACTTTTTTGTTTCTCCACCATGAATATTGTACATTTGCAAAACAAAAGGTTTCCACGTGAGTTGAGATTTGTCTGGAGAGCACTGATGTCCATTCTTTCTATTCCTGGGGCGATGGGGTAGCCAAGTGATTAAAGCGTACACTCGTCATGACGAAGACTCAGGTTCGATTCCCCACATGGGTACAATGTGTGAAGCCCATTTCTGGTGTCCCCCGCCGTGATATTGCTGGAATAGTGCTAAAAGCGGCGTAGAACCATACTCACTCACTCACTCTTTCCCTTTCTTCCAATTCCTCCTGGCAGGTACCGGAGACCACAGACCTCGCAGGTTTTACACCTCTAAGACTGGTTTTGTTTCCAGGACATAAACATGTCAGTGTCTTGTACCTTGTCGATCAGGGACAGATACTAAAAGTTGGAATCAGAATACTCAGGAAAAAAATCGCATATTTGCACAGCTGTGATCTTAGTTTAATTTTCAAACTTTTAAACTTTCCCTGATCTATCTTCTCGTAACTGCTTCAGAGACATAGAGTGGATGTGTTATATGTGAATTTATGTCCTCTGTCAAATCATGGTGATAATTTACGATCGCTAGTTAAACAATATGTATAACATATGTGTTCTTAAAATTACTTAGAAAACACGGCAATAACATTTGTAAGGAAATAATTTATCTTGGCATTAATCTTGACGGAATGGTTGTGCTTGTGACACAAAGCAGTTTCAATATAATAAAATAATATTGATATTGGTATGATAGAACCCCAAGTGTTAAATATTGATCTGTTACTATGGAAAACAGTTGACTGATGGCTTCTTCTTCTGAACCTCTCAAAATTGAATTGTTGGAATATTTTCATGTAGCTCCCATTGTCAATATTTGAAATATTAAATCCAATATAGTAAGATTAAATTTGAGAGGGTATCTCTTAAATTTAAGATTTTAGAATGGACTTATTCTGATGGATATTGTGCAGGGTCTATTGGGATCAATATGGCTGAGACTGCAAACAGACTCGGTGAAAGCTTGAGGTCTGGCCAACTCACGAAATCCAATCATGAGAGATTTATCAATAATTCAAAATACCTTGATCTACACTGTGGCTTCGCTGTCTTGTCGCAAATTAAAATGCCACCAGAGCTTTGCTTCCACATGTGCTAATTAATGATTTAAGGATTCCACATGTGACTATGTGGGTTTGTTGGTGAAATAGCCACTCACTGCCCAGTCATCCTTTGTGCTAATTAATGATTTAAGGATGTCATGGAGTAGCGTGTTGAGTCTGGTTTCAGATGATCCTGAGCCAATATGTACACTTGGGCATGAGGTAGAATCCTGAATCTGTCTGAATCTCTGTACTGTACATAACCATGTACAGATTGCTGAAGTACAGAATTTTGTTGGGTCTGGTTTCAGATAATCCTGAGCCAATATGTACACTTGGGCATGAGGTAGAATCCTGAATCTGTCTGAATCTCTGTACTATACATAACCTTGTACAGATTGCTGAAGTACAGAATTTTGTCGGGTCTGGTTTCAGATAATCCTGAGCCAATATGTACACTTGGGTGTACAGTAGAATCCTGAATCTGTCTGAATCTGAGGTTGTATCACCATGTACAGATTGTTTGAAGTACAGATGCACCTAAAAAAGGAACAATATACAATGTTTTATATCAAAATGAAGTTTCATGTTGTTGAGGCTCTAAGTATGGATTGACACATTTTGCCCATTAGTGTAATCTCACCTGGGGCTTCAGGAGGGCAAGCTACCTGGCTAGTGTTTATCTCAATGCATAAGTTCCATATGCCAGTTTGTATAGAAATTCAAATTAGGTGTTGGGAGAAGGGAGAGAGTGTTTGAGGGGGCTGATGTGGTGAGTGTCCAGACTGAAATGGTGAGTGAGTGAGATTGTATTGTTATACACCACTTTTAGAAGAAGTCAACCAATATCAGGGGACACCAGAAATGGGATTCACACATTGTACCCAGGAGGGAATCGAACCTGTTTCTTCAGTGTGTTGAGCGGACGCTTTAACCACTAGGCTACCCCACCACGCACGCACCTGAAATGGTGATGTTTAGATGTGGAAGACTACTTTAATGTGAACCTTTGTATGAAGTGATCTGTGTTCCAGATCCAAATAGTGACATTTACATTTACAAAATTTAATTGGAATGAAGTGAACATCTGCCTGAAGATCTTGGGACCTCCTGAATCAGTTCCCATCTAAACACCCCCAGGCCTGTACTGTGTAGAACTACTGACATGGGCCTGCCTAGCTCAGAGACAAAACCCTTAATCACCTTGTTTGAATCAACACCTACGCTGAAAACATATCTATCCCATGGCAACATGATGTTTGATAAGATTTATCCCCAAGTTGATCAGTGGTGTGTGACATCTACAAACGGTTAATGGCTATTGCAGTAGGTATGCAGGGCATCTCTACGCACTGTGAGAACTGATACAACTAGATACTGACAACCCTGTGAAGACTGGGATTAGAATCTGTCTTCAGCAACTCACACTTGATGCAAGATTACAATTGATGTAAGAGGCAGCTAACAGTATTGGGTGATCAGACTTGGTTGATGGAATCATATCCCAATAACGTAGAAGCATGCTCATGATGTTAATCACTGGTTTCTACTTGATTCTGTACAGGCAATCAGGGCCAGTGGGGTAGCCTAGTGGTTAAGGCGTTCGCTCATCATGCTGAAGACCCAGGTTTGAGTCCCCACATGGGTACAATGTGTGAGTCCCATTTCTGGTGTCCCCCGCTGTCATATGGTTGGAACATTGCTAAAAGCAGTGTAAAACCCAATTCATTCACTCATTCACTCCATTCAATTATCACATAATGGAACATTGCTAAAAGCGACGTAATACCCAACACACTCACTCACTCACTCCATGCAATCATCGCACAATGGAATATTGCTAAAAGCGATGTAATACCCAACACACTCACTCACTCATTCACTCCATGCAATCATCACACAATGGAATATTGCTAAAAGCGACGTAATACCCAACACACTCACTCACTCCATCCAATCATCACACAATAGAACATTGCTAAAAGCGACGTAAAACCCAACACACTCACTCACTCCATGCAATCATCACACAATGGAATATTGCTAAAAGCGACGTAAAACCCAACACACTCACTCACTCCATGCAATCATCGCACAATGGAATATTGCTAAAAGCGACGTAAAACCCAACACACTCACTCACTCCATGCAATCATCACACAGTGGAATATTGCTGAGTGTGACATTGATTGTGGACAAACAACATATATGTGTTGACTAGAGATGCTGCCGATATTGATTGTGGACAAACAACATATACGTGTTGACTAGAGATGCTGCCGATATTGATTGTGGACAAACAACATATACGTGTTGACTAGAGATGCTGCCGATATTGATTGTGGACAAACAACATACATATGCCGATATTGTTGACTAGAGATGCTGCCGATATTGATTGTGGACAAACAACATATACGTGTTGACTAGAGATGCTGCCGATATTGATTGTGGACAAACAACATATACGTGTTGACTAGAGATGCTGCCGATATTGATTGTGGACAAACAACATATATTGTCGTGTTGACTAGAGATGCTGCCGATATTGATTGTGGACAAACAACATATACATGTTGACTAGAGATGCTGCCGATATTGATTGTGGACAAACCACATGCGTGTTGACTAGAGATGCTGCCGATATTGATTGTGGACAAACAACATATACGTGTTGACTAGAGATGCTGCCGATATTGATTGTGGACAAACCACATATACGTGTTGACTAGAGATGCTGCCGATATTGATTGTGGACAAACCACATATACATGTTGACTAGAGATGCTGCCGATATTGATTGTGGACAAACAACATATACGGTGTTGACTAGAGATGATGCCGATATTGATTGTGGACAAACCACATATATTGACTAGAGATGCTGCCGACAAACAACACCATACGTGTTGACTAGAGATGCTGCCGATATTGATTGTGGACAAACAACATATACGTGTTGACTAGAGATGCTGCCGATATATTGATTGTGGACAAACAACATATACATGTTGACTAGAGATGCTGCCGATATTGATTGTGGACAAACCACATATACGTGTTGACTAGAGATGCTGCCGATATTGATTGTGGACAAACCACATATACGTGTTGACTAGAGATGCTGCCGATATTGATTGTGGACAAACAACATATACGTGTTGACTAGAGATGCTGCCGATATTGATTGTGGACAAACCACATATCGTGTTGATAGAGATGCTGTGTTGACTAGAGTTGACTGCTGCCGATATTGATTGTGGACAAACCACATATACGTGTTGACTAGAGATGCTGCCGATATTGATTGTGGACAAACCACATATAGATGTTGACTAGAGATGCTGCCGATATTGATTGTGGACAAACCACATATACATGTTGACTAGAGATGCTGCCGATATTGATTGTGGACAAACCACATATACGTGTTGACTAGAGATGCTGCCGATATTGATTGTGGACAAACCACATATACGTGTTGACTAGAGATGCTGCCGATATTGATTGTGGACAAACCACATATACGTGTTGACTAGAGATGCTGCCGATATTGATTGTGGACAAACCACATATACGTGTTGACTAGAGATGCTGCCGATATTGATTGTGGACAAACCACATATACGTGTTGACTAGAGATGCTGACGATATTGATTGTGGACAAACCACATATATTGTGGACAAACCACATATACGTGTTGACTAGAGATGCTGCCGATATTGATTGTGGACAAACAACATATACGTGTTGACTAGAGATGTGATCTCCATTGACTTATGGAATTGATTGTGCTGTGTAATATAAATGACCTTCACCTTTTCCTTACCGTTTTAGACATTCATAGCCGAGAAATGAAGCGCACATATCAGTATAAGATTGCAATAAGTGGGAACTTGATGCTGATGCCCTTTTTGAAATATGTATGGATAGTATGGAATAGAATAAGCAAGCAGAGTTTAATCTGCATATAGCAGTCTCCACTTCTATGCTTATATCACCGACATTGCCTAAATAATGTATACCACTTCTTCTTCAGAATTCTATGTTAAAGGCTTCCTGCTAATCCCTCTATGTGTTTGAGCTGGCATATGTGTAGTCTGTCATACAGACTCTGAAGCAAATATATCCAAGAAAGCCCACACAAGTCTAGAAAATGTGGCAAATCTAGATTTCCTCTGAAAATGAAGAAAGTCTCAGGGCTCCTTTTCATTATAAATATATTTTTTTTACTATGAACTTTTTTCAGTAAAATATGTTCATTTAGAGACTAGTTGTTAGTCTAGCATATGTGTATCGCTGGCCTATATGTTGTAAAATACTTAGTTAAATGACTAAAAAATTAACGATACCTTGTGTATTTGCATACCGGTAGATGAAAACAATTAAAATGAGTTGCCCGAAAACAACTCAAATGCTAAAACTTTAAAAATATGTTTTTTTGTCTCTTTTCTTTGAATATTGGCTTTAAAAAAAAAAAAAAAATAAATTGACATCAATTAAAAAAACACGATTAATCCTTCCTTTGTATGAAGAAGCTTGGTCTGTCAGCTGAAGATCTTTCTGCAGCTGATGACAGTCTTGAGGCTGATACAGAGTCTGGCAGGATGATTCTCTGACCTTTCATTTCTTCACATCATTTACACAGCACCTGGGGATATCATTAAAATTGTAAATGGACATAGACACTGAAATGAGACTTGGAGGAGTGAGTGAGTGAATGTTGCTTTCAGCAATATTTCAGCATATCATGGTGGGTACTCTATGAGAAGACTTCATACATTTAATCCATGTGGGTAGTTAAATCCATGCCTGCTGCATGACAAGCAGACATTTTAACCACAATGTTTCTACATTGTCCCATACAGGCACTTTGAGCGAGAGAGTGAATTAGGTTTTATGTCACTTTTAACAATATTTCAGAATATCATGGTGGGTACTCTATGAGAAGGCTTCACACATTTTATCCATTCCATGTGGGTAGTTGAATCCATGCTGCATGACAAGCAGACATTTCAGCCATAAGGATTCCATTATGTCCCTTTTAGCAATATTTCAGCATATCATGGTGGGTACACCAGAAGGAACCTTTACAAGTTTTAGCTTTATAGGGAATCAAACCCAGGCCTTCTGTAAGACCATCAAACACTTTAACCACAATGCTTCCACATTGTCCCACATGGATATAGGCACTTTGAGTGAGTGAATGAATTGGGTTTTAGGTCCCATTTAGCAATACCTAACCATATCGTGTTGGGTACACCAGAAGGTTTTGTGCATGTGGGGAATCAAACCCAGTCCTTCTTCATGACAAGCAAACACTCTAACCACAAGGCTTCCCCATCAACCATATTGATGCTGAACAAACAGACCCGCGAAGATCCGGGTTAGAATATTTATCTTCAGTAACCCATGCTTGTTGTAAGAGGCGACTAATGGGATCGGTTGGTCAGGCTCTCTGACTTGGTTGACACATGTCAACAGTTCCCAATTGTGCAGATCGATACTCATGCCGTTGATAACTGGATTGTCTGGTCCAGACTCGATTATTTACAGATCGCCGCCATATAGCTGGAATATTGCTAAGTGCAGCGTAAAACTATACTCACTCACTCAAAGATCAAACAGCAGACACCCTGCACCAATGATACATGAAGCGCGCCAACAATAAAACACTTTACAGACTTTAATGAGTCTTTATAACTCAAAACAAATGTCTGGGCTTCAGAAACGAATTTCATTCAGCAAAAAGATAAAGTTTTAGTGTCCATTAGCGTCTTACCTTTCTAATATACCTCTCATAAATAATATATATAGAACATGTTTTCTGAATAGATTCTAATTAGACCTGGAAGGGGAAACCCTTGATGTTGGGGCGGCTTTGGTGGATACCTTGTTTATTTCTATAATCTACATTTATCATTGCTCATATTGTGACTATAAATAATGGCGGCTTCACTGTCCAGTGGCTCTATTTGTAATGAGGGATTTTATTATCTTGTTAAAATGGCCAACACAGGTGATGGAGAGTGCAACACAGCTTGGCAAACACAGAATAATTGAAAGAAAATAATGTGTTCACGAGGACATACCTACTATTAATATATATGTTGGCCTGTTCACTTATATTTGACGGCCATCTTGGACACCTGCCATGACAGGGTACGACTCATGACCAACTTGGAGAGATGTAGGCTTGAAGATGTCAGATCTTTTGTTGGGAGTCATTGTTCAAACAGAGTTTGTTATATGTGCTGTATATATTTCTACCTAGTGAAGACAATTTGTCACTATGTCTTTCTTTGAAAATGTTGTATGATGTGCATATGGAGAATGTTACATGAATATTTCTTCATACAGTTTGGGTATTCTGTGTATGATATCACTGAGTGGTCACACTGTAGTGGTGGTGATGATGATGATGATGATGATGATGATGATGATGATGATGATGATGATGATGATGATGATGATGATGATGATGATGATGATGGTGGTGGTGGTTGTGATGAGGGGCGGTGGTGTAGCCTAGTGATTAAAGCATTTGCTTGTCACACCCAAGACCCAGGTTCGATTCCCCACATGGGTACAATGTGTGAAGCCCATTTCTGATGTCCCCACTCATGATATTGCTGAAAATTATTTACAGACTGTCCTTGTACTAAAAGTGGGGTAGGCTAGTGGTTAAAGCATTTGCTTGTCACTACCAAGGCCCAGGTTCGATCTCCCCACATGGGTACAATGTTGAAGCCCACTTCTGGTGTCCCCACTCTGATATTGCTGGAATAATGCCACAAGTGGAAATTGCTAACTCCCAGGTCCAAAACTCAAACTCTCCCTCACTCACTCACTCACTCACTCACCACTCACTCACTCACTCACTCACTCATACTCCTGACTGACAAAACATATTGTAGTGTTTTAAAAACAGGTCAGATGTCTTTTGCAACATGTATCAATAATACTTAAATACAGAAGAAGCAAAAATGTCTTTTTAAACAGACAAGCATAATAGTCAGTTTCATAGACATAAGATAAATTGGGTCTATTGATAACAATATAACAATGAATAAAACAACAAATTCCTTTTCTCATAAGAAATCTCTGTTAAAAGCATAGTCGATTGTACAATTCCACATGTATAAACAATATAATAATAATTTGAGGGAAGAAACACATTAAATGTAGTGTATGGAAAATAACCTTAGTTTCCTAAAGTCAAGATATACATATTACATGTACAATAAAAAATAATCTCTTCTGGTATTTTTATTTCTAAAGGTCATCATTCTATAGCAGTAACGAAAATGTTAAATATTTCAATTTTATGTAGTACGAGCTAACTACGGGGCAGTTGATATTCAAGTCACACAGCAAATTGGACAGTTATGTGGAACAGTTTTACTTACTTCTTGACAAATTGCTGGTATTATTCAATCTGTTAACTCAGGCAAGGCCATGTTTGCTTGTAATGGAAGGGATTGGGATATGGGGCTCACGAAATATGCTGTTCAAATACATAGGGTGAATTTAAATTCATTGCTGGTATGTTTGTGTGAGCCTCCACTGTTGGAAGGTGACATTGTCAGGATAATTTTGTTTGTCTGGGTTCACACCTACTTCATAATTGCTACTGAGTTCACTGTGGTTTCTTTCATAATGTGCCATTTGTAAAAAGTAAATAATGATTATTGTCCAATTAGCGTTAGATCTGTCGACTATGTCCACAAGACTCCCAGCTGTCATACGCTTAAACTGTTCACTAAATACAATCACTTAAGAGGATATGTAACAGTAGACAGTTCAAAATGTGATGTGAAGTGGTACTGGGTCCTGATTCACATAACGTCACTGGTACGTCCTGATTCACATAACGTACGTAGCACAATGTCATTCGTAACCTTATGATAAAGTATAGAGTTACGATGGGTTGTAATGTTACGAACGCTTTATAGATTGGGACCCTGGTTTCTTCAATAAAAGCAAAAGTACCTTTCCATAATGTTGGTCTCTTCTAAAAGCAGAGTCCATTGTGAGATTCCCACAATATCATAAGCATGTTGTTTTTTATCTCTATCAAAAAATATTCTCAGTGTTAGTGAAAATGTGAGCGTATCCTGCCCCATTTGGTCCCCATCACAAACACATGCAAGGGCAAGTCAACTGTTCACCTGAAAAAATACATGAGGAAATATGGTCAGTCAGAACAGATGGCATAAACGATGAAGTTTCTCATTTTACATGTTGTTTTCGAAATAAACTTCAGATGATATTTGCTTTCATTAGTTTTGAATCTTCAAAGACAGATATGTAACTGTTCCTATGACAACCACTTTAGAAACAAAACCCTGGGGGATCAAGAAATTAAGTTTTTGATTAAGTTTCTCATGTGGAATAATAACATACAAAGTTGAAAAAATAAAATGTTTTGACATAATTGAACTTTTTTTTTTATGATATTGTAAAAGCTCAGTCAAGAACTGTGAGGTTTTGAAAATCCACATGTTATTAGAAATACTGATCAATTATTTGAGTTGACATATGATATAAGCTGTCTGGACCAGGTTCCATGAAGTGGTCTTATCGCTAATCTTTGGTAAAGTATGGGAGTTACAAGAGTATTAGCGCTAAAACCACATCAAGTCTACAGTAAAGATTGGGAGTTAAACAGCTAAACAATGTTGGTCGTCACTCATAGGGGAGTACAACAAAATCCTCCATCCAGCTTTATCCATCCCAAGACTGTATTAATCCCAACCTTCATTAGAGAGCAACCATTCAATTCCTGCAGGGGTGGATGGGAGATTTTTAAAAATGAATGGTTGCATCAGAAGTACACCCAAAATAAATGTTAGATATGGTGGAAAAATTTAACATGTTTTATGGAAAATATCAATATCGGTTGGTTAAAGCAGGGAAAGAAATAGATTTTTTTAAACTATATTCCCGGCCTCCACCCCTACACTAATCAAATGAATTCTCCCATATCCTTATCTGTAAAACATATATATATTCAACCACAGTCTAAAAGGATTGTCAAGGGCTTCTATGCTTAAATTTAAAACTCTACTTTATTTGAAAGATTTCATGTGGCCCCATATGTCCTGATATGAATGTTTTTTATGATTTAATCATGAAATGTAAACTGCTGCCTTTTTACGCAAATATTCAAGTTCGGATTCCTCTACTTCTGTTCGGTTATTTCTCCTAATCACTTCAGTGTGTAGTTCCCAGCAAGTATTGACATCAAAATAAATCACCTGAGTCGGGATGAAATATTACATAAAGCAAAGTAAGGATAATAATGATAGCAGATTAAGGCTTCAGTGTGTCATTCGTAATAGCTGCTAGGGACATTAAGGGAGTAACAGAGCTTAAAGCTATCAACATATTTTATGTAGTGAGTCAAGATTGAGGGCTGCTGAAGCTCCAGGAGTCTGTAGGTGTCAAGCTGGACAACGTGGCTTGGTCACTCTTATTGGTTTGTAATTGCTTGGCAGACGTCAAACATCCCTCTTCTCATATCTATACTGGTCAAGCGGTCAAGCGGAACCAACCATACATCATGGTCACAATGTCACGTGCATGCTGTATGAGCTGTGAAACTCATACACCTCTGTTCATGTAGGGCCTGGTGTAGCAAGCTCCAGACACTGACCAACTGTTTCCAACAGGTCTGTATTCATGTTTTGTACTTTTGTTGATAGGTACCAGAATTATTATTCTTTGCGTTTTAATCCTGCATAAATGAAGAAATGAGTGTATATATGTTTAGGGATTATTTATCAGAGTCACACTGGGGAAATAACTCAACATTAAACATATAAGTACAGTAGAATACTTTTATAACGAACACGGATATAACGAACTGACGGCTTTAGCGAACTGTTTTAAAAGTCCCGAATAAACCTTATATTATCATATAAAAAAGTGAATAGCGAACTATGGATATAATGAACTAATTTCAGTGGTCCCTTGGAGTTCGTTATAAAGGTATTTTACTGTATTAAAGTTGGTACTATTTTGTAGATTTTAATCTGACAAAGGTTTTCAGCTTTAATTTAAGTGAGAAAGCTATTTCCATAGTTATAAGCAATGTTTACTATAATAGTTCATTGTACTATGGTGGTTTTCACCATCACAAACACATGCAAAGGCTAATAATTTCTTCCACTATAAAACTTTGGATCATAAGGTTTAAGTCAAAATATGAACTTGCCTCTGGAATAATTGTTGTCCAAACTAGACTTATATATGTGCAGTGGTGAGGATTGATCACATGCAGTGTAAACATACTTCTTTCAAAAGTTTAGAATCACTTAAAACACTCACTATATGTTATGTATTATATACATGGTTACATCGAAGATTGATTTCTCCACTAACTTGGGGGAGCAACTGCAAACCTTATGCAGATGAATTGCACAAGGATTATGCATCAAATTGCTGAAAAGCATGTGCACATATCGTGCATGTGAACAGCTGCGTTTTGGTGTAAAGTTTTGTAAAGAATTTGCCTTTTTTAACTGAGTTTTATCATTTGTTGAACTCATGACAATATACTTCAATGTTACGAATATGTTTTACAGTACATCAGTTCATGTTTAAACAGTATGGAATTTTTTTAGCAAAATCTAGTTTAGAACAGTTGACTGAAGTAAGTGGCTACATTTACACCAGTGAGTCTAAACTTTTGAAATGTAGTATATTGTGCAAAAACATTTAATGGTATTGAAATATGGTTTTGGATAGGTCTTTAGACAGTTCATTTGAAATGCAAGAAAACATTTAATGGTATTGAAATATGGTTTTAGATGGGTCTTTAGACAGTCCATTTGAAATGCAACTTCTTGAGATAACATAATCTGAAGAAAAACATTTTATGGGGGATAAAAGGTAAAATGGCTAGGACAATTGAAAATCAGTGATGACACCAGGTGTTTAGGAAAAGGGTACATACATCCTGACCTGCTGGTAGCACCAACATGATGACCATTCAACAAATATTATGTCTTAGCTGTCAGACACAGCACAGCGTCCAGTTTTCATTCAGCATATTTTTTGTACCATATTTCAACATTTCCATTGAGCTAATTTCCCCACAACAAAATGTATATATGAATAAATAACTTACACATGCAGGACCAATATTTATACTCCAGCGATGGGACATCTCACCATACAATTTTTTATTCATTTTTAACTCCAGAATATACATATATACATCATTCTTTGTTCAAAATAGCACAATTTACGGTCATATTTTACAGATGAAAGCATTGGCTATATCCACATCGATTTCTTTATTCAGTGTAAAAAAAAGTGGGTTAGTCATTGTTACAGTTTATAAGGTGATGTTATCAAAGTCTTGTTAGACAATATTTCCTGGTTCAAATGTCTCTACTTTGGGCATTATGAATCGGCTGTAACTCCCTGGAGATACAAGTGGTCTCGTATATATTTCCATTCATTGTATGGTAGCATCTTTTGTAAACATTAACCACATTCTACCACAAGTACAAAAACTAGGAAACCTTTCATCCATGCTATGAATAATCATTTCAGTGTTCAGAGGATAAATCACTTGGCGGTTCGGTAAGAAGAAACAATCTTATCAGAATTTGTTTATTTATGTCGCCATTATTCACAGGGGTTTTTAATCGTGAAAAAAATGACATCCTTGTTTATCAAAGTTGACATGGACACTGCAGAATGATTTAAACTTGGTAGAAGTCACTGCTGGATTAAACCCAACAAAAATACGAAACAATACTTCTGTATCTTGTATGTTGCTATCAGCGCTATCTGTCTCCCATGACAAAGTTATACCTGTACAGCTCGCTACCGGTGATACCTGCCCAGGTAGCTCGCTGACAACTTCAAAAGAGCTTTTGAAGCAGAAAATTTACGGTGGCTTTTTTACTGAGTTGCACAATCTCCTATTCACTTAATGTATATAGCAGTCCTTTGTATCGGATGGTGTCCGTCAAACGTTGAAAACTCTGATTGCTATCTGTAGAGAAGACTGTGTCTGATATGATCATCAACCAATTCAGACATGGTTCAAGTAGAGAAATTTAGTTTTTTATCCTTATTTTATAGTCAGTCGGTTTCTTTAATACTCGGATTTGTACGGAGAACTGTGGTTGCTTGACAAAAGTGACATCCAAGAAGGTTTTACGGGAATAAAAGACAGATTTCTACACATTTTATATGGGATGTGAAAATCATTATGCAGTAAGTTAACAGTCTGGTGTGCATGGTGCTAAGTATATTGTCACAGGCTTGTTATGGAAATGAACCAAGGTATGTTTTATGTTAGAATAGCAGTGTATAGTATTGCTGAAGCTTCTTTGAAGATCGTTCTCGTCTTGAATATAACTTTGTGACCAGGAACTTTATTGTAACATTATTTGTGGATTGCATATTCATGATGAGAAATGTCCATGTTTAACTTGGAAATATTCTTGAGACCAACTTTACAGCTGTTTTTTGTCTTTTTTATTTTCCTGTTTTATTTGTTCCTGTTCATATGCTAGGAGCCAAAATAGCATCATGTAGAATTCTTTCTTGACATATCTTTTCATATGTGCAGAAAACATATTGAAAATTGTGAGGTTTTGTTGTTGCACTAACTCGATATTGTTTACAGTTGTGAAAAAAGAAGCACTGAGAACATAAGTCCTGAGTCTGCTGTCTGACATGTTTATTCAAAGAATAATCAATTTTACATGGCAGACGTGCATATTCAATCACAGTTAGTTCCGAAGGTAAAACCATACTTTGCATCAACTAATGTTCAAAAAGTTGGGGAAGTTTTCAGTTACTCTTTGCAAGCTTGTTCTGGACAATGGTGATTCGATAAGATGACATTACTCAGAACTGTTTCATTGGCATTTTAGAAGTCAGTAACAGTCTGTTGTATGGTTGAGTTCCATCCTAGTAGCCTAAAATCTGGATAGTTTATTTGGAATATTGATTACACTTCAGTTTTGTGACTAAAGTGACATTTTTGTTTGTATCTAGTTCAGAGAATAATTTTTGAAATATATTATCCAGCATGGTTGAGTTCCATCCAGTGTTGACATCAGTATCTGTTGCAGTAGGGATGATGGGGCAGCCTAATGGTTAAAGTGTTCGCTCGTCACGCTGAAGACCCGGTTTGATAATTCATCACATGGGTACAATGTGTGAAGCCCATTTCTGGTGTCCCCCGCCGTGATATTGCTGGAATATTGCTAAAAGCGGGTAAAACTAAACTTACTCACTCACTCACTCCATCCAGTGTTTGAACCCACACTCCCAGAGTGAGTCAGCAGTACACCAAGTCAGCAATGTCACCGCGGCCTCCACAAACATGGGACAAGTCTGACAACCACAGGGTCTGAATCACGTACATGTCTACCCCTCTGATAACAGTTGTTACTTTTGACTACTTTCTACAAGGCATTGTGTATTTATAGCCTTTGGGCATGGGAGCTGTGCCAAGTTGTACCTATCAGGGGTACACAGCATATGTGATGTAGAAAACAAGACGTTGGACTTTCCTATGTGTGGATCCCGTTGTGGATGAGTAGGTTAAATTGGTGGGTGACTTCGTGTGGTGGCAGTTAAGTGTTTGAATCCTGGATGGGACTCACCCTAAACAGAATTGGAATTTCTACTTCACCACAAAAAGTAGTCTATCATACAGACCCTGAAGCAAATATATCCAAGAAAGCCCACCCAAGTCTAGAAAATATGGCAAGTCTAGATTTCCACAGCTTCTGAAAATGAAGTAAGTCTCAGGTCTCGTTTCATTATATTATATTGTTGTTACTATGAGCTTTTTTTGTAAAATCTGTAAAATATGTTCATGTCAGGGACTGGTTGTTAGGCTACACAAGTTTGTTCAGATATAAGATTGATAACATTTCACAACTTTCTAAAAAGCATTGTGTATTCATAGATGTACACAATCATGTCAGAATTCTAAGTCTCGACAAGATGTTGTATCAGTGCAGTGGTCGACAGCATGAGCATCAATCAACACAATAAGGATTCAGTGCATAACATGCAATAGCACCCCATCTGTGAACATGTACTTCATGAATGGGATCCGGAGCATTATACATGGGATTGTAGTAATTATTACATATGTCATCAGTGGCAGCTTAATTTGTGTGATTACATACACACTCTCTTAGCGTAATTAACTAATAACGTTACACCAAGAATAGGGCGTGGTTGGGTAGCGTAGTGGTTAAAGCATTCACTCATCATAATGATGACCCGGGTTCAGTTACCCACATGGGTCACACACTCACTCACTCACTGGGTCACACACTCACTCACTGGGTCACACACTCACTCACTGGGTCACACACTCACTCACTGGGTCACACACTCACTCACTCACTCACTGGGTCACTCACTCACTGGGTCACTCACTCACTGGGCTACACACTCACTCACTCACTGGGTCACACACTCACTTGGTCACTCACTCACTCACTCACTGGGTCACTCACTCACTGGATCACACACTCACTCACTCACTGGGTCACACACTCACTCACTGGGTCACTCACTCACTTTCTCACTCTCTAAGATAGAATATGTATATTTAGCTGGTCTATACATCAACTTTGTAACTCAACAGAAATGTTTTCAAAATAATCGGTAGATATTTCTTTCCCATAAAAGTACAACCAGACTAAATGTACTCTCAGATTATACAATCTCAGTCTGTCAGTTGTACGTTGTACAGGGTAATATCAGCTGTGACAGTGCATCATGCTCCAGGGTCTCAAGAACAACTTCATGAGATACATAGTTTCAAGCTCAGAGCAGTTGATATATGAAGTATGGTAACCTTTAACCCAAAGGCTTCCTTTTATTTGGTTGAGATGACTACGATAGTCCCCAGGACATTTCTGCTATCCGTACATCACTCAGATGCCGACAAGCAATTACATATATGGCAACAATATCACAGGCATTTTTTCTAGTGGGTGTTATGAGCTGAATGTTTGATGTGAAGCTAATTAATTAGCAGTGTGTCAAGTAGTGGATGGAATGAAATGGAAACTGTACAGAGAAAAATTAGTGGTCTTGTGCTTGTTTTAAGGAAATGTAACCTTCACAGGTACAACCTTGTTTAGCATTAAGCAAGTTTTGAACTTAAGTTTGATCAAACTTGCTTACATTTGCTTTAAGCTCAATAGGGCTCCATTCCAAAATCTCCATGATCTTAGCCCTAAGGTGATTGTAACTAAGAGTTGGTTGGTTGTTTAACGCAGCAGTCAGCAATATTCCAGCTTTATGGCAGCAGTCTGTAAATAATCCAGTGATCAGCATCATGAGTATCGAGTCCAGTTAGTCGCCTCTTAGGACAAGGATGAGTTGCTGAAGACCAATTCTAACCTGGATCTTCATGAGTTGCTTATTTTGATCTCAGGTTGGATAAAATTTGCATGCATTTTTTAGCTCAATTCCACAATCTCCAGGTGATTGTAACTAAAGACTTTAACATAGTGTTATGATCATCTTTGCACTAAGATGGCTTTGTGAACATGGCCCAGGATGTCCAGGTCAGTTCCAAAACTGCAAAGCGATGAACTTGGAACTCCAGAGGATGTACAAGAACAAAATGGGCCCATATTTGTTCATGGTATAACAATGTATATCAAATTAATCTATTGTTTATACTTAGAATATAATTATATAAATATCTCTTAATGTTTTTCGTCAAAATGGTAAAATTCAACATTTGTGCAAACCACAAACTGCAGGAGTACAATATGAAGTGTCATGTGATCGGGACTTGTTCATAGGATGGACTTCACAAATCTGGTGATTCTGTAAACTGTAAGGAAACATTCTTTTATTGAAGAAAACATTCGAGCATCATTTTATGAGAAATAAAGAGGTTCATAGAGATGATATTTTTATTAATTATGTGTTCCATGAAAGTTGAGTTCAGATTTAATCATATTATTTTGATCGAGAAATTAAAATTGTGTGAATTCAGTGCTCAAGCTTAATCTTTGTGTCTCAATAGACAATTTTTAGTCGTTTATATCCACAATCATCTGAACTACAACTTTTGCTTTTGTTGACAATGTAGTAAAAATGAATTGTAATATCTCAAAATTTTGGTTAATATTATAAAATGATAATAAGAACAAAATGATAAGGAAAATGTTTTCAGTGCCTTGTCATAATTTTAGTATTTTACAACAACCCATAAGTTCGCAGCTTCCAAGTATTGAAAAAAAATGAGCTTTGTCAGATGAAACACCAAAGCATTTTGACATCCAAAACAATGTTACTTTTAAAATGGTGAAATTTTAAGAAGATAAACACAATGGTGAAAAAAAAGGATTGATAACTGGCAAAAAAACAGCCTGGGTGGTTTTTCACATAAGTAGCATTAAAATTTGGAATGACCCTTATCGTGGAATTTATGAGCCGATATGAAGACATCTTTACTTTGTGAACCTCGATTTATGCAGCTGATCAAAGCTGTGCTCTTGCTGACTTGTTGGTGAGGGTGCTCATGTTTTGTGGGACATCTGTGTAAGTGATTTACCTGTCTCTCCAGGTGAGCGATCACTCACCCACATCATGGGGGGACACAAGAAGTTAACAACATAACTCACATTGAAATTATAGTCGCCAAATCCTTTAGGGCTATTAAATACTTATCCTGCTGTTCTATTGAAATAGTTGACAATATGATCGTTTTAAAAATTAGCTGTAGTAAATTATCTTGCTCCTAAACAACCTTTTGGACATTCATATCTGATAAAGATTTTATGGTTTAAATCTACCTGACTTCAGTCACCTGATTTATTCAGCCTCGATTAACTGTAAGTGGAAACAAAGAATTCTACCTGCAGTTACCCTGTAATACCTGGAAAGTTTATGTAAAGTCAGTGTGTGTGGTTTGTAGTAGATTAACTACATACTTCCAACAGCCCGAGGCTTCATGGGCCCATGATCAAGCTGTGTGCCGATTTGATTAACCATACATTATTTTTCACACTTGATTTCTCAAAAACCTTTGTAAGTATGGAAGTGTTTAGAGCAGTAGTGAGCCTATTGAAGATATGGTCATTACAAGCAATGTTGACACAAGGCATCGAGGTGTGAAGGGAACTAAGCCTGGAGTCACTACCAGAGGGTTAGAAGTTAGGTATGTGTGAAATGGGAGGGAAACGCTCTCTATAGCCTTTGTACTCACCTCTCAGCTCTGTGTACACCTACTTTGATAGGTGTACCTTGAACATACCTGCATAGCTGAATTTACAGGTGAAGGAAACCTACTGGTCTGTATAACTTTTTTTAAGTGAAGAAATCTGGTGTAACTCTAAGCCTTTCTAGGATGTAGTTAAACTGGTCAATTTTGTTTCTTTTGTGAGTGGCTGCATTAGACCTGTGTACACTACTCAAAATAGTATAAGGATCACCAATGATTTCCTATAACTATTTAATCTGTACATGACATAGAATATGAAAGATTTGGGTGACCCCTATTTATTTTGAGTAGTATAACCCTCATGGCTCACGACACAGATACAGACAGACTAATCTAATACAGTGTAAGTATTGTATTGATTAACACTATGTCGGTATCCAGGCTGTATGTTAGATGTTTAACACTGCTCAATTGTCCAGCTACTGAACAACAATGATCAGGTCTTGGAGAGACAGTGATCAATATTGTAAGCAACGATCACAGGGATATAATGACACACTGTCAACCAAGTCATCCAGGCTGAACACCTGATCCATTTCGACATTGTATTACCAACATGTGTTACAGGGGACTTCAAACCAGAAATTCCCAAAGTTTAACACCATATAACTTGTTATAACTATTTGTGACATGTACAATTTGTTTCAAATTATCCTTTGAGAAGATGTCCAATGTTACATAGTAACTGTTTCTATGTGTGTAGTCAGGCACTGATCATGGGAATGGTGGCTAGGACAGGGGAAGGAAAAGGGTCGCCCAATACAAGGACAATCTGTTATGGGAGGGTTTCAAAGAAAAGCGAAAACAAATAAAAGACGAAAATGAAAAAAAGTTTTGAAAAATCGATGCTGAACAAAAAAGTTCAGAATCATAAACATTTTTATATACTGTACACATTAAAACAAACCACCTAAAATAATATCAATAAAACTTATCATGATCCCTAACTTTCATGGTTAAGTATAGAAGTGAATTTGTGGACCTGAAAAACTAACAGTGGAATTAACATGCAAGATTTTTCTCATGGATTTTTTAAAACTGAATAGCAAAAAAACACAACAATGCATATTCTGGACATGTCAGGTCACCATTAATATTCTCAGATTTTCATTTTTGTAAATCATATTGAATATTTCACATTTTCACCTGTATGATATACCGGTACATATGTCATTAACACTTAAAAGACTTTTTTGGTTAGTTTTCCTCACAGCTATTCACAATAAAGTCACATCCTCTGTGTTGTGTAAGAATCCCTCATTGCTTCAATTCAATCTGTGATTGTAATTGTTCAATTTAGTTTCACCAAAAAATAAGGGAAGTTCAAAATGATTAATTTCTAGACATCAAGACCATTCCTGGCAGGCTGACACATCAAATGCTTCTTTGTAAAAACTCCGCTGTACATGAGGGATTGTTCACTGTTTAAATGTCACCATGGTGATTTGAATGACATGGGGGTGAAAGATTAACTATTCCTGTAAACTGTTGGGTTATGTTAATAACATCATAAAATACTCTGTCTCTCAACATCAGCAAATCTATTTTATTTTGAAATATTGTAAAGATATATTACACATTATAATTTTTCACATCTATATGAAAAATTATAATGTGTAATATATAATTTATATCTCATAAGTTACATACTGCTATATCTATTGTTAAAAAATGAATCGGCTCTTCAGAATACCCCAGATTGCTTTTATTGTTGAAAAGAAACAGATGCTACCCAAAAAAGTTCAAGAAAACTGGACTTTTTAACATTACTATATAATTGGGGTGGTGGGGTAGCCTAGTGGTTAAAGCGTTGGCTCGTCACGCCGAAGACCGGGTTGAATCCCCACAAGGGTACAATGTGTGAAGCCCATTTCTGGTGTTCCCCAGCCGTGATGTTGCTGGAATATTGCTAAAAGCAGCGTAAAACCAAACTCAGTCAGTCAGTCAGTACTATATAATTTCTCTTTGTATGAAGGTTAAGTGTAGTAATATGATAGAATCAGGTCCTGGACTTCTTTAAGTAGTGTATATTTGAATTATGTTTAGTCTTTTCATATGGTGAAAATAGAGTTGATAGAATAACGAAGGCTGAAGATGACATAGAAAATGTGTGTTCTCCAAATTTTCATGCTGTTGAAATAAACTCTAGCATCAGTAGTTACAAAATGAATGTCAAGATCTACAACATAATCTCAACTTCATTATAAATTTTAATGAAGAGTAGGTGTAGAAAGGCCTTGTAATGACTATAGCACACATGTGCCAGCCTGAGGACTGGACTACCCTCATGGTCCTGCTATGTGTGAAAGCACTTATGAATGGGAGAAAACAGGGGGTAGCCTTCAGCACTGTAATGTTAAACACAGGGCAGCAGCCTCACAGGGGTTTCCACTTAGAACAACCCATCTCCTACATCAGCCTAGCCACATTTCCCACCTGCCCTCCCCACCACATAATGAGCCTGCCCAACTCCATAATGAACCTTATATTGAAAGAGATTGTTGGCTATTCCACAGTGCTCCAAGCAGGGAGAGAGGCTGACAGAAGCATGCTTGTCTGCTGCCGCATGGATCGACAGTTAACGGAGACACGGCCGTCCTGCATTTGGTCTTAGATTGTGTCTACAGAAGGGGACACCCTCCACATGAGGTGTGACAAAGTGTGGATTGTGTAGTGTACTAGACTGACCACAACATGGATTACACCTGGACAGACATGGCTAGAAGAAAGGCTGGAACATGTCCACTATCCTTACGGATGCTACTATTACTATGGGTTGTGTTCACTGGAAGCTTCGGGGATGTTTTTGTCGCAGGTGAGTACTCCGACCACAGCCATGGTTTCAGTCTTTCAAGCAGTGTTGGCCAGTCTTTGGCTTGTGTCTTGTGCCTTTTTTTCAGCTGTTTCTTTGATTCCTGTCAATATTCAGATGGATTTGACCAAGGATTATCCATTCTTTGTTGTATTGTGTCTGTGCGTCTCATATCGACAGGAGACAGCCGTTCCAAGCATGTGTCACCCATGGATTTTACCGCTAAATGGATTATTATGTGAATATGTCGTTACAAAGGATTAATATTGCTTCAAAGGATACATACATTTTCATCATGGGATAAGTATAATTATCTAGAAATGACATGTTTTTGGTAAATGTTATGGATGCACATCTTCTCGTTTGCAAAATTATTTCTTTTTTTTTCTGTCTACAAATTATTCATTTATATCTTATGAAAATAAGCTTCTATTGCTTCACTGAGTTGAAATATTCGAAATGATAAAATATTCATAATTAAATATTGATTTGTTGAAAGCTTATGCAAATTTCATATAGGAAAAAAACAGCATAGATTAACCCATATTGATAGCAACAAAAAACAGAAACAAACTATGTCATCAGTCAAATTAGGTCATCATGCAAACACTTTTAATTATATATTAAAATAGTTAATAAAGTATTTATTTATCATCAATTTGTATTTTGAACTCGGTCTAACTGTATAAGCTGTTCTGTTAGACTCAGGTGTCGCATATCACTTGTTTTTAATGACTGAATAATTAATGAGATTGGGGGGTACTCATGTATGTTAATTCGGTACGTAAGTAGAAGCATGAATAATACTGACATGCCATGGTACAAGAAATACACAATGGAGGTGTCACATCCTCAACTCGCATGTCTACCTTGAATTACAAGTTACTTCAATTGGGGAAAAAACGTCTACCAAGAACAAATATTCTTATTGAATGATTTTGAATTAAGGGTGAATGCATGACAAGGTGTATGCATTTTTTGGTCCACCCTGAAGCCGTAGTATCTCTATTCTGAAGCACACATTATTCTCGTCTTTTCAATTCCCCCTGGGTATTTGCCCGAGTGAGGCACAGCAGACCTGCACATGTCGATCCCTATAGTATTTTCTGCTACCAAGGTTGAGTATTCTTGTTGTGCTTTCAATTCATTTCTGAATCTTTTTAACCTCCCCGTTGTATATATTTACACTGTCACATAGCGTGTTATGATATGCATACACAACACACCTCATTTGTTGGTAGGGTGATATAGCGGGTTATTCACATTTATCGGCAAGGTTGTGTTGTCTTTGTTTCACATCCTCCCTCCCTCCCTATTGTAGTGGAAATATAATTTGATGAATAAATATGCGGAAATATGGTTCAAATATTGCTTTATGTAACTGTATTTGAAATGGATATTTTACAAAAAATATGGCAATTTTTAATTAAAATTAATTTTTTACAATTGTTTTGGTATAATGCATTTATCATCGACATATTTTGATGAACTGTATTGTGTTGATAGTCAATTAAATTTTGCTTTAATTTTGAGCTTAAAAACGTTGGATAAAATTGGTATTGATTAATGTTCTAGTGTGGAGGAATTACAATATTTGTGATGAATGATGAACCGATCAGGCAAATACAGAATGTATTGTCATTTGGAGATTAAAAAAGACACATTTGAGTGTTGTAGCTGAATTTCTATAAGGGATGATAGCAGGGTGTGCCTTCAGAGACACAGAGACTCCACCATACAAGTTTTTAGAATTATGGTATTAATCTTGTCAAGTTGCAGTAAAGCCTTCTGATGTAGACTGAAGGAAATGTTTGTTGGTTTAGACAGTGCTCATGGCTTCCTACTTCCCCAGCAATACTGACACCATAACTCCATATTTCTCAGTCCACATATCACAGGAATCTATCAGAAGAAAATGTTCTCCAACCATGTTTTTTCCCTTCTGTCATGCCAAAATCTGTAGAAGCTGAAAAAGAGAAATGTAATTCTTCCAAGCCAAGCCTTGGTATTGATATTAAATAATCCACTCCGATTTGCAAGTTTGAAGCTAACCAAAATTTGCTGAAACACGGTTGACACATAACAGTGAGGTATTGAGTTGGCTTGAATATTTATGAAGCTGGGAGAGTGGATGTGCACTGTGTAGAACAGGCCATGTGACTAAGCTGACGGGCTCCATGCTATACAATATGCCAGTGTATGACAGATGTTCAGACTTCTCATAGTAATCCTCGGAGGAATTCTCGCCACTTTTATCAGACTGAGCTTGGTCCTGATCCAATTATTTGTTTTTACTTTCACTGAACTCTCTGCTGTACGTCCAACTAATATCATCCACATGGAAATTTGTTTTCAACTCTCTCCAGTTGTTGAGATAATCCTTTATTTGACAACGTCTGTCATCCCAGCTCCCCCACCTGACTGTTCCAGATATTCTTTAGATTGGAGGTACAAACATAGAGATTACCATACAACATATAATGTGTATTTCTCAGAGCAAGGGCAATACATGGATTCTAACATGACTTTTGTAAAATCAGAAAAAAATGTCATTATTTCTTTATCCTTCTGAGACCCCTATAAAAATGCTCTGATTACAACCACGTTAGAAACAATACTAGGATGACAACAATCTTCAGCAATAATATTCTTCTGGTGCGACGTCATTCTTCCCCACGTCACAGTAGGCTCCAACAATACCAGTTGACATTAACAATGAAATGCACATGGAATGATATTTGCAAAAAGGCACATGCAGGTTTTATGCACTTGGATATTTCTGACCTTATGGGTAATATAATCCTCTATTTGATGTCTTTCATCTCAACTATCTTCACTTCTGCAAACCTCAAGAAGTTTTATTACAATGCGTATTAGTGTTGTCTACTGCTGAGCTTAGTTGGAGGACGTCCTCTGTACTAACAGCTCATTCCAGCATCTATTGTGTTTGTGTGGGATTATTTAAGGAAATGGACATTTTTCACAGCTTCTTCAGAATTTCAAGGCAGACGTGAAACATATTCAGTACACACAAATACCTTCATTACAATGGTGAAACTCATTACAAATATATAATTTGTATAGAAACAAACAGCTCCATCTATAAAGATGGAGTCCCAGTGAGTTCGGTGACAAAGGTGTTTCTAAACTGAAATGTATGTCTTCATGTCAATGTTTGAGAGCATGTGTGGTGTAATATTATTTAGAAGTGGTTGCAATTTAATGTTTCTAACTGTCACTTCTGTGAACATGAAAACGCCATCATGTAGTTAGCCACAAAGGACAATTGAGGTAGGATGTAAAATATGTTTAATTAACCGTACCACAATTGATGTAAACTACAGGCAGAAAGGAATATGCTGAAACCGAAATAATACTGATGCCTCATGGGAAGTGCCGAGATATTATTCAAAGGTGGCAATTATCGTGGAGCTCACACAAGTCTCAAAAAAAACTCTTCAATGCACACAGCGCTGTGACAAACTTAATTTCAAAATGTTCCAATGTCAGAAATGCCCATTATTTAAAGATATTCTTAAAGGATCTGAAGTGCATTTCCTGAGAATCATATGAGTTCATATTGTCTTATTTACTGACATGTTTACGTCCTCTGCTCGAGTACTTTCATAGGTGTCCTGTTTTCCTCCCTTCCAGAATATGTAGTTGTATAAAAACTCGACACTTTCCTTGATCTGCGGACCAGGTAGAAGAAGATTAGCTTATCTGTGAAGGAAGGGAACTTTTTATTAGCATAGCAAATAGGAAAAATTCATCCAGAGAGAAAACTAATCTGGAAAAAAAAGAAAAATGTAACATTTGGCATGCGGTACTCTCGTATTCAAAGATTTAGTACCTTTTGTCAGTTTTTTACAGACATTGTTCATTTAAAAAAAAAATCTTATGAGACGGCATGTTCTTCTTACTAGAAAAGTGGCAATGGTAATGCTCCCCCATCGTAAGTGTGAAATCTGGATTTTAGATCTGGTGAGGAGGTAGACTAGCACTGTGTCCTCTATGATTGGGGATTGCAATTAGGAGGGGTAGTCGAGTGGCAATGCTATTTGCTGTGCTAATCAAGTTTGCCACAAATTGCATCACTTGACAATTTAGGCATAAACAATTGGATGATACTGCACTCCCTCCGGAGAGTGTGAGGGAATTTTGCTCCTTAGTTAAACAGTGTGTGCATGATTTAAATTCCAGCTCCTGTAGAATATTTCACCCCCTGCAGACTTTAATTTTCTAAAAGTTTGGTATGCATGAAATCTCATTTTGGTCCCTGTTCTAATCAGGAAACTCAATATTAGCGAACACACATGCCATGTGCCCAAGTCAGTGGTACTGTTACCATTTCTAAATTTCATTTCATCCTTTATTATCTTTAGTTTTTAAAAAAAATGGCATTATCAGATTAATTTTGAGATCAATTTTAATTTGAAGCTAAAATTTGTAAGTGAAATGGAGTCTGAAATTGGATAGCTGACATTTTTGTATACGATTATTCAAAGGAATGGTCTGGCTCATTTTGATAACCCTAAATTATGCATATATCCAAAGCCTAATAAATAACACATGACGATGCTGAGTATATGGAGGGTGGGTCGTAACATTTCCAACCTAATCGGCCCTTGTTTAGTATTTGTTGGACAGTCAATAAGATATTACCACTTGATACACGTAACAGCTGCAGAGCATCAGACAATGCAGACTCTCGTACATTTCATTCATAAACCGAATGGACAGTTCCCTTCAGCAATGGTGTTCAAACAGCACAGATCTTCTCACAATGAGCCTTTGAACAACAATTCCTACTCATGCTAACAAATAAACAGTTAAAAAAACTCCTAATGTCTTTGATCTTAAAAGCTTCCCAAATCATTCTTATGCCCGCGGCACTGGGTTGATAAAAGCTTTGCCAATGGTACATAAAGTACGTGAAGATGAAAAGGTGTTAAGAGTCATCCGTTTTACTCACATAGTAGTAAGTCTGCAACAGTTTTTGATAACAGTGTACCAAGGTTAGGACATCTCTGGGGGGCAGAGTCCTGGAGAGAATGTAGGCTTACTGTGGATAGAGGCTGTAGAAGCATGCTTTTGTATTTGACATATGGCGCATTGCTATGCTTGTAAACAGGACAACCGCCTCACACTTCAAAGCTGGACAGCCTCAGAAGGTGCTGGACGTTCAATAACCCATCATGCAAATTTCATTCCCATAATCACCTGTTTTTGATCGGCATCTGCCGGAGTAAGAAGAAAGGTGAAAACCTGCCCCATCCAATCGTCAATAGGCATTTTCTGATCTATAGGATTGTCAGCAGATACCGCCACACCGCAAGGCATGCTGGTATTGATCCCCAATCGTATACATCACACGTTCCTGTAAAATTCATTTATGAAAGTCTGGAGCGTATCTGTTTGGCTTCATTACTGACCCCTCTTCCACCTTGTAAAGATTAAATTTCATTGGCTATCGATTCTTCCCATGCAACTGTGTACTACGATCAGTTCAAAGTAAACCATTTTCATAATTTTGATATTTTCTCTGCGAAAAATACCATGCAATCTGAGATGTCTTGTTAATTGTTCACTTGAAACTCTGATCTCTACGCTGACACCCACCGGTTCAAATTATCATCTAACATTTTTGCAGAATCGAGATAGTTCAGCAGAAGTACAGCCTCAGGAAATTGCTAGGGAATTTCATCAACAGATTTTAATTATTAAACAGAAACTAAATACATAGTTGATCATTTCGAACTTGGTTTGCTGCTATGCAGATCAATACTGAGGTTTGCCTGAGAGGTAAAACAAGAAATATTTTCGATATTTTATATTTCGTTGATAGTATCAAACCAGGCAAAGGTCGGCCATCATTGATTTCTCTCTGTATGTGGCATATTGAAGCAAGAATTCATTAATTCTTAACATGGTCGACTGTCTTTATTGAGGTTGAAAATATTGCACCGCGACAGGCTTCCTGTTCTTCAGAATTCCAATATATTGACTGTCATGGCAGCTTCAGCACACAAACCAGATCTGTTGGCAGCCATCGGAGGAGTCTGGCCATCGGAGGAGTCTGCCTGCAGGCCTGAATTGCCTTGCCAGCTACAGTCCCCAGCTTGTAGGCCCGCATTGACTTGTCCTCTCAGACAGCATGTGTAGATACTCTCCCGACCTGCAGTGGGAATATACCTTATGAGGTGTTGCATGTATATTCTTTAATAGTTCATCTATAAAGCAAAAACCATGAGACTATCTGTCTGTATTGTATTCAAGAAATAATCTGATTTCCTTTATGCTTCAGAAAGACATATTTCGCAGAGTTAAATTGAGTTTGAATCTTCTGTAATCACTAAAGGAGTATTCCCATGGTGAGATAGTTTGTAAAAAATGAGATGGTGGCAGATCCAAAGCTCGGGCCTCTTCCGTCATGTTCTCCCGTAACGTACACCTTATTATCAATCAAGGGGGCTTCTTTGATGTAAGTTTGTGGGTTAAATACAGTGCTGATGAGAACTCAGCTATCAAGGCCGTATAAGGGAATATTACTTTCTGCCCTGCCATACTGTGTGTGAATTACTGCTTCCATTTCGTCCAGGCTGATGGTTTCAAGTGAATGCTTCAGTGCAGGAGACAGTGCAACTCGCCCATTGCATGTTGTGGCCAAATTAATCACAGCGCATTGATTAGGTGGAAAATATTACTGCACCTAAGCGTGCATGGCTGCCTTTTGAATTAATCTATCAGCAGAACAATAAATTGTATCATTATTTTCAGAACTACATCCTCCCAATATTTTTATCCTGTAGTTCGCATTATTCAATGGAATAAAATCAGAACGTTTTGCACTTGAGTTTACAATTTGGGTGCAATATAGAAATGGTTACTGACTGATTTGGTTGGGTGGAAAAGATTGATAAGTAAGTAAGTGAATAGCAATGAATAGCAATGCTTAATTTAGCAGGCAGTTCATATGAGCCAGATGGCAAATTCCTTTTCCCCAATAATGTTTAATCTGTCAGAAGACATGCATCTTTTATTATGGCATTTGTCTCTTGATAGCTCCTCTTCCACTCGACCAGACCCCCCTGTAGACCAACAAAATGTTTAATGGGAAGGACATTGCTAGCTTTAGAAACAGTAAATGTAGTCTTTTGTTCAAGAAGAAAATTTGAATCCCGTCTCTTTGTAAAGCTGTTTAATCAGGACCAAAGTTGGACAGAGCTTCACTGTTTCACAGCAGGAATTCCATTCTGGTGATAGTTTAGATATGATTTGGTGTAATGAGGGAAGGGAGAGATAGGAAGCTGATACTCCACAGATAGGATACTGTTGATTGATTCAGATGTAATATTTGATAACAATTTATCAGTCACCATCTTAGCTGACAGTATGTGAAACAAGCTATTTAATATACCTTCTTATTTCATGATTACACGTTTCTGTTAACGTTTCTATTTTTATTATTAATATACCTTCTTATTTCATGATAATGCATTTCTGTAAACGTTTCTATTTTTATTCTTAATATACCTTCTTATTTCATGATAATGCATTTCTGTAAACGTTTCTATTTTTATTCTTAATATACCTTCTTATTTCATCATAATGCATTTCTGTAAACGTTTCTATTTTTATTCGTAATATACCTTCTTATTTCATAATAATGCATTTCTGTAATTGTTTCTATATTTATTCTTAATATACCTTCTTATTTCATGATTATGCATTTCTGATAATGCAAATTGTTTCTATATTTTTTCGTAATATACCTTCTTATTTCATAATAATGCATTTCTGTAATTGTTTCTATATTTATTCTTAATATACCTTCTTATTTCATGATTATGCATTTCCCCAATCATTTCAATACATATTTGAACTGAGGCATAGTTATTTTGTTGCAACTAAAAATTGTGTTTGAAATATCTGGCTGTGATTAGTTCAGGAAATTCTTCTAATTAATTCATTCAAGCTGTGAGTGTACATGGAAGTGAATACACTTTCTTTTGATTTGAATGCTCCCTATGTGGATTCTCCCCAGGGAGTTCAGGAATCTGGTTCAGATCTCCTGGGGGTGGAGGAAGTTGGGTTCCACACTCAGTTTATAAGTATGATGGGTAATTATGTACCCACGTCAGGTTACCCACTGAGAAGATGTCCTGTTCATTAACTTATTATGCCAAAGTCAACATCTGATATATGTTATGTCAAGAAGGATGTAAAATTAGTGATGGCACTTGTTGGAGCAATCTGAGATAAACTGGCCACCTACTGCTCTATGGGGTGGTCTGGGAATAAGCACCACCATTGGGGCAGGATTTAGGTAGCAGAGGTAGTCAGATAGCCCATGGTCAGAATGCCAGCTGCCATATTTAGAGATAACTTATCTATCTCCCCCTTGAGAAGACCACCATAATTTGAGAAACAGTTTATTGTAGACGATGTTGCTTGTAGCATGGTGTTGCATGTTGCTGAAGCATTATGGTCCGAGGACCATTTGTCTTCCGACATAATATTTGACAGCATAATCGATAATAAATAGTGCGAGGCTAGAACAGTGATACATTGTATGTCTGTGTTTTCATAATATGCTGTTGTGTGCAATTTGGAGGATAGATTGGATACTTAGGGTTAAATCTACTTACTTGACTTGGACATTTTTTCAACATTTTCCATGATTCATACAATTGATTTTTATATGTAAAAATATACAAGAAGATAACATTACCATATTTTGCTGTAAATACACACACATTATGCCACTTTACTAGGTTCTTAAACATTTGGTGCTACTGAATATTTATCATGATGACACAATAGCGAATTTGTCGAACGGTATTGATACGATTCTCATGAACATGAAGTAGGGGCCTGTTCTGGCTTAGACTCAATTCTCCTTAAATCCCCCCAATTTTACAAAACACTTCTCGGTTATTGAGGCTTACGAAGTGGTCAAATGATCCAGTCATTGTTGACTAACCATTCGCGGTCTTTGTTGTGGAAGCGATCATATTTTCACTTGCCTGGAATGAAATAAAACATTGTCCACGGTTGAAAGGAACTGAAATTGTGTATAAAATAACAAAATGGATCACTTTTATGGCGATATTCTCCTAGCAACTGATCAAAAGAACTCCCCATGTGTGAGAATCAGCTCGCACTACAATACCTGTTAAAACAGTTTCGAGGGGATCCCCTATCGCCTTGGTTTCACCATACACTATGCCCTGTTTTTCTTTGTCGATTAGGAAGGACGAAATTCTTGCCCGATTCTAATGATCACTCCAGTCGCGTCTTTAACAAAGAGATTCTGGGTCTAACTGATTAACTGTGTTCCTTTGTTGTCTGTAAGCCGGATAGCACTCTGTGTAGCGTGAAAAGACTGGTCTAGGATAAACGGTGTTTTGAGATATTCCGTGATAAATCATTCCTAGCTGTTTTTGATCAGACTCTTTTTGAATAATTATTCCAGAGGGTTAAATTTTATGAAACAGTTTTTGCTCAAACAATGACAGGTGTGCAGTTAAAAGGATTAATACTGTGAGTTATTATTCACATGCAAATTTTCAAAATGGATTAAAATTTGGATCAATGCCATTGTGTTTCAGTGAATCATAGCACTTAGGGTCTGGTACTTTAGAATACTTTAAATCCTCTAATTGTATGCGAAATTTAGAGTTTAAACAGAAATATATGTTATTCATATTGATGAATATAATTAGGAATATGCAGACTCATTGGATAGCTGTAATTTGGCAGCTGAAGGGAGAAATCCACTCGGTGACTGCTTCGTCCTGTTGGTTTGTTTGTTAATTATTATTGATGATACTTGCTAAACGGGGAGACATACACTTCATGAAGCGCTACATTGGATACCTTCAACACCTGTGCCATCTAATCATGGAAACTGGAGAGGCGTATTATCAAAGAACCAAGCGGTGATGCTGTTATCTGCTCATCTGTTCTGTCAAATACCTATCCGTGTCTATCTGTAAGTCGTGACATTGCGTATTATCGCTGACATGGCAGCCTGGAAATCCAGTTTCCATTGTCAGCCATCTTGGAGTGATCAATGAGGGATTTATGCACTCACTTTTCTTGCCATCATCATTTTTCACAGGAGTTCCTCCCGCTTTTGGAAGTCGTCCATTATTGAATTTCCTGTCATGTCTTCTCCTTCTCCCCAGGTTTCCATCCTGCGGAAGTAGCTTCTCCCTCCCTCCCAACTCCTCACAGTGCGACATCAGCCGTTCCTACCCCTCCCAACTCCTCACAGTGCGACGTCATCCGCTCCTACCCCTCCCAACTCCTCACGAACCTGCATCAACGACCAAAACCTCACTACCATCACCCTCCCTCCATCAGCTCCCTACATCACCCTGTCGCTAGCTTCATGCTTTAACTTAAGATTGATTCTTGACACATCCAGTCATCATGATCAGGTTTCCCACAAAACTATCTCCAACCATGTTGAGTCGCTTGCAGGGGTTTAGAGGCCGCTGCTGCCCACCTCCCAGTGTGGGACAGTCCTGGATACTGAAGACAAATGGGGCCATCCAACTCCATTTTGTGGTCGCAGGTCATGACAAATGACAGACAGACCATCCCAGAATATGTTGGCACAATTGAAATATGATATCAAACTTGATCAAACACAAATATAATAAGGACAATACCAACATGACACAATTTCCCCTTCAACAACCTCAGGAGCCATGTTGTGTGCATGTCAGTACACTTATTCCTAGAATATACACACTTATTGTTTTACTCGGAAACTATGCAAATTTTTCTTTTAGTGTAATAGCACCTATATTTGTATTTTACCTTTATATTCATTTTATTAGTATTTTTATTATTTTGTTTTGTATGTCAAGAGGCCATAATGTTCTTTATATATCATATGTTTTATATTTACCAAAATAGTATTTTCATGTTGTGCTTTGTCCAGAGTGGATGTTTCAAACAATAAACTTTCTTTATTATTTTAAGGAGGGTTTTATGCTAATGTAAATCCTGCTCCGAATGATAAAACCTTTATGACAATTTACAGTACCAAAAGTTCTAATGAATGCGAGCATTAAACATCAATATTGGCCTATTACTGAGAGTAATTTATGCACTTTAGTACAGAACAGAAATAATTATAATGAAATTACAGACTTGTATCCTCCAAGCATGACTCAATAGTTAACATGATGATGTGCGAAAATATTTCCTGCTTTGGACGGTTAACAACTATCCATCATTCAGGGGAATAATTGGTAAATGGACAGTTTCCTTATAAATCGGTGATCACTTCGCCCTGAGCTGGTAAGAACATACTCTGTTGCGTTTCAGGATGGCACTACCTTGAGGGCTTGTCAGGGGGAATAAAAAACCCAATAATTAACAGTCTTTTAGTGTAATATGACCCAACTTGGCGCCAATTATTTTAGATCACTTTAATGTACTGTAATTGTCATAATGAGGCATTTCTGAAAACCATCAGCTCGAATTTGTACCATAACACTAAACAGAGTGGTCTTTGTTGGCGATGTTGCTCCTTGACTCCCCACGATGAAATGGGCGATGTTCTCGTATCATTCCACACAAGATGGTTGGTGACAAATTTGGATGTTCCAGCCAACTCAAGTATCAAACTGTTTGGTCACTTTATTTATTGACTCTGTACTGCTTCATAGAGCTTGTGGGAAAAGGCGTCTGCTCGTACACGCTCCACACCAAAGACGCTGGTTATAGATCTCCACATGTGTGAAGTCTGTCCCTGGTGCAGTATTACAAAATAAAATCCTCACAGATTCTCTGCTGGGAGATTTGAGGTGGGACTTGCCGATGAAGAAAATGTGGGGAGTTACGACCCCCCCACAACGATGACAAGCTGCCACTCAAAAAAGTGATGCCTCTTTCCCTACTTGATAATGATCGGACAAATTGCGGATAATTCCCGAGGAAGTGCCTCATTTTTGGTGACACATTTTGATTGGCTACTTCCTCTGTATCTTGTCCCATATACCGAGCTCGCTTTACATATATCTAGTAATCCTGGTAGATCTAGTAATGACAGTAATCTCCGCAACTTGACATTATCCAAATTCACACGAAAATCATGCAGAAGGAAAATATTCTCTTTTCTATTTCAATACCACCTCATACATAATTCAGTATATGACCACAATAATAGGAATTATTATTTCAAATATAAATTCATGATCTGTGATAGCTTCGAGCTAAATGATTTTCTAAATGTCATCATCAGTTTTAGGGGAAATCTTGTACATTTCATGAAACAAATTACAGGACCAAAGGTCACGACATTTAATTATTCCTCTAACTAAACAAATGCCCCTTATCAAATAAGTGTGGGGTTTCCTTCGAAGGGATAGAAATCTGTATTTGTCTACAAAATAACGTATGATTTTGTTCTCATAAAATCCAAAGAAGGTATTTCTGGAAATGTATTTTCTGAAATCTGCTATTCTGATGGTTAATGAAGCAGTCCAAAAGGTCCATGTGGCAGCTGAAAGCTGGAGGTCTTACAAGGAGGCTGAAACAAAATTTTAGCAGTTAATGGCTCTAAGACAGGAGATTTAGACAAAACGTCCAAATCAATAATTGTGGGGTCTGATGATAGCCTCAGGGCAAAGTCTTATTATGCAAAGACGAGGCCCTGTCAATGACACCAAGCCTATGCAATGACAGCGAGGAACAAGATGTCACAGTATGGTAGGAAGAGAAATGGGTGAGAAAGCAGGCAGATTGGACCCTGAAAGGGCTTGTGATAAATCACTCACAATTGTAATTTAGTTTCAAATCAATTGAAAACACTCATTGTTTTTAGTCTTTCATCAAAGCTGAACTTTTGAAATTAATGGGGGGGGTTTAATGTAAATTTTTTGTATTGTATATTGTGGTTGTTATTGTTCCAGATTTTGAATTAAGTTGTATGAAGTTTGTGTCAGAATATTTAAAATCTATTTTGATACTTTAGGGTTTTGAAATAAAACAAAATAACACATATATACAGTAAGATTTTTGTGCTTATGCTAAAGCAAGCAAGATGCTGTATTCAAAACTGTTATCAATAATTTGGAATCATTCATCTGAAACATACTTTCAGAGCAGTCTAACATGGACATGCTTCAATGCATTTCTGAATTTGTGTCCCTTTATTTGGCAGAGACAAATGAATATCGCTTACTACACATTTCCTTTGTGGTGGCAGAAATCATTTCCGTTATTCAATATGCCCCACATGCTGTGCTGTTTTTATATCAGGTTCATTTTATTCAATAATTTAACAAATATTGATTTTGTTAATTGAATGACACAGATATATGCATTATTAAACACACTTCTGGTGAAGCAGTCTAACACTTTTGAAACATGCAGGAATCGTGAGTGTTGTGGCTGATCTACCCTTGCACCTTATTCATTTAGAAACAAATGGAGTGACAGTTCAGGGAGACATAATTAGCAGGTGTTAATAGTGTTCGTAAATTATGCATCTAATCCAGCAGTTGTGGTGACTATGAAAATTCAGCTTGTATGTAGTACAGGTTTGTTAATAAGATCAATATTTGGAAAGGCAGATAGCAAATGACAAATTCCTGTTAGTATTCGTGAGATGTGTTACAATTCTTTTCTTGTGGTGAACATTTCTCGATCATCAAATGAAGGCGTTTATTGTAATATTTAGTTTCTAGTCATAATCAGTTATGGATTATCACATTATACTTTTGGATGACTGGAAACCAATGGGTTTGTTTGAAAATCGAAAGTCAATTTTGTGTCCCTTTAGCCGTCAATACCTGCGTTGGTGATCTTGCCACTACCAACGACCACAGTCAGATTGTGAGTCATCCGTTAGGACTTGTCATTCTATTAAGGTAGGGTCCGCAGTGATTAATACTGTCACAGGCTTTCAGTCTCAGTATGCAAATTATCTACAACGCTTTCCAAGCGGCTGTGCAGACAATTGAGAAATGCTCTCGAGCCAAGCGCTGGACCACTGATCCATGAACCGATGAGCAGACAGAGGCCACCCTCTGCCGTAAACTACATGCAGGAGTGTTTACGTTGCCTGCAGAATTCATCCCACCAATCATGTTCATGTTTCCAAAATAAATTCTTGAATGAAGTTATGGGGACCATGCTGTCGTCCATTGTGAAATGGTCTGCAGAAAGTCTTTGATGTTTAATAGAGGCCGTGAGACTCGATGCGTTCATCCACATCCTCCGCCATTTGGCAAGTTCTGATGACCTTTTAAAATCTTTTTGTTTGAACATTATTCAATATTTGTTGTTCACTGACATTCATCAAAGTGTAAACATTTTCTCAATGAACGATTTATTAACTCCTTAAACAAGATAGGAACTTAATTGTCTTTTGATGGTGTCGACCATGAAGCTAGAACCATAATGAAGCCAGCTTTTAAGGGAAAGAGATAATATGCATTTTTCTTTTTCTTCATGTAATAAATATTCATAAGAATACTACAGTAGTGCACTGGTAAAGAAATTAAAACTATCACTTGATATTTATTAATGACTAGAGATAACAAAGTGATAAAAATGCTAGAAAGAAATTCATGTCGAAAACAGCTGTTTGGGGGAACTGAAATATGTTTTTGCACTTGTTACTATCGAGACAAAAAGAAAACATTAAAAATGCCATATTTAGATTTGGGCCACCCCCTAGCGATTGAGTCACCCACAAACAGCTGCAAAGACAGGCAGTGATATTGACTTATACACTCCTTAGGGTATACGAACTGAAAGAATTGGGCAGCTAACGAATGAGGTCGAGTGTGCTTCCTTATTAGACAGATGACTGTGTGTTTTAGGGAGCCCTAGAGGGGGGCCTGCTTGTGTAGGAATTGTTAGTATTGTTGTACATGATTGTCTGTGGACTTCTGATCGTGCAACTATTGTATAACTGAAATATCCCACCGGGATCTTCATGTCATGCCATGGGACATAAGTAATGCTGAATTTGATAGGTTACGCTTCCTCATTGTGATGTGTCACACAACATGGACATTCCATCATTCAGGAATAGGCAGTTTTCCTAGACATTGTCTGGGAACAGGGTTCATCAGTATTTAGTGATAATGATTCAGCCTGTAGTTATGAAGCATTCAGACAGCAGAATTCTAGTCATTGTTTCACATTGTTGGTCTGTTCCTTCCATTAAGGGAATCAGTTTGATTTTCTGAAACATGAACTTTGCTATCCACGGTACTGAGCTGAACAAAATAATTATGACTGCTGGAACATTTAATATTGTGATTTCAAATAAAAGGATTGTTAAGGTTATATCTGTTAAACATGAATTTGGTGTTGTTTGGAACAGCCCTACATTTGTCTCAAGAATAATCTTTTGGTATTAAGACTTGAAGGTTGATGCTTTATGTTGTGACAAGTTTTGAATATGATATTTAAAACAAAAAGTGTTCTTACTAGTATATTTACCAAACGAAGATGCAGGTTAGAAATGGTCTTCAGTAAGCATGCTTCTTTGAAGGAACTAGTAGGATTGGGTGTTCAGGCTTGTGCTGTAGCTCAAGCATCTCATTGTATCCCAATAGCGTAGGGGCGGTTGGGTAGCCTAGTGGTTAAAACGTTCGTTCATTGTGCCGAAGACCTGGGTTTGATTCCCCACATGGGTACAATGTGTGAAGCCCATTACTGGTGTACCTCACCGTGATATTGCTGGATTATTGTTAAAAGCGGTGTAAAACCCAACTCACTCACTCACCCACAGATTAATGCTCATAATGTCAGTCATTGCTGCAAGCTTGATTATTTATAGAATAGTCGCTCATAGCTCTAATATTGCCCGATTATTTACAGAATAGACACACATAGCTGTAATATTGCCCGATTATTTACAGAATAGTCGCACATAGCTCTAATATTGCCCGATTATTTACAGAATAGTCGCACATAGCCCTAATATTGCCCAAGTGCAGGGTTAAACAACAAACAGTTTTGTATGACTTCAAAGTTGCTGTAAGGACAGTGGTGTTAATATCTTGGTACTGTGTGACATGATCCCCATGCTAAATGCAGTGCAGCTTCCTGTCTTTGAATGGTTCAACATAACTCCTGTGTATCCAGGGATTGTACGGGAAGTCTTTGTAATGGAAAAGATCAGACAGTGGGCATCAAAGGAGATCTAAGAACGAAATTCTAGTGTAATTACTAAATTAATTCACCACTATGTTTAATTAGAACTAATTGTATCAACACCCAGCCCGCGATGGTGAGCCAGCATGAGATTATACAGCAAACCAATATAAATAACATCCATTAGCATCATCACCATGGCTAATTCAGGTCACATCATGACCGAGCATGGAAACTGGGAAATAAATGCTTATCTTCCCATGTTACTGCGATTCACCTGCCTGGTGAAGAGGAATCTAGAGTCTGTTCAAACAAATTAACTGTCTTTATTGCTTAGAGGTTAAAAACATTGGCAACCGGAACATGACTGGACATAAATTTGGGATGGCTCTGCCAATATCGACAGTCCGCACAGTTAGTTTGATGACAGTGCGTGTGTGGTAGGGTGCCTACGATCACATCAACAAACAAAAGGTATCAAGGGTCAACAGAGATTCTTTATTAAACTCAGGCCTGTGATACGGGTGTGCCATGCGAAATCCTCACTTCGAAAACATATCCATCTGTAGCTTGGCTTGATCAAATGGAGATATGGAAAGACCTGGATACAAAACTCGAGCTGTTGTTGGTCTTGGCCTCTATCTCCAACTTTCCTACTTAAATAGATAAACTTGGGGTTTTATTTTGTAGCGTCAAGGGATCTTTTGGAACATCTTCTGGAATAGTGTATAGTCTGTCCTGATATACCTCTATACAGGAGGACTGGGAGGAGGATAGAACATGACTTCATCAGGTTTCGCATTTGTTTCCATTGATTCAGAAATTCCAAGTAGATCTGATCAGGAATCCATTTTCTTTCTATAACTCTAGCGGTTCTGTGGCCGCTGGAGCCTCTGATGAATGAACCAGACACTTTTTAAAGCCCAGAATTGTCTCCTTTACCCTTTGTTATCGTGAAATCCATTGAAAAGATCGCAGACCTTTCATGAAAGGCAGACAAGTAACTCCTTAGCGATGAACGGTCTCTCTTCCTGCCCGGTGATTCTCTCTCACTGAGGTAAAGTACGTCTCAGTTGGCAGTATTAGCAACTTTGAAATACAAAAATGAAGAAGGTGAAAGAACTTGCTTCTAACCTCCTGTTCCTTGATATGTAATGCTCAAAACAGTGTCAGACGCCATTGAAGATGTTTGAGATAAACAGCTAACACTCCAGGAAGGTTTGTGGTTGTATAAATCGGATAGCTTTGATGAACTTTTAAAACTACATAATTAGCTTCATTTAAAGAAGGACCTTTGAAGAAGGTTTGTTTTAGATGCTTCTGAGGGTTTTGTGTTTTTGATAGATTTTATCACAAGTTATTTATGAATATAAATTGGTATGGAAAGAACATAGAAAAACAACACTTCCTGTTTTTCTTTTGCTTTTGTTGATGTTTTAAGAAATATTGCTGTACAAATAACATCCATGTTTATTTTTCCTTTGTTATTTTTGAAAAATAAAAATGAACTGAGGAGGGATAACATAATTATAGACCAGTGAAGGATATGATCCATGTGGACTGTACATGAACTGAACAAAAACATTTATTAATATTTTCTGGGATTTTTGTATGTAATGGTGTTTTTTTTAGTTTTCACTTCAAGAAAAAAAATCCCCAATTCATCCATGATCCCTAACTTATTTTGTTCAGGATATATTATGTTTCCAGGTCAAAATAGTCTTGAAACTGAGCCAAAATACAACCTGAAACGTGTGGCAGTGATCAAAATACATTTGTTGTAGTAGAAAATCAGCTGTTACTGTTGATGCTGATATGGTCTAATTTGGTTTTGGTTTTGTCAAGAGAGTAAAATTCATGTCAAAAGCACATTAACCAACTGTAGCACTTGTTTGTAGATTCCCACAAACACTGATGGGTTCGCTATGGTGTTATCTGAAGACGTGTAAGACAGTTTCTCAATTAATGCTGTCTGGTGTAAGAAGGGGAGATAGTTATGTGACTTAATAGGATGATTGACAAGGACAGACATTTGGAGACTGGCATGAGCAGCAAGAAAGTGGCGGACTATTTGTGGATCCACAATTTGTTTGGAATTGGACTTGGTCCTGTTTATTTTGTCATCTGCGATGGTAGTTTTCTAACCTAGTAAATAGAAGAACTGCCTTCTATTCCTAAAGAATGAATTAAAAGCACGGAAATCTCCTGTCGACAGACTACAGCCAGGCCGTGTTTGTTTGGTGTTGTCGTCTTCAACATTTTTGGGTTAATTTACCATGGGTTTTTTCATTGTAAGCGCCAGAAAGTCGATGCAGATTCATCTAGTCTGCTTACACATCTGAGTCTGGCTGTCCTCAATCGAAGACTGTTATATTGGTGAAAATGGGTTCTCTTGATTTAAGCTTGTCATATCATCGGGTCATGTCCCAACAACCTAATGTTTGTTTTTCTTCAGTCATAGAACACGAGAATGATAAATGACTAGCACAACTTATCTTGCCTCAAATCTGGGCAACAAGATAGTTATGCTCAACTCTCTTTCTTACACAGCAATATTACATGGCAGCTGTCCTATTTTATGATGGCAGCAATCTGTGAGCACACACTATTTTTGTAGACTGGTCTTCGCATTCCTCTTTCCATCCATTTTGTGGAACTGCCGCCAAATAGCTCGAATATTGCTGAGCGTAGTGTTAAACAACAACCAAACCAAACCATATCCATTTTGAGGAAACATACAAGCACGTACTGTACTTGAAATTATGCTGGACATCACTTCCCCTCTTATCACCTGATGTCCACCATTGTGCACTGTGTGACCTTGTTTACCTGGTAACCACCACACTCCACCCATCCATCATCCTGTACAACACCCTTAGTGGACTTGGACACCATCTCAGTCCTTAGTCTCATCTTCTTGTCAAATCTTAATCCAGGCTTGATAAGTCTGACACATCTTGCTACTTTTCAGCTGCAGTCGTGGTCTCGGTAGGATTCTAAGACAGTTATCCCTCATCCTGTGTTCTAATCCGTATTTGATAATGCTGTATGTCTGTTGTCAATGGGAAGGGTTTTGCTTCCACGAATGTGTATGGTGGTGTTAGGTTTCAGGGCATTGATTTAGTACAGGAAACACCAATAGTCTTCAGAGATTCTTGTTTGGGGCAAGTTGAACTCTCATTGTAATGGCATGACTTTAATTATACACTAGCAGAAAACCTCTAACTCTGTCCAAGATCAGGTTCCCGAGGTCTTGTCACCTCGAGATCATGTTCTGGAGTTTCAGTAAAATTGGCTTGCATCATCTGATGAGTTCATTTTCAAACTTGAAACATTGTGAGATAGGATTCCTTAGATCAGCCAGCCTCCTTAGATCAACAGGCGTCCTTAGATCACCCTTCTTGAGATACTGTTTTAGCATGACTTGAAGTGCTGTCTGCTCGTGACTTAAACTGAGAACACCTGACCATGTTGGACCTGATAGTCTTACACAGGTCAATCCTGAGTACTGCACTAATCAGTGGAATATATGTATTCTAATTAACCAAAACACAATTCTATTCCTTATATGAAATCAGCATCAGAAAAAATAATTTAGTGGAGAGAATTGTTATGTATAATAAAAGATTTCTCAGACTATATGTTCGTCTCGTCAGTTCAGATCATGTTTTCAGAAATAGCAAGTATCATCTTGGGAGTCAAAAGTTGAATTTTTTTTAAACATGATCTTGATTATTTCACCAGTTCAGCTCCTTTTCTTTATGACTTGAACTTATTTCAGAAGAATACCCTCTTTATCCTGTTGGATCATAAATCAGAACACCTGGCAAAATCTACTTCAGTTGCCCTCTTCACGTGGAACATATACCACTCCCTGTCCTAAAGTCGAGGACCTCCATTTCCGTCTTACCTATCCTCCTGAACGTTTGTCCCACCCCCTTCTCATCAACCTATCAGACACTACCCCCAGGCCGTCTCTAATTACCCCCAGGCTTGCCTTCTCCCACCCCCCTGCTGGTCTGTATATATAAATATTCCTTCTGTTGGAGGTCTTCGTGCTTTATCGGGCAGGTTTCAAAATCCATGGTTTACGCTGCATGATTTATGCCAATGTTCCTGGAAGTGTCTCTTTGCAACAACCTGATTACTGTTGTGTTCGTGGCATGAATACTTTGCGTGAGGTTGATGACTTAAGCATTGACAACAAGAATTTTCTGACCCTGTCACAAAACTGAACATTCTTGAGGCCCCACATGGGGATCCCATGATGACACAAGCCAGAGCGAAAAACAATGTTGAACTTTAAATGTTACAGAGATAAAACAAAAATAAAATGGGAAGTGTACCTTTAGATAGCCGCGCTGAGACAACCTTTCTAAAAGGTCTCTATTCTTGAAGATAATCAGAGTTAACAGTTATTCTGCAAAATATTCAACAAGTGCACATGTGTCTACTTGGTGTATAGCCTCATGGTGGTCTCTGCAGTGTATTTGTTTATGGCTAGCTTTGTTTACCCTGTAGAGCCTCTCTAATCCTAACGAGACACTGGTTTCCTATGGGACCAGAGGGCAGGGACTCTCCGCTAACCTTCCCCACACATTCCATGTGGAGGTTGTCCTATGTGACTTTCACACTCTAGCATATCTACACCAAAACTGTGAAAAAACACCCACGCCTAATTGGAAAAACACCATTTCATACACTTTATAGTTTCAGTGTTCTAACAGCTGAACTTTGTTTGAAAAATAAACTGCATTTCCATGAATCTTCCACAAGAAAACATGAACCTTTAATGGATAACAACTTCTTGCACTGTTAGGACAAGAAGTACCCTGATGAAGGGCAAGAAGTAGCCCCAGGTAAAGGGCAAGAAGTAGCTTCAGTAAAGGGCAAGAAGTAGCCCCAATAAAGGGCAAGAAGTAGCTTCAGTAAAGGGCAAGAAGTAGACCCAGTAAAGGGCAAGAAGTAGCCCCAGTAAAGGGCAAGAAGTAGCCCTGGTTCAGGAAGTAGCCCAGGTAAAGGGTAAGAAGTAGCCCCAGTAAAGGGCAAGAAGTAACCCCAGTAAGGGGCAAGAAGTAGCTTCAGTAAAGGGCAAGAAGTAGCCCCATTAAAGGGCAAGAAGTAGCTTCAGTAAAGGGCAAGAAGTAGCTTCAGTAAAAGGCAAGAAGTAGCCCCAGTAAAGGGCAAGAAGTAGCCCCAGTAAAGGGCAAGAAGTAGCCCTGGTTCAGGAAGTAGCCCAGGTAAAGGGTAAGAAGTAGCCCCAGTAAAGGGCAAGAAGTAGCTTCAGTAAAGGGCAAGAAGTAGCCCCAGTAAAGGGCAAGAAGTAGCTTCAGTAAAGGGCAAGAAGTAGCCTCAGTAAAGGGCAAGAAGTAGCTCCAGTAAAGGGCAAGAAGTAGCCCTGGTTCAGGATGTAGCCCAGGTAAAGGGTAAGAAGTAGCCCCAGTAAAGGGCAAGAAGTAGCCCCAGTAAAGGGCAAGAAGTAGCTTCAGTAAAGGGCAAGAAGTAGCCCCAGTAAAGGGAAGAAGTAACCTGGGAAAAGGGCATGAAGTAACCCCAGTAAAGGACCAGGAGTAGTGTGGTATAGGACAAGAAGTAGCCCTGAAAATCTTGTTACAAACAATATTGAAAGTGTTTGTGTTAAACTGAATTTGACTGGATGTTGAAGTATTTAAACAGTGGATTTTGAAGAAGTGGTTATCAATAAATGTTTCATGTTTATATGTTCTTCCAACTTCAAAAGCTGATCAAAGACCAGCTAACATGGCTTGAGTTAGTCTACACAGTTTCATGTGATAATGAACAACACTTCATGTAACATAACGAAAGCATAGGCTAACAAATGCTTGCTCCCTAGTAATTTGACTGTTTACCATAGAAAATTCCACTAATTACTTCTAATATACATGGTAATCAGGTAATTATTGTTACTTATGTATGTTTGCAAATAAATAGCAATGATTAACCATGATTGATTATGACAGCGTGTTACCTTGCATGTATAAGCTATAACAGTCTGGAGATGTGGGATATTTGGCCGGGGAATTATAGATGTTTCATGCCAGGAAGGTATGATAGTTAATTAACTTATTTCTACACCTGCGATAAACCACGTTTCATAATCCTTGTTTAGATTAACTGCTACAATAGCCTGTTGTAGTCTGATGCTGGGTGGTGTTTATGTGATGGTGATGATGTTGATGATGATGATGATGTTGCTTCCTGTGCTCTGTACAGTCTCCCCTTGGCCCAGTAGTGTTTGCATGGAGCAGGGCAGGGTTTGATCCTCTGCCCCATTACAAAAGATGGTACTTGTTGTTACTTTGTCTGGCACTTGAGATTAAGGGGACCTTAAGGTCTGGTCATATCTGAGTTAATATGTCAGGGTTAAGTAGGATGGCTACTCCCTGGTATCTCAGTCGGCTAAAACAACATTAGTTCGGACGAGCACATGCAGTCACACACACACGTCCACACACACATTTATGTGCATGTTCCTATATAACTACAGGTGTGGTTGGGTAGCCTAGTGGTTAAGGTGTTCACTCGCCATTCTGAAGACCCGGGGTTCTATTCCCATTTCTGGTGTCCCCTGCCAAGATATTGCTGGAATATTGCTAAAAGCAGCATAAAGTTATACTCACTCACCATATAATTAAAATTGTCTTGCGTGCAATAAATACAATCTTGTTGACTAGAAGGTTTTCGCCTATGGTATAGATCTACCAATCTCTGACAGGTATAACCACTGTGGCAGTTCCACACTGATCCAAGCATGATGCTGTTCTACCCTTTGTTAGGTGTACGGCCATGTTGAAAAGTGTTCACCAGTCTTCCATATAACCACGATATCCTTACAGATAAACCTTACACCATATGATGTGTTGAGGGATGCAGACTTACGGAATCTATTCTAGTTTAGTTCCAGCCAGGTAGAACAATGCCAGGTCACAAGGTACGCTGTTAGTGAGTAAAATTAGGTATATATTTCAGAAAAGGTTATGTTGTTTTCCCACACCCTGTGTATATGTCTGTCACTTCATTAATGTACCATGGTATGCTCAGTTACTTTGCAGAACATGATATGGTAAAAAATGAAAAGAATTTGTGTAAATATTTCATCTCAGAACTAAAATGTAGGATTCAATGTTGGTTTCTTTGTGGTTCAGGATGGTCCTGCCATATGGTGGTTTCTGTAACAGCTTCTAGTTAGTGTGTAAGATTTGCATTTAAAATCAAAACAAACAAGTCTTGCAGCTGAAGAAACTGACGACAGTGGTAATTCTTCAGCCTGGTATCATCTCCAACTATTTTCGAATTTGCCCTAGCTTCATGGTGTGATGAATTACAGCGGTGAGAGAACCTCCCTCCAGAGTTGGCTGGAACGTTTCTGTTCCTCAATGATGTCTCCATAAATTGAATTTGGGACAGGTTCTTTATGCAAACTTGCTGAATATTCAAATGATTTTGAAGTGGAGCCATGATGATAAATCTTAGTGATCCTGACAGTTAGATCCATCACCATGTAAAATAATTGGCTATTTTCAAAGGGAACTTTTTCTATCATGTTATGCAAATATCGCAGCAACATAATAGATATCGTTCTACACTATCAATGCTTGGTCCACTTATAGATGATTGTAATGAATACTGAAGAGTTTCCACTCAAGTTCTTACCAGACAGTTGCTTTGAAAAGAACCTAATGGTATAGAAATAACAGGATTTTATCGTTAAAAGAAGCTCAAAACTGTAGAAAGTTCTTTCTGTTGAGTAAGCACTGAACAATTCTTTGTAGTTAACGATGACATTCGCTTGTGGTGAAGCTTCACGGTCAGATCACTTAGCAGCGTGGTAAAATACTCCAGATAAAAGATGTCGATGAAAGCATGCTCAGAATCCTCATCAGAATATTCCAAATTTCTTCATTAGTCTGGAGGAGAAGGACAGGTGAAAGCTCTTCTTAAAACAGGTATTATGTTGAAGGATGATTAACGAGGGATGAAGATAGGTGGAGTGGGCTGCTGATAAATGCTGCGGCCACGTTGATTGGTGTCAGAGGTTGAATCCTCATTAATGCTGTTCCTCTCAGTGTTGCTGTGTAGGAGATATTTAAACAGAAACAACAACATGTTTTCAATAATCATGAAAAGTCTGCAAAAAAACGAAGGCCATAGTTCAATAAAAGTTCTATCCTAAGCATGTGGTTGTGAACGACTACATAATAGTGATAACAAGAGTTGTTCATGGATGAGTGAGCATATCCTGTTAAGGACATTGATATCGTGAAATATGGAGCGTATCTTGTTGAGGACACTGATATCCTGAAAAGGGAAGCATATCCTGTTAAGGACATTGATATCATGAAAAGGGGAGCATATCCTGTTGAGGACATAGGAAGAAATTGGTCAGTATGCAAAGTGGAGTGTATATGGTATGGAGGATTCATCTTGCAAAACTCTCATTGGTTGCAATCAGTAGGAGGCTGTGGATCTTTCAGATTTTATTACTTTGCAACATAGCAGTTCACTGTGCAGAGTTTCCTCCCTTGGGGATGCCAGGAACCTGTGATGATGAGTTTGAATCCTGATGGCACCATACACATGATCTGTGTTTCACTGAAGTTTTAACACTGTGACCTGACTGACCTTACTGACCGCCTCTCACTAGTTTGCAGTAGACTGAAAACGATATAATCATCGCTTTCTCTCTTCCACATGTCAAACAGGCAACAGAAATATACTGCTACAAAATGTATTTAATGGAGCCTGTCTAGACTGCTAATACCTTGGTTCGGATTGAACTATCAAATAAAGCTTATCTACGCATTGACTGAATAAGAGCTGGACAGAGAGTCCAAATTCAGGGAATTCCTTTCTCGCAGCTATTTGTCCCAAATCCTTTCAGTCTCACTTCCAAGATAGCCTCTTTTGAACATATCAGCAGAAATGACGCTGTTCTGATAAAACCTGGCTACCTGAGGCTCCTGAATCCACAGAGATTTATATGGAGCCAGTTTGAGATACCCTCCGACCAGATTGACATGAATTTGGGTAGAGACGTCTGCATAAAGTCTTTCATCATTTTCAGTGGGAACAGATACCAAATTGTAATGACAGATTTCGCCATATAATCTGAAACATATTAATGTATTGATTGGTACATTGTTCTGTTCTGTTTTCCTGTTAATTCACTTACACTCTGTTTGATATATATTGAATTCCCTCGGACTTCAGGAGTTGATTTGATAACCACCAGTTTGTTTTCAATAGGATGAAAGTAAGGCAGTATCGTTTAGACATAAGTTGATAGCAATTGAATTGGTTTTCTACCAAACATGTCACACCATCGTGCCATGTACTTCACATAGATGGATGATCGAGCAGATGGAACAGGAGAAATGATCAGATGTCTTCGTGCACTTGAAAGAATTAACACAAAGCCACAACAGGAATCTAAGGGAGCATGACATTATTATTGCCTGTCTCAAGGGGATGAAGGTTAATCATTTTATGACAGACTGTCTGGCAGGATGATATTCAGTTGATATAAGTCAGTGTTCTAGTCGTCTCTTGGGTGCCATAATCTAATCACATAGACAGGAGAAATACCAGATTATGTCCGGATTTAGGAAGTATAGTTCACCACCGGACTGACTATGTCTTACTTCCATCAGAAAGACCTGAACTGGAACACCCTGTGTATGGAATGTCTGGTCTGTGATAGAATGTTTGGAATATTGGTTTTCTTCCAAAATCATTCACCGCCTCCATGGTGTAGTGGTTAGAGCGTCCGCCCGGAGAGTGGAAGGTCGCGGGTTCGATCCCCGACCGCGTCATACCAAAAGACGTAAAAATATGGTACTTGTTGGTCCCTGTCTGGCACTCGGCATTAATAGGTACAACAAGGACTGGTCGGCTCGGAGTCAGTATAATGTGTCTGAGTGGGGTATTCATGCTTCACTGCGGCATGGTATCTCAGTGGGCTAGCACTATGAAACCAGCTTAAGTCTGGGCTAGTACAAGCAGCCACACGTACACGTACACATACACACGCATGCACGTCGTCATATGAGCGAAATATTCTCAAGCACAACGTAAAACCCAATTTCACCTCACCTCCAAAATCATTGAAAGCAGACTTTCTGCACATTCCATCTTGTTTGATGGTAACAGGATAGCAACACCCCAACAGACGTGTTAAAACTTATAGATATCTTTCTGGAAGGTTTTTGTTGGAAACTGACTAAAAGATAATAATACAAGACAGGGTTGTTTCCCCTTTCTCTCTTGCTGCAAGACTTCCATTAGTCTGTCTCACAGTCCCTGAACCACATTATTTTCTCTTCTGGCTAGCCCTCCCTGCAATGCTAAAGCTTTAAATGAAGCAAGTCTAGATTTCCACAGGTGAATCTCCCATCTCACTGGGGCTCCTTTACAATGGGACTATTTGTTACTATCAGTGAGTGAGTGAGTGAGTGAGTGAGTTAGCAATAGCAACATCCAGCAATATCATGACAGGGGACCCCAGAAATGTTCTTTACACATTGTACCCATGTAATGTTGGGAATGGAACCTGGGTCTTCATTGTGGTAAGTGAACGCTTTAACCACTAGGCTACCCCACCCCCCTGTTACTATCAAAATTATATATATTCAGAAACTAAGACTTCCAGGGGCTTTCACTCTGGGATTAAATTCTCCTTAAATCAGGAAATGGTGGATGGTATTGATGACGCTGAGTCCCATAGGATGGCTAGTTTGCCAATGGCATCCTTGAGAAGGCTGCTGATGGTATTTGCCCTGCTTCGTCAGGGCCAGCTGAGTGGCAGAGGAAATGACCTGAGCTACAGCCATGCCAGCACATGAGGTCGCCCGCTCCCAAGGGGTCCTCCGCAGCAAGGCAAGAAATTGCTTCTGGATTGTGGCTTGCTGTCTATTACAAGATGTGAAATTTGTCCTGGCCCTTGACAGGAAATCTATTGTGTACACACAATTTGTCTAGCCTTCGGTCTATGGTACCCTGACCACAGCTGTTGTCATATATTATGATACAAGTATAATATCATGCTAATGAAGGCTTGAGAGTTCCTACCTACTTGGCTTTCTCCATGACTTGAACATTGCTTCGTCCCAGTTGAGTCAGTACATTAGTGGAAGGCATATGTTCCCTGCTTTATACTGGCTCACAAGGATGCATCAGTTCAAGGGTTTTCACCAACTATCAACATATGGATAAAATTTACATCAAGTCAGCTATTACCAATCACTTCAACATTGAGACTGCGCTGGGTCTCCAGACTAATTTATGTTTGGAATAACCTGTTACAGACAGGGAGGAATTTCAGAATTGCTTTTAGGGGTTGCAATGAGATTCTTATCCTTCTGGCAACAGCTTGACATTGCCTATGACCATTTCTGTAAAAGTTTCACTAATTCTCCAACCCGATTTATGTCCAGGAGAAAGCATGGTGGCAGAAAACAATCAGTTTCTCCCCATCCATTTTGTCAGTGTTGAAGTGGAGCAAGCGCCCTCTAGATCAGAAGGCAGTGAAGCACGTTCACCAGAGTACTCCACCATTACACACTGTTAGGTGATGGCAGATTGTTCACTTGTGAACAGAGACAAGAAATACGGATTTCTTGCCCTTTGGTCCATAATTCTACTGATAGTAGGAGACAAGGGTTCGGTGCCATGCAGGGAAAGCTTTCAACACTGAGTTATTCTCATCCTTTTTACCATTTCTCCCGATGTGATGACAACGGAACTGAGATTCACATTTTTCATGTCATTCTGTCTGACAGTCACCTGTAGCAACTGTCAAAATGTAAATTTCTACGTTTTTGAAATACCATCTTTTAAAAAGAATAAATGCTGTAATTTGCCAAAAGCTTCAGCAGCATTTGAGATCTTCGTAAGACATGTTCTATCTGGGATGAGCCTGCGTTAAGTGACTGAAATACATTGATGAAAATTGCAATAACTTCCAAGCTTTACAGTAATTGGGCCTCCAGAAGAATGTAGAGTTTCCTGACTCGGTAAAAACATTGCAGATCAAAAGAATACAAGAGCATTTCCTGCGGGCGGAGAGTTCCAGATGCAATGTTTGGGATGATGCTGACAAACGTATCACTTAGTGATGCCGTTCGGCCTGTCACACGCTGTGATCGTGTATCAGCAGGTCAAGAAATATGGCCGCCATTCCCAGTTTGGTTGATCTATGACTTCAAGGAACAGAGTCATCACACTACTGCTTGGAAGGTGAAGGCCTTGATGAGGCCATTATTTGTCTTGTTAATTGTCCCTAATCAGCAAAATTCTCACTTCCTAGGCAGATCTGGTGACTTAGAAAGATCATTTTGTGTGGCTGGTTCATGAATCATTTATTTACATGAATGAAAAGTAATGAGAGATATAATTGTATTGTTTTGAGAGTTAATGTACTAGCCATGTTATGAAGTCATTTGTTTGCCAAAAATTACTGAATGAAACACGAAGCACTTATTTACATATATGTAAAATAGTTGCATGTAAAAATATAATCATACTCTTTTGAGAGTTAACATACTTGCCATGTTATGAATTCATATCTTATACTGACAATAACTAGATGTAACAAGTCAAACGAAACTATGTCATATGTAAGAAAGTATTAACACATTTCCAAGCTGACAAAAATGAGAGGAATGCCAAAAAGTTCCATATTTTCTAATACACATTTCCCCAAATTACTTTTCAAGAATAAATACAACACAAAGAGACTGGCCAAGTTCCAGAAAGTATGACAGTGAAAATGATTTAACTGATATGCATCAGTGTATTGCTCCTTTGTTTTCTACATCAAAGCATTGCTTGTTTGCATAACTTACTTCGGGAGACATATTGCTCTGAAATAATAACACAGAGCTAGCAAACATATCTGTCCCAGCATCTAACGTAGTTCGTCATAACAACATCGGTTATGAGAATCTCACCTTCACCCAACATGTCCTTGCTTACGGCACTGAAAAACACACATACACCGGGCAAAACCAGATTTGGAAGTTTAATGGTGTACATATGTTTGTACTTAGTGCATTTGTTACAAGTATGCTTGGATGTGTAGCTTGTTCAGCTTTTGCCAGACTTGCCACATGAGCTGGCTTGTTGGTAAAACTCAACTGTTTTCACATATACTCCGAAAAATGTTGTATCAGTGAATTGCCATGCATGGATGACTGGCATGGAACAACGCCCCGGAACAACGCCCGGTTGGAGTGTGATCAGTGCACAGTTGGTTCGTCACCAACTGGGGAGAATTCCTGTTCTGTATTCTGCTTGAATGGAACCATGGAGAAATCATTTGAGGAAATATGTAACAAAGACAGCTGTTGTCAGTTTTGGTTGATGTCAATATCAAGACAGTATTGTCTCCAAAATGAAGGGCGGTGGGTACTCTTTAGTCTGTCTCTCACTCCCTGAACCAGCTTGGGTGACACATGTCATCGTATCCAAATGTGCGTAGGTCAATGCTCATGCTGTTGATCACTGGATTGTCTGGTCCAGACTTGGCTATTTATAGACCGCCACCATACAGCTGGAATATTGCTGAGTGCAGCGTTAAACAACCAACCAACCAACCAACCAACCAACCACCTAATTTCCCTTCGGCCCAGCCCTCCCTGCAATGTTAAAGCCCTAAATAAAGCAAGTCTAGATTTCCCCAGGTTCTGAATCTCCTCACTCAGGCTCCTTTTCAGTTTAAGAGAAATTGTTTGTCTCTATCCAGATTATATATATTCAGAGACTAAGCGTTAGTCTAGGTACTCTTCTGGTTAAATCATTCAGTTATCATGCTGAAAGCCTGTGTTCCTTCAACTTGTCTTGTGTCCCCTACCATGATATTGATGAAATATTGATGAAATTTTGCTAAAAGCTGTGTAAAACTATACTCACCTAATCATAAAATAAGGCGTTGTCACTACTATGGATTGAATGCTTCATATCTTGAGATTGCAAGACATGCACTTTTCCAAGCATATTTTGACCTGATTTTACATCGTCACATTTCCAAAATTCCATTAGATCCATTGACCATCTTTGCTGGTACCAACTGGGTTAAGCTTAAGGAATTGATTTGATGGATTCAATGTAATTCCAGGAAAGTCCTGCATGATATATTGAATCCAAATCCTTTGATAGTAGGTAATTCCGACCATGGCATATGGATGGAATGAAGGCACAGAAAGAAGCTATATTTGAATCGGGAGTCCATTTGTGTGATTGACTGCAATACGGGAGCGATCAATCCTGAAGGACTTCCTTTGTCTGTTAGCACTGTCAATTTGTTTGACATATTCACCCCTGAAATCCAAACCAAAATGGATTCCATCATTGACGGACATCTTCCATGGTATAAATTTGGTTGGTGAAACAAAGAGGATCTGTTAATGGTAATACGATATGTTTAGAGTTCAGAACAGCAAAGCAAACATGACGGATGACAGAAGGGGCGAAAAAGGATGGTATACATACTCAACCAAAAATGTATGGATCGTGTATATCTTTTGTAGATATTTTTCTGAAATTGTGTGATCAAACTTCACTGGAAAAACATATCCCGAAATTATCCCTATCTTATTTTATTCAGCATATTTGGTGGAAAATATGGTAATTTCACATGTCAGTATGACCGGGGAATAAATAGATATTAAGAAATTGATAAACATGCAATTTCTTGCAGAAGACCCTAGCTTCATTCATTTCATGCTAGCTCTTCAAGAGTCATGGTGACTTCTAATTTTTTAGTTTGGCGTGACATCTTAGTCTTCCCAGAAGAGGTCATTGCATAAAATTTGAAAGATTCTTTTCATATGTTTGTGGATTTACTCTGGTCAGAAGGTCAAAGTCATTCACTCCTTGTTACATATATCACCGCAGGGACTGACAGACTTGATTCCTGTGTAAACTCTTTTATTCCAAACAATAAGGCAGTTTGATGACTTACCTGATGCCTTAATACAAGAAGGCAGGCCCACAAGGGCAGCGTGATTTACAGCACGGAGCTGATTAGTGATCTTGTCATAGTGTGTGTGGAGGGGTCTCGCGTGTGTACATGGGTTCACTATATCTCCATATATATGGCAGGTTGGAGTAAATATTTAGGTCCAGGTGCTTGCTAGAACTGCCTCAAGGTGTTCGAGGTGCTTGGAAACATGAATTCTACACCTCCTTATCGGGGCTGTACATTTGGTGTCAGAAGCGCTGTTTACGGTTGATGGATGGATATTGCCTGAACAGGTCAGAGTGGAAATGTACGAGGTTGTTGTTGGGCATGTAGTTGAGGATGTAGTCAAGGATGTAGTTGAGGATGTAGTCGAGGATGTAGTTGAGGACGTAGTCGAGGATGTAGTTGAGGCATAGTCGGTCAACAACAGTGCAACCAAGTATGTGAATTAAGGGAACAAAGTGGTTCCCTAACCAATATATATAAGAAGCCTGTTTGAGCTTAGGTTTGTTCAGCATTTCATATGTAAACCGATTCTGTTTATGTCTTCAAAATATCTGTTCTGTAATGGAATGTTCGTTGCAATAAACAATCTTATCTTATGAAACTAACTGTCTATCATTCATAATGTATAATTGTTTAATTTGTCTCTCTACTAGATTCCTAAGAATATTATACAAAACAGAGCGTTATCATTGATTCAAGTTTTGAGCTGAGAGGATGTCCTAGAATCTTAAAAATTATTGGTAATAGTAGCAAATCATGAGCATGAGATCAGAGCTTATTATAGAATGTCCATGTTTGTATATTGGCATTTATAACTGATGTTGCAAACAACTTGTATAGTTCTCATTTATGTGAATAAACGTAATATTGTATATTGTATTGTGCAATAAAATTTAGCCTATGAATGTTTGAATAGGACCTTAAACAATGTCTGTATTTATGGTTATGGCGCCATACATCTGATGGGTTCCTGAAATGTCCCAAATGGTTTATGGACCATAAAGTTTGAAGTATTGACCATCCAAATGAAATACACCAGTCTTGTAGTCGCGATTCCCCTTGATGGTAGTTGGGAAGGTTGTACTGATCTGACCTTCCACCGATAAGTGTGCCCTCTCTGATCAAGGCAGAGACAAGCAGCTAGCTGATCACAGAGTATAATCTGCTACTTAGGTGAGAGCAGCCTCTTCATTTCAACCACCTTCATGAAATCGGTTTCCTATGCATGTTTTAGATCCCAAATTTAGCAATATCAGCCAATGGTCTTCTAGACAGTAATGATTGGTTCTGTGTCTTGTTGTTTAATACCATACTCAGCAACAATCCATCTATATGACTGTGGTTCTGTAAATAATTTAATTTAAACCAGACAATCCAGTGATTGATGTCATGAGCACTGATCAACACAATTGGTATATGATGGCATGTTTCAACCAAGATACTGAGTCTGACTACCTGAACGAGCTAGTCGTGAATACTAGTACTTGTACAAGTGTGAGTGAGTGAGTTTTTTACGCCGCTTTTAGCAATATTCCAGCAATATCACAGCAGGGACACCAGAAATGGGCTTCACACATTGTACCCATGTGGGGAATCGAACCAGAATCTTCAGTGGGATACACGGGTGATTTAAATATTAGGCTACCCCACTGCCCCACTTGTAAAAAAAGAATTGCTTGGCCCTGATTGCTTGTACTTGTACAAGAGGGATAGAAAGCAGCACACACCCAGCTGTGTTGAAGATCCCCAGACATATTGAAAGTGATGTGGGGTTGCAGGCCAGCCAATAACAGTCAACACTGACCGAGCACCTCGGACAAATTCATGCCAACAGTGACCAGTTTTCTGCCAACAGGCTTTGAAGTCTGTGCCAAGTTCTTCATCTTGCCGATGGTACTTTGTCTGGGCATAATAATGTCTGTCATTGGCTAAAACACAGTGAATGTGGAATATTCTCCTGGAGGTTTCATCACTGTGGCCCTTCTGTTGCTCTGACAGGTTCTTCCTTACAAACATCCCCAGACAGATGCTAACGCTGGCCAAAATTCCAGATAGGAATATGGTCATCAGTGAACAGGAATAGCAGTGCACAGAATATGTAGACTTGCTGTAAGTCTCTAGTTTCAAAGGAAATGATTATTAGTTCATATTTCTTTACTACAAATTATCTCTGTAAAAGTCTGGCATTTATTTATTGCTGCTTATCTGGATTAACCAATTATAACAGAAGAATGACTGTACATCCATGGATTTATCTTTCAATACAGACTAGGAGCAAGGTTAGGAATGACCTAGACTAACATCTAGTATCTGAAACGAACATATTTTACAGAAAAAAACTGTTCCTAAATAATAATCATAAAATATAATGAGAGTGAGTGAGTTTAGTTTTACGCCGCACTCAGCAATATTCCAGCTATATGGTGGCGGTCTGTAAATAATCGAGTCTGGACCAGACAATCCAGTGATCAACATAAAATATAATGAAAATGAGCCCAGAGACTTTCTTTTTTTCCTGAAACTGTGGTAATCTAGACCTGCAACACATTCTAGACTTGCATGGGCTTCATTGGATATATTTGTTGTAGGGTCTGTATAACAGACTAGGAAAGTCTGCATGGAACACTGTACCTTACAGGCACAGAAAACACTTTATGATTCCCATGTGGGATGAAGGTTGGAATGGGTGAAACATTTAGTTGCAATCCTAATGTCTATTTAGATGATGCACTATGTCTGTTGGTGATCTAATGCAGCTTTCCTGTTTTTCCATCTGCCAATGATGTTTTTATTATGCTTCATGTTCAGGGATTATACTACCAATGTCATCCCAGCTGACAAATACGCAGCAAATTGCTATGGTAACACAGACTACACGCCAACAGGTACAAAGTGACAAATGCTGCTGCTAATGCACCACACATAGAGGATTTGATGATGATAGCAGTTGATCCCCTAATTGTTGGACGACAAGCCCGATGACAGCATAGTGAGCTGTATGATTCCTCTTACCAACAGTATCTGTTTGGTCTTTGATGTTGGCGCCGTCAGCCATCAGACCTTGATTGTGATGGACACTAAGAGCTACCTGTAATATTTCTGTTTATTCTTTCCTCCTGCAATTATCGTGATGGGGTGTAAACGTCAACATGTCTGTTTCCGATCAAGTACTCTGACACAGTTGCCGCAGACTATTACGAACTTGAAAACTAGTCAGACAAATTCTCACCTTAAGCTACCACTGTAGGAAGGCTCTTTAAGTTCATTGAGACATGCTGGTCGCTTGTGGTTTTCATTCAAGACAAACATTTATTTCTTTGAATTCAAAATGTCAATGCTAGAGAATAATCAGCTTTGATTATCTGGAAAGACTTCCCCCCGTATCGGATATTTCATTCTAGTCAAATCATATCACCTGAATATATATTCCTCATCTGATAAGGATGAGTTTTAACATGTTAATTTTAAACATTTAACATGTTAATTGTATATGAACATACTGAAAGACCTATCAAACTTCTAAACATGCCACTCAAAGACATTTTTCCTCATCGTTAAAATTTAGGGGGGATACAGGCGGAAGTCTTACCGATTATCTGTTGAAGCAGGTTCCGTGAGGTGTAAAAGGCACATCAATGATGAAAATAATATGAATGGATCACTGAAATTTAGTCATGACACCAGGTGTTCACAAAAAGATTTACAGCAAGAACAGAATCGGTTTTCTCCACGGATTATTACAGTTCTGTTCTTTCCAAATTAGTCCTGAAGCTGAAGTCCAAGCTTGCCCTGTATCTAGCCAGATGAAGCCCAGACACCACAAATGAAGATAAAATGGTTAGTTTATGGCTTTTGTTCGATTTCCAAAACAAGTTTTGTTTTCAAGTTGACCTCAAGGTACATTTTGAACTCACGATGACAAAGTGGAGAATGGTTATGTTGAAACGGGTATTCATTAACTATACCTTCCTAATCCCATTCAAAAAGTCTATACGGAAACTAAAATTAAGGCCCAATTATTAGACCAACCCATTCAAAAAGTCTGTTCAGAAACTAAAATTAAGGCCCAATTGTTATGACCATCTTGTAAAAAAGTGTATACATCCGTTGCTCATATTTCCAAACAGCACAGGAATATCAATGGGTGTAATGTCCGCCGCCATATTGGAGCATGGTGCTGATACACATGCCACTGCTTACATCTCATTACATCTGAAAGAGATGATGTTTGACACATGGTTTGCCGTCTTACACAACTACTCAGTAGAGGGTGCAAATGGTTTTAATCTCGCCATTTTGCTCTAAAAGCTTCCTTATCCTCCGGCCCAGACGTTGTCACTACTTGCTGTTCTCTTCACCCCCTGGGAGGGACCTGAGATACGTTTTTACCAACATGAAGCTGTAGGAAGGGAAGGGATGGGTAGTTTTATGTATGGAGCAGAGTTTTACGACCATCAGGCGGTCACTGGCTATTAAGCACGTATATGTCCACCTGACAGGGTTAAATACGAGGCCTGCAGCAACAGACAAGTGCTGTGAGATGAAGCAGAGCTGCGATATGGGATAAGATAGATATCTTTATAGTGAATACACACACTAAAACATCACATATTATAAACTACTCAAAAGGAATTAAGAACACTGGATTGTTACATGCTACTGTAGTTATATGTCATGATGTGATGGATTGAGTGTAATAATAGGAAACTTTGATTAGTAGTGTGAGACAGTGTTTTGTGTTGTATATAGACGACCTGGCATTTATACTGACTGAGTTTACTTTTACGCCGCTTTTAGCAATATTCTAGCAATATCACGGCGGGGGACACCAGAAATGGGCTTAACACATTGTGCCCATGTGGGGAATCGAACCGTGATCTTCGGTGTGACGAGCCAACGCTTTAACCACTAGGCTACCCCACCGCCCCGCCATTTATACAAATACCAACAATAACAATAAAATAATACACTATTGACTACATTGTGGAACCGTGAAGCATGTTCCTTATTTCTTGTTTCAAACACTCTGTGCACCTGACACGTTATTAAGGATGGGCGATTTGCTAGGGTGTGTGTGTTTAATATACATGTTATTACTATTTTATCAAGTTCTTGAAAGGCATTTGGAAATTGGATGAACATGAGTAGATGGAGACGGTTGTTAGGCCTGATCAAGGAGCAAGAATTAGCTTTGAAACGTCGTATAAAGAATAAAAAGAAGTTGTTATCCATGAAAACGTGCCATGTACTATGGTGCCGGTAGATTGATATTAAGTCAGAGAAATAGAGTTGTCTTGTTTATAAATATATATCAACAAAACAAAATCCAAATGGAGCCCAAGATAATCCTGAAATTCACATGGCAATCTAGAAGGACAGATATTTATTATATTCTCTTCGGCCTGGAAGACAGACAGGTACCAGCATCCTCTAGATCACCAGATGTATGCCAGATGAAGGGAAGATGACTGCGAGGCTGAATAAGAAAAAGTACAAAACCTTAAAACCAATCAGACTGACCTTCCAGTGACCTACTGGTATATTTCAGTGCCAAGATTCTTTTTAGAAGTCTGAACGAGCTGAAAGCCATCATAATGCAGATGAAACTGCGAGGTTCGACTGAAGTACTACCCAAATATGTAAAAGCATACTTGGTTTTACCCAAGTTAGATTAAGTAACCTAAGCCTAGATATGCCCTTACCAAAAGTACTTGAGTCTCCGCCGATGTAGTCGCCCGTTTCAAATAATCGCGGAGTATGTTTTATCAGTCAGTCATAGAAATAGGAAACTGTCACGGCCACTCAGCTTGCTCCTCAAGATTTTCATACCATAGAATGGCTCTTCCATATCAGAAAGTGAATCGTGTTCAAACATGAGACGTGTTCACATCTTTATCGCTTTGATCATTCGTGCAGTGTGTAGTTGAGTGTGCAAGATTCTACCTCTACTGAATCAATTCCATATCTCTTTCTCCCTATTCAAACCCCTCCACCTTCATTCTTCTCAGCAATGGCTAGGTCAAGATGAGCTTTTGTCGGAGAGGTATTGAATTTTTAGCAAGAGTTGTGCCACTTTTTATGGCTTTTCGCCATTTAAAGCTTCCCATTGTCCTCGGGTACTGAATTGTGGCTAGTACACAAGACATAAATCAGATCACTCGGCCATTCTTCCCACCCGATAAGCGATGTTCACGTATATTTCTTTACCACTGCTCGTAAGGGAGGAATTACGAGTCTGCAAACACATTATTTTCATAATAGGTGTATTGGTGGTGCTGTGGAGCTGATACGCCTCTTTTGTGGCTGTTTCAGATTGGGTGGGGCGAAGGTACAGATGTACACTACTATCAGTGAAATGTTGGTTTTCCGAGTCAATAGTCTGCTGACAAAACAACCAGTCGAGGATATACAAATATACATCTGCTTCAAATTGAAATGTCTGAACAAATTAGGGGTAACATACCATAGAATGACATGACATGACTGAGATAGTCGTGTTGAACGAGACAACGGCATCGGGATATCCCATAATTTTATCAACTACTTACAGGAGCTTCCCTTGCATAATTTCAACCCCTGTAGGGAGTTCTAGTTAAAACATTCCCTGCTTCCAATGTTGTAAAAGGTAACCAAGGTGAGGAGGCTCTGAGTGGGTCAGTTTAGTTTTACGCCACTTTTATCAATTTTCCATCAATATCACGGCGGGGACACCGGAAATGGGCTTCACACATTGTATCCATGTGGGGAATCGAACCCAGGTCTTCGGTCTAACACTTTAACCACTAGGCTACCCCACCGCCTCTGAGGATCCGGGACCAGGTTGACTGTGTGTCATTATGCCCTAATGATTCAGGTCATGCTCACAATATCGACCACTGGATTGCATGGTCCAGACTCTATACTTTACAAGTCGCTGTCACATAGCTGAAACGTTCCCGAGCGTGTCGTTAAACAACAAGCAAATGTCATCTCTAAGATCGAACGAAATCTTTAATGACATTCAGTCGGTGTCCTGGAAAATGAACCAGTCCGAAACCCTGTAAGAGTGTAATACAATTTTACTGGTGATGCATGAACCAGAAGCCATTAGTATTGAAAAACAATCTACTTCATCCTTTCCTTAGTCAAGCAGAATCATCATTTGATAATGTGAGATACAATTTTCTTATTTTTGAATGTTTGATGATGAATGTGTTTATAATGTGAAATGGGATTCTTGCATTAGAATCCAAACCATCTTCAATAGAATGACTGGAGTCCTTTCCTTCAATGGAGATCACTTCAAAGAATAAGGCTCGTGTGACTTAATCAGCAAGTGAAATAGATGAAAAACTTCAAAGGGGAATTATGTGCAAGACTGACAAAGTATGCGTTAATCCTGTGAGTAATGTGTGCAACTCTGAAACAGGCTTGATGGCCTTTAGGTAAGAGATTTAGAGAGCCAAGCATGGGAGATTTAGAAATCTGAGATGATGTGAGACAATACAGGTGAAAGATGAAGAAAATTGGATCTTGGATCAGTTTCAGGATCGGGAAACCCGACGCAGTGTCCGACCATCTGGCATTACGGATCCCTTGTGTGAGGGAAGTATCCTAACGGCCAGTTGTGTGAACTTCACCTCAGGACTTCTCAAACCCTCAACAAAAGCCGGAAATTTTATCTTGTGACTGGCAAAAGGGAACAATCCGAGGCTCCAGCATGGCTGTGGAGGTTGTTTTGTGCTCACGTTTGAAGTAAACCAACCACATGAGCTTGATAACCAGCGAAGAGGCCAGATTCGCGCCTCCACAGGTCGCCAGCCCATAACAGCCCTAAAAAATATTAATTACGTTGTCAAATAAGATTTTCATTCGTCAAACCAGTTGAGAAACAGTTTAGTAGTTTGAACCTTTTTCATTCATGTGTTGACCTTAAAGGTGACTAGCCATTGACCTTGTAACGAGGAATGCTACAAGTGTGGGCTTATCTGGACCTGCGGCCATAAACAACCTCAGACACTTGCTAATCAGCTGACTGATTGCTTAATAAGTAATCAGGGAGAAAAGGGGTTTCTAACTTTGCAAATATCAGCATTGTGTAAGCAGTACACCAATCTAGTGTAGCGTGATTAACCCATGGTATTGGAATGATTTGGACAACTGGATCCATAATAAATGTATTTTTCATTGAATTTTTTCTTTAATGGGATGTATAGCAATATCCACCTACTCACTAACCCACAAACATAAATACATACTTTCCATCCATCCATCCATCCATCCATCCACCCATCCACCCACCCATCCATCCACCCATCCATCCATCCATCATTATGGATCTGTGGTAGATACATGAAGAACACTATTTCATGTCCTGTTGTAAATATTATTCCTTATTTAATTCTCTTAGCAAACAAATAATAGATTTCTTCTGCACCTTATCTACAAAATACAAATCTAATTAATTCATGAACATTAAGACTGTATTATGGCCATGAAGCATGAATAGTATTAAAGATTGGAATTAGATTCTGTTTTTGACACTGTTTGTGAAGAAGTTTGTTGAAGAGGATTAATTGGAGTGGTCTCTTTCATTCATACTAATCTCATTAAATCTTTGACATCTTCAGTCCTTGGTTTGTGGACTCCATTCACAGTAATGCATACCAGCCACACCAACACGATAATATGCTTCTATCAGAAGAGGGACAATGGCTGAAGGCTGGGTAATTTTCTGGTAATTATCATGAATACAGTGGACATTTTCTGAGGAGGGGCAGACCCCCCTGAGTGGTCAGCTGAGTTTCAACATTGCATTGTCTGGTCAGTCAAACTGGATACCAATCGGAAGTCAGCAGCCGTCAATCTAATTAAGTGGTCACCACAGATCACAGTGGTCGAATCCGCCTTGTTCACTGCACATGCCTTCTGAGCATGTCCCTGTAATGGAGGTCCATAATCATGGTCCATGCACATAGCGTGCGAACACTCATCCAATAATAGAGTAATTTCCACTGGCGTCTGCTTGCGGTCATCCTTTGACCAGTGTTGCTACTCTTCTCCACACGACTGATTCGATTCCAGTTCAATAAAGAAAACTTATTATTGGATAAAATGAGCTAGGTTAATCATATAATATGAGGCTTGGTATTTATGACTTCAAGGCTGCCGGAGATTGTTGTAGAATGGATCATGTAATCATTTTCAGAAGGCTTCTCTTTTCTGTGCTTTCTATGCATCAGCAACAACTGGATTTGTAAATATGCATGCAGTTAATATAAAATGTCAACGCAAAGAAATAATCAGTCTCGATTATCTGTCGAAACAGATTTCATTGGGCGTAAAGGGAAAAAAGTAATGAAAATTATGTGAATGGCTCACTGAAAATGTGTGATGATGCCACGAGTTTGCAAAAAGGGGAAGCATGTCCTACTCTAGCACTAGGAGGAATGTTTCAGCTATATTTACCCTCCAGTTTCCTCAGGGGCGGTGGGGTAGCCTAGTGGTTAAAGCGTTGGCTCGTCACGCCGAAGACCGGGTTTGAATCCCCACATGGGTACAATGTGTGAAGCCCATTTCTGGTGTCCCCACGCCGTGATGTTGCTGGAATATTGCTAAAAGCGGCGTAAAACCAAACTCAGTCAGTCAGTCGAGTTTCCTCAGTACACAGGGAAGCGACCACCGCCATATAGCTGGAATATTGCGGCGTAAAACTCAACTCACTCACTCACTCACACAGGGAAGCAATCAATATACATCAGTGACTTCTGCAGGGGAAATTTTTGTGATAAATTTTAAAATTTGATAGGACTTTGGATAACGTCATTGCAAAATTTATAATTATCTTAAGGACATTTTGGATGACTATCATGAAGTGTTTCAGAACTTATCTGAAATGCTGTGCATTTACAATGCCATACATATAATATTTGTAGGGCTGTCACACAAATACTTTGCAATATATAGTCGGTGTAAATAGGTAGAGGTGAGTGTACGGATGCTAGTGTAAGACTTACAAACCCTGTCAGAGTGCATGACTCTATTGCAAAAGTTAACAGTTCTACTGACAGGATGACGTGCAATCCATTATCCTGTCGTGACCAATGACTGATCAGCCAGAGGTCACGGTCAGGTCACCTGATGAGCATCCCATCAGGCAACAGCTCCTGAGGTGGCTTCCGAGACAAAGACAGGAGTTGATGTTGATGTGGTCAACTGTCACATTACCACTGACTTGTTACACCTGGACAGAGCCTCGGACACTGACCAGGAGATTGACCAGCACGTATCAGAGCAGGGAAATAAGGACGTGTGGAGGCCTTCATTCTCTGGAGCTGTTGTTTGGGGTAGCCTTATGGTTAAAGCGTCCGCTTGTCACACTGAAAACCTGGGTTCGATTCCCCACATGGGTACAATTAGCCTTGCTCCAAGGCTGAACTGATGTACCCATGGGTGTATAATAATTCAATCCTTCAGAGAGGCAAGTCTAGATAAGCGGACAGTACAGAGGAATATTTATATTCTTTTATAAATTATCATTTAAACTATTAATTATAACCTTAGAGACTTGAGCAAGTCTAGGGTACAATGTGTGAAGCCCATTTCTGGTGTCCACTGCCATGATATTTCTGGAATATTGCTAAAAGCAGCGTAAAACCATAATTACTCACTCGCTCTGGATCTGTTGAGTGAAAACCACCACTAGTTCAGCATAAAACATAATCTAAAGTATTAAAATGTTTTCTTGACTTAACAAGCACGTTTCAAGTTTTGATGACTCCAAGTAAATTGGTTTTCATGTCTTCAGATGGTTTTAATCTCAATCTAAAGATATCTTGATGAAATAATCAGCTGAATGACTGATGTTTATTTTTCCGCAGTTGATATACATCTTCTGTGGTTAACAGCGGCAAATTAAGCAGGAAGCGTTCTCAGGTTTCAATGGAACCATGACCAACTGCTCGTAATAAGTGGCAAGTGAAAAATCACTACAAAATTTCTAATCTTGTTTCAGTTGACATTTTGCTAGTTCTGACAGGTGTGTAGAGGAAGCAGGTGTAATTAAGTGGGGGCTTAGGATAATGTATACAATAAATTCCATCTAACTAATGATCTGCCCTGGGGCAAAGTTACATAAGACCTCTGCATGTATGCAGGAACGACAAAACATGGTGATTTATGAGAGTGATTACGGTAATCAGTCATACGCTAATTAAACTGGCCGATGTATCATGATTACTGCTGGATGGTATGAGTGTATATAGATGGGTTACTGACAAATGGATGTGATTTAGGAGAGTAGTTACTGTCATCAGTAGTTAATAAAGTGGTAGATGAATACCTCTGTGTGTTATATGGTATGAGTGAGTGAGTTTAGTATTACGCCGCACTCAGCAATATTCCAGCTATATGGCGGTGGTCTGTAAATAATTGAGACTGGACCAGACAATCCAGTGATCAACAGCATGAGTATCCACGCAGTTGAGATATGATGACATGTGTCAACCAGGTCAGCGAACCTGACCAAATGATCCCGTTAGTTGCCTTTTATGACTGCATGGGTTACTGAAGATCAATTTTAACCAAGATCTTCACAGGTTTATATGGTATGAGAGTATATAAATAGGTCACTGACAAATTAATGCGATTTAGAAGTGTGTATATGGTAACCAGTAAAGTGGTTTGTTTGTTGTTTAGTGGCACACGATGAAATATTCAAGCAATGTGAAGACAGCCTGTAAATATTTGAGTCAAGACCAGACAATCACGTGATCTTGTGAGCAATGGTCCACACCATCGGGCACAAGGACATGCTGTTAACCAAGTCTCCAAGCCATACCTTTGTGTTGTCTCTTACACTCAGTACAGGTGACTGAGGACACATTTTAACCGAGCGTCCCAACAGGGTGATCAAACTGGTAGAACTTATCAATATTTAAAGGGAGCATCAAAGAGGATCTGGGACAAATGACCATTGGTGAAGTTATTAGCGATCTCAAATACCAGCCTGCTATTCAGGTTGCTTGGAAATTTGCTTATGTTCAAGAACAGAGATAAGAATAGATTTTATTGTACAAAACCACCTCAAGGGGCAATGTGCAGATTCATGCAGGCTTCTGCATATGCAGAAGATTCCCTGTCCAAGTATCTATTAGAGCTCGGCGGCCTTGGCAACATGACAGGATGGTTTTGTCTCATGGGGAATTGGAACATGCAGATAGGACAAGGATGAACAGACTGTGTATGCAGCAACCTGATAGCGGACATTTCAAACGACATGCATTGGTTTTCAAAGACTTGGAAATCAAGTTGGGTGTTTTATGTTATTAAGTTTTGCCCTTTGATAAATGTCACCGTTTTTGTATAAAACAATTTTTATCACAACATTTCAAGGACTGATTATGAGTTCATTTAGTTCTTTTTGAAGGAGTGGAAGTCGACTCAATGTATAAAAATTAAGATAAAACAATTCATTGAATTTCAGGCAAGCACATAGTGGGTTTTGTTTTAATGAGCTTTTCTTTGTTGTGTTTCCTGCTCCCATAGGCTAAGGCTTCAGGGCTCTGATCCGATTTCCTCTGTCTATATAAAGGACAAGAATTTTATTGAAGAGAAAATGGGTGAACTTGGGTCATTTCTGAACCATGGGTAGTGTTTATTCAGAGAGAACTTTTCAAGTTCCTGTTTAAAGTAATTTAAACTTCAAAGGGAAAGAAGGAGTCTATAAAAGTTTGAGAGAAAAATAAATAGGGGGCCCTAATCAAGCCATGTGGACTTGTCATTCATCAATGGATAAATAAAAATTTTTTTTATAAAGGTATTTTTTACAGTACAGTAAAAAAAGTGTAGCCTTTCATCAAGAAGTCGAAAGTTAGGGATATTTTTACTGAAGGGTATTTTACAATATATACTTCTCAAAAATGTCAAAGAACACCCATGATTGGAAGACGGTTGAAACACCCAGCCATGATGGAGGAAGTATAGTCATGTGAAAAATATGGGTAGTATATGTTACACTCTTTCCCGCTTGAAAACTAGGGATGTTTTTCAGCTTTTTCATTTTGAACTTATGAACTGACTTGCAAATTCAACAAGCAATTTATATTTGACAACTATATATCACCACAATGACATATCTACGTGACAAATCTGGACACAGTGGTGTAGGAATTAATGGCTTGAATAAAAATATCTCATTTCTAAGGAAAACAAAATTCTACAAGTCAGATATGTGATTGGTTCATTTTGACTTCATCTTGGCAGCTGACTTGAATGCCTATCGCACTGGTAGACCTCGGAAGCAAGTGCTGCTGATGTTAACAGATGAAATATTTATTGGTTTATGATTGTTGAAATCTTCTGGGAACTTCATCTTTCAGTATACATCTTCGGGGTCAAGATGGTAAATGAACAGTTTATGTAGCACGTGGAGCGTTAGCCACACATGTGTAGCAGACTCAGTTGTGGGGGAATTAGGACTTAATTAACCCTTACAGCAATCCTATAATCACTTTAATGCCTCGAACGGACCTGTTTCATATGCTGATATTACCTTCAGCGAAGAGAGTTTATTGCAATGTATTTGATTACATTAAATACACAAATAACTACTATGATTGGTGGTAATATTATCTTGACAACTTGTCATGTGTAGTTGACAGTGAAGAGGACTTCTGTTGAAAATTCGGAGGATTAGTTTTGTGTGTGGAGCCCAAATACGGGATTTACGGCAATGAAGTAATACAGATCGGGGATTCATAAGAATTACTTATTTTTATTCAGTTTTTAATGTAAGTGAATAATGATGTTTTTGTGGTGTAATTTACAACAGATTTAGACTGTAATGTGTTAAGATTAGCTGAAGAGATGTGTGAATAAATTCAAATGTCATGAATTAGTTGGAAATAATGATGCCTGTTGGTTCTGTTAAAAGGTCATTCAGATGTGACGTTAGAAAATCTATCCTATTGTTGAAGTATTTGATTTTTTTGGTCTAAAAAACACTGGGCTAAAATGTTCCTCAAAAGGAAATGTCTGTCAGACTACATGATGAAATGTATGGAAGGATGTGCAGTTTAGCATAGCTGCAACTGACCTTTAGCCTGCCTCCTCAACACGGGGATGCTACTCACTGAGACCCCCCTACCCCACCCCTCCCTCCCCCAGCAGCAAGTCTGGCTTCATACCCCTCCCAAGGGTGATAGTGTCAGGAAAAAATATCATTTCAGATGCAATGATAATGTGAGAGCAATAGGTCAAGCACTGTATGTCATCCCGCTGTCATGGTGGTTGTCATCTCTTGTTGGGATGGTAACCAGTTGGAATATGTCAGTCTTAACAACCACATCATTGTCAGATTCGGCATGGCTTTTAGATAGTTACCTAAACACCAAACCTATTGTGCTGTGTCTGGAATGGAATGATTATGTTCAGTAAAAGAGGAAGATTTTGAAGGTTTATTGATTGAGTACATATGCAGGTATCTGTGAAATATTGATGACTCATGAATAAAATGATTCAGAAGGTGCAGTATGTCATGGCCACTTTCTGCAGCAGACAGCCTCTTTGATGTATAACATAAAACATCTGCCTGGAGTGAGTGAGTTTAGTTTTACACCGCACTCAGCAATGTTCCAGCTATATGGCAGCAGTCTGTACATAATTGAGTCTGGACCAGACAATCCAGCGATCAACAGTATGAGCGTCGATCTGCACAATTGTGAACCGATGATATGTGTCAACCAAGTCAGCGAGCCTGACCACCCGATCCCATTAGTCGCCTCTTACGACAAGCATGGGTTACTGAAGACCAATATTCTAACCCGGACCTTCACGGGTGCATCTGCCTGGAAAAAATGGAGGGTGTTGGTTTGATCCCTAGATTCATCTGATGGTAAAAGCTGGTACTTGTTGTTGCCTTGCCTGGATCTCAGCATTGAAGGAACAGACAAGGACTGGCCAGCTCAGAGTTAGTTTAATGTGTCTGAGTAGGGTTTTCATGTTAACTTCATAGTGTCTCAGTGGGATAGCTCTTTGGAAAAATGATGAAGTCGGACAAGTTCATGCCACTAACACATACATAACATCAATAATCTTGAACTCATTACCCCATTTTATTTCACTTCACCTCACCTCACCTCACCTCACCTCACCTCACCTCACCTCACCTCACCTCACCTCACCTCACCTCACCTCACCTCACCTCACCTCACCTCACTGATTGACAGCCTTTGAGGAATAGACAAACAGACTAGGTAATTCATAACATTACTTATATGTGTTCAATAGATACCACTTGAAATACATTCTATGATCACAGTGAAACTATTAGGGTAAGACTGAGATCAAGGGTCGATTGTTTTCAGTCCCTAAGTCTTCTTTAAGGTCAAGGTCATGTGTGTTCGTCTGAGATCCTGCATGTCAAGCATCTTAAATATCGTGAAATGAGTTCAGACAAGGAATTGTACCCTTCAAACATAACAATAATTTATTTCCAAATATGTTTATAAAAATGAACAAGGGATGAAAAATGAAATTTATTCAGAATCCTGAAGGGGTGGATCTGGGGAGGGAGGGGTGCGTCTGGAGCGCGAGGGGTATGGAATCTGATCACGCTGGCCCTTTTCATTACCCCTACGATCAAAGTTGGAGCAGTTTGGCGTTTACCCCCCATGGGATCAGCGTGGAGGTTAGGTGTCATCTGGCCTCTGGGTGAGGCACAATGAGACTTTATCTAAACTTGCAGATGGTTACTGGCACATGAACAAAATTAAAAGCTATTAATTACATGTCAGGTTGGTGTCGCTTGTTTATGAATAATTCAAACATTTAATGATAGGAGATTAGTCTGGTCTGGTTATGAGGAAAGACCCCTTGATGTGAATGTTTCATTTGTCCACTCGGGTAGAAAAAGATGTCACTGAATACGACCGTCTGCTTTTGTGCGACATTTTCTATGTCTGTGTTTTACTTTCCCATTTAACAACAGACCAGTGGGTAGCATAATGGTTAAAGTGTTTGCTCTCCATTCCAAAGACTGGGTTTGACTCCCTACTTCAGTATGTGCCAAATATTTATTTTGACAATAAAATTGCTGTGTTCTATATATTGAACAATAATATTGCTGTATTTCTATATATTGACCAATAATATTGCTGTATTCTATATATTGAACAATAATATTGCTGTGTTCTATATATTGACCAATAATATTGCTGTATTCTATATATTGACCAATAATATTGCTGTATTTCTATATTTGGACCAATGAAATTATTGTACCCTATATATTGACCAATAGAATCTCTGTACCTCATTACATGGACACTGCGATAAGTCATGTCAGATACAGGTACAAATCGCAGACAAGGAAGGTTGCAAAAGTAAACAAAAACAGCCGTACAAAACAAAAGTGTCTGTATGAGAGATATATAAAGAAAACATCATTAGGCTTGATATTAGTGTGTGATGAAAAGTGTTAAGCAGACATATTGATTTTCAACACAAGGTCCCAAATTAATATGAGACCATGTAGACTGCATGGCAGCTTGTCATGATAGCATCATTAGGGACTTGAGACTTGCGGAGATAGCTTGGCTTTAGTTTAAGCTCATCAAGCTCAAGATGGGAGAGATAGAGAGGCTGGTAGAGAGTGCTGCTTATCTCAGCTAACGAGGAGGAGAAGATGGAGAATCATAATTAAACTGATATGTTTGCGTAAAATATATCCCTGATTACTTCAAACTTAAGCATTTTAAATACTTTTGAAAGATGACACAGGTTATTATTTGTTTTGTTTTCCCAATCTGTCTTATTAGGTTGCCCTATTTCATCATCATCATCATCATCATCATCATCATCATCACCATCAGCAGCAGCATACAAATTATGCTTGAGAAATTAGGATGATAATTACCCTAGCAGGAATTTCAATTGATATTATCAAATCCCTTGTGATTGATGCTCATGACGTCAATCACTTGATTGTTTGAGTATTTGCCGACCTCCAATATCAAATAGCGGTTATACTACCAGTGTGGCTTTAAACAGCAATATCAGCAGTAAGGTGTTCATGACATTCCCCTAACAACATCAGGGAGAAATAATTTCTATTCAGGTGAGATATAATTCTGAAATTACCGACATTATCAAGAATTTAATATTTTTGCTATGATATAGACATGTATGAATTATTGTCTAACAACATGGCAGGATCAAGAAATACTGGATTGAATTGTGTGTACGGATCATTGATTTTATATTGAACATGAGTAATATGCTACAAAGAAGCTATAAATGGTAGACGTATAAACGGTGCAAAGCTGAAAAGCATAAAATGTCCCGCCATACAAATAAAACTTGCATCATTCACAGAACTTGTTGAAGATATCAGACGTCAGACTCGCTAAGATTTTTTTTTTCTGGTATTGAGAGCTCAAGACTCAACTGATCATTTTACTCTCAAGAAGTTTCAGATGTTGATTGGATTGTGCTGAGTTTTGTATGTGCATTGAAATGTGGAGATGTGCTAAGGCCCAGCACAAGAGATGTGCAAACAACTCTCTGGTAACCACACAAAGCAGCAGGAGTACCGTAGATACCTAAAATATTGTCGTCACTCAGGCGTCTTCTTCAATACCTATAGATGCAATATGTAAGGGGTGAGTTAGAATAGTTTACTTTGTACATATATATTAGGGGGTCATTCACATTGTACATGCTTCTCCATACAAATCATCATCATCATCATCATCATCACCATCATCATCATCATCGATGACACCAGGTGTTCTCAAAAGGGTAAGCATGTCTGAGTCTACTGGTAAAAGAATGAAGATGTTTACCTGTCTGAATTTGACCTTCAATTGTCTCAGCATGTAATCGTCATATGAGCAAAATATTCTCAAGCACGACGTAAAACCCAATTTCACCTCACCTCACCTCACCTCAGTATGTAAGAAACGGCCTCATATTTACACCAGTAGAACAGTGGTGATAATGTTTGCAATCTGTGTTGGACGTTCTCTTTATCATTAGATAGAGAATTAAAAAGTATCTATTGGGGCATTTTGGATGAAATTTGAACTCATGTGAGTATGGTTTTATGCTGCTTTTAGCAATTTTTTAGCAATATCACGGCAGGGGACACCAGAAATGGGCTTCACACATTGTACCCATGTGGGGAATTGAAACTGGGTCTTTGGCATGACAGGCGAACGCTTGAACCACTAGGCTACCCCACCTCCCTGAACCGATCTGAAACCCTCAAAATTTATATAAACTCATGGTCACAGGTTCAAGTGAGGTCATAAGATCCTGCTACTTTCAGCAATATCTCCGCCACATCCAACCGCGGTGCTGCCACCTACATGTTTATTAACCAACAGACTGGAAACAACCGCTTCTGCACTTACTGAAATCTGAATCCAGATTATGGCACTCTGTCTGATTCAACAGTTTTAGATGCACAGCGTGCTATCAGGTTAAAGACGGTATTGTTCCTCTGTAGGAAGATAGATGAGGCAGTATGGCCAACAGGCATGCTGGTTATTGGCTGAACATGTTATATCCATGGAAAACATGATTGCAGCACAGACTTGTGGCTAGCTTTAGGTTTGATAACTCTAGCGTGTGTATTTTCTATCACTTGACACAGATAGATGCAAGGGTAAATCAGCGTTTATCGAATTCAAGCTGCGTCTAACTAATTTTGATGTTCGATGTAATTGAACACTTGTCAGTGTAATAAATCATACGTCCCAGACGAAGGTAAAGAAGATTGCTTAAGTTGTTGTCCACAGCCAACTGTTCTAATCATCTACAGGAAGCAGTTGAACAGGATATGTTTTAGTGCCTGCAGGTATAGTGGATAGAGTGCTTGTCTGGAGAGGCGAAGGGCAGTGGTTTGATCCCTGAATGTTTGATCGGCATTCTAGAAGTTGGTTTGATCCCTGGTCACATGATTCTAAAGACTTTAAAAGATGGTACTTTTTGTTACCCTGCCTGGCTGTCAATTTTAGGCCCATTTCTGCTGTCCCTCGTGATATTGGTGGAATATTGCCAAAAGTGGTGCAAAAGCACACTCACTCACTCTAAGCATTAAGGACGTGAAAAAGGACTGGTTGGCTAGGAGTAGAAAAAACTTTGTTTGAGTAAGGTATAAATGAGTTTAGTTTTATGCCGCTTTTAGCAATATTATGGTAGGGAACACCAGAAATGGGCTTCACATATTGTACCCATGTGGGGATCTAACCCAAGCTTTAGGCATGATGAACAAACGCTTTAACCACTAGGCTACCCCACCGCTCCCTTAACCACTAGGCTACCCCACCCCTCCCTATATGTTAAACATTGGCATGGTGTCAGGGCTCGATTTAGTGCTTTGTTACTTGCACTGGTGCAACCGAATATCACCTAGTGCAACCTAGTTATTAGTCAAAAATGCACCATGTGCAAGTCAAGTTTTAAGAAATAAATCAATAACAAATTTAAGTATGTCAGTTCATTTTTCTTCTAAACTTTGAATAGCTATGGCACCGAAACATTGCCATTTATAGACACTTCTCGGCTATGACAGCTCTTGTAAACAGGGATCAGCTGTATATCTGTGTTGCTATGATTTCATGGGTACTACGTCATGGAAATATGTTTATGTGCACCAAAACCTCTTACGTTTTAGCACACTACATTGCAACTGGAATTTGGCTTGTGCAACTAGGTTTTTATCTTAGGTTGCACCTGGTGCAAGTAGGTTAACATCCCTTAAATCGAGCCCTGGGTGTATCTAAGGGCTAGCACTGTAAACCTGTCACGAGTCTGGTACAAGCCAATATAAGCATACACACCCAAACGTAAGCAAAAGGACTGGACACCAGCTGATGAGACCGAGTTACAGGTGGCCTTTCTTTAACATAACATCATTATTCAAATCACATGTTGTTATTTTACAGCATATTAAAATCTGTTGTAACTTATATTGCCTTTAATAACACTAACCTCACCTTCCCACTGTTTTTTGGTTTTCAGTTTAGATGGATTCCAAAGGTACTGTATGGATATGATAGAATGGGTGGCTTGTGAGGAGAATATGAAGGATTTGGCCTTTCAATGGAATATTTTCATAAGATAGGAATACTGTTTACAGGTCTATCAATGTCACACAGTGAAAGGTTGGAATGAAACTAAATATGAAAGAAATATGTAGATTTATGAGAAAGAAAGATAATATTGTCAAATGTGGTTCTCCCGCTCCACCTGTCCAAACAATGCATCGTAGCGAACAGTCACTGGATTCTCGGGCCCTAAATATACTGCTAATAATCAAGAGGAAGTGTTTCTTTCTCATCGTCCTAGCTTGGCTTCATTATCAGATAACATTTCACTCCCAAAACAAATCTGTTTGTATGTAAAGAATTGATATTCAGAGTAAAATTGTTGTAAGTTTTCAGCCACGGCTTAAGCTCACATCTTCAGACATTGAGAAGAAGAAGCAATGTTCCGTTGTGTTTTTAGACAATCCAGGTGCATATTGAAAACATTCCTGAAATGTGTAAATATATCATTTCTAAATATGTATACCATTGCACGAAATGGTAGAATTATTTTGTTATATTTGAGAAATATAATACTGAATTTAATACTTCCCTTACAATGGATCTCATGTGAAAAATATTTGACATATGTCAGACTACTTCTGTTCGAAGTGGCTGTCACTGTAAGAGCTTATATATCAGCTGTTTACAGGAAGATAGTACCTAGCTTTATCAAAGGGGTGTGATATACCCTTAACACCTGCCGATAAGAGTCAATTGAAGAGTAATACGTCCACTCAGGTGTGTTTTACCTGTACAATATCTAGGTGTTGTAGGTAATATAGATAGTGCCTAGCGACAGGAGGTCTTTGTTGAAGGCGACATCATAAATAACGACAACAGAGAGAGTTGACGGATGCTATGTAGACTCACTGTGGGCCCGTCACGCATTTACACCTTGCTTGGCGATCAGATCAAATAATGAATGAGGTCTGCTGCATGGTATAAATATGATGCCCTGGTGGTGATCAAGCTGGTTACATTTACACCTCGGCCATAAATTATTACATCTGAAAAGATTTACGGGGATTTCCTGGGAGGTTCCTCAAAGTATCCATATCATCTGATAGAGGATCTTCTCCTGAGAATTGCAACTGTAATGAAATCAACTGCCGGCTACGCCCGAGTGGTGAACATTAAATGTAAACCTAGGACCTTTGACTGACTGATGCATTAAAACCTGCTGCGAGGTGAATAGAACACTGATGCATTAAACTGGTTGTTAGGTGAATAGGACACTGATGCATTAAACTGGTTGTTAGGTGAATAGAACACTGATGCATTAAACCTGTTGTTAGGTGAATAGAACACTGATGCATTAAACCGGTTGTTAGGTGAATAGAACACTGATGCATTAAACCCGGTTGTTAGGTGAATAGAACTCTGACACTGGTGCTGGGAGAAGTTGGAATATATGACTAAGGTACCCAACCCCTTTTATCTGACCTTACCCGACCCATTATTATCCAACCTTATCCGCTGTAGGTTTCTACAAAATGTCCAATTTGTAATTGTTTTATTGGAGCCCTCGCGAAAAGTGTTTAGATTCACAAAAATATTATCTTACTCATAAAGTTGATTAATGCAGTGTATTTATTCAAACATGATAAAGTCTGTTGAAAAAATAGCTACACTTTGGGGCTAAACAACCATGCTTTTCCTTTGTGAAAATCATAAATATGTCATTGTTATTTGAAACAGTTTATATCACAACTTCATAAAAAAATTAGATTAAATCAACATGAAAATAGATCTATTTTACTTTTGTATGACATGTTTCATAGATTTTCATTCAATTTAATCATGCAACTGTTCTCCAAAGCATCCGAACCAGTGAAGATCCAGGTTAGAATTGGTCTTCAGTAAGCCATGCTTGTCATAAGAGGCGACTAATGGGATCGGGTGGTCAGGCTCGCTGACTTGGTTGACATGTCATTGTATGACAATTGCGTAGGTCGATGCTCATGCTGTTGATCACTGGATTGTCTGATCCAGATTTGATTATTTACAGACCACTGCCATAAAGCTGGGATATTGCTGAGTGCAGCGTTAAACGACCAACCAGCCAATTGTCAATTGCCTGTGTCATATCTGACTACAAAGATACATGGCTCTATTAAAACTACAGTTTTGGCCTATTAACATTGAGATATTCAATACCACAAAAACATGGATTATATTTCTATAGAAAGTTTAATTCAAATCTTTATGCCGCCTACTTTTTCCCACACTGTGAAGTATTTCAATACATGACACAACATTTGGGTGAATATCAGGCAACAAAAGGCATTTTAAGTGTTACGGATATTAGCGTTGAGACGACAGTGAGGCGGTGTAAGTACCTTGATGAAGCGTAAATGCATTGATAACAGGGTCTTTACTTTAAGGCAGGTAAATAGCTGGAGGGGTTTGTTGGAGATATTTCACACTGAGTATCCAAAGCGTAACGCCTCCTAATACTCGCCCCCCAGCAGCGTGTCTAGGCCTTGTTCCTACAGAGGCGACTTTGACATGATATTTGTTGTGTAAACTTGAGCGTGAAGCCAGCTTGGTCGGCTGAAATGGTTAAAAGGGAACAAATATTCTGGCAATGGAATGGAGATCATATTAATTTAGATAGTTCTTCGACAGTGCAATTCAGTTAAAAATTCCCTAAGGATAGCCTGTTTTATGTTTATATTAAAAATGATATCTGTTGAAGAAATTAAAACATGAATAAACTGTATTGTATGTTAGCTGTCATAATTTTTTATGTTGTATTTTAGTTTCTTTAATAGTATCAGATACGTTTAGATTCCGAACCCATGATATCTGACAGGTATCCTGAAATAACAAGCTGTATGACATTAGCATAGATTACGACTAGACATGTGGCGAGGGCCTAGGGTACACAAAAGTTTATCCACGGAAACCGAGGAAGTAAAGCTTACATGACAGTATTCCGGGATGTCGCACGTCTGTGGTACATCGAGTTTATTTCAGGAAATGGTGGGTAAAGCCCCCTTACCCTTCAGGTGTTGACTTGAGTAGCTATGTGTGGTATTGTTTCCAGATCGGTAAGAGTCGAAGCACGTGGGAACCATTTCCGATATATCTGCATTCACTAACCAGCATAGGAAAATGTCGGCACATGGTCGTCATTCCATCCCCACCCAAGCTGTGTAGTTAAACTTCAAAATAAAAGTACTACTGGCTAAGTGAGCACATCCACTCAGTCCATGATACTCTCAATTAAAGATAGGCAAGAGATGAGCCTTGCTTCAAGTCTGTACTGAATCATACGCCTAGTCTCTCTCCCAGGTCCCAGACAATACATGTATGACAACAACCCAGCTCAAAGTTAAAACGTTTTGTAAGTCAAGATTGCCTTGGCAGTTGGCACTAGTTTCTTTGAAGCATTGTTCTGATTTCAATTTGGATTTTATTTCTATATTGTGCATATTTTTTTTGATATGACATAACCTGGACAATCTATTAGTCAGTGATATAGATTAGTAATCCTTATAACAGGCAAATCTAGAAAAAGGGGAGAGTATGTACACCAGTCTTTAAAGGGACAAGTTGTTCTTATAGTTTATAATAATCTAATTATGATCTAAAGCAATAATAATTGAAATAGAGTCTTGTACAAGTCTAGTCATGGACTGGATTGAAAACTGTCAAACGCATTCATTTTCATTGACTTCAGTTGCGTTATAATTTGTTCTGATGTGTGTAGAGTGTAACTTTAGCTTCCTGTAACCTGATGCTAAACGAAAACTTGTCAAAAGGTTCTTCATTAGTACTGAGCAAGTCCTCAAAATCACTTAGTGAATGTTGGCCTTTAAACAGGAATGTCAACCTCATTTCTAAACATGAATCATTAAAATGCATAAATACAGATTTAGGGAAGTAAATTACTGATTATGTCTGATTGGTGTATGTGTGTTTGATTGTGTCTATATGTGTATATTTCATAATCTCTGTTCCAGAATGGTATGTTTTTAGAATAATTATGTCCATAAACAAAAGAGATAAGATAGGATAAAATATTTATTGCATAGCATTCCATGAAGGAACAGTGGCAATATTCTATCCACAACAAATATAGTCAGAATTGTACGATCGACTCGGCTTTTAGAAGAGATCACTTATGGATGTGGTAAAGGGTTTATCACGTATTTTCATGAAGCAGATCCATCACATATTCACATGACATGGATCTGACAACAAGTTCATCATGGTGAGTGACCAGCTTTGAAGTGACCACTGTCGGACAGCTGGCTGCGGCTGTTGGACACCCATGAGACAGTCAACATGTTCCACACAGGCCAAGTTGGCAGGTCCTGTGTTAAAGAGACATGCACTGACTTGGGATATGAATAACAATAATCCCATGATCCTTTAGAGCTGTCACACCTCACAGATACCAGTCATTTTGTTACATAATCACACCTACGTGGGAACCTTGCTGTGCTGCAACTAGAATAGAGCTGCAGAGTCATCTCTTTCATAAAAGGATGTCATTCCATGAGGCATTTTTGTAATTTTTATTGAAGTCTAAAATTAACTCAACGCGATAAAACTCTCCTATAATCATACGAAATCTTTTGAAGCATACATAGACAGACTTACATCCTACTCTGAACTGATTCTTTTGATCTATGAGATCTGAGGCTCCTGAAAACAGTTTCATTTCGTGGAAAGTAAAGACAAAATTATTATTCTTTATTAACTGCTAAAACATTTGATGAATATAGTGTGAAATAAGCACCAACACATAAAATGTCAAAGCATTAGTCTTGGTAATCCAGTGGAACAAATTTCTTTGGGCATAAAAAGAAGATTAGTGCCGAAAATTATATGGAAAGATCCCTGGAAATCTGAAAATGAGGGTTCATGTGAGATTGATATCAATGTTGCCATTGTTATGAGCTATCTGTTTTTGCTGTGTATTTCACTCAAAAAGGTGTGTAAATTGAAAAGACATTTTTATGGACCCGACATCGACCATCTTCTGAAGAGATTCACAAAACCTGAACACAAGTCATAAGCCTGACATAATGATAAGGCAGGTAGTAAACACGCCCCGGGATAGTAATAAAGACTGATGAAAGGAGCAGTGTTGTACTTACAGTATATTAGGAGTATGAGTTCTTTATTGCCGCAGATATACTGAAGAGACAAGGGACTAGTACAGCACCTTGTAGGACACCAATTTAAAACCAATTTAGAAATACCAGGGGAATTGCTGTTGCTAAGGAGATGTAGTAATTCTTGAAAGTGCCGTGTATACCTGGTGGTGGTTTATGGTTATTGTCCTGAACTGAGACCTTGTCAAATGGGCGAGTTGCTCAGTCCAGCAGGGGGCTCTCAGTCTGCATCCATCTCTCCATGGTCTATGGCTCTGTCAAGCTGATTTGGTTGATAATATTTCACCTGTCATGTTGTGTCCTTTACAATTATGTAAATATTGAGGTGACTACAACTGGAAATTTTGTAAATATATGCAGTTATCATTGGTAATCAGAAGCTATGTTTGCTGTTAAGTAGCTGCAAATTGCTGATGCAGCATTTACAATATTCACTCACTTTCTATCAGAAGCTGTGCTTTCTCTTTTAGTGAACACCTGGTGTCATATTACTATTTTTCAGTGATCCATTTATGTAATTTTCTGTGCTGCTTTACTATTTATGCCCAGTGAAATCTGGTGAATTGAAACTGCCATTATCAGGCAATAGATTTTTATATTCATAGACTGACATTTATTCAATACATGATTTTTGTGTAAAAAGGCTTTATTTAGAGGCATCAAATGCAAAGTTTTATGCTTCATTTTAACCAATCAGAATGAAGCATTTTGTCAATATCATTGTAGAATCCTAAATAAGTGTATCCTGGTTTTACTATGTCATTGATATAACCTGTGTTATATCACTAAATATATACTTGGCTGACATATGCCATAAATATGTTCAGAGGCCTGCCCATCATTAAATTGAGCTAATTTTGGACATGTTCGATGTTGGGGTATATATTTACATCGTTAGTGCACAACATCAGGAAGATCTTGATTCACATGGTCATCAAGTTTCTGGGGTATTAGCATGGACATTTGAAACCCACTTGATAAACTGGCCCAAGCCCAGCAAAAGATCGACACCTCTTGAAGGGATGAAATCAGGCCTTTTATTCTGAGGCTGGCCACTAACACTGATGCGAAGGCTAACTCATTGTAAACATTGAAATGCTCGTATTTAGAAATCACAACCCTTGGGTCAACAGGGATGAGAGAAAGGCATCTCTCACCTACCTCAAACATTTAGCTACTTGCCGTTAGGATATTTACCTGTGCAGGTAATGAGGTGTTAGATGGGACGAATGATTCGGCAGACAATTGGTCAATGCAATGGTTTCTAGTTGTCAAGAGGGGAGTGTGTCGGGGAGTGATGGGGGAGGTGGAGGGGTACTTTGAGCTCGGTTTCCTTCAGACCAATTTAAACATCATCTCCTTCAGTTGAAGTGTCACGTAATCATGAAAAAATGATTAAAAGTTTAAAAATGTATAAAAAAGCATAATGAATCTTTTCACTTAACCAAAAAATCCTTTGTTCAAAAGATTTCAAAGAATTTTATGGCTTGGAGAATATAAACATTGTTAAAATGAAAAAATAGGTCTTCATGCATGAATAATTCATGGGAACAGATGTCCTTCTTATGATAGTGAACTCTCTAGGGCCTGTGTTTTTATGACATGTTTGTTTTTACATGGTGTGAAGGAGATGTCTGGGTGATACTTTCAAAACAGGAGTCATGTTCTAGAGGAGCATCCTTGTTGAAATAGAAGCATGCTACTTGCCTTGTATCAGCTCATATGAACCATAACTCTGGTTCAGTTCTGTCATATAGTGTGACAAATGGTACTCTTTGTCTAGAGAGCTGTTACCATGACAGGTGCTTGTAAACAAGTTACAAGCAAGACAGTCTTGAAAATACATCAATAATAACTTTTTGCATATAAAATTTGTTACTTGGAGCGATCTTGCATGAATTCTGGCTTATGTTCTGAAAATATTGCATATTTGACCCCAATTGAATTGTGGGAGAAAGTTCTGTTTGTCATGGTAGCAAGTTGATAATCATCATGGTTCTCGAAGAACAGCTGGCTTGATAACAATGGCTGGTGTTTTGGTTCCATGAACAGACCACAGTACACCAGCTGCCTGCTCATGAGAGCAGAACACAAACAATTTAGAGAAATTTGTTAGAAAAACTTGAATATATTATATTACAATTGATGTAGATAAGAACTAGAGTTCTACATTAGTTTTACGATCAAATAATCAATCAAAAGTGGATGTTTATTACCCATTATGTTTATAACCCAATGCTTACTGAGAGTGATATCGATTAAAATACTTCTCAATCTATCACTACTTTTATAAAAAGTTGTCTCTTCTTTTATGTACAATATGCATGCAACGGAAATCTGCATCTCTCAACACATTAAGGTCACAGTATTTCAGTCACATTGTTTACAGCAAGAATTTATTACCCATGTGTTATAACATTTATTTCCCTTTACCACTAACCCATGTGTTATAACATTTATTTCCCTTTACCACTAACCCATGTGTTATAACATTTATTTCCCTTTACCACTAACCCATGTGTTATAACATTTATTTCCCTTTACCACTAACCCATAACCCATGTGTTATAACCCATGTGTTATAATATTTATTTCCCTTTACCACTAACCCATGTGTTATAACATTTATTTCCCTTTCTAACCCATGTGTTATAACATTTATTTCCCTTTACCACTAACCCATGTGTTATAACATTTATTTCCCTTTACCACTAACCCATGTGTTATAACATTTATTTCCCTTTACCACTAACCCATGTGTTATAACATTTATTTCCCTTTACCACTAACCCATGTGTTATAACATTTATTTCCCTTTACCACTAACCCATGTGTTATAACATTTATTTCCCTTTACCACTAGCCCATGTGTTTATAACATTTATTTTCCTTTACCACTAACCCATGTGTTATAACAGTTTACTTTACCACTAACCCATGTGTTATAACATTTCCCTTAACCTAACCCATTTGTTATAACATTTTGCTTCATTTACAACTAACCCATGTGTTATAACATTTTGCTTCCTTTACAACTAACCCTTGTGTTACAACATTTTGCTTCCTTTACAACTAATCCCTCTGTGGGTTTTTATGTACAATAAAGTCTTCTTCAAATGCTGTGATATAATAAGAATACTAGTACTATTCAAAGCAGTGTTAAACGCAACTCGCTCTCTCTTCTCCTGAAAATGGAGTATATAAGCTTGAGAAATTGAATTTTCTCAAAACAGGTAACCAGCAGAGTTCTTTTGGAAATACATCACCAATCATAAAACAAGAATTCTGAAGAGAATACTTTCTTGAAAACAGTTCCACATATTTCTGATTATCCTGTCACCAACTGACCTGATATTTGATCATAAGCACATATATATGTATATAACATGGGTGTCAAAGGTGAAGGAGCTATTCCGACCTCATATATTAACCCTATTGTACAGAACCAGGTTAATGATGTGTGGAAATACAATCAATATATATATGTCAAAATGACCGTTAGTTAATGCATTACTTTTACTAGTAATTTGACTTTAATAGCACCTTCACAATTGATCTTTTGATATGAAGGATCAGTATTTTAGTATCCGTATGTTAGTAAGTATGCTATGGTTAAACTGGCTGGAGGCACAATACAATATTTGTACCATTGAGGACAGGAAGCTGTAAGGAGTTATTACACCTCCTCATTGCTCTATGACCCTGTGTACACAATACAATGATGGACACACAGCCCTGTGAGGAGTTATAGCACCTCGTAAATTCTTTCAGAGGTGATCCAGTGTCCGAGTCCCTTGAAAGGCTGAAATGGGTTATTTATGATAGAAGGGCGGTCTGAAGCACTCTCTATAGTGGAATTCTTGTGTATTGGGCTGTTAACTTATTCATCAATGGTAGCTTTGTCGGTGAATACGCTCACGCTGCTGGTCCCATTGTACATTGTAGACAATATTTTCCGCTTGTTAAGAAGATTTCATGGCTGTACATAATATGATGTGTCGAATTGTGACAAATCTATCTCAACATGAGAGCATAGGTTGAGGCTTTTGTTAGTGTTTATGGGTACGGATTTTGTCCAAGTCCACTTTCAGGTTGTTTGATCAGTGTCAAAACATTCAAGGTCGTAGTAAAAGCTTTATGGTAGACTTGAATATTTCCAGATATGACACAGTGTGAAAAATGATTTCTGATGGAGCTCTTTTTTTTCTTTTTTTTTTAAACTTGTATCACATGTTCCCATGTTTTTTTAGGTGAATGGTTTACTTCACTTTGCATGTGTGTGTGATTGGTGCCACTTATTGAAGACCTGGTGTCATGACTATTTGAGAGTGAGTCATAAACACATGTGTATACAGCCAGAATCATAATCGTCTCAGGGGCGGTGGGGTAGCTTAGTGGTTAAAGCATTCGCTTGTCATGCTGAAGGCCAGGGTTCGATTCCCCACATGGGTACAATTTGTGAAGCCCATTTCTGGTGTCCCCCACCGTGATATTACTGGAATATTGCTAAAAACGGTGTAAAACCATACTCAGTCAGTCAGTCATAATGGTCTCAGCTGTGAGCAGAGGTTTCTTATAATTATTGGAAAGGCTTTTTTGCCTGCGTTTTCAAATCTTTGTCTGTGTGATTCCATGCTTCCATATATTTGAAGGTGTGTGTTGCATCGAGGAAGAGATCTGTAACTATTTAATAGTTTAACTGATTAAAGCAAAAGTGTATTACTAACAGATTTGAATTGATTAAATGACAACGTCCATAAAATTGTTCAATTTGATGTAGGATTTTTCTTGAATCTGTTGGAATTTTACTGAAAATATGAACCTGGTCGTGGTATTTTTCATAACAGCTTCACTGTCAACTGTTAGGTACACACTGCCCCTGTGTTAAAGGTCAGAGGATTGGTTCAAACTGAAACAGATGAAAATGTATTCATGACACCTCTCCCCTTTTCCCAAATACCCACAGGATTGGCTCAACCAGGAGGAATACAACACAATGGTGGTCAGATCACTCTTACACCCTAATTCCTCAACTAGCACGGGGAGATAAGAATTTATGATCTCTCTTCATTTGGCTTGTCAGTTAATCGGATGTTAGAATACTTTATCGCACGATCAACAAATATTTGCACCCATTCAAATCACTTTTGTTTGTCATAGCAGCGTTGGGTACGGCCTCATTGTCTGCCAGACAACGGCCTAGTAAAACAACTCGTTGTGTAATGTGTATGCAGTTGACAATGAGTCTAGACATTTATTTCACGTGTAGATAGATCATGTTTTAAACACTGAGCTGATTATTCTCCATTCAAAACAAATAGACGTGTAGGGTGCGAGGATTGATGGTGTTTTATGGCTGGACCAGACCACCAACTGCCAAGTGCCAGGCTCATCCTAGCGGCAGTGGAACTCTGATATATTGTTAGCTTTTGCTTTTAGGGCATATTTGCAGAAAATATTAATCCTACACGTTAAGCTTCAATGAGTGGTAATACCTTACAAATAGAAACAGAGATAATATTGGTTTCTTGGGTAGCTTATGTACCATGTGAAATATTCATAGGCAGTGATTATCTGAGGTAGGTACTTGTGTATGTCATTCAGGATGTCGTTCAGGATGTCCCGACAGTTATCAAGTTTGGAAGTAGAGTGTTTATCACTGTCCAACCACCAACCCTGACCCCAATTATCTCTCTGTTCTTCACACATGTAAATTCTGCTTACTTTCATAAACTCATAGACCTGCTTACTTTCATAAACTTTCATAGACCCCGTTAGAATTGGTCTTCAGTAACCCATACTTGTCATAAGAGGTGACTAACATGATCGGGTGGTTCGCTCACTTCATTGACACGTCATCATATCCCAATGCTTATTATGTTGATCACTAGATTGTCTGGTCCAGACTCGATTATTTACAGACCACCACCATATAGCTGGAATATTGCCGAGTGCAGTGTTAAACAACAAACCAACCAACCTGTCATAAACTCCACTTCTCGATAAGCGTCATATTTAAATCAATCAAGATGAAATGGATAAGGAAAAGCTTCTTCAAAAATATATTTTTCATTGTGGCATTTAATGGTTGTTTGCTGTGTTCATGAATTTATGTGCAAGATACGAGGTCTTTCCCTAATGTAAATCAGCTGCCTAGAACTAAATGTGCCAACCTGTCAAAGCATCTTGAATTTTAATGATAATCCTGTCAACTTCAGAACATGTTATGTTAAAACTAAATGATACAGCCCTCAACTTTACAACCCCAGGGCCACAAAAATATGATTGAAACCTGCTTCACTGCATGTAAATCTTGTCAAGAATAAATCTCGTTTTGAGTAGCAGGTGTCTAGTTATCAGTATGAGGCAGACTATTATTAAACTTTCAGTTTTATCTGCCATCATTATGCCATAAAATCAAGAAATTCTGAAAGAAGCAGTTTTTAGAAGATAAAGTTTAGTGGCTGTTTTACATTGAAAGTGTTGACAAAAGCCAGCGTGAAAAGTCTCTTAAACTGTACATATTAATTTTAAATTATGAAGTTATATCTCTCCCTTGCTTCATGAATTAGACTTTTTAAGAAGACATTTTCTTAAATGTTCCCAGCTGAAAAAATAATTTTGGCTTTATGAGATTTTTAATGTTGCAGACAACCTCATGTTCGTAATTAGCGTTATTTGCCTGACTAAATATATCTTGGATTGAGTGAAGGAAGTGAATTGTAAGCTGTAGTCAGCAATGATAGCAGCATCACTAGCTTGCCGCTTGCCAAGGTTTTAGAGTCATTGCCCTAAAGTCAAAATTTAATCATTTAGGTCCCAGGTCCCTTAAATACAAATATCAAAAACCAAGGATTCCCATTCCATTGTGACCACCCAATCACCATTTTGACAAGGATCATGTCCTTAGTGGCTATAGTACTGCTACAAATTCTACTTCAGACTGTGATGAAATCTTGCAAAGAGCAGGGAGAGGCCATCTTGAGTCAGTCATATTTACAGCTGGCTCATGATCTACGAGCTCTGATTGTCTGTAATGAATAATAAGGGCTCAGCCGCACAATTGTAAATCATGATTGCTCTGAATTGTGGTTGATATGATGTATATCAACGCTAACAAGGGATGATAACAGATAAATCAATACCGCAGCCCACGGGATAATAGGTCAACATGGGTCAAAGGCTATGATCTGATTCCATGCCGGATGGCTCAGAAATGTGAAAATGGGTGTTGTCCATCAATCAATTACACTCATCGGTCATGGGTATTGGCAATGTCTGTCAACCCCATTGTTGATGGCAGGAGAATCGATCACGCAGTAGGACTCCCTGCAGGGTGCAAGGCAAAGAATAATATTCTCAATACAGTACTGACAGTGTATTTTATGCAGATTGATCAATTTACAGTGGTGGTCCTGTTTCTACCTGTCAAGATCGTTACCACTTCAAAGGGAGTTCCAACATCTGAGAAAGTTACCTGAGAAAATGCAATCAAGTAGAAACTCATAACTTTTGTTTTTCTTCTTGACAGTGATCATTTTGAGAATCAGGTCTCCAGTTTCAAACCAGAATTTTCTTTAATATCGCATCAGTTAATGAGATGAAAATAATGAATTTGTTTTGTCAGATGTGAATTAGTTTCCCAGATTTGATCAGAAAATAATCCTTTTTAGGCACTTAAAAAATGACATTTTAATGGCAGTCTATTTTGTTCTGAAGGAATCAATCCCTATGCAGCTTGTTAAGTTTTATTCAGAGATTATTATAGTGTAGAAGGGTTAATAACAAAATGAATAAATGTAGTTTTTAGATAAAAAGCAAGCTTCTCCACGCTATTTGCTATTTTTGAAATAGCTTCCAGCATGTACCATGTCATTGCTAAATCTCTATCCCAACTGGCAAAAGTAGCACATGTGTTGATAATATTACACATAGAAAATATTGACCTAACAACTAGCTTTCCCTGGTGGTATTGGATTTGGCTGTACATTTTCACGTGTACAGTGCTTATTTTGATCAGCTGGCTGTGTGCTGCCACACACGTGAGTGGCCCATACAAACACACATCACATGCACGTGTAGGTGCAGGCAGTGCCTGGCAATAGAGTCAGGAAATGCTCCCAATCAAGACCAACATTCCTAGCCTCCACAGCTGAAGAGTGCATATTGTCTTGTTTAGATTATCTTGAGTTATCTCCCTTAGGGCACTCAGAAATATTTTCATATGAACAAATTTTACCTTAGTCATTGAGTGTAATGAATCTCATATGGATTGATTACTTACTCAGGTTTGGAATTCTTTTGAAATCACATCTGCTTCCATTAGTTGGAAAGGGAATGGTGAATCTCGAAAACTGCAGAGTATCAGTATCTCAAGTCTTTTCCATAATGTAAGTCAAATAAACAACACTCATTTTTTACATAAGACAAAATGAAATAAAATGCTCAGTTTTGATCGCCCGACATTATCATACCAAAAGATGTCACAAGTAGCTTCTTGTTGTTACCAGGCCTGGTTCTGGGCAAGAAGGGGATAAAACACAAGACTAGCTGGCTCTGGGTAAGAATGGGGGGGAAGGAAGGAGTGGGGGTTCATATAAATCTGCATTATGTCTCAGTAGGTTGGCGTTCTAGGACCTGCATCTGTCCAGACTTGTTAAAGCCGACTCACGACTCGCACACAAGCACACCTATAAATTTTCACCTCAATGTATAATAGTGGCTTCTTCTCTCAAATAAATATTGCACAGTTTCTAAATATTTAAAACTTTTAAAATTCACCTCACACCAACAGTACATTAAACTTCCTGTTCCTCAATGAAAGTATCAAACAGTTTTTGTGAGACAGGGTTTCCCAAGACTGGTGCCACTCCCAACCTCCTGTGTTCTTGCATGATAAAAGCAATGGCTACACATTTAATCCAGGAATCTGACTTGCTTGTGCTGATCACGATCCTGTCTTTTTGTGTTTTACTCTAAATTCAGAATATTCAGGCAGATCCCCTTGCAGCTAATGTTGCCTCCTGCACAATGTAACATGCATTGCGTGCACAGATTCCCATTTGTACCGATTATGTCATGGTTGTCTGACTGGCAGCTTGGAGCGGAACATCAGCCAGCAAGGTTTCTAGACTTGCATCCAATCTCAAAAAGGAACATATTTTACAGAAAAAACAGTTGTTAAATTATCTTAATAAAATAATAAAAGGGAACAAGAGACTTTTGTAATATTAAACGTGAAACTGAACTATCTAGACTATCTGAACATTATCACCCTGTATGGGCTGTACTGGGTATGTTTACTTCAAGGTCTATGTAAAAGACTACATGGCTTCTAAATTTGGTGTTTGTACAGATTAGCAAGGATTTGACAAATGCTAATTTGAGACATACATGCATTATACAGGATCATCATTTACACACTGATTATTAATGCAAGCAAGTTAAGAAAACATTTACCAACACCAAATTTGGTCCTGGTTACTAACTATATATTTTAGTCAAAATGCGTAGAAAGAACTAAAATCATTGATTCCCTTGAGTTCATTGTAACCCATGTGTACTGCAAGTCATTTGTAGGTAGGTATTTAAGCCAGTGTATACACATTTCTACCAGTACTACAAGGAATAAAGCCAGTGTATACACATTTCTACCAGTACTACAAGGAATAAAGCCAGTGTATACACATTTCTACCAGTACTACAAGGAATAAAGCCAGTGTATACACATTTCTACCAGTACTACAAGGAATAAAGCCAGTGTATACACATTTCTACCAGTACTACAAGGAATAAAGCCAGTGTATACACATTTCTACCAGTACTACAAGGAATAAAGCCAGTGTATACACATTTCTACCAGTACTACAAGGAATAAAGCCAGTGTATACACATTTCTACCAGTACTACAAGGAATAAAGCCAGTGTATACACATTTCTACCAGTACTACAAGGAATAAAGACAACTTCACCACTTTTTGGTCTGAGCCAATAAAGATGTTCCAACTCTGATGCGGAATATTGGGTGTTCATTAAGACCTGTATTTCACCTCACATCAAGGTCACTTTATCTGTTTTCTGTGGAAAGAGGTTATACTGGACACACAAATGTTTGCAAGATTTACATATTTTGTTTCAACAATGTGAACATTAACAAAAATAGCCTTATCCAAGTGTTCACATCAGTAAAATGAGCTTTCTGACAATGTTTGAAAAGACAATTTGTGATAGGAGATGCCTTTGCATTTTTCATGTATATTGGGCATATCAAATCAGCCTGAGACTTTCCTGCTGTTTGCTCTGGACTGTTTCCCATGCAACTACTGGCATAATGAGCATTCAGGAGGTTAATGGGAAATATAGACTTGTTTACACTTAAGCTTTTTCCCCTACAACTGTAGAAGAAAATGAGTGTAATATGCCAATAATATGGCAGCTTGGCGGTGGTCTGACTATGGTGCCATTACCGCCAACTTACTTGTTTTGTTCACTGTCAATTTTTCTTATGTCATGACTGAACGGTTTAACTCATATGAGGTGTTTGACCTTAGTGTTGGTATCAGCCATCTTGCTCAGATAGAAGTAGTTACAGAGGTTCCTTACTGAAATTGCCCTAAGCCCAAACCTCGATAGTAAATGGGTCCTTTTTAAACCAAAGTGGAGAATCTCATTGTATACATAGAATTGATGTGTCTGGAATGTTTCTGAAAGCAGCATAAAACCATTCTCACTCACTCACTCACTCACTCACTCACTCACTCACTCACTCACTCACTCACTCACTCACTCACTCACTCACTCACTCACTCACTCACTCACTCACTCACTCACTCACTCACTCACTCACTCACTCACTCACATTATCTAATATTCAGATTATCCCATGCTCAATACCTTATTGTGACATAGATGATATGAAACAAATTAGGCAAGTAGGCCATGATCTGATCCAAGTGCACCTTGGACATGAAGCCTGTTTTTACTTATCTCAGTCCAAATTAAGATGATGAAGGCAGTCTATAGCAAGTGAACATCAATTTCAATTTTGTATATCATCAGTTTTATATATTTTTGTTTCAAAAAGCAAAGGATGGAATTAAGTGTTTCCAGCGTGTTGTTTTATTTTCACAGAGCGATGCTTTAAAGTATTAAAACACTTACAACAATAAGCTTGATGAGTTTAGCAGTATTATCTTAGGTGTGATTTGACTATTTTGTTATGAAACAGAAGATCAACACTGGAAGCTCAATGCATCATTTGTCAGAACATTAGCGTTATCAATCTGTCTATCTCAGTCAGTCACTCAAACACTGCAACTTCAGTTTAACGCTATCTTCATCTTGTCAAAGTCAAACCTGTTGATCCACAAAGAATTGATGGCCCAGGTAAAAATCTTATTTATTTTCTTTGCAGCGGAGCTTCTATAAAAATACACCAAGCCTATATGTCTTATCTGCTCCGTATGTTGGAAATACATTTCTCGCCAGATTTTCTAACTGAACAGGAGCCATATTTTACCTGTTTCCGGAAATAAGATGTAAACAGCAGATGAAACAACAAAAGCACAATTTGTTGCAAATTGCTGATCATCATTCATGGATATAATGGAATCAGGAATTGTGGGATAATTATGAAATATATTGCTGGCGCGCAGGTGTCGTGAGAGCTAACTCTGGAAAACACACTTGTCGGCCATGTGACCAGAAAATGGCGATGATGTAAATAAGCTGTGCCTCTCGTAAGTGTTGTGTAGTAGCTTAAACCTTCAACATTATGATGTAACCTTTTAAAAATATTTAAGACAGTTTTTATTACTTTGTTGCTAGACATAATTCTCGACAGCTAGCTGTTAACAAGCACATATATATGACACTTTTGAAAACTTATCACTGTTTTTCTTTTCTTTTCCAAAATGTTTTGTTCGTTAGCAGCTCATATTTCAAAAGCAGGCGACATTGTTAATGAGAAATTAAGCTTCATTAGAACATTTCATCTGACTTTTTATCTTGGCTGGATAAAGAATGACATGTATCTAAGTTGGTTGAAGAATGACTTGTATCTAATTTGGTTGAAGAATGGCATGTAGCCATGTTGGTTAAAGAATGAGCTGTATTTGAGCTGGTTGAAGAATGGCATGTAGCCAAGTTGGTTGAGGAATGAGCTGTATTTGAGCTGGTTGAAGAACAACTTGTATCTTGATTGGTTGAAGAATGACATATGGCTAAGTTGGTTGAAGAATGACATATGGCTAAGTTAGTTGAAGAATGACATATAGCTAAGTTAGTTGAAGAATGACATATGGCTAAGTTGGTTGAAGAATGACATGTATGTTCGTTGGTTGAAGAATGACTTATAGCTAGCTGTTGAAGAATGACGGATAGCTAAGTGGTTGTAATTTGAAGAATGACTTGTAATCTTGTTTAATGTGCTGAAAAATCTTAAGCTGTTGAAGAATGACTTTTATGATAAAGCGGATGTGAAGTAAGTTTCTGATGACAACATGTGTGTAAGGGAATAACCTTTGGAAGCAACCAACAGCTTTCTGTGTGTAAGGTTCATAATAACCAACAGCTTTCTGTGTGTAAGGTTCATAATAACCAACAGCTTTCTGTGTGTAAGGTTCATAATAACCAACAGCTTTCTGTGTGTAAGGTTCATAATAACCAACAGCTTTCTGTGAACCTCTGATGCCATTCTTGACTCATGGATCTGACATTCCATCATTATGTGACAGTACTTTTGATGAATAACAGCAGTTATGGCATCAAGAACAACCAGGAAATGCCATTGTTTGAACTAAGCTAGTAACTAAATGTGTTTTAGTTATGGGTGAACGTGTATCCAACATGACAGGCCATTAGCAATTTGAAACCACCAGCTTTGGTATCTCCACTGGGACTTCAGCTGTCATGGTTGGGTGTTCAATAGTTTTCAAAAATAGTACTTCCTGGCAGTTTTCCTGACATTTTAAAGAGCAAAGTGTAGAGATTTTGACCTGTTTGACATATTTGTGTTCTCAAAATTCTTCCCTCGATACAAGTATTTCAACTTTGAGATGTGTCTGTCATTTGGGGGCAAAATTGCAAATCTACATCTTGACAATACATGGTATTTGTGTCAAGAAATTTGATGGAAGAAATGTATTTATCAAATTTTGTTCTTCTTCTTTGGGCAGCCAAGGTATTAGAAAAGCACGGACAAGTTTAGTAAACATTGAGAGTGATGCAAAAACATGGTAGAAAATATCTTGCAAGCGTAAACACTTGATTGAGTCGGCTATATGTAATAAGTCTGTTGGAAAGTATTGATTTCTACCGTATGGTTCCTCGATTAATGAAGGATAATTTCTTCAGCGGTGAATCTTCCTTGTCCCACGCTGTCTACAGAAGTGTCTAGGTACTTTGCATCAAATTACTTGTGTCAAAAACGTTAATTACTTCCAAACCCGATTCATCAACCCTCTCCCTACGATTTCGTGTTCAATATATAATTGTAGATGCCATGTCTCATTCCTGGTACCTCTCTTGCTTGAAATGCCAAGTTCCCATTAGGGCAGATGGAGTTGTTTAATTCGATGTCTAGTTTTCGTGCTGTGCTGCCATTTGAGACCTGGTCAATTATTGGTCAGGAACACACTCTGTTTGCCAGCTTCCGATGTTTTCTACAGCAATATCAGGAATATGGATTCCAGGATGGGAGGACTTAAGCATCTAAATAATAGATATATATGTGTGACATTTATGCAAACAACGGACCTAGTTACCTGTTAGTACAGGCCGGCTTGATTTCATCAGTCATGGACATCTGTGAACACTGAAGAGTAGGTAATCAAAGATGATTGGTGGATATTTTTTGCAGTTAAATCTTTCTGGCAATATTTGTTTTCTAGATGAGCAAAGTGGAGGATGGTCAGAAACTGTTTTTGTGACATAAGAACAAGAACTGGTGGCTAATTATAAGAGCTGCACTAGAATTATGGTCGTACCCATAATGCATTTGGCATGAATCATTGGTCACTATGGAATTAGTTTTCCATGGTGATGAGGTGCTCATGCATAATTTATTTACTTGAACTAATCTGGTTTGATGAAATCTGACCAGTTGTCAGTTTTGTGAGAAGAATAATGAAGAAAATATGAAGAAATGATTAGCTTTCCACTCCACCAGCAGACCTTCCAGTTCTAAAGCCACCCTGAACTCCATGCAAACCTCCAAGACACATATTAGGTGTTGCTTGATCAAGTAAATGAAATTAGGTATTTGAGGATGTGAAGGAAGTGATCTGATGTTAGACAAGTTGCTGATGCCACAGCTTCACCTTTCAGTAATCAGGATCTGCCAGGGAACTAGGTAGAAATATTACTGATGTTTGAAAGAAACAGGTTTGACTGTCTGCTTTTGGACGAAGTGATAATTGCCAGCAGTGAAGGGTTTGTGGTTTGTGCTGGAAATTAGTTGTATCTGAGTGGAGACTGTTATCCTCTGTTGTTCATCCCTGTCAGCAGTTGGAGTTTGCCCAGTGAAAACAAACTGCAGAATAGTCCGGAAATGAACTAGGAACCAATAACAGGCAGACAAAAATGGAGGCAGACGTCTATTGAAAAAGCAGACGGCACTTTATCCAAGTGGACAAATTGACCATCATAGACTTCAGACTGACGTATCCATCAGAGTTAGCTGATGATGTGGGCAATCATGGCATATTTGAGTAACCTTGTGATATTTTTAGTGAAAACATAAAATAAACCTCTTGAAACCACATCCTGATCATACCATCCTGGTTCTTAGCTGTTAAAACAGGGCGTGGAGTTCTCCAACATGCCTTCAGCTTCTATATCGTGTGTAACATGATGTTGTTTCCTGATCAAAGTCCAAGACTGTTTCAAGTCCCAAAACAGACAATAGATAAGTTGGCATTACTTAGGGTATGCATGGATTATCCTGTTGAATGCTGCTCCTCGGGACAAGAGTAAAGCCATCTTGATAAGCAGGATGTCGGAAATATGCGCCGGATTGCTACTAAACTCGCCATGCTATTCTTGGAGGACATTACAGTTACTCTCAGAAATGTCAGAGGAGGAAAGTGAAGATTACAGCCTTTCATCAAGCACTACACGATTGCTCTTATAGCGAGTAAAACACTTTTTAGCTTCCCATCGAGAGTGGAAGATCTAAATGTATGTAATGTTACTCCAGAATTCATTTCCCTCAGGTACTGCAGTTTATCGCTGACCGTAAGCAGTTTGCAGCGTTAAAAGAAGAACTCGTTTCCTTGCCTCGTGAATGATATAGGCATTAATCCACTGACTTGTGGGTACGATTCGTCATTCACCTCATCATATGTCACGGCTATACATCTGTGGCTATGAATTAATCAGGTGGATATAAAAATGCAGATTTTCTTCAATTCTCCTTGCAAGTTGACCCAAGCCGTTCACAGGTTGCGTACAATTGTGTGTTCAGCACTGATCAAACACTGCTGGGTAAAGACCAGTACATTTACTTCTTTCAAGCACCTGCGGGGTCAAATGGATTCTTTTACACAGTTCAATTGAGATTAACTTTCAAATAGGTTTGGAATAAATATGATATTCTTGAAATACAAACTTTAAAGGATACAATATCAGACAACTATGGGATTAAGAAAATACAAACACGAACAGTTTTCTCTGTTTGTTACACCTGTACAAATGAACCTATCTCCTGGACAGGTGAGAGAGGACATTAGTATTCTTGGGTAGTACATAGTTGTTTTTTACTTTCTTTGATCTTTTACCATCTCAATTTCATCTCACCCTATGAGATACTGGCTCACAATAACAATCACTGGATGTTCTGGTCCAGATTTGATCATTTGCATGCTGTCATTATGAGTACCAGGTTAAACAACAAGCACATTAACAAACAATCTCATCTCATAGATTCACGTCCTTGTCGTTGTTGCAAGTGTAAGCCTTACATGTTCAGAACAAACAACCTTTGGTTTTCCTGCAATCAGAAATCCTATAGAGTTATGCCTTAGTCTTTGTTGCAAGTTAAAACCTTGTACAGCTTCAGAACGGACTTTCCTTGGCCTTCCTCTAATCAGAAATGTTCTATTAATGCCACAACCAATAAATAACAATATCTATCTGATCAGCTGTTCCGAGCTTCATTTAGACACTGATTTCTGTCATTGAGAAAGGTTTATCTCTTCCTCAGCTGATAGACTGAGCTCTCTCCCATGACAAGTGTATAGAGCCTACCATGGTGCTGATACTCTCTCTGCTACATACAATGCATGGCTTCTTAACAGATTTAAAGCAATCAGAGGTGTTCTATCACTGTCACATCCAGTGTAGGTTCAGCCAACAAACCAGATACACATTTCCATCAGATGCGAAATAGTTCCCTCCAGCTTCAACTTGTTTCTGAGATGGCAATCTAGGTTTGTATAAATAAATTCTTGAATTCTTTTAAAATTTTAGGGAGGAAAAGGTGCATGATATTTATTGTTTACTCACATCTTTGTTGATTCAAAATGTCAACGCTATGAAATAATCATGTCTCTTATTAGCCGAAACAAAGGCCAGGGGTTAAATGACAAATGAAGTCAGTAGTGTTGTAAATTTTATGAACAGATCACTCATAATTAATTAATTGTTCACGCAAAGAGAAATCATGTCTTGATCTACCAATAAAACCTGAAAATCACATAATTTACATAAATATATGTAAGTGTTTGTTTGAATCATGCCGGGTGGTGGGGTAGCCTAGTGGTTAAAGCAATCACTCGTCATGTCAAAGGCCCAGGTTCAATTCCCCACATGGGTACAATGTGTGAAGCACATTTCCGGTGTACCCTCCTGCTGTGGTGTTAATATTGAGAATATTTTTAACTCGCCTTTTCCAGGCTAGATATGTTGCTTGAATATTGCTAAAAGGGGCGTTAAACCACACACACACACACACACACACTCACACACTCACTCACTCACTCACTCACTCACTCACTCACTCACTCACTCACTCACTCACTCACTCACTCACTCACTCACTCACTCACTCACTCACTCACTCACCACCTCCACTCACTCACTCCACCTCCCACCCACCCACTCACTCACTCACTCACTCACTCATGCCATTGACTAAAAATATAACAAGTAATTCAAAGGCAAGTAAAGTTTTGGCATGTTAAAAAGATGATGGCACGATTATTCCTGCTTTGGATTGCTTGGCATATTAGTAATCCTCTCAATATGGCTGATGTAGCAGTAATTGATAAAATTCTGACATGGAAGGCATATTTGCATGACAAAGTATTAATTGGGTGATGTGAATTTGTATTTTCCTACAAAATTAGCTTACTTCAAGGACATTATGCAATTTGCAATTAACACATGTCACCTCACGTCTGCTTCTTCCATTTCTGAAGGGCTCAGCTTAAACATGCTGGTTATCAAACTTGACACAAACAAAGAAAGTCTGTTGTCCTTTGTTCCAAACCATTTTTTCCAGAACTTTGCCTAGTCATCAAACAATTTGACCAGGCATTCTCCTACAAATTTCATTCATGGAAAACTGTTGAAGTGTAAATTATCAGATTTTAATGAGACAGGTATGAAGGTTGCATTTCCTTGGGTTCAGGTCGGACACGTAAACTTCATTCTTCCCGCGATAAAAGGATGGTATTCGATCGCCGTGCTCGTTTTCATTTCCGACTTGACAGCCTATGCACAACTTAAGCAGGATGTAGCAAATACAATGCCACAAAATTCAACGAATTTAATCCATTTTGCCTGGGCCATACTGGATGCGATTAAATCCATTACGATGTATTGATCTGTGAGCCCAGGGACTCGGCAAACATGGTCGTGCAATGATCACGGGGTGACATGCAAATGCGCGATTTTATTCACTGGAGGAATTCACAGAAACATCATCCTGGTTTTATCTTTTGTCAAAATTCACAGATGCACCGAGCCTGGCAAATCAGATAAGACTCCATTAATTAGAACAATGACAAGCCTTGGTGTTTGTTGCAGTGAGAAGTGAAATTTGTCAACCTAAATCTGTCTTATAAAGTATGCTATGAATTTCATTATCACCACTGAGTGTTTAGTGTTGAAGCATGCCTTCATCAGCATTCTACAGATTACCGGGCGGGGGTATATGGCAACACTGGGCGGGGTATATTGCAACAACGGACTGCCTGAAATAAACTGTAATTGTAGCACCTGACGCAACATGAAACGGTGATGTTTTCAGGAGTCTATACTCCTATACTCCTATAGTCCAATTCATTCATTCCTATGTAACACTGAGTTGTATGGATCCTTGGAATGTTATGTAAACATATCAGTCATGATTTGAGCAGCCCTACATGCAGCCATTTCCTAAATGCTGTGATTGTTCCTCCCAAGAACAATGCAAGAAAGAGATTCTGTTTTATTCTATTCCCATCACTATCTCATCTGTTACTGAATCATCTCCTTTATATTATGACATTCTACATCAACAACATGCTTTCGTCACAAGTTGGATACTTCCATCTCAACAGGATATACATAGCAGTTCTTTTTAAAAAATCAGGAAGTTCAGACGTATAATACTCTTTCATTTATAGCAGTTGGATGTAAAAGATGCTGAAATTGTAAGGAAGTTGCATGACATTCTCCTTGTATCAATAACTGTTTCCATCGCAATGTCATTACAGACGTCTGCTGTAAACCAGTAGCACAAGGGAGGTAACTCCATCTTGTTTGTGAAATAACTCAACTGTAGTATCAGAACAGATACAAAAACTATTTAATTCTTAACTAATTAACCTTGATGCAATTCAGTGAAAAAATGAATTTACTGCTGGGATAATGATAAAGTAATTTTGATGTATGTGAGAAAGGATTGTGTTTTTGAGCGGATCTCATTTTGCAAGTAATGCGTAATCGGGAAAATGTTGTTGATCGATAGAGAATGATATTTCCCCGCAGCATCTCAGGTTTTTCATCATGGATCATAGATAAGATGCTTTCTGAGGAGATGCTGAGCAAATGACAAGTTTTGCTCCATGATGGCTGTGTGTAATACCTCATGTATGAAGGGATCAAGCCGCCTTTTTAACAGCACCTGATCAATAACAAGGTCGCTGCCACCTATCTCCTGTCGTAGCAGAAAGGGCTGTACAACCATCTTTTTCTTTAAGTCTGCAGCACGACAGTGCAGAGACGATTTCCCTGTCAAGGCATGTCATTTTGTATGTTTGTAGCAAGTCTTAAGGAAAGCAGAAGCATCGACTTTGCTGAGAATAACTTGAAAACCGTTCAAGCATTAAAGTATCTGATGAAATGTGAAGAGAAGTCTCTCCTTGTGTGCTTAGTGTAGAAATAATAGGATTTGCTGTATTTGACATTCTTCTAATTGGAAAACAGTACCGCGTATGTAGTATCCCTCGACTGATCGGAATACAATACCAGTAAATGGGTTTGATTCAAACTATTCGGTCCTGTGTCAAACTTTCACAGAAAACACAATCCGGCATTCTGGAATCTTGCAAGAAAACATGAGAGAACTAAATAACTATGTGCCCTTCCCCATGAACTAATTCACGTTTGTTGTTGAACAACACACTCAGCAATATCCAAGCCATGGGCTGTCTGCAAAAAGGAAGTCATGACCAGACGATCCAGTGATTGAAATCATGAGCATCAATCCATGCAGATGGGATGACAAGTGTTGACCAGAGGGCTAACCACTCAATCCTATGACTTGCCTCTTATAACGAACATGTTACCCGTGAAGGTCCGGGTTAGAATTGATCTTCAGTAACCCATGCTTGTCGTAAGAGGCGACTAAAGGGATCGGGTGGTCAGGCTCGCCGACTTGGTTGACACATGTCATCGTATCCCAATTGCGTAGAGATCGATGTTCATGCTGTTGATCCCTGGATTGACTGGTCCAGACTTGATTATTTACAGATCGCCACCATATAGCTGGAATATTGCTGAGTGTGGCATAAAACTAAACTCACTCACTCACTATAAAAGCATATATTGTGAGAGTTTTAATCTAAGTCTAGGATCTTCAAAACTGGATATATCTGAGTCTGTTATTAGCAGTACGTAGGTTTTGTGGAGTAAAATGATTGAAATTCAGAATCTATAAGATTTTATAACATTAACATAGAAGAGAGTATGCTTTAACAGATTAAAAAAAATAGCTTATTGTCATTCGATGCAGATATGGTTTGAGGGAAGACATGAAGGCTCTGAGAGAATGGAGGTTTAGACTTCCTATTATGATTTGTGTGGATCTTAGTTGGTGCCAGTGAGTCTGTTCCTCAAATCTGACATTACGTTCCCAATTCAAACATGGTATTTTATAGTTGCCAAGGGAGAACTTGTCACACAGAATATTGTGGCCGTGGTTCAGAGTTTCCCTGTAGACCCCAAGTGTTTTACTTTATCACCATTAAGGTTTGATGGCTGTCATCTTTCTAATGTTGTTGGGATTTATGTTTCTTTTGTTTGCACAAAGTCTTTTGTCTTGAATTGAATTCTCTTTGAATTTTTCCACATTCAGATATTAGCATGAGACATCATTGTAAAATTATAGAATTTCAATTCACAGGCATATGAGGAAGAAATACAATGGTTTTTAAAATCAGTAATACAATATGTTTTGTATTTAGGCTTTTAAGTTACAACAAATATGGATTGAAAATTTTGATTGCACGACATGTGCAGTATATACATTGAACAATCCTTGATAAGAGTTATATCCCAGAGGTCTATTCTGAGCAACTGTAAGTCCTTTGAATACATTTGCTCGACTACATCAACATTACTTCTGATGTAATGGAGGTAGTTTTCACACAATCATAACAATTGGGTTTTATTTAGACTGGCATGTTCATGAATTATTCATAAAAGTTTCAGACAATATTGATTATTATATATCCATTTTTGAGAACAATGTATTTTGCTGATGGCTGTCTACCATTTTTAGTTTTGCTCATTTTTAGTAATTCTAGTTCACAGTATTCAAAGTATGTGTTTTAATTTTCAGAGGAATGTCTGAATGCTTTGGGTATGCAGTCTGGTGCCATCCCTGATGACGCCATCACAGCTTCTTCATCATATGACAAAGCTCAAGTTGGGCCTGAGAATGCCAGGTAGGTGTCATGTTCTAACACTTTGGTTAAAAAAATGTGCAGCGTGGACTATCTTTGATCGATCAGCTGATTGTACTTGAGGGAGGAAGAACACCCATGATTACTGTGTCTTGATAGATATATATGTGTAAAGGGCTCTACTATACACACTGTACTCCTGGGCCCTTATTCTCGAAACGTTCGTAGCCCTAAGAATTCTTAACTTTGATCGTAGCCAATGTGTTAAGAATGGGCTTAAGAAGTTTGTAGGGCTTACGTAGTTTCGAGAATAGCTAGCCTGGGCCCTTATTCTCAAAACGTTCGTAGCCCTAAGAATTCTTAACTTTGATCCTAGCCAATGTGTTAAGAATGGGCTTAAGAAGTTCGTAGGGCTTACGTAGTTTCGAGAATAGCTAGCCTGGGCCCTTATTCTCGAAACGTTCGTAGCCCTAAGAATTCTTAACTTTGATCGTAGCCAATGTGTTAAGAATGGGCTTAAGAAGTTCGTAGGGCTTACGTAGTTTCGAGAATAGCTAGCCTGGGCCCTTATTCTCGAAACGTTCGTAGCCCTAAGAATTCTTAACTTTGATCGTAGCCAATGTGTTAAGAATGGGCTTAAGAAGTTCGTAGGGCTTACGTAGTTTCGAGAATAGCTAGCCTGGACACCAGGTGTCTGCCTAGACATTCACACATGGGCGACACTGTGGAGCACTATCTCTTCGTAAATATACTGAGGGAGACAAATAAGGGAACACCTCTTCATCTCAGTGTTCCTTTATTTATTCGCAGATTTTCATCCATAGTGCAATACACAGCTTGCAAAGAAACCTGGACAAAAATACAGGAAAATTTGTACTTTCCTTATTTGTTTCCCTCAGTATGTTACATAGTTTGACACCACCATGGAGGCCGACATTTTTTTTCTTATAACACCTGGGCCTAGATTTTCGAAGCTCTCGTAGTGCTAAGATGGTCATGAGTTAATGTTAATGTATGGCACTTACGACTGTTTTATCGCTAACAGAGCTTCGAAAATCTAGGCCCTGGGTGCCGTTGTACAAAACAACCTTATCGCTAAGACTACCTAAAGTCTATGTTAAGGTATGGGAGTTACGGTCACCTTTAAGGTCTACCTTAAGTAAGTCTATGTTAAGGTATGGGAGTTCACCTTAGCGGACTACCACCTTAGAGCTAAGATTGCTTTGTACAACGGCACCCTGGTGTCTTAATTGGTATTAGCCCATTAAGTACTACTTAATGAAGATGACACACCCTCCATATAGGTGTCATCAATGCCATTCAGGGGAGTGATCCGCCTATGAACACCTGGTGTCATCAAGGTTTCACTTGGGTGTAATCAATGTTCCACGCTATAGGATGCAATGACAGGGAGGTCACAGAGACGTTCTCACTTTAGGCAACGCTGAGGACAGACATGACGTACTTGGAACTCAGAATCACCACATTAAGAATCAGACAAAATAACGGTCAAATGATTGCTACTATGATGCACGTGGAGCATGGTGGTGTAGTGGTTAGTGTGATGGCCTCTCACGCCAAAGGCCCGGGTTCGAATCCCGGTGGAGACAGCAAAATTTGTGACCTGGGTCTCATACTGTGTTGTGTCCCTGGGCAAGGCACTTCATCCACATTGCACTCAGTCCACCCAGCTGTTCAAAATGGGTACCTGAGAAGCGGATGTACGGACCTATACGGTTGTGCAAAGCGCTTAGTAGCAGCTTCGAAAGTACAATTCCATCAGGGTAATAATGTAACGCCAGACAGCAGCACTGTGTTGGATTCTAGGCGTAAAAATTAGCATTATTATTATTATTATTATTATTATTATACCTGTCTGTTGAAGGGTGTTGGGGTACTCATTGGTTAAAGCATTCACTTGCCACAAGTAAGAGTTAGTGAGTGACGTTTTACGCCACTTTTAATAATATTCTAGCAATATCACAGCAGGGGACACCAGAAATGGGCTTTACGCATCGTACCCATGTGGGGAATCGAACCTGGGTCTTTGGCCTGACAAGTGAACGCTTTAACCACTAGGCTACCCCACCATCCCTGCCACACCAAAGACCCGGGTTTGATTCCCCACATGGGTTCAATGTGAGAAGCCCATTTCTGGTGTCACCCACTGTGATATTGCTGTGATATTACTGCAATATTGCTAAAAGTGGCATAAAACTATACTCACTCACCTGTCTCAAGTACCAGTAAGTTCCTGTAAAATTTCACAACAGGTATGACGGACAGCAGAATGTCAGGAGTATCCCTCTTTCAGTGTGGTGGAGCTCAAAATATGCGAATAAAGCAATTTTATCTAAGAAGCTGCCAAAATTCAAAGCATGTCTGCTAGGACTCCTGGGTGGTTCTCTGAGTAAACCACAGGATTACAATCTTTACACCACAAAGGTGAAGCAGATGAAGAAAGTCCTGAAAATCTCCCATTGAGATTGTTTTTGTCACTTTTGTAAATCTCCAATCAAGAACGATGGAAGAAGAGCCAGACTGGGAAAAAAAATGAAACAAAGTTATAGTGTATAGTGATCCTGCATTGTGGCATTGGCGAGAAGAGTCCTTTTGTGAAATAAGACAAGAAAGCAAAGAATTTCTCCACCTTTGAAGTGTAATATCTCCTGTTTTTGATCAGCGCTGTAAATCCTGGCAATAGAAAGTCTCTGTTTATCTCTGGGCTGGTGTGTCGTGCTTGTTTGATATTGGCAGGATTTACGTGTTTTATTTCTAGATGAAAATACATTGTTAATTCAGGATGATGGAATATGCCTCGCTAAGCTATCCATCTCACCAAATCAGCTCCACTGATTTAATTTTCACTTGTAATTCATTCAAGACTGGTGCAATAGCTATTCACACTATCAGTTTACAAGAGATCTGTAGAAATGATCCGGGTTCGGCAAGGATGCAAAGTCTGGGTGCTCTCTGATGCTGTGAGATGCTTTCAAATTGTCGGTTGTTTATCATAAGTCTATGTGACAGATAAAAAATTCTGTGCTTAAAATGAAGTGATGTGTGTTAGACTTGTGAAGGAAAGATCAAAGCTCCTTGTGTATCATATTTACTGACATGTTATGGTCCCAGAACATCCTCGATGGTTATGTTTGGGACATTTTAACGGCATCATTTCTCTGAGTAAGGAGGATCCAGAGCCAAACTATGCAGACATCATAAAATTAAAGCATGCACTCATGATATATTTACATACAACTCAACATTCCATAGGGATATTTTGAATGTTGAGGTGGAGAGTAAATGTCTAGTTGTTTGGAGATGTTGTCATGCAAATAGTATTAAATATTGCCAAGCAACCGAGGCATTTTGTAGCTTCATTTTCAAGTAGCAATAAATTTCAAACACAACTTTCCAACAGATGTTTTGAACTGGATGAAAAAGCTGGTTGACTCTTTCATTAGTCTTATAGTAAAGTTACAACAAAACATAAGCTACGTATTGTTCTTGCACACTCAGCTGTGTTTGTCATCAGAAGGTTGATTTAATGGCACCTAAGTCTGGGACAGCTCGCCTACAATTTACACAGTTTCAATGACAGTTGTTCTTTGGTAAACTGCCTCCCATTTCATGGTTCCTGAAACTTGACATTCTTTCCCATTCATGAAGGTAACTTTATTGTTCTGCACTGTTTGTGATACTGTGGATGTTTGGACTATGGAGAATGTAGCAATGCTTAGTCCTGTCAGTGAAGCTGATCGCCACACAACATCTCTATGAAGTTGGCAAGGAATAGTGTATATTTTGACATTTGGTACATTAATCAATAGATATATCCAAATTCATTTGGAACCAGGTTGCAGGTTTCATGTAGTAAGATTTGCAGGCAGCAAAACAAACATTTTATAATGCATAATGTTGACATTGTAAAATACAAAAGTTATAAGGCATTTTCTGAAGCGCTCTGTCTGTCTCTCTCTCTGTGTCTGTCTGTCTGTCTCTCTGTTTCTCTCTCTCTCTCTCTGTTTCTGTTTTTCTCTCTGTTTCTGTTTCTGTCCCTCTCTTTGTTTCTGTTTCTCTCTGTTTCTTTCTCTGTCTCTCTCTGTGTTTGTCTGTCTCTCTCTCTGTCTCTGTCTCTCTTTGTTTCTCTGTTTCTCTCTCTCTCTCTCTGTCTCTCTCTCTCTCTGCCTCTCTCTCTCTTCTGAGACAGCCATGAATGACCTTCTTGTGAGATGGCACTGACCTTGTGGTGGTATGTTATAAGGTCACATGCTAAGCCAATCAGATTGCAGCATTTATTCTGTGCATTTTTCTATCAATAAGATATATGTTTTGGATATGTTATTCATTGTGGCCAGCTGGTCTCCTTACTAATGTCAGCGATCCATTCATATAGTATTTAACACATTATTTTGCCTTTACACCCAATTAAGTCTTTTTTGGCCAGGGTGGTGAAGTAGCCTAGTGGTTCAAGTGTTCACTTGTCACACCGAAGGCCCAGGTTCGATTCCCCACATCGGTACAATGTGTGAAGCCTGTTTCTGGCATCCCCTGCCGTGATATTGCTCACTCACTGTTGAAGCCAATAATTGAGACTTTATATTCTCTGTAATTGCTTATGATGCCATCAGCACATGCCACAGTACCATGTTCTAGTACCGCTTGGATAACAGCTGGCATAACCATTGCAAGAATCTCACAACAGTTGTTACATAATAACCTTGCACTGATGCCTATCAGCCATCACACTTCCACTGGCCAGTAATATACCTTACCCATTCAATCAGAGGCACTCCATTCTGGCCTGCCTCCCATTCCTTCCACCAGCAGAAAATCAAACCCTAATCGGCTGCGTCATAAATCAGACGTTTTGTCAAGGGTCAGAAGAGAAATTCCTTGTGTTAATGAAGTACTCTCTAAGTTTGTTTATTTTGGGACAACAACCAATGGTGAAAAGGCTTGAGAATTAGGCATCCATCCTTAGTCAGAATGTCCGAAGACTGGAAATGTATGTTTAATTGGCATAGTATATTTGTCAGTGGAATTTTCTGGATTGTCTCATCAAGCAAGCTGTTTGTTTGTATTTTCTCTTGAAATAATATTCATGAGATGCTTTTTTCAGAAAGAACCTGTAAAGACTCTAAAGCCATAGATTGTGCTTGATAAAGTGATATGTATTTTCCTGAGAATTATCAAAATTAATTCAATTAATGATTAATTTTTTACATTTTTTCCTAGACTAGCTTTCCTTCACTGGAATGTAGTCAATTTTCACCTCCCTGATTCCACGTTATTGCCTCTCCGCAGCTGATCAGATTTTCATTATAACAACTATTTTTTCAACATCATTACGCTGATTTCACTTTATCGTCAAGGAAACGTGATGCATTGTAAGCCTCCGCCCTGAAATCATACCTGGATGTTGGAATCTCTAAATAATATATTTACATTAATATCCGCTCTGCCAGACATAGTAGATATGTCAAATGTGTCAGGAGAAGAGAAGGTTGAGGAGGAGTATTGTTTCAGGTGGTGTTAAGATTACAGCGCAGTAGAGCCATGCTCTTGCTGGTGTCATCCTTACACACCTTATTACTCTGTCTTACCTACAGAGATACCCTGGGATAGGGATATGAAACCCTAACACCGGTTTACGACATATAGGATGAGATGGTAATGTGACTGTTAACCTTTTAGCACCACACAGGCAGCTTGGGGTTTATGCTCCCGAGGGAGTTGAGAATGAAAGTCAAGTGCGCATTGATCGGTTGACCGGGGTAATAATTATCTGTGCAGTTTGAGTGTGATATCCAGCACAACAACTTTCATATGAATGGATCATCATCATCATCATCGTCGTCATCGTCATCATCATCATCATCATCATCATCATCATCATCATCATCATCATTTTCATCAATTGTTCATCATTGTTGTCACATCATAACCATTTTCTTCATCATTTCTTCATCATCAGTGTCATTGTCATCATCATCATCGTAGTTGTCTTCATCATCATTGCCTTCATCATTACCTGCATCATCATCATCATCATTTTCATCAATTGTTCATCATTGCTGTCACATCATAACCATTGTCTTCATCATTTCTTCATCATCAGTGTCATTGTCATCATCATCATCGTCATTGTCTTCATCATCATTGCCTTCATCATTACCTGCATCATCATCATCATCATCAACATCATCATCATCATCAACATAATCAATTCTTGATTTTACATCAAGATATCAGGTCCCTTATTTGATTTGAAGGTCCTTTCTTGCGAAATCCCCCCAAAACATATTGAATTTGTCAGTGTAGGAATATAAAGCCCAGGCTGAGTTCCTTACCTTTCAATAATGGAATGAACCATCTACTGATCTCTGGTAAATGTCAGGCTTGGCTTGGCCCCGGGGAGACATTACAGAGTGTAAGCAATGGTTAGCAATGAAATTACCTAGACAACAATGTATGACCTCAACTGATGGCACAGTAGATAGTCTACAGAATTACATTACGCTGGAGCTTGACGGCAAAGTGTACAGTCCTGTATATTGCATTAGTTCACCCAAGTCATCATGGCTGATATTAGACCTGATGTTGTTAAGGTGTTTCGCTGAACTCTGCATTATAGCTTGACGATTTAATAAAGCTCGTGTTACCACGATTTTTCCATGGCAGTGTGTGTTAATCAATGCTTTTTGGTCCAAGGTATGAGGTAGCTGTGTTTTTAACTCCACACTAATTACATAGTGCCTTTGATGATTTGAACGTCTGAAAATGAATTTTGTGAAAAAATATTATTTATGAGGGTACCCATCCTTCAAAAAGCTTAATATCCATGCAGAGAACTTTTATGGTCAAGACATTACATTAAGTTGGATAGGTTATTGTTCAAAGAATAATCAATAGTCGGTAAACAAACTCCATTTATGGCTGTGAATTAACATTAGCACCAATGTTGTAGTAAGCACCATTAGGGTTCAACTGTATTTAGCCCCATCCTCCTACACAGACATAAGCTGGATCAAGGGATGGACTGTTAAACTGTTTCAAGATTAGCTGATACTGCACGACAATGTAATATTGAATAATTTTGATACATGTCGTGACATAAAGCGTTCGATGAATCTCGCTGGAGGATCTTGCGAGATCATGCAATAGTCCTATCATATTTATATCAAACATATCCTTAGGATATTCTGATCTTTATTCTGTTTTTCTAACTTTTTGCAGTATTCCAAATTTCCATATTCAAGTTTACAATCATTTGAAACAGGGGCAGTGGGGTAGCCTAGTGGTTGCAGCTTTTGCTCGTCAAACTGAAGACCAGAGTTTGATTCCCCACATGGGTACAATGTATGAAGCCCATTTCTGGTGTCCCCTGGCATGATATTGCTGGAATATTGCTAAAAGCAGTGTTAATCCTCACTCACTCACTCACTCACTCACTCACTCACTCACTCACTCACTCACTCACAGGTAATAAGGACATTGTGAAGTGTATATTTTTCCATCTCTTGTCTCACGCCAAAGACCCGGGTTCGAAACCCCACATGGGTACAATGTGTGAAGCCCATTTCTGGTGTCCCCAGCCGTGATGTTGCTGGAATATTGCTAAAAGCGGCGTAAAACCAAACTCAGTCAGTCCATCTCTTGTCATGATTCTTCTGCAACACTGCTAGATCCAATTTGAGACACACACTCACTCACTCACTCACTCACTCATCTGAAACAACTCCAGTGACATCTTGACATTCTGGGTACTGATGATACAGGAAGGAAGTTAAATATCAGCTCTCAAGATGAGGATCAAACATTCCGGGGATGAGCCCTCAGCAGTATCGCTGTACAGTAATGTACAGAAACGGTACCACAAACATCTCTGTGTATCTGTACAGCTGCCTCTGCCCAGTGGTTCCTGTGTATGTGAGGTCAGACCCTATCATCTGTACAGCATCACATGCCCGAGAGAGTGCTCTTACCCACAGGTACGCATGTTTACTTAATCCAGAGGTCAAGTGTCACTAATGTTCCTGTGCATGTTGTCAGGTGATCAGGTAGAGGTGTAAATGATCCCACATCCCACTAAGATTATGCTGTGTGTAATGTTGCGAGCTTCGAGTAGCCCAAGGTGGCACTGATACACTTGCTTTGATCCAGCCTTGGCTTTCCCTGTGCTTGATCTGACACCAAGATACAACCCCCGGAACAATGTGCATTGTATAACATCAGCAATGCCATGCGTTGTATATAGATACTCACTCTGCACATGTGGTGTATAAATGCGATAACATCCTGACTGGATGACATGGCGACATTGTAGTTTACTGCCCTGCAGATCCTAATGGCGCCTGTATCAGATAGGGCATGTCAGTGTTGTGTAGGCTTCAAGAATGCTGCAACACTCCTCTCAGCTATTATGTAAACCAGCAGTGATATCATTCCAGGAGTTTAGGATGAGGTAGTGACGTCACACGTGATGCAGCAGAGAATGTCAATGTCAGTACATTGTTATATTCCTGGGGAAGTTGACTGGGTATAAATGCTTTGAAATGGTTTTATTTGGAGGATGTGTATATCTTAGGTGCAACTCTTTGGGAGGAACTGACAATATCGCACACCTAATGTAATACATTCAGCACTTGAATATCGAGACATTTATTCAGGGAAACGTGCCGCAGTGTAAACAAAGGCGATATTTTTCAGTTATCAAAATATCCAGCACAGGCTACTATTTCCGCAGCGTTGGCAAACATATAGGTGTGTATATTTGTTGCTTTCCTCTATAGGTATGCTACTCAAAAAAAGTTAAGGACCACCATTTCTTCATGTTACTATAGTTGATTTGTCATTTCATGAGTGAGTTATGGTTGTCGCTGCTTTTAGCAGTATTCCAGGGGGAACTCTAGAAATGAGCTTCACATATTATTAGTATGTGTTGAATCAAACCCAGGTCTGCAGCAGGACAAGCAAATGCTTAACCATTAGGCTACCCCACAAAATCTCCCAAATAGGACAAGTATAAGAAAATGGCTAAAGAAAACTATCTTTATCTCAAGTAGAGAGTTAACAGTTTTATAGATATTAATATGTTCTTGTTACAATTATTTGTTTCATTTGAGTGGGTGAGTGAGTGGAATAAGTTTAGTTTTATGCCGCTTTTAGCAATATTCCTTCAATATCATGGGATGGGGGGCACCAGAAATGGGCTTCACACAATGTACCCATTGTTCTCATTGTTCCCATTCAGCAAATACTGCAAATTTTCTTCAAAATTTGATTCCATTCTTTGCTGAAGTCACCATGCAACCAGGAATTCCTTCCTGCATGAAACCCTGGCAATGCAGGCTTCAAGAACCCTGGTAATTTCAGCCACACTGCAACTTTAGGATGCAGAGGTACAGAGCATGTGACCCATGGTATTGTTATGCATATTGGCGTCCTGATGAGCTTATAATGGCCACTCAGAGGGGTTCCTGGAACCAGGTGCCATGACCAGTGGGCTAATAAGCTTCTTTGAAACTGGCTGCTGAACCCAGTAATATGTCACAAATTGCTTCAAAAACTGTTTTTGATATTTAGTAGACCCTATGAAATCTGCCTCCAAAAACGTAAAAATCAGTGAAATGATCTTGTGGTGTCTTTCTCATCTGTATATTAAATAGCCTAGTTTCTTGTTTTAATGTAATACTACATCAAACCACCACCCTGATATTGTTCTCATCTAAAAAACAAGTGCAGTCTAGTGTGTTTCCCAACTCTACAGATTAATTTGCTAATAAATTCATCTCTAGTCTACAATGATTTGGCAAGTCTAGATTACCTCGAGTTGTGGAAATTAAGAAACTCTACAGATTTATTTGCAAATCCATCCACCATATGTCTAGAATGACTAGAATAATTAACTCTAGCTGCAGAAATTATTAACGTTTCTAGGTTTAGAAAGTATTTTGTACATAGATTATTTTAAATAAAAAGACTATATTTCTTTGACTAATATTAATCTATGACTCAGTGTTCTGTTTGTGGAGGGAGGCCAGTGACATGGTTGACAATGATTTATTCTGTGACTCACATAATCCCGGAATCCTGCTAGTACGTTCCATGTAATTATCAAAGCATTATTAAGTACACCTTGTCTAGCTCCAGTGGATGAAGCTCTGAGCTCCTATTCAATCATCATCCGGCCTATATAGGCCATGGTCAGTGTAGAGAGTTGCCATTAATTTGCGAAACAGAATCCATTCTTCATCCCCAGTAAAATGTGGGTGGCTAATGCCCACAAGGTTACACTAGCTTTGTTTCTAATTCCATTAGTCTGTGTCTGCAAGTTATGGGTATGGGTTACATTGAACTGATCCCTGAAGATTATTCTGTTACCAAACATATGACTGAACACAGACCATGTCACAGGGAGCACAGATAGGCCATTGTCCCAATTGCAGCTGTATTTGTGATCAGGGTAATGGCCCAAACCTGCTGGGCTGATCTGATGATGTGGAGCAGTACCAAATGTCAGATTGTAGTCTTGCTTTGAAGAACCTAGGCACTACCAGCAGCCACTTTGCCATTAGGGTTGGGGCATGCTGGGATAGTTTTTTGTATGTCACTCAAATAATTCTCTTCAAATATGACCCTTGTGTCTTTGGTGAGAAGCTTTGCATCAAGTTCAGAAGCCAGACCTATTGGAATGAGGTTCAGAAGTCTAGAAAAACAGACATTATAATATGTCATGTTTTCCCACTGCTTTGCGAGATTTAATGTCCACGTTTAGTTCAGTTGTGCTTTGATGAAAGCTTTCATAGCTCAGCAGAAAGCTGTTTGATACATACAGTTGACTTGAGGCTGTCAGGATCGTCTTTGCAAATAAAATGGAGTCAATGACAGAAAGTCGGCTTGCACATGTCTTTGATATGTTTCCTTTGAATTGTTTCTGCTTTAATGTGTTCCGATTGTAAGATTATAAGGTAAAGTACCGTCATCATGGATGTGCCTACATTCTTCTTATGCCAAAATTGTTGTTGAAATGGGGTGATTACAAAATGTATCTAATATTCCATTTGACCGTCTTGTGATTGGTTATTCATGATATGCCACAACAAGTGTATGGATGCTTCCTATCAATCATTCTGGTAGTAAATGAAGGGGAATAAGTCGGAACCACATCATTTGTTTGAGAAGTACTATGATGAGAGCTGGCTGTTCCACTTGCCCAGTGAAACCATAGTAGACTTTGACTTTTAAAATCAGCTTCAGCTGACTTCCAAAAGCTAAAAGATTTGCATCGTGTTTGTTATTTAGGGTAATATTTCAAATGGAAGAAGCTCTTCAAGGTTGTGTAATGGCTTTTGCTAAGAGCTCATGTCGAAAGCAGAGTAGTGTAAAAAATCTTTGATGTTGTGAATCCCTCCAATTTCTCCATTCCTACATTGAGTGATGTGTCCACCAAGACACTCAAATCAGAGAATGTGAAATTGAAGACCGCAAGGCACGATAGCCGGTTTGTTGGAATGATAGCAGGTTTGTTGGAACGGTAATTTACTCAAGGAATTCTACAGCAGCAGACGTCACAGCAGTTTCTGGTTGGCCTATCTCCTCTGCTCTGCAGTTTGTCACATATCACTGTTTTATATCCTTGGATAATAGTCCAACAAGGAACAACTTGTTTCTATTAGCATATTTACTGGTGCAGGAGAGTAAATATCCTGTTGGATGAAATTCTCCATATTCATTCATGGCTTCTACCTTTGGATAAAATTCCAACACTTCCGTTATCTTCCCCCCAGCCAGAGGAGGTGGCATGATAAACTATGTATTTATAATGAATTCCTCACGCTTTTCACGATATTTTCTGCCATGATATATTCTGCTTCTTGTTTTTTACAATGAAATCCTAACTGGCCAAAGATGCCCCTGAGTAGGTCAGGCAGTTCAGTTGGCGTCTGCTCGTGGGTTCATCTGCTCCCTGTGATACCACAGCCATCTTGAATTACCCTTTTCCTTCCTTGCATGTGAAGTTGTTTAATTTGCAAATTTGCTGCAATCCCTTGAAAAATAAACTTAAATGTTGGCGGACACGACACCTTACAGCAATTTTCCACTAAACATAAACAAACAGCTTAGGTTTTGACTGAAGGACCTGATCTAAGTGTGATAGTAATTTAAGATGTTTGGTAGAAAGGCTATGTTCACACCTATAGTTTGAGATCAAGAAATATTTAATTAGCAGCTTTTTGCTTTCAAGTATATTATGAAAGCTTATACAGAAAGTAAGGGAGGTTTCTACAAACCAGTTGCCATGTTAGAAATCAAAGCCTTACTTTGATGAATAAGAGCAGCAAAACCTGATCCACAGCCACAGAAATCTCTGATAAAAGCAAAGTCATTTGTAAGATTCCAAACACATAACTGCTGTACTACACAAACTCCCGAGAAGGTTTTAGACAAGTTAATTTGTCAGACAGTCAGAAAAAGAGGACTCTATTGACAAGTTTCTGACAAGTCAGACGGATTATCAAACAAAGGTTCCAACATCAAAAGTGTACTTCACAGTCCTAGCAACTGAAAGAATGGCCATTGTGAGCTTAAAAATGTGTTTGTTTTTTCTACAGATGAATGTATTGGTTTTCTCATAAAGGTGAAGAAGAAAATTCAGTGCATATCTTTGAACTGTTCTTGTGAAGTGATGTCTGCTTCAGGATGAATATGACTTCTGGTGGTGACCTGAACTTTTGATCTTGGGCAATGTTCTTGTTTCAGCAACCATATTGGAAGTAATTATACTTTGACCTCTCTCCATTTAGGCAGTAAAAGATTTAACTGGCATTACACTGTTTTATCTTCTGAATTTGCTTTTATTTCTTCACTGTTCAGCTTCATGTTTCATCAGTGTGAAGATTAGGAAATGATTTGTATCCAAAATATGTTGATGTCATTTAGTCATCTGATGTTTGAGAAGACATTTGGTTAAATGACAATGTTATTTTTTAAGTCGGGTTTCACTGTGATCGTTGAGAGTATTGCAGACAACATTCAAAATTGAAATTGTGATTCAGACCGTGTTGTCTTTTCTCTGCTTTCTTAATAAGTGACCTATAACTACAAAAGTAAATTCTTGTTCAGTAATCTTTTATTGATGTCATTGAGGTAATTAGCATGCAGTCCTATGTAAAAGTCTACAGAGCCAGTAATAAGGAAATTGGGAAGTGTATGTTTTTCCATCTATTGTCATTATTCTTCTGTAACACTGCTAGATCCATTATGGGACTCACTCACTCACTCACCTCGCTCACATGGGTACAATGTGTAAAGCCCATTTCAGGTGTCTTCTGGTGTGATGTACTTAGAGTATTGCTAAAAGCAGCGTAAAACCATACTCACTCACTCACTCACTCTTGTCGAGGTACCACTATCTACCAGCAGGTGGCGTTCGGAAGATCTGTGTTCATGAAGGAAACCAAGTGGGCATACTGTGTAGTAAAACCTTCATCCTTTGTGATACATATATGCTTTATTTTTCAAGAGGTTCCATTTGACAACCCATATTTTTTCAACATCCTTCTTTGTGGTAGGCCAGCGGGAAAGATTATAGGAGTTTACCCGGAAGGCGTCTGTTTTCAAGTGGTATGTGTTTCGGTGCTCTGCACATCTGCATCAGGGTGGATTTTCTAAGTTTGGAATCTTGGAGGAGGCAACATCTTGTCAGGTGGGAAGCTTACATCCCGTGACATCTTAGACACCAGACTTAATGCCACGGTTCTGTAGCAGGCTACGCTCACATCCAGACTCTTGTGAAGCTTTACTCAAACTTGTTTTCAAACAGTGTTTGGCAGACCTTTTGACATCCAACAAATTGTTTAAGCATGATGCAAAACGTGAATCACCATCTCTGGCAAGTTGTTGGGAAATCCCTTTCTCACTCAAGATCATGTTTATTAGAGTTGTTAGGAAATCACTTTCTTTCTTCACATGCTGATTGATGACTTAGAGTTTGTACAATTAATGATCTTTTAATACAAGAGTGTTTGTACTGTTTCCGAGTCCTTAATACTAGAGAGTTTATGACTCGTCTGTGTTTTGTCTGACATAGATGTATGTCATTCTGGTGTTTCCTACAAACTTCATCACTCCAGAAACACTGATTTGATTGTTTCCAAGTCAAAGATGGTTTGATCTGATACAGAAAGTAATGATTCCAAACATTTATGAGTGAACTATAGGAATTAAATATGGAAATAGGAATATAATGCAAAAAAGTCAAATCTGATAGATACATGAAATATTAATTTTGTGGCATCTCTTCTGAATCTTCTGCTATTTCTGCATGTCAATGGTTGACCTTGGCAATGACAATGATGACTTAGAGGTCACCTTGATGTTAACCCAAATATTACCAGTTCCGCAGATGCCCACTTGATCAAACCTATTCCAGGACTATTTATAAATATGCCATTCATCAGCTTTAACTTCATAATTCAGAGAGTCTCAAGAAAGGTCAGAGTTGACAAGAAGCCCGAACAGTGAAGGCGATTTTGAAGAAGACATATACAATATTCATGGCAATGATATTGAGATGTTTGATGTCTGTGAAATCCTCCATTTTGAACCATTAATTAGTTTAGTTTATGCCAAAGGTCATGTGGGTTATTTTGTGTGTACAACAAGATTGATATTGAGGATGAGATTAGCTTAGTTTATACAATGCAGCCGAAGCTGCTGTTGCCCTCATGGTACCCGTTCTGAAGGTAATTGTTACCATGCGATCTGTAGCTACCATCCCGAGATGACAGGTGAAGCGAGGCTGCATTGTATATTAGCATATTCTGACTTCAATTTCCATTAGTGCGACCCGGCAGAGCTGTCAGTATTAAAATCTGTTTCTGTTTTCACGTGTAAGGTTTGTTTGTTTACATGTAGACTTCCATTACCTGCTGTGTCTATAATGAGGCAGGTATGTTCAGTTGGTTGAATAGAATCAGCAGAGACACAGAAAACAGTTCAAGCAAATGGAAATAGATACAGAGGGAAGGATATTTGTGGGTGCTAGTAGCTTGTCATACTTTTAAGCTAATGAGTTTATCACATATGGTGAAATATGAAAAGAAAATGACATGCATTTATCATCCAAAGCTAGAGCTATATCCGGAAATATGGCTCAGTTGATATCAAGTAATATCTCCAAGGAGATGTTACTGCAGTGAAAATGCATAACAATGATTTATCATGATGTCACAAGGGGCGGTAGGGTAGCCTAGTGGTTTGAGCATTTGCTCATCACACCGAAGACCAGGGTTTGATTCCCCACATGGGTACAACGTGTGAACCTCATTTTCTGGTGTCCCCCGCCGTGATATTGTTGGAATATTGCTAAAAGTGGTGTAAAACCATACACACTCACTCACGATGTCACAATCAACCGAGATCATTTACTTCATTGATTGGTTACTTTTACCCAGGGGACACTGCTTATCACTGTCTGCAAGGTGAAGAATTCAAACAATAATTTCAGAAACCTCAGAGTATTTGAACTTCTATCGACTTGTGTTGATGTAACTGATCTCAAATGACATTCAGGTCGGATTCTCTGACTGAATGTAGATATAAATAAAAAACATCATAAATCATTGCAAGTGGATCAATACAAATCTGATTAATGTCATGAAACTCTTTCCTTACAATGAACCCACTGATTCAGAAACAAATAACGACTGATATTTATGGGCCACTATGTTTATAACCTGGTATTTACCGTCCTTAATCTGACCATTGCTGTTTACTGACAATATGGAATTGGTTTATGACTGACTAGTTCTATTTCTGTCTTACACTCCCTGTCATGGTGCTCCAGAGGGAATTCCCTTTGATTTTAGCTTATGTTTCTCCATGTTTCTTCTCACGAGCAACTACAGTGAGATCATCTCTTTGATATACCGAATAGGTTTTCTAATTTGGCTCAAGTTTAGGCTAACCACATTCACCGTGGAGCTGACAAATTGAATTTCCTCCACAATGAATAAAAAAACTACAAACCGCTCGGTCTTGGCTCGAGAAGTAGATGCCTTCAGAGAGAAGAAACCAAAGCAACAGTAATCGATGCGAAAAGTAGAATCCAGGACAATCTTGACAACCAATACCATGACCTCCAAATTAAATATATGCAAATATAGAACGCAAAGACTTATGCAGATCAAGTGTGTAGTACGGTTCACAGGCATTGAAAGTTTACATGACTGTTTTGCTGGGTTTAAGCAGACAGAAACGCATTATGTAAGTAAACATGTCTATGTATTCAAGCAATTGGGACGGTAATTGATTTATTCTGGCACTGCCATCACTTGTTCTGGCTACAAGGAGGCTGTCTGTAGGAAGTGCTGGATGTTTAGGTAGCTTCATGTACTCCTCTCATCCGTCATTACCACGTATCACCTGCTCCCAGCGTATGTCATTGATAGAAGACTCTCAGTGATTGACAAGGAATTTCAAAAACTCCTCACAAGACTTGGACTCCAGCCAAAGCATATCTTGTGGTCCTTCTATCTGGTATTGTCAGAAAACAAGAACTCATCCTCCGTATATCTGGTATTGTCAGAAAACAAGACTCCATGTTATTATATCTGGTATTGTCAGAAAACAAGACTACACGTTATTATATCTGGTATTGTCAGAAAACAAGACTCCACGTTCTAATATCTGGTATTGTCAGAAAACAAGAACTCCACTTCAGCATGTAATAAACGCCATGTTTAGGTGAGCCCGAGCATTGTGTTTTGACCTTTCCTCTTGTCTTACATATGGAAGTAATCCTGGATAAATATTTATGTTACAGAAAGGATAGGTGATTTCTGTGTACCTCTGAGGTTTGAACCTTTTAACCCATGTTCAGGGTCCCCTTGCACAAAGTGATTCCTGTGTCACGACGGTACCATAACTTCCTTACATTAATATGGACTTGGTTGTAGCAATGTGGTTGGTTTGAATGCCTGCAGGTCTTGGTTAGATTACTGACAGTCTGCAAAATATAAAAATGTAGACATATACTTAGCCTCTTTTTTATGCTGCTCTCTGTGAATAATTAGCAATTGATAAAGATTTTGGTGCTTAAATCAAATCCATTTTTGTATGGACTTTTCGATAGTTTGCAAAATATAAAAATGTGGACCAATGCTTAGTGTCTGAAAATATATAATTTGGTTAAAAACAAATAACATTTAAATTGAGGAGCAGAAGTGAGATGGGAGATGCAAAACCAGATTTCTGAATCTGAGGAAAGGCAAGATTGTTTTTTTTAGGTTTTTCCATGGTAGAAAGGGCTGGGCTGAAGTGAAAACAACCTGATTCAGGGTCTGTGGGACAGACCAAGCTGCCTGTTTTGGTCTGGCTTCATTTAATGAGTTTGGGGACAAAACAATCCAGCCTGTAGACATAGAACACCAGTCCCTGGTTTAGACTCCAAATGGCCCCCGAGGGATTCCTGGTCGGAACTGATTCCATGCAGTCGAGGCTGGTTGTGAGAGGTGATTGGGTTTGGATTGTACTGACTGACTGACTGAGTTTGGTTTTACGCCACTTTTAGCAATATTCCAGCAACATCACGGCGGGGGACACCAGAAATGGGCTTCACACATTGTGCCCATGTGGGGATTCGAACCCGGGTCTTCGGCGTGACAAGCCAACGCTTTAACCATTAGGCTACCCCACCGCCCCGGTTTGGATTGTATGATTGGGTGGTTAAATTGGACTGAGTGAGTGAGTTGGGTTTCATACCACTAACAGTATTTCAGTTATATCACAAGTCAGCTTAATGTGGGAGAAAACCCTGAAGGGATGCAGGTCTCGAATGTTTCCAACTCTAGTGAAATGGAGGAGCATAGGTATGGTTCCTCCATTCCAAGAAACACAATCTGCTCATGACTTAGACAGTTAGGTACCCATTCCCCCAAACTAAACTAAACTCAAAATCATCCACTGTCATTTAACTGAAACAGTTGGCACTCTCCTTCATATTGCCTGCTCTTCAATATATTGCTTCATGAATTGTCTTAAAAAGGGGACTACATGTGCATTGATGTGGCATGAATGTTTTAATCACAGATGATAAGAGACAAGAACTAAGGTCAAAGGTTCCTTTTCAAATCATAAGAATTGTGGGTACTGGCCCGAAATTTGGGAAACTCCAGGAAACTGATAGACCTGTGTTTCAAGGTTGCCCAAGAGGGCAGACTATGGTGAAAAAGCCTTCACTCTGTGTTCCAGGAGAACCCAAGTGATTCCAGGCATGATGGAAGGAGCCATTCTCACCCCTCCCTATCTGGTTCAGATAGGAACTATCCTTCTGCAGAAATCTTATTTCACCTTATCAGTCCCATGAGTGACAGCAGTAATTTAAATGTGTGACCAGCCTCTTTTTTATGCAGCTCTCAGTGGATAATTAGCAACTCTCCATTGATAAAGATTTTGGTGCTAAAATGAAATCCATTTTTGTATGGACTTTTTTGTCAGCATGTAAAATTGATACTCTTTTGATAGGTGAAAATGTAGGCAGTGACATTTTGGAGATAGAATCATAGTGCGCTATCGAACTTGGTCTTTGGAATGTTTGTTCAAGAGTAGGAAGTCAGTGCACATGTTCAATATTTCAAAATAAAAGATTAAATTACTGCTGTCTGTAAGAAAGGTTAAGCTTGATACAGTGAATGCTTAGCCTTCAGCACATGCTGGGGCAGAGGTTGCCATGTTGTCTTAGGCACCATAATTCACTCTGCAGAGTTGCTTCCCTTGGGCATGCAAGGAACCTATGACTAGCATAGGAACCTATGATGGGTCACCATTATTGGTTTGTTTTCACCATATCTTTGATTATGGGTTTTGACCAATACACCATGCCATACCATGCCTCACCCACAACCCAACAGTGGTAGTGGTCATTTTTTGTAACATGCCATGCCATGCCACACGTCAGTGGTAGTGGTCATTTTTGTAACATGCCATTCCACTCCATGCCATGCCACACCTTAGTGGTTGTGGTCATTTTTGTAACATGCCCCGGCCACTCCATGCCACTCCATGCCACACCATTCCACACATTATCACGCCACATGTCAGTGGTAGTGGTATCGTTTGTGACATGCCCCAGCCATGCCACGCAATGCTAGGCCATGCCAGGCTACACCATGCCATGCATCAGTAGTAGTGGTCATTTTTGTAACATGCCACTCCATGCCCTCAACGCCATGCCACACATCAGTGATAGTGATCATTTTTGTATATACACATATACTGACCAGCAATAAAAATGCAGCTCAGAATTCATGAAAATTAAACTTTTTGGGATTTGATACTTTAACACAATTGTTTTGATTTCTTGAATTGTGTTTCTTTTGCTGGTCAGTATACATTGTTTCTACTAAACTATCCTACACAGCCAGTTATAATCACTTCCATTCTTGTACACTTCACAAGAGGCATGCATCCTTGTGATATTATACAATACATCAAGACAGATATGTTTCACAACCACAACAGATCTTGTCTAAACATGGAAGGCCAAAGGCTACAAGACGTGATGTACAGTTTTTTAGTGAGTCTGAAGGGGCTGGGATTGTTTTTGTTGGGTGTGCTGTATGTTTGTTCTAGGGAACTATCAACGTTATCTTACAGCCATAAATGATTGATTAGGAAATAAGGACACTGCTGTTGACAACTTAAAAAACATGTACACTGTGTCAGGGAAAAAAAATATTCCATGACCCTTTTTCCCGAATTTCAAACTCGTAAAGATTTTAACTGTTGTCTCCTGGAACAATTTGTCTGAGATTGAGAAAAAAAGGAACAGATTAAATTTCTTAACAGTCAGTATTCCGAGACAAAATCTCAAATCACATAAAAAATTGTCAGGTTGGATTTCAAAATTGGAGAGAAAGAAATTCTTCACAAGCAGTAGATTTTGACACTTTTTAGATCATTGTCAGAGATATGATCTTTCTGGGGGAAATCTTTGGAGAACAAAGAAAGTGGAATTGTTTTTGACAGAACACTTCGTATGTTATTCAAGTCGAGGAATTTGGCCTCTACTTGTGCATATGACTTCATATTACTTTTGGTGTTACCTCCAGTTTAAAATTTAAAACCAAGGTAATACACGCTAAAACATACTGGGTGATGACGAATTTCAAAAATTCTCAATTCTGATTGATCAAACAGAAGTATGGAATTACAAGAACCATCTTTGACTGATGCTCTACCATGGTAGATGATAGGAATATAAAAGTAATACTTTCTTGAATATTAACGATAGGCATTATTAATTAATTATGTACAAATCATGCCTATAAAATGCAAATAACTTGACTTAAATGCACTCATTTCAACATTTGAAACTTCCTGTTGAGGTTGTTTCCAAGTTCACTTTAGTTGGCTTAAATTTACAGGTAACTCAGTTACATTGAAAAGTTGTTGAGTTGTGGCTTGCCGAATGTTAAACCTGCTTCAACAGGATGAGTCATACTAATTGACCAGACTTGATCTGTTCAGTTGTTGAATTCCCCTGAAATGCCAGGGAAGCTCCAGGTATTCACTACCAGCATCCAAGGGTCAACTTATAATGTCAAAATAACGATAGATGTATTTTATGTGGTTCAGGCACCATCACAAAATACATTACTAGCCACTCAACTGTAAGTATCTCAATTTGAGTTTGCAGACACCAGATGCCATCTCATTACCTCGTGTAAATATCGACCAACTTTATAATCGTGTGTGTGACCAAAACATGATGGAAGTATTTCATAGATATGGCTCTTTTTTCCTGAATTAGTGTTAATGATAAACATTTAAACAGGCAACACTCCACAGAAGACTGGTTATTTACAAATTATGTTTTGTGGTTATGGTGCGTATTTTGAATAATTCATGACCGCTGCTTCCAAATCACTTGAAAATTCTTCAAGATCTGTGCCAATGCCCAATACATCTTTTACCATCTGTGTTCTGAGAGAAGATGTTTGTGGCAATATTTCCTCATACCATCTCCTCCGTATCCCCCTCCTCCCAACGTGGAATAAATCACACCATTCTTGATTAACTCTAGGCTTTGTGTTGTGTTGCCCCCAAATACATACATCTCAAGACTTCCTTCAACAAATGAGATTTGATTATCCAACGGGGACTCGTAAACTTTCTCCATCTTTGCAGGGTGACAAAATTAAGGCAGCTTCATCTCCAACATATGCTAATGTCGTCTATGGCTGTCCCATTTGCCATTTGTGACCTTCCGATCACTGATTTTAATGGGGTATTTATATGTAGTTAGAGGCAGTCGTTAGACAAGTAGTATAATTCCATCACACTCATGCCCTTTTAGGATTCTGTCGAAATCAGCAGCCAAATTTTATTGACTTGGCCACAGGAAGGGGATGATTTGTTCTAATGAATGCATTTGAGTCGTACTCTCGCATAAAGATTCATGTTAAATTCAACATTTGATACCCAGACAATAACCTCGGGGCATTGTGTGAACTTTGGCAGAAAACAAAATCCTAATTGAAATAAGTGGCACAGATTTTTTGATATTTGTAATAACATTTGATAATAATGATATCTTCTATTATTCATGCTATATGTGTTATAACATCCCATCTGTGTGATACGCTCGCATCCAGGGATGATGGACAAGGTTAATGATGTGCGTGTGGGTGTGGCATAATGGCGTTAATTGTTTCTCTAAATACAACATCAGGATGTTGGATGGTAAAATAAAGATGGTAGTTACTGTCGTTGTTCTGATGATCAAATTTGATGAGAGGACTGACAGTTTAAAGCAGTACTGGTTGTTCTGACAAGGTTTGAAATAAGAAAAACTTATGGATGCAAAACCTACATAGACTTCCTCAACTAACAAACTAAAACCCTTTCCACATCCACAAGAAATCTCTGCCGAAAGGAGAGTAGTATAATTCTCACTACGTCATGATCATATGTTTAATGGGGCGGTGGGGTAGTCTAGTGGTTAAAGCGTTCGCTCGTCACGCCGAAGACCCGGGTTCGTATCCCCACATGGGTACAATGAGTGAAGCCCATTTCTGGTGTCCCCTGCCGTGATATTGCTGGAATTTTGCTAAAAGCGGCGTAAAACCAAACTCAGTCAGTCAGTCAGTCAGTCATATGTTTATGATTCATAATGAAACTGTGATGATAAAGTGTGCACAAACATGTGACCCTGGATGATCCTGGTTAGAAATGGTCTACAGCAGCCCACAATTGTCGTAAAAGGTGACTAACGGATCAGGTGGTCAGACTCGGGACTTTTTCTGCTTGTCATCATATCCCATTTTCATAGATCAGTTCTCCTGATATCAATCACTCAGATGTCGGTCCCAGACTTCCAGACTTCCAGACTGCCGACTTATAGCTGGAATATTGCTGAATGCTGCATTAAACAACTACCAAACAAACAAACTTTAAGTAACACTCACTTTGTTCATCTGCAGTTTGAAGAGAAGGAAAATATTGATACAAAACCAGTTCAAAACTGAATTGTGTGATTTATGAAGACTCGTGATGAGCATGGAGGCACTAAACACCCTTTGAGCTTTCAGCCCTTTCCAGACCAACCCGTTATGATCAGAGATGAGTTTTTTTATGTCGCAAAAATTACTTCTCGGAAGAGAGACCTTTTACAGCTAGCAAGCAATGGACAAATTATAATGGCCTCAGAACATTAATAGTGATGTGATTGCTGTTGTTGGTTGGAGGTACTGTTTCCCTTTACTGTTATCTATCTGTGTATCAGGGATGGTTATCTCATCATAAGGAAAATTAAACAAGAAATCTGATTGTGTTAAGTGTTGTGAGACAAATGTGTGAGGAATAAACCAGTTTAATGTCGGAGGAGGTTTTCACATCTGTGAGTTGTACTGTTTGTTCTAGACTAATGCTTTGTCTCCGAATATATAATTTTAATTGTAACAAATAAACCCATTTGAATTGAAAAGGAGCCAAGGCAGACCAGAGATTCAGGACCCTGATTCCCTGAATCTGGGTAAATCTAGACTTGCTTCATTTAGGGCTTTTGAAGAAAGGTTTGGGTGGAAGAGAAAATAATGTGGCTCGCTGATGTTGAGACTGTCCACAAGCGGCCATCACTGATAGACTAGATTAATGTTTAGTCTCTGAAAATCTATAATTTTGAAAGAAACAAGCAACTACATTAAAGTTAAAAAGGATCCCCAGTGGAATGGATGACTGAGAACCAGTGTAAAAAATATGTTTTTAAATCTAAATCTTTATTTAGGGCTATAGCATGGCACTGAGGCTGGGTGGAAGGGAACACGATGTGGTTCAGGAACTGCGGACCAGACTACTGCTTGATTGGTTCCTCACCATGGCTATCTGTTTTCTGTAGTACCAAATACACATTAGATGCGCACATGTGATAAATGAGTTTTTGAAACCTAATGCAAACCAATTTAAGTGCACCTGATCTCGAAGAAGGACATGATCTATGTTAAGTGGTGTATATAATGGGTTTGTTGAATTCTGCAATTTCACTTGTAAAAAAAGACGATTATTTTTGTTGAGATTATGACCTAAAATATTATTCCTAATAAAAAATGTATTTTAGGAAAATAGATTTTTGAATTGAGTTTACAGATGTTCTTGTAACTAAATGAAAAGTTAGTGAAAGAATAAAGTGTAAAAAATCCAAAGTCTCATTATCCGACAGGAAGTTGATAGAAACTTTCTACAAGCCTGAATCTCACATGTAATACAGTTTCTCTGTAGGGTATTTATTTTTTGCGCTTAGTTATTTTTGAGTAATAACAATGTTCAAAGCCTTATACAATCTATCTCTCAATGAGACATTGATCTTGGGAGATTAATTTCATGCCCTTGAGCACTAGCTTTCAACAATGCGCTGTTGAGTTGAACATGTACACATTAAAACTCCCGGTTCGCACGCTGGCACTTTCACAGTATTGATTTTGTGATCAGATGCGTATATTTGAGGCACAACTCCGGTCGAGGGTCTGATTCTTTATTGATTCTTGAAGCGCTGCCATTGTTGCCAAAGAATTGCGGTGAAGTTGGTTTCTCAGAGTAAGTAATACTGCTCAGGTTGGAGGAACTACATCACAGGGAAAAAGCATGGCATGTCTTCAAGTCCAACTTAATGTGATTTGAACCTGCATCAGACCAGTTCCAGGCTGTGAGGGATTTAAAGAATGTAAGACATAATGGTTGAATGTTCCAAACAGAAACTACCCATGAAAACTAAACTCACTCACTCACTCCAAACAGAAACTGTGTAACATAACCTGGGGATATTGAAAATAAAATATACTTTTGGACCGAGTATACCCTCTACACCAATCTATGGAACATGTACATCAAACTTTATTCTTGGAACAAGCCTTCAGTTTCTTAACTTGAAGAATTGTTAGCATTCAAAATGTTGAACAGCTTGTCACTCTGGTATATTTCTCTATACAGCTAACACATTAAGAAAACGTTTAGTATTAGCCTTTTCAGATAGTTCTCCTTATATCTCAATCATGACTATCACATCTCTGGTGTGTTAGCAGGGGCGTAGCTACCATTATAAAACGAATCCTGGGATTACACATGATTTTTGTTATGAAAGTTGGGCAAGCCCTCATTACTATCCAAACATAAAGCTTGCAACCTATCGGGCTTACACGGAAAAACTGGCATGCTACACGCCTGGTTAGGCATTACTCCTAACAATTATTGTTAACCACTGATAAAATCTTAAATTTAAGGATAATGAAGAATTGAATTGGATGTATAACATAGACAACAACCTTTCCAAGTATTGTAACTGGATGGAAGGTTATTAAATGTCCCATATAGCTTGCATGGACTTAACGATCTGTAAAGAGGTTTCATGCATGTTTCAGACTTTCAAACTATGTAAACAAAAGTGACTGTTTCCATAAACACAAGAAATCAATGTTGAAAGCAGTGTCCACATGCATGAGTGTTCAATTCTGGCTATATCATAAACAAACACCTGGTGTCATCACTATTTGATAACTATACATGAACAGCATGCTCATGATAAAGTTTGAATTAAACAATAAACCTTTTTCGGAATATCAAAAGGATTTTGTCCTTATTTCTCTTATGAATCTCCATCCGACAGGGAGAATGGTAGGTGTAAATAAATGTGTTTGAAATACTCATAGATTCTTAATGATCATAGAATATGATGCATGCATCCTCACGTTTGACCTCCAAACTTCCTTGGTGATAAAGAATGTAATGAATATTTCCCTGTTTGTTCCAAGACCATCAGACCAATGTTTTCTCACACAAATCTCAGTATCTGGAGATACTTTCCCTGACTGACAGTGAGTAATCAGTACTACCACAGCACTAATCACTGCTGTAATCACCTCCAACCATATTAACATGAAAAGAACTTTTGAGAAAATGATGGTACTTGTCTGAAGAACTTCCTCCAAACATGTCCAAGAGCCTGAATGCCCAGTCAAAGACTGCCAGGAATATTGGTAGCTGCACAAAGACATGTTTTGGTCCCTTGGGGACGGTCATAACATCAAAGCAAAAACAGCTTGTCCAACTTCCCTAATGTCATGGTTTGGACATTTCTTCCAACAGCCATAGCTTCTTGTGACTCAGGATGGCTTCACTAATGAATGCTGGCGTGATTGCTTTGGACAGAAGCTCAGGTTGAAAGGTGTAAGCCGGTTGTTGCATCAATAGCACACGACATTAATGGGGTTCTTTAGCGTTAGAGGATGGAAATTACTGCTGCAGGTGGTAGTTTCTGGACCTTATTTCGGAAGAGTCTCAAGAATGTCCTGTACCGAAGACAGTAAGTAATGAAAGGATGTCAGGAGATGAGGGTGTGCTGTCTAGTTCGGAGTACCGTCTGGTTTTGACAGTTTTGAATGATGGTATTCACTACACTGTTATCACAATCTGGGCTCTCCTTGTCGACAGACGGGACAAACGAAATAAGTAACTGATTGTAAGGAACTTATAAAAATAAAACGAACACTCCTCTATTACATGTGTAGCGTCATTCAGCAATGATTGTTTGAGTTGAACACAAGAAAGAAGTGAGCAAGTTTGTAAGCTTGGTTTCACGCCTTCAACACTATTGGGTCAGCTTGATGGCAAACTAGGATTCAAACTCAGAAACACTGGTTGACACTTCTGCACAGAAGCTACCTGTCCCCTACAAGATAGACAAGGCATTGTCGGAACTGCACATTCTAACAAGCATATCTTCATATGAAAATAATGCAAACTTTTGTGCCTCAAGGGCATTGTATGAAGTCCTGAATTATTAAATAATTTTGCATGCTGGCTGCTTCGTATTACTTCAGTCATGAAATATGCACAGGCTTAGGAAAAATAGATTGCCCCGCTGCCATGTCTGTGGTTGTCCCAGGTCTGGGGTTGTCATCCTATAAAGTTGATAGCCTCCATTACACTGTAGTCAGCACTACAGATACAGTTCAAAGGCAGTCATCACTTGGCAACACCCTCGTCTTCGTTTTAGGAGTGAATTAAAATGTTCTCGTATTCCATTTGTGAGTTTCCTGTCTCACATTTGTAGTTCATCATTTATGTTGACCTCTTGAGTTTGTGATGGCAGTTGGTGTGTATTGTTAGCTTTTTTCCTTTTTTTCAAAAGGATTTGTTCCACTTATTTATGGTATGTGCACATCAAACGTTCAAAACCACATTAACCTACTCACCCATGTTCTGTGATCAGCTAACAGCAAGATTCTGAAATATTTTCCTTTTGCTTATTGCTATTGAAAACTAGCTATTTCTTTGCTATTGAAAACAGATTTCTTACTTTGGGCAAACTATAAACACATGTATAGTATTGTCCATACTTCAATGAAATACAAGATATTGAATGTATTGCTTGAGCACGGGATAAACCCATTAATGGAAATATTCCTTTGATAAAGAGATTCCAGGCTAGAAATGGTCACCAGTCTATGTAGTTCATCACTTGAGATCAAGTGGATGAGGTAGTCACTGACCTGGTTGACCTTTTGTAACCAAATGCTCACAATGTCTATCACTGGTTTGTGTGGTCTGTATACAAGCACCTGTCATATCACTGGTTTGTGTGGTCTGTATACAAGCACCTGTCATATCACTGGTTTGTGTGGTCTGTATACAAGCACCTGTCATATCACTGGTTTGTGTGGTCTGTATACAAGCACCTGTCATATCACTGGTTTGTGTGGTCTGCACCAAGCACCTGTCATATCACTGGTTTGTGTGGTCTGTATACAAGCACCTGTCATATCACTGGTTTGTGTGGTCTGTATACAAGCACCTGTCATATCACTGGTTTGTGTGGTCTGTATACAAGCACCTGTCATATCACTGGTTTGTGTGGTCTGTATACAAGCACCTGTCATATCACTGGTTTGTGTGGTCTGTATACAAGCACCTGTCATATCACTGGTTTGTGTGGTCTGTATACAAGCACCTGTCATATCACTGGTTTGTGTGGTCTGTATACAAGCACCTGTCATATCACTGGTTTGTGTGGTCTGTATACAAGCACCTGTCATATCACTGGTTTGTGTGGTCTGTATACAAGCACCTGTCATATCACTGGTTTGTGTGGTCTGTATACAAGGTCATATCACTGGTTTGTGTGGTCTGTATACAAGCACCTGTCATATCACTGGTTTGTGTGGTCTGTATACAAGCACCTCATATCACTGGTTTGTGTGGTCTGTATACAAGCACCTGTCATCACTGGTTTGTGTGGTCTGTATACAAGCGTCTGTCATATCACTGGTTTGTGTGGTCTGTATACAAGCACCTGTTATATCACTGGACTGCCATTGAGTGACTCATACAACAAACAAAAATAAATTGATTTCTTTTATTATGTTTGCAAAAGGTGAGACATTGGCCTGGGTACTGCAACTGGCAATGGGATACTATTTATGTTGCAATTTGAGCGTGTCAACATTGTGAAAAAATATACTCATCACAAATAAAAATCCGGTCAGCTTGAAAATCAAATTGTTACTCCCTAGTTAAGTTGGATGGACAGAGTTCTCATTTCACTCGTGTCCCCATGAACCTCCATCCTACCCCTAAACTCCTTCAGCAGACCCACCCACCTTGCATGTAGGGATCAGAGGTAACCCTACACGTTCAGGTTCAGGGACAACAAATGCTGTCATTTTCATGCCCCACCGAAGTCATGTCATTGATATACTCCAGCACAATGGCCTTCTTGCAACCTGAGCCAAATTTGACAAAACCTTACCTATTAAACGTTGGCGACATGTAGGCTTAGTTGGCCCAAGGGGAGATAATTCAATACTTAACACTGTTTGATAATGATACATGAATTGACTGTCATGATTGTGTATATTGTTATCACCGGTATGACAGTAAATATTTCATCATTATATACCGGGTGGGTGTGAGTTACGGCCTTTGGGAAAACAAATTAATGGAGGGGTACTGAGAACACTGATGGAAAATTAGATACCAGGCGAGACTGAGAACTAACAGTGTGAGACTATACTTTAAGAAATACAGGTTCACATATCACTGCTCCTTTGGGCATTTAGACCAAATTATGGATGTTTATCCACATACAGTGTAAACATTTTAGAAACGATGAGTCTTTAAGACAGGGTGAGACTATACTTTAAGAAATACAAGTTCACATATCACTGCTCCTTTGGGCATTTAGACCAAATTATGGATGTTTATCCACATACAGTGTAAACATTTTAGAAACGATGAGTCTTTAAGACAGGGTGAGACTATACTTTAAAAAATACAGATTCACATATCACTGCTCCTTTGGGCATTTAGACCGAATAATGGATGTTTATCCACATACAGTGTAAACATTTTAGAAACGATCAGTCTATAAGACAGGGTGTATGTCATAAAGGCGGTATTTAAGTAATGATCCATACTAGCTTTGTTACAATGCTTGTACAACATCATGGCTTTGAACTTGTGTGATGAGAAAACATATTAGTGAGAGCTATCTGGAGCGTACACTGTCTTATATGTAAAACAAAGTTTGTGTTTGTAGGAAATAATAGCTTTGTATGAACTAGCTGCTGCCATAAAACATGATGCAATTTTGATGATGGTGCTGAAGTTCTGTTAATGTTACAGCCATTAACGTCGAACCTGTTGTTTCAGTGCAGTGCGCTCATGCGTTAAAAGATCTGAGGAAGCAATTGACAATATACTGTACCTGTACACTATAGCGAGAACATGGTTTGTTTGTTCGTTTGTTGTTTAAGGCCACAGTCTGTAATATCCTCTCTCTGTGATGGCTGTCTGTAAATAGTCACGGCTGGACCAGACAATCCAGTGACTGACATCATGAGCATCAATTTGGCATATCAATAGTTAGTCTTTGATACAAAATAATCCTAAATTTGTCTTTTATATTTTCAGGATACGTACAGAAAGAAAAGGCGGAGCCTGGTGTCCAACATTAGCCATTACCAAAGATGTTTACGAGTACTTGCAGATTGACCTTGGAAAACTCATGGTCATTACTATGGTGGAAACACAGGGTCGATTTGGAAATGGAAAGGTAAGTCACATATCATTTGCCCATCAACATACACAAGGCATTAGTTGTCATACACTTTACAACTTTCACAGATATGCTAAGATTAATGTCACTGAATTTTGTTCGAGCTATAGATATATGGATGCGTTTCTCTGAGATAGTTCTCCAACTTCAGACTCCATCCAAATGTCTCCTTGGTCTAATGGACCAAAACAACAAACACTTACAAACATAAACTGACACACATACAATGTTGTCATTTTATGTTGCACGCTATCCAAAGATTCTTCTTTGTTCATTCATACAGATTTGTTTCATACTGCCTAACATGGGTACAATGTGTGGGGATGGTAGGGTAGCCTAGTGGTTAAAGCGTTCGCTCGTCACGCCCGAAGACCCAGGTTCGATTCCCCACATGGGTACAATGTGTGAAGCCCATTTCTGGTGTCCCTCATCGTGATTTTGCTGGATTGTTGCTAAAAGCTGCGTAAAACTAGACTCACTCACCCACTCACTACAATGTGTGCCCATTTCTGGTGTCTCTCGTCATGATATTGCTGGAATATTGCTAAAAGCGGTGTAAAACTATACTCAATAACTCACTCACTACAATGTGTGAGGCCCATTTCTGGTGTCCCTCGTCATGATATTGCTGGAATATTGCTAAAAGCGGCGTAAATCTGAACTCATTCACTCAGTTGTTTCATGCTAACTGGCAGATGGTAGAAGGTATAGGACTCCCAAGGGAGTCAGTCCCACCCCAGTGCCACACCTGGTCAATTCCCCGTGCAGTTCTGACAAGCCATAGACTTCAACAACTGGACCTGGATTGATCCTGAGTGCCAAATACACTTCTTGTAGGAAAATAAATATGTGTGCACCATTGCCGTTCTCAATGGCTCATTAATTATAAAGAAGAGATGATTCAAGATTCATCCACCTTACAGGAAAGTTCATTTCTGTGATGGTAACGCAGTTTGAGAAAAACTGATTACGACAAATGAATTTTCTTTTTCTTCATTAATCCTGGTGTATGAGGTGCAGGAGAGGCCACTCTTTGCTTGGCATTGATCTTCCAGAGCCTCATGGGTGACGCTGAGATCAAAGGTTGCTGCTGTTGTAATTAAGGAGGTGAAATCTTGTTGTTTTCTTGGTCTAACTACTCTCAGGAGCAAACTAATAGACATCTCTTGTACCTCGCAAAGCTGGGGCTGTTTCCTTACGATCAGGCCATGTTAGAATTATTGGACTTTTGGTCTTGAGTGTCTAGGTATTGACATTTCTGTCAACTGGCCTAATCCTTTGAAGTGCGGTGATAGTTGATGGAAGGTCAAGTGATGTAGGATTACCTCCCCTTGATGGAACTCTTCTCTGCAGGGAATATGTGGTCATCTCAAGAGATGGAACTGATGCTCTTCCAAAGAACATATGCTTCATCTTGAAATCTAACTTGCTCCTTGGGCATGTTTATTAATGTACAAAGCATCCTTGTCAGAGATGCAGAAGGCCATGACGGACCTCTTCAACTTAACTTGTAAAACAAGTATTAACCTGTAAATCTTGAAGTCAGTATTTTACAACATAAAAACTACGTTTGTGGGGGTATTAAAATGGAGTCGTCCTCCAGATCCGATCGTCCGTGCACATTTGTCTTTTCCCGAGCAGAACTTCAATTTCTTCACCAAACTTGGCACATAGCTAGAACTGGTGCCCTGAATAAAATATTTTTGTGGCAAAAGTTCTTTGAACCGTTCAATATGTCAGTATTTAATTCCTTACAACATAATCATAAAGACATAATTATGAAGAGTATTTTGTAGCGGGGATATTGATGACTTTGTCTTTTTTATTTCAGTGTTTGCTTTTTTTCTCTCAATAGCTTTGCTTTTATTTTGCTGAGATTTAACAAAAGGAAGAGCCATGCTTCTGATCATTATGATTTCAATAAATCTGTCAATCAATATATCTTTCAGTAAATCAAAACAGATGTCTTCCTATGCTGAATATATGTTGCAAAATTACCAAGATCTTTATTGTTACATTTCTTTTAAAGTTGAAGAAAAACTGATGGACAAAAGGAAGGATGGAAATTAACAATGTTCTTATATCGCTCCGAGGTCACGGTAAAGACGTGATCTATTGTTCATAATCACCATAGGAAATAGGTAGCAGCACACAGTCAGGGTAAATCAATGGCACCTACAGAGTTCTCTGCCCTTGCTCTCGTGGACTTACCTTCCCCTCGAATCCGGATCTTCGATCAATTCCACGTCTTCCGTTTTCATCTGTGCAATATTGACCCGAGCCTGTCAGTGTCATTAAGCCCTACCTTAGGCCGATATCGATTCAAGCCAGTAATTGCTTCTCCAATGCAGGCAGACAATGCAGCACCAACGGCTGCCATTCCGATACTTTCAGCGTGCCTGCAAATTGGATCAACTCGGTGTTGAAAATATTTTTGCAAAGATGTCCATAATAATTTCATTCAACAATTTAAAACCTTTGTTTCATTATGGATCATAGTATAATATTTTCCCATTTCAGTATTTGTGTAGTTCATACGTTTGTTTGCTTTTTGTGAAAAGAAAGATGAACACTCTTCATAAGTCATATTACTGCCGTATGAAGATGGTATGTTAAATTAAACAGTAATTATATAAAGAGTATCAGCGTGAGCTGTCTGGGTTTAAATTGGCCAGCATGCGAGACAAAAGAAAATCTTCCCAAATTACAGGAACAGCAATTACTCATGGCAATTTATTGAAATGCATGTCATTAATTGAATTAGGTGACAGAAATCTCACAGGGCCAGGAGATTTTGTGTTTGATGCCATCTCTGACTGATATTAAGAATGTCGTTTATTTCTCTCGAGAGTCTTAATGACACATTTCTCAACAAGACATGAAACTTGTTTTGTTTGAAGGAGTGTTGCCAGGGATACAACACTTGAGAAATGAGAGAAAAATGAATGTGTCAAATTTTCGCTTTTGCTTCTGCTGATCAAAAGCAATTAGGTCTCATGAATATGAACAATCATTTTAAATATCTGCTTCCTACTTCAAAGCATTCACTTCAAAGCCTAGAAAAAACAATGACCTTTTGAATAGAAGGATAAAGAACAGTTCCTTGCAGTGATGACAAGTTAGAATTACGATTGGTCAATAATTGACCAATTAGAGCCGTGAAGGTGTTAAACCATCCTGGGGAAGTGGAGCAAGTGAGGAAGCAAAGATGGTGGCATTTGAGGTCATAGTGAGCATCCAAATTGCTTTACACCGAGGAAAATCCCCATACAATGGATCTGAAATGGGCAGGATTTGTCGGAGGAAATTTTGTCTGGTCTCACATCAGAATCAAAAGTCAGATGAATACTCTTGTTTTCTTCAGAATGTGTTTCTAGGCCTCAAAATATTTTCATTTTGAATAATGAATAGCAAAAATATACATCTGTAGACATGCCAAAAGATTAGAATATTGAACACAGAACCCAAGTGCTTCAACAGACACCAAGGATCAGGTGATCATCTGAAAGTCAAGGTCATTGGTGACACTGGTTTCACAAATTCACCCTTAAGGTTAATGGTGCAGGGATTATGTGCAATCTTCCTCCTCGGGGTTGTCCTAAGAGGTTTGTGGATTTCCTTCCACTTCCTTCATGTCATTTGGTCTCAGTTGAGCTAGAAACTAGATTTAACAGCATCGAGATTCCCATTATGTGCCTCAGGGAAGGACATGTGCAGGGAACCCAGAGACCAGTCAGGGTGTTTATGAGGCTGAAGGAAACCCCTTATACGCTTCACTTTCTTCTCTTGTTGGAATAGGAGAAAAATTGGCATAAATTAATCCAGGAATCTGAAAAAGCACATCCCAAATATACAGACACTGATTCTTCGGACATGTACAATAGCAGCATTGTATGGATATCCTAGGTTAAACCTTATATTAATTAAGTCTCAAGATCAGAGATTCTGCAATTACATCGCATGGTGGAATTAATCAGTGAGATAACTGAAACCGTGAAAGGGGCAGATTAGAACAGTGTTTTCAAACTTTAAATAAACAAATGGTGCACAAAAGACACATGAGGAATGCTGCATGGTCTGATGAAGAACACAATATGAATACAATTATTGGCCAGGGATCTGGGCCGAGCTACCTGCCTGGTCAGTGATGAAATATTGATATTCTATGGGGAGCCCGTGTCAGTGTATAGGTGTGACTCATATCACTTCAGGGCAGGGAATAAAAAGTGCAACATTGTCCAACACCTTATTTACATGTATGATTCACAAGGAGAACGGGCTTCAGGCGATAGTTACACAAGTGTATTTCCTTCAAGCTCCCTGTGTCGTATTACCTTATCAGTGTTTATAGGAAGTGTTCACACCGCTTCATAATGTAGAAGTCCCTACGTGTAATATCTTATACATCTCCAACACCAAGTCTCTGTTGCTGTTTATTGTTCATCAAACACAAGATTATTGCAATCGTTTTTTAATATATACTACTCAGTGTTTTTAAGGATTAAAATAGTCAACTTCAGACAAAGGTGTGATCCTTAGTGAGTGAATGAGTTTAGTTTTATGCTGCTTTTAGCAATATTCCAGCAATATCACGGTGGGGGACATCAGGAATGGGCTTCACACATTGTACCCATGTGGGGAATTGAACCCGTGTCTTCAGTGTGACGAGCGAAAGCTTTTACCACTAGGCTACCCCACCAACCCATGTGATCCTTAGGAAATGTTGAGTGGCATAGCATAATCACCAATTTATAAATTTCACTAAGCAGAATCAGCAAAAATTGACAGTGTTTTGGACAAATTCTGATTTAGTTGAAATTGTATTTTATGTCATAGAAATCCATGTATAGACAGTACATGTGTTGCAACCCTCTGGAGCATCTCTTTTCTTCCATTAATGCTGGTGTTTTTCGTATATCCAAACCTCCAGTTTAACATAGTTTGGATTCCCTCACCAACAGCTGACACAAAACAGAAGGATCGGCTGGTTAGGGCATCATGGTTTAAAAAAACATACCTGAAACATCTGCTTCGGAATTGGATCTTGTTTAAATTACACCAAATTGCATCTAAGTCGGGAATGATAATGTCCCCATCTTCATCAAGTCATTGACAGTATCATCGTCGTCATTGATGTCATCAGCATCATCTTCATTGTCATTGTTGTTGTCATTGACAATATCTTCATCATCATTGATGTCATCAGCATCATCATCTTCATTGTCAGTGTTGTTGTCATCGACAGTATCATCGTCATCATTGATGTCATCAGCAGCATCATCTTCATTGTCATTGTTGTTGTCATTGACAGTATCTTCATCATCATTGATGTCATCAGCATCATCATCTTCATTGTCATTGTTGTTGTCATCATCATCATCATCATCATCATCATCATCATCATCATCTCCACTATTATCATTGGCATCACCAGCCTTATCATAAATGAACATTGCTCATCACCACTGCCCTAATCATCACTATAAATGTCTTCATCAACTTCATTTCCTTTATCGTCTTGATTTTCATCATCACAATCATAATCATTTCAACAATCATCATTGTCATCACCATCCCAGTCATTCATTAGTGTCATAAATGATAATTGCCATCATAGAGCTTGTATCTTGAACATCAGCATCCAACCCGTCTTGTGACCAAGTGTGTTCATATCGTGCCTCAACAGTTTTAGAATCATTTCATACAGCCCTCATATAGCTGGAATATTGCTGACTATGGCATAAATCAGCATTCCCTCACTTACTCATCTCATAATGGGCTGATTCCTCCACTGGCTTCCACCAGTGTCATGTCCTCTTCTAATGTTGGTGCATGCTTTTACAACTTTTTGATTCCAGTGCCCTCTAAAATACCAGACTGAGTCATCCAAGATTGAGTTTTATTACACCCCAGGTTTAATTACCTTCGTGCAATTCTCCTGCAGCATCCAAATATAAAACCTGACCTCCAAAGTTCAAATTGTCAACGCACCAGGTGCTAGTTTTACTAATAATCAATATCGCGAGAGACAGTGTTATGGACATTAGCCAATGGAATCGCAAGACCACAGTGGCCATTAGAAGCCCTAAACCCCTCAAGGGTATCGGATGTCTAGTTTTGATCCTAACTTTGGGATGGAGAATTACAGAGTATTTGAGTGCAGATCAATGACTGGTATAAAAGAAGGCTTTCAGTAGCTTGTGCTAATCCCACTTGGCACCGAGATGTAGATACCTTTACATTCGATCATGTTTGTTAATGAAATGGCTAACGTGTTTCAGTCACTGCAGATTTAGGCCCTAATCTCTGATTAAGGAACATTCTTTACAGCGTGTGTAATTGCTGATTCTTGTAATGGGGCATACTGCCATTTCATCACTTTCTTTGCTTTCTTCCTGGGTTACTTTAGCAGATATAATTTTGAAATGCTAAGACATTTTTCAAGACTAAATCCAGTAAATGGCATCTATTTCTGTTAGAGTATCTCAAGGGACTAATATAATTATATTCTTTCATATACATCGTCTTTCAGTTAATTTTGGTATTGCTTATGAGTAAGCATCTAGGCTTTGGCCTCTCGGTATGCGATAATGTCAACATTTAAAAAATGACATTTAAGATGATTGGTTGATTCTTAATTTGAAGTCTCTCTGATTATAACGTAAGACATCAAAGAAAAAACCCAACCAATCACAATCATACACAAATTCAACAAAATGCAAAATTGCGAAATATTTGTGAAAACTATATAAATTGACCCCAGAAAATCAGTGATGACACCAGGTGTTCATGGAAAAGGTTGAAGAGGTGGCTCTTCTGAGAATGTAATGGTAGTGTGTATGGTAACATTTACCTCTCTATAAGGTTCCTCTGAATGTTTAAATAAAACATGTCACAAGTAAAGTAAGGTGTCAAAATGCAATATTTTCAAAATGCAAAAATTACCTGTATGACTTTTTATTTTGAAGAATAGATTATGATGTGAAAACTTAACAGAGCTGTTATCAACAATAAGGGCCATGGGTGTTGTGGTGCAAGGGAAATAACTCTTGCGAGGCATCATATTATGACAGTTTGAAATGAATTATTATATCATATTCATATTCAACATTATCAAGTGGTTATTGTAGTTATATCCTATTGCAGACTGGGGGATAATGTCCTCTTCAGCAGCCCTCTTTCAATATCACAGTGCAGAGATACGGTGATTGAGGTCCAACAAATCAACAACATCTGACAAAATCGCTTAGCCAAATGTCAAGATGTCACAAACTGCTGACTCATACAAATAAGGCCTGTGTCACATTTCATTTGAAATTAAAATCTACGATTGAGCTGGGCTTAAGTCATTTAATGTTTTACCCACAAATTGCACCCCATTTCATTTAATTTACATTTTTCTAATTGGCTGATGAATCTTTTCTCTCAATCCTTCTGCAAAAGATTTTGTACTCAATTGAAACTAATTGGAAGCAAGAAGCTCTGTAATTTTCTCAGACAAGTCACACTGATTAATATGAACAATACTTTGTGAGGCCTTCATTTCATTTACTCATGATATTGTGTTTTTTGTAGAGATAAAATATAGGCAGATTCCATTTCAAAACAAATTAAGATAAAAACGAATAACAGAAGCTGTTGTGCATTTGTATTCTTATGTCCTCAGAAACATCCTATTCTCCCTAAATTTCAGAGAAAATAATTCCATTGCAATGATCTGAACAAGAAAAGAATTAAGATAAAGGTTTTTAGATGCAGCTGATGGTAAAGTTTGGTGTTTAACAAAATGGTAGCAACTGGCTCCTGTTGGACATGAACAAAGCAAATATTTTATTTAATCTTATCACCTATTTAGAATGATCTGAAAATGCAATACTGTACAATACATGTTAATTCATTTTTTGTTCAAATTACCAAACAAATGTTTCACTGCAATCCCGAAAAACAGCTTTTGTTCTTTTCTGCCCACCACACCTATTTTAAATGAAATGTTTGTGTGAAGAAGAATAGCTATTGTGAACTGTCATCCGTCTGCTTTGTGCTCTCTTTAACAAAGTGTGCAAAATTGAAATTTACTGCAAATGAAACACATAAAAATGGCTGAAGTTTTGGGCTAAGAGCCTTGTAATGTTGAAGGGCCTTGGTGTTAATTCATCCTCACTCCCAAGTTGCCTAGAATTGTTCCTTTGAAAGCACCTTGGGGTGTTCCCAGCCTGTATGGTGTCATTAAACTTTTGTTTAAATCTTGGAGTTGTCAGAGGTTAATCGGCAGCAGTGATGAAAATGATGACAATTTTGTTGAATTGGTCACATCTTATGAATCATGGCATCATAATCGGCCTGAACACATTCTCTCCATCTCGTTCTTCAATACACTAGGAATCAATCGTAGGCTGGCTGCATGTCGTTCACATTCAGAGCGAGGCAGGAGGGGGTCTCTATGCCAAACGGCTGCCATGGATCTTTTAATACATAAAACAAAGATTCATAGTAATGTTTATTGTTTCTGCTTTTGTGATTCTCTTCTTCATCATTCATCATGCTTGTTGTTTGATTTTCCATTGCCATGTGAAACATCAAAATGAAATATATGAACCGTCAACACCAGAGAATAATTAGTCTCGATCATCTGCCCAAACAGATTCCAATTTCTGTAACAGGCAAAATATTGATGAAAATTTTGTGGATGCAATATAGAACTAAAAACTAAGTAAAGGACACCATGTTCTGCCATATGACTGTAGTTAGTTTCAGACAATCTGTTAAAGAACATGACATATTAACTATTAGTTTCTGTCATGCAGTCTGTAAAAGATCATGATTAACTTCTGTAGTATGAATAAACTAGCATTTTGTAACATGTTTTCCGTGGTAAATATGTTAAAATATACATTATACTATGGTAGTTATGTACACATTATTTTGAGGACAAGTGAAGACCTCGTGTAAATACTATTTGATAGTAGATTGATGCAGGAAATGGGATAAAAGCTTGGAGCCAAACAAAATGTCGCCACTAATTTGAAAATGTTGCTGTAATGTGTGGGTAATTTGGGTATAGACCTTGATTCATCTGTGAACATGGCATATAACTACAACCGATGATGTATTAGAAAGATAAGATAAGATATTTATTGCGCAAAAACCCCATGGAACAGAGCACAAAAAGCAAAGTTCTATCCCAAATTGTTCCAAACAGGATCTAAAGTTGATGGCTGCCAGGCAGACACAGAGGTCGGTGCAGCTGATAAATGTGGGTTCTAAATGTGGAATAGTCGTTGCAGTGATGTGAGAATTTGTCAGTTTTACTTAATGGAATGGTGTTTAGAGAAGTTAATGCATTGTTTAGTGCAGAAGTAATCTATCCCCTTGGCACTGTATACACATTGACAGTTCCGATATAGAACAAAACTCCATGTTTTAAACACAGACCTGGAAGTGTTGGAGTTGGTTTGACAGGTTCACTAAGGATTATCTCCCCTGGTCTCAGAGGAAACTCCTTACAGCTAATGACAGAAACTGATGTAACTCTGGAAAACCTGTGATGTGGTGTTCTGAGTTTAATCTGAAGCAGAGTAATTAAAGAAAGTGAAGTGTATTGCACTGAGGATGTTTATTGGAAAGTTGTGATCCTATATTGAGTAAGATACGAAAAAGGAGAGATAGCACCTGTTTTAAAGTATGTTCAGTGCCTCTATTGCATTTTAAATGGCTCAGATACTAAATGCTGGGCTGATGTCCTAAACATATACATGTATTTCAAAATGTACCTCAGCTTTATTAGTTTTGGACAAGGTCCTTTGCTTAGGTTAATCAGGCTGAATGTTTTCAGTGCAATCCTGTTTGGTCGCGATTACGTTTCTAGTTTTGTCAGCATGAATGTCGGCAGAGCTGTAAACTTCTCAGATCTGCACCATTTTTGTCTTTCCACCCACGTGACATTCTGTGATCTAACTGTATTACTGTTCAAAGCAGCATTAAATTCACCCACTCACTTGTACTGACTTACAATGCCAACGATGACTGTGAACACTTCAAAACTCCTCATTCTTAAATTGACCATATTCTTGAGAAAAACTAAACTATCCAGTACGAATTCATGATCAGTGTCTAAGCCATGTACAAACATCTATGCAACTTTTTTCTTTATGGCAAGTCTCTATATTGTCGGTTTGGCGTAGATCCAATGAATTCACTTCATCTGAATTATGCCTTCAAACTCTTAACGTGATGTCTCGAGGAAGACGATAAATCTTTCCATCCTTTGACCCTTTTCAGGTAAAAGCACACCCATATATCTATTAGGCTGAGATCAATTTGGTGGGCACAAACTGCATGCAGTGGTACTTCAGGCACTTTGAGAAATGGAATCGTGAGGAAAGGCTCTCCCTCAGCCCGCCTGTACTGACAGGTTTCCAAACCTAATTAGTGAAGTTAGGTAACGGGATTGACTTTGAGGGGAGATGTAATTTGGTAGAGTGTAGATGCTGATGCCAAAGCTTCAGTCTGTTGGAGAAAAGTCCACAGACCAAGTCATGCTGTCTGAAGCTTGTTCCATGTTTGACAATATGGAAACCCCTGTGACCAAGTTTTTTCACTTCGAAACATTTCTATCTGACCTCTTTGTCAATCAAATGTGGTTGATTGATTCTTTTGCCATTTAGTTGAGATGTGTCAGGTTATAAAATTAATACTGTAGTTTGTTCTGGGTAGTTTCCACTTGTTAGTAGTGGTATTTCTTTACATGTTGTTAGAAACTACAACTGGCAACTTCTCCATTATGGTTGTCTTATATGTCCTTTCCATCAATGTCTTTATTTTTTACTGAGCTTTTATACATACATAAAACTTGTTTACGGTGTTGGCCAGCAGTACTGATTAGTCTCATCCTTCATGGAGATCAGGGTATGAATGGGTCTTCACCAACCTATGTCTGTCTTTGTCCTTGGAGATCAGGTCTTCACCAACCTATGTCTGTCTTTGTCCTTGGAGATCAGGGTCTTCAGCAACCTATGCCTGTCTTTGTCCTTGGAGATCAGGTCTTCACCAACCTAGTCTGTCTTTGTCTTCTATGCCTGTCTTTGTATGAGCAACCCTATGATCAGGTCTTCACCAACCTATGTCTGTCTTTGTCCTTGGAGATCAGGTCTTCACCAACCTATGTCTGTCTTTGTCCTTGGAGATCAGGTCTTCACCAACCTATGCCTGTCTTGTCCTTGAAGATCAGGTCTTCACCAACCTATGCCTGTCTTGTCCTTGAAGATCAGGTCTTCACCAACCTATGCCTGTCTTGTCCTTGAAGATCAGGTCTTCAGCAACCTATGCTTGTCTTTTTCCTTGAAGATTAGGATTAAAATTGGTTTTCAGAAACTCGTGCATCCACACAAAATACAGCTCTTCAATAGTTGGCATAAAAATCTTGATATTATTTCAATACTCAAACCCGTGGACATTCTAAAGTCCAGATCAGGGATAGGACTGATCTTCAGCAACCCATGCTCTTCATAAGCGAGAACTAACAGGATCAGATGGTCAAGCTCGCTGTTTGATGTATGTCCTCGCATCCTTATTGATAATTGCTGTATTATCAGTCACCAGATTGTCTGGTCCAGACTTGATTTACAGATAACCATCCTATTGCTGGAATGTTCCTGAGGGTGGTGGAAAATATCCAGTAACCCAACCCCACAAGTTTAGTGTCCTGTGTATCAGCCTCCAATTCACTTCTCCCACAGATGGGGGAATGTACCTACACTTTAAGTATACGCAGGTGCAGCGTAACACTTCTCATGATAAATGAACTGTTCAGTAAGGTGTTCTATTGAATTTATCTTCATTACTAATGAAGTGAACTCCCAGATTACTATCTTCTACACCAAGAAAACCATTTAGCAGTTAGCTGGCAAGGATACCCCTATGGGCAAGCTTTTGGGAACCCATGGGCAAGCATTAGGGCATGGCCGGTAAACCCTTGATGAAATTTAGAGATGCGATATTGACAAGGATGTGATTATTTGAGAAAGCAAAAACAATTTTCAAAGTTCTTAAGGAAAACTATGGTTCCATTATAAAGTGTATGTTAGCTGATTATCAGAGGAAAGATCAAACACCCCTGTGCATTAAGTCAGTGATGCAGAATGTGTGGAGATACCAGATCTAACCTAGTTTAGCTTGTTAAAACTGGGACCATGATTCTGGATTACAGACCTGATCAGTTGCGACAGGGCGAGTTTATCAGGCCAGATTATCAGGTATTGGAGATAGTAGAGTGTTCAGGAAGAGTGTCCTAGAAAGCTGGGGAAGTGATTTTTATTGATGGTCCTAGGCAACATGGCCTTCATGACATTGGGAGAGGGTATATATATAAAGAATCTCACCCCAGTGTCTTTTGATATCAAATATATCACCACGAGTTGATAAAGTAACAAATATCCGAGGCTTGCCGAGGATATTTTTACTTTTATCAACGAGGGTGAGATTCTATTTATCATAAAAAATCAGTCTTCATTAGTTTTCAATGAAAAATGTACATCTCTGAACACAGTACTGCCATTAGAGTACAGCGCAGCGATGTCATAACATTGTGACGTCAACAAGTTCATGACGTCATAGCATTGTCAGGGCATTGTACAAAATTTACTGTCAAAACGATATATCGTCTGATCTCACACAAGCAATATCTAATGTGGAAACACAGTTTTGGATGTTATGCCATAATATGCCATTTATATGCCACATACACTCACAGATGCATACACATTTTGATAGGGTTATGCCATAATGCTGACACATACTCACATACACATGCCATAATCACATACACATACTCACATACACATGCACACATAATCACATACACATGCTCACAGACACATACTCACATACACACTCACAGACACATATGACACATACTCACATACACATACTCACAGACACATAATCACATACACAAGCTCACAGACACATACTCACAGACACATACTCACATACACAAGCTCACAGACACATGCTCACAGACACATACTCACAGACACATACTCACATACACAAGCTCACAGACACATGCTCACAGACACATACTCACATACACATACTCACAGACACATACTCACAGACACATACTCACATACACATACTCACAGACACATAATCACATACACATGCTCACAGACACATACTCACAGACACATACTCAGACAGACACATACATGCTCTCTTTCTTTTTTTCTTTCTCTCTCTCCCTTTCTCTCACACACATACCACATTCACCACACACCATACCTCACTGTACCACACACCACGCCACGCTACGCCACACCACACCACGCCACACTTCAATGGACATTCCCCTCACACCTTGTGAAATGTGACCAAAGGGGTATGTTATGTCCAGCCTCCTACCCCAGTCAGTCACCCAGAACGTTTGCTGATCCCCGGGGTTAGGGAAAAACACACATTACCCCCAGACCGCCCAGGATGATCCAGACAGAGGTATGTAATACTGTGAGAGATAAGAAAATAGCACTGTCTGAGAGAGTGATACTTGGGGGTATACTGTAAACATATGAATCAACCCATGTATTTGTTAACATACAGTGACTATACTGGTGTATACAGATACACACTGAATTCAACCTACAGTGAGGACACCAAAGAAGGTAGCTCAATATGTCCTCTCCCCCCCTCCCCCCCCCCACACCAACCCCACCAATTTCATAGAGGGGACTTTGATGCAACAAAGAACTGGTATTTAGAACAGGATCTAACACATTACCTGGTAGGCTCATTGTTGCCTCAGATCGTGTCTAACAATAAGGGGGATGTGCACCCACTTCAGTCCCCATCTGGATCTGTGAGCGACCAGGTCATGACTGTAGTGAGTGAGTGAGTTTAGTTTTACGCTGCACTCAGCAAGATTCCAGCTATATGGCATCAGTCTGTAAATAATCGAGTCTGGACCAGACAGTCCAGTGATCAACAGCATGAGCATCGATCTGCGTAATTGGGAACCGATGACATGTGTCAACCAAGCCAGCGAGCCTGACCACCCGATCCGTTTGTCGCCTCTTACGACAAGCATGGGTTGCTGAAGGTTCATTCTAACCCGGACCTTCATGGGTCGGTAATGCCTGTAGTTGAAGGGCTGTCCCTTGTTGTACTAGATGCTCAGAGGATAAACACAAGCTGTGAAAAATTACAGAGCATCTGTCTTGAGTGAATAATTGATGTAAGCACCAAGTTTCAATGATAAATCTTTGAATGAACAAAGTTCCACTGCAGCTGAACGCTTTTTCTTGACATTCTAAAAGGAAAGTCCATACTTCTTCTGTTGAAATATGTCCCTTACAAATCTGACTTTATTTGGAAGAACAATCACTCAATGTAATTTGTTCTAAAAAGCACACATTTTTTTTTCAAAATGTCCGTCATTGATCTTAATGAATCACATTTTGTGGCCTGTAACAATAAGAAAAATCACAAAATAAACACTATTTAAGGGAAAAACAACATGGAGTGCCCGGGCAATATGCTTCAAATGGAGGCATAATGTTTCTTGCAACTTTAACAATGTTTTTGTTCAACAAAAATGCTGGTAGGTGTTGCTATCTTGGCATTTAAAACCAGGCCTTGTCGTGTGATGGAGAACAAGGGGCTTGCAGAAGGCTATCAGCAATATCAAAAATAATCCTCACCTGTCAAGGTTAACTTTAATTGGTTATTTTTTCAAATGTCCCAAATGCCGGACGTGGTTTAACCAGATACTAACTTTGTAAGAAACAAACACTTCACAATGATGCTTTGTCATTTATTCAATATCATCATGTCCAGTGTTTCGGTAGAACACATACTGCTGAGATGCTTGCCTGATTGTGTCTCAGAAGTCTAAAAGTTGAAGAAACAAGCACTTAAATATTTATTATTGTATTCTCTGGTAACTACATACAGTGTCTTGTACATTCTGATCTGTGGAAATGGTTGGAGTATTGTATTCAGTGATGTTTTTTCCAATTCTGGATTCCACAGAACTGATGATGCCACAAATGACGGTGTTGGATATATCCTGTCAAAGACCTCCAGATAAACCATTTGTCTTCATTGTCTATCAGATCCGCCCACTGTCATCAACAACCCTTCTATCTCATTGCTTAGCTTTTTTTTATTTTATTTGGTGAAAAATCACATCTAGATTAAGAGCATCACCGCACACAAAAGGTCGTGAGATAATGCCTAATCGTGGTGAAACTATATTGGCTGTGAAAGTCGTGCACTGTCTGAAAATATCTACAATAATCGGTTTTAAGAATCTTCAGTAAATAGCCTGGGAGGATCTGTGACTTTATACATATGCCTCAAACAAGATGTTATTTATGTTCATGACAGACATAGGATGTGTTCCACTACTGGAAGGAATTAACCATTCTTGTCAGTGTTTTTTTTCAACATTCATATCTTGGAACAAATCTTATAAGATTCTGAATTATTTTTGTGTGAATGCCTGGTGTCATTACTGATTTCCAGTGATCTATTCATTTAATTTTTATCAGTATGTTATTTTTTAAGCCCAATTGAATCTGTTCCGGCAGATAGTTGAGACAGATTATTGTCTGTTGCTGTCTTTTTTAATTTAATTCAATTCTGTTTCAAAGTACTTAACTTTCCCCACAAATTAGCTCTGAACTGGAGAGACTGGTAATGAAAAGGAGTTTTAAAAATAGGTTTCTTTCACAAAAAATCACTTGGACCTGATCAGAATATTCATCAACAGGAAAGCTCAAAACACAGCACAAAGAATCAATGTGTAATAGGATGACAGTAAATATATTTCTGTTCTTGGAAAAAATCAGTACAAATCCTAGTCCAACACTGAATGACATTTCAAAGCTCTGCTGGAACATTGACTACCTAAAGAGATGAACTACTACAAAGACCATTTTGACAGATTCCTGTTTAAATCATCGACATAAATTTTATAACAAATATCTGACTTTTTTGTCAGACCAATCATCCTCCCTGTGCAGAGGAAAGGTGAAAGGTGTCATGTGATCAGGCAAACAGCATGCATTTTCACTTTGTTTTATTTCTGGTCTGTCATCGTTTGATGAGTCACAGCATTGCGACACAGACTCGTCTGTTTTATGAAGCAAGATTAAACTCGGATCCTGTAGTTCAGTAGCATAAAATGAATCCTCCATTATGCTTTGGTTTCCTTTCCTGTCTCAGGAAATAATGCTCCCTGGTTACAAATGGCCGCCAGGGTTGCAAATGGCTGCCAGTAGCAGACGGTTGTGCTCTATTTCAGAAGGCCAGATTGTTTGGTGTCACAAATAGTTTGATAGAATGTTTGAGAGAACATCTGAGATTATTTCCATAGCCTAGCTACCGCGCATTATGTGATCCACCTCAAAGGCTTCTCAGACATCGTCCACATAAAAATAATGATCAATAATCTCTCCTTAAAGACCATGGCTACTTATTTGTAACACAGATTAAGTTCTATGACAAACTGCAAGCAATGTATGGAAAATCATGAATGCAATCATTTTGGGATCTTTAATTCAGATCTAAAATAATGAAGTTCTTTTTCTTCTTTAGCAGAGATTTCTTACCATTATGGAAAGGGTTTACTTCTTTTATTTACTGGAAAAATATCATTTGATGAATTTATACAGGCCCATATAGGATAGCTTAAAAATAAGAGAAAAAATAGATCCGTTATGTACTTTGTCCATTTGAGTATTAGGTTTTGGAAATTGATTCATGTCAAAAAATGTAAATGGGTTCTGCAAAGTCAAACATTTTCAAGGAAAGTAAATTAATGAATTAGATGAGGTGAGAGGTCAGTGCTAGTAATTATCTTCTCCCAACAAACCAAGGCCAAAACTGACAAGCAAGGAAGGTCATCTCCAGCAAACCAAGACGAGGAAATTCTGAAACAGATGGCTGAAGGATTCTCATTTTTCACACTCAATTGGATTAATCCCCTTTAATAATGGTCTGGTGCTGGGTATTAGCATCCAGACTACGCTGACCACTTGTCCAAAGTCGGCAGCACTCCCTCCTTGGGGAAAAGACACACTGACATTGACATTGGTGACTCAATCTTCACCAGTGCCAGAATGCCACAAAATGACTTTCAGCTTATTTCACCTCATCAGATTTGTTTGAAAAGTTTTCCTCAGTTTCAAAACTTTTCTTCGGATGAAGTTTACGTGTATCTGTAGCTATTGTCTGAGGTGATTAGGGTTAATTATCTCATTGTATTAGTATTTGTGTAATGAGTTGGTTATATTACTTTGTCTCATGACAGGGTGCTGACAGAAGGGATAATTATCATGCAAGGTGTGATATAAAATATGTATAACACCCTGGTCAGGCACTCATTCTGAGAACACAGTGCCATATCTCCAGACCATAGTGATGACATTCACATGAAACTGATAAGAAATAAAAGTAATAGAATTTATTCAACTCTCATTGCATATAAAGATTGTTTATGTTTTCATTCACAGTTCCAGCTTGACATAAGCACAAGTTGAAGTAATGTAATGCTTATCAAACTGCTCATCTTAATCTTCCTATTCAGAATTACCAGCAGTATGATAAATCTTAGAGTGAAATATTGCCAGTTTGGTGCCTTTGTGTGATAGCTTTCATTTTTATAGTCATTAGTAATGGTCTAAAGAACCATTTTCCTGGCCCCTTAGATGCTGGTCAAATATGATTGAGGAATATGGTGCCAAACTGACTGAGTTTGAGCAAGAATTTGGATTAAAAAAAGAAGATGAGTGGCCTTTTCCATGGTGCTCTTGATTAGTTCACACTGTTATTTTCGGGTTCAGTGATCGTGTCAGTTTGAAAAATGCAGAATACATCTGCCTCTAGCAGACAACATTGGCAGCCATTTTGATTGGCGTCTGCTTGACATTTTTGCTGCACTGATTTGTTCCGTAAAAAGACTTCCTGGAAGGACCAACCAGCCTGACAGTAGTCGACATGAAACTGCCTAAATGCTTTTGTTTAATGAGATCATTATCCCGGTTCTTTCATCCATCTGGCATAAGATTTTAGGGGTCAGAGAGGAATATTCAACATAAATTTGCAATCATACTTTTTTCAAGAAATGTCAGTTTTGCTGTGCTTCTTGTAACCTTCAACCCCAAAGTTTTATCATCAGGGACAGAACTCATTCAACAGAGAAAACAACTCATTTATCTTAACGCTCTTCCAAAAATTGATAATCTAAAAGCAGACTACAAAATATGAGAGATTTCTGTTTGCTCATGGGATGACTTTTACACATTGTTTTTCCATCCATTACTGAAGGTATTTCTTTCAGCTAAAAATGGACTGTTACTTTCAATATTTTGCCAGTGTTTTCCTGTCAAATTTTTTCTCCTATCTTTTCCCAAAAGATGAATATACTACTCAAAAATTATTAAAGAACGCCCATTTTCCATATGACAATACAGATTACTGAAATAATTGCATGTTGTTTAACTTTTAGTATAGGATATAATAGTCCCAAAAATATTTTTTTTCTATATATATATACAAGTCAGAATTTAATATTATATGCATGTTACTTTGCAGTAAGATGAGTGTTTTGTGTTAAAAGAATTTAAAACCTGAATTCTCATAGCTGATGTCTCATTAGGAGAACAGCACATGTTTCCTCGTACATCTGTTTCAAGAAGCATGTGCTGTGTGTCGCAGGAGATTACAGCTGTCAGTTACTGCATTTTATCTAGTTTTATTTTCTGTTCATGTTATCAATATCAACACTTGCAACGTAACTACTGCCGAGAATATCAACGGAAACAAATTATCCACATCAAGTTTCTCACTTAACTAGCAATGAACATCACAATGGCTACCTTTTCACATAAATTGTCACCCTTCTCGGTGGAGAGCTATCCCTAGTTCTAGTCCTCCCATATCACAGATAACAAGAGCCATGCCTTCTTTTTGTAGCAGAATTAATATGTATCTTTGTGCTGAAGTACTAAGACTGAAAATGTAAAGGATGTTTTTATTCTGAATGTGAGGGAGAGTGAATATATTTACTCGTGGTGCTAGTTGTGGAAGAAACTTGTTTTGTATTTACCACCAGTCCATAACATATTTGACCCGTGAAGATCCGGGGTAGAATAGGTCTTCAGCAACCCATGCTTGCCACAAAAGTCGACTATGCTTGTCTTAAGAGGCGACTAATGGGATCAGGTGGTCAGGCTCGCTGACTTGGTTGACAGATGTCATCGGTTCCCAATTGCGCAGATCGATGCTTATGCTGTTGATCACTGGATTGTCTGGTCCAGACTTGATTATTGACAGATCGCCGCCATATAGCTGGAATATTGCCGAGTGCAGCTTGAAACTAAACTCACTCACTCACTCCATAATATATTTTACCACAATGCAGGTCTGGACAGTTGTGAAGGGGTGGCGACCACTGGTGCTGGTGGGGAAAGTAATGTTACTTATATCCATCCATCCATCCATCCCGTCTCATGCTATTAACTGCTTGAAGTCTCAGTAGCAGATGAACTAAGTGGTGTTTAGTATTACTAGAGGTATAAATAAGATTACATATATCCATCCACCCATCCATCCATGCACCCACTCAACCAACCATCCATCCATCCATCCATCCATCCATCTATTTATCTTTGCTGTTGACATCTTCACCCCTCATTAAGTAATAAACTAGGTGGTGCTTGTTGGTACAAGTGGTAAAAGTAACCTTTGTCCTGTCCAACCATCCATCCATCCAACATCCATCCATGCACCCATCCAGCCAGCCATGCACCCATCCAACCATCCATCCAACATCCATCCATCCATTCAGCTAGCCAGCCATGCACCCATCCATTCATCCATGCACCCATCCAGCCGGCCATCAGCCATGCATCCAGCCATGCACCCATCCATCCATCCATCCCTCCATCCATCTGCCCATCCATCCATCTCCTAATGTATCAAAAGATGCAGGTTCCACCAATTGGTGAAGTGGGTGGTGACTAAGGCTGTAACAATGCATCGAACTATCGATGGATTGCAATTGGTGAGTCTCCAATAGCAATTAATCGATAGTAGAAACGAAAAACTATTGATGCATCGATAGTATGTGGGACTATCGATAGTTTAATAATTGACTTCCGTTGATAAATGCGCAGCATAAAATACAGTACCAGATTCGTTCACTTTGATTTAGAGTGCAGACTTGCAGCTTCATTGAGTTTACGTTTCAACTGTTTACTTGATCTGGGTTTCAAGATTCTTGTCAGTTATTAAAAGAACTATTCATATAACCTATACATTCCCTTGGGAAATGACTTCAAATGAGACACAATTCAAGGAGAAAGGAACTATTGCAAAAAAATAGTATTGCAATAGTTGGTTGCAATAGTATATCGCTATCGCAATAGTATGTTGCAATAGACTATCGCTATCACAATAGTTGTTTCCACCTAGTGGTGACCAGCATCATAAATCTCCATGGCCAATCCTGGCTGGTAGTTAACGACCTGAGGTAGTAGATGCCTTCCAGGTGGACTGGTGCAGTATTCCAGATCAAGGGATGACTGGCAACAATCTTCGCTTGATTGAAATGTTCTGAAGCGTGTGATTTAAACAAGAGATGTATTTTCCTGGCTATTATTGATCTATGGGAAATGTTGTTTCTCTTTCTTATCATTTTGTGGTTAATATGACTTAGTCCAAAGGTTATCTATGCCCCAAAAATATAGTTACGGCTTTTATAAAAATAAATTGAATTAATTTACCCTTCCTCTGAAATGTAATGACATTTTCAAACAGTTTGAAATAAGTCCAAGACAAATAGACAGTATAAATATGCTCCAATCTTGGAAAGCAAACAAATCTATTTCCTATGTTGATGTGCTGTGAAAAACACGAAAGATAACTGTCAAAGGTTTTCACTGATAGGAAAAAAGTGGCGAAATATTTATTCTTATCAAAAGCTGTAAATTCGGATCCAATTAAGTAATAGGATGAACAGGCTGGAAATCACAGAGGTGTGACACTCACAGAAAACATGTGGTGCCATGCTTTCAACAGCTGTTTATTTCATGTGTAAAACGGACATAACCTGTAGCCTAAATAAAACATCAAAGATAGAACTTGCCAGGAGAGATTTCGTACCGAAATTGCTGTATCAGCTGGAGATTTATGTCTCCGACTCCAGCTGAGTATATGATTGTTACAATTGTCAGGAATCTGTATCAGACACCAGAAATGGTCAATGGAGTACCGGTACGCATACCTGCAGGATGCCATACAAGTGCAGTTGTCTTGAACCTCAACCTTACAACACAGACAATGACTTACAAAGTACACACAAATGTTTTAATGTAACAAGCATACTTTCATTTAGCAAATATATTTTTTCGTTCAAAAGATTGGGTGGCACCATTTTTAAAATAAGAAAATACATATGTATTATTGATACAACAAGCATACTTTAATTGAAGCAAATTAGGTTTTATATTTTCATTCAAAAGTTTGTGCAGCACCATTCCTAAAATAAAAAAATAAATATGTTTTCATTGGAGCAAATTATGTTTTTAAATTTTATTTCAAATGTTTCCACAGCACAAAATAAGAAAATAAATAGCTCTGTCTGTAATAACATTTGTGTGATCGTCTTGTTTGTGAGAGTATTTGTCAAGGCCTACTACTGACACCTTTGCTTTAATCTTCCTAATCTGCTAGCATGCATGCATGGTGTCAGTATTCAAGGGTTTCACAGCTGGTAATCCATGCAGCTAGATAAGACATGTACCACATCAATCTGTTAGACTCTGTGTGCCTTGGGTCACCAGTGTGTGATAAATGCGATATACACCAGACGTGTCGTTTTTTTCCAATAACCTATGAATAATTTTACATATATGTGTTTCTTCAAATCCTTTGAAAATAAGTTCCAAATGAACCATATCAGACTATTACATGATGTTATATGTAACACAATAAGGAATTGGACAACCCAACTTGAAGAACACAAGACATGATACATTTATTTTGTATGTGTTAAACATGGTATTTGTTACCTTCTTTGAGTGGCACCGTTGTTCATGGTATTTGTTCTCTGTTTCAGGGTCAGGAATTTACCAAACTGTTCCTTCTGGAATACCAGAGAGAAGACACTGGTGGCTGGCTCAGGTTCAGAAACAAGAAAGGTGTAGAGGTGAGTACATTAAACATTAGAACGAACACTAGGACACCATCTTAGTGGTGATAAAACCTTACATGGCCAACCGACAATTAAACATCAACTTTGACAGAAGGAGGACCTCTTGCTGATGGCAAACCAACATTGGAGATGTGTGTACAATTAAACATCAACATTGACCTCTTGCTGGTAAAACCTTAGATGGCAAAACCATCCTTGGAGATGTGTGCCAGTACAATTAAACATCAACATTGACAGAAGGAGGACCTCTTGCTGATGGTAAAACCTTAGATGGCAAACCATCCTTGGAGATGTGTGCCAGTACAATTAAACATCAACATTGACAGAAGGAGGACCTCTTGCTGATGGTAAAACCTTAGATGGCAAACCATCCTTGGAGATGTGTGCCAGTACAATTAAACATCAACATTGACAGAAGGAGGACCTCTTGCTGATGACAAAACCTTAGATGGCAAACCAAGAGTAGAGGTCCAATGCTAGACTAACTGGAATATATAAATTGTTGAAAATAGCAGCAACATTTTAAGTGAAAAGGAGCCCCAATAAGACTGGAGATACAGATTCTGATAAACCTGTGAAAAATCTTGACTTGCTTCATTGATAGTTAAAACATTACAATAATGGTTTGGCGGAAGGGTAAATATTATGGTACAGGGACTGGGAGACCGATTAACCTGTACATTAAACATCAGCATTGACACAAAGACAATATCATTTGTAATGCAGAGAACAAGTAGGGGACTGTAATGGGACATGAGAGGGTCAGAGGGGGAAATTCACTTCCCATATGTGACCTTGGCCTTCGTATTTCCTGATGGAGAAATATACAATATATTTTGTCTGATAGAAATATATCAAATTATGTTTAGTTGAACCCCCAAAACACATAGCATATGAAACAGTCGTTATAGTCTGTTGATTTAGGCTGAGTTGTTTATTCAGTCAGAACTAGTGTTGTTGACTTATCATATGACACATGTAGATCTCATCAGGGAGGGAAGCTCTGCTCATAAACCAGTGACAGTTGACCAATCAAATGTCTACAACTACATGGCACTGCCAAGACTGAGCCAATCACAACACACATTAGTATTTATCACATACTGAATAAATATGACCTGTCATAAATGGACCAATTTGGCTACAAGTATGTGACATATGGGTCAACAGGAGTTTGTTTGTGTGCTGAGAAAAGGTGTTTCCTGTTGGAGGTAAAACTGAGACGAGGGGATATTAGTTGACTGGAGGACTTATTGCTGTTGGCAGCGAGGACCACTACTTTAGGCATAAGTAGTTTATGGTGTTATTTAAATCCTGTAAGATGACTCACAATGAGAACACCTCTTAAATATAGGAACTTGCTGTCAGTACACCTTGTTAACTATCCTTTATGTGACTACATCTTGGAAACTATTTTAATAATTAAAAAAATACATCTTGGGGATTATTTGAATAGACTAGTCAGTACACCTTGTGGACTATTTGTATAGACTAATTAATACATTTAAGGAACTATTTTTAAAGATTACTCAATACATGTTGGGAACTATTTTTAAAGACTATTCAATACATCAAAGGAACTATTTTAGTCTGTTTATGTACTGAGTACATCAATACATCAAGGGAACAATTTGAATAGACTAGTTAATACTCACTGGGAACTACTTTTATGGACTAGTCAGTACATCTTGGGGAATATTTGAATAGACTGGTCATTACATATAGGGAACTATTTGAATAGACTAGTCAATACTCACTGGGAACTACTTTTATGGACTAGTCAGTACATCTTGGGGACTATTTGAATAGATTGGTCATTACATCTATGGAACTATTTGAATATACTAGTCAATACATCTTTGGGAACTATTTTTATGGACTAGTCAGTACATCTTTGGAACTATCATTTATATGATTAGTCAATATATTTCAGGAAATTTAATTATTTGACTAGTCAATGCATCTTGAAAACTTCATTCGACTTCTATCTTTGTTGTCATGGTTAGAAGTTAAAAAAATCAACTATTCAAGTCTTCTGAAGTGCTTAGCTATTTATGTGCATTTATCATAAACATTTGATAACATGGCATGAGTAACTGTGTGGCACTGAAATATTGGAGATTTAAACCACTTGAAGGTGCCCATCCATTTCTTCACGGTCCCATCTGGAAATTAAGCTGTCAAATAAAAGGGAACCAAAATGGCGTTTCAATCTTACTCCGTCTTCCTGTCCCCTTGCCTGATTTTATCAGGAAAAAATTCCTTATTTGGGGGATAGCAATTTTAGACATCTCAGGGCAAAAAAATCCTCATTTGGGGGATGACAGTTTTAAATCAAAATCGTCATGGTTTGTGAATTTGTTAAATTGTTATAGAAGTACATGTTTTATGAAACAAGGTATGATTTAATTTCATGATATTCTTTTAACCAAGCCTGTCATGCATCAATACTTTTCAACCTTTGCTTAATTATATTAGGGATATTCCTTTTTTGTCTTTCTTGACCAATTTTTTGTTGTTTTCTGTCCATTTAGTTATTTTGCTCTTTACAGACCCTTCAGCAGTGTGTCCTGATAGTCTTCACAATTTTATATTCACAATACTCTCAGTGTGAAACAATTCCTGTTCCTAGCGAACGTATTTATGAGGTCATCTTCGAAAAAATTTGATGTAATTGACGAATGACGTAGAAGGATGACTTTTTAGCAACTGGCGATGATAAGCAGACCATTACTTCATACTGACAGAAAACTGTAAAATACATTATATTGATTCTCCATTATTTCATGCAGGCATGTCAGGGAAATGGCTTCCTTAGTAACGCGAATGTGATCACCTTCTATTTCTTCCTCCAAGCTTGAAGAGGGTGAAAAAGCATTTTCGGAGATAGTGGTTACTCTCTGTGCAATCTGCATGTATTGTTGTGAAGGCTGAATTCGTAGTCTTTTAAACTTTTCTATTTTAATTGATTGCATGGAAAAATGCAGCCTAATTTCAGCCAGCTCAAGAAGATGGAATTTGGTATTAAGGTTCTTGTTTCCGTACATTGTTTTATCCCGAGAGGGGCACACCATCTGAACGAAGCAGGAATGAGATTGATTCCTGTTTAAGGCCCAGTTAGATGATGATTGAGTGAGCTTCTGCCTAAATTCCCCAGAGGCCAGGACTGTCCTGTGTTGACAGAGTTGTTATTAGGAAGACGAAGCAAGATACCCTTACTCATTCTCTTGTGATTCATTCCCTTCCAACATTGCACAAAAGGGCAGAGAAACATTCCGAGAAAACTGATGAATAAATGATTGTTTCAGTATATAAATCATTACCCTCAGCGTACTTGTCTGGATGAGTGAGTGAGTGGAGTTTTATGCTGCTTTCAGCATTATCCCTGTAGTATCTTTTCAGGGAATCATATATGATGTATTGTATGTACAAGCAGCCTGTGGAATTAATGTGATGTAATAAAAACAGATTACACAATTGGAATGAAGATTGAACCTTGGTCTTCAGTGTGACGAGTTAATGCTTTAACCACTAGGCTACCCCACCACCCCTTTACAGGAACATGTACCTGCCCAATTTAATAATGATGCTTCTTAGAAAGCACATTTCTTCCTTGATTGAATACAGTTAAAATTTACTTTTTCTTTTGTTGTTGGAGTCTGAAGGAATGCTTGGTATCTTGTCCTTGCTGTTGAAATACTTAGACAAAGTTGCAAGTATGTGCATATTATGTCTGCGTGGTGAATTAGGCAGGTTTCTGTCAGAAAAGAGAGATGCCATCTATTTGGTATTCAGTGCTGCTTGAGGAAGGGGCAGCTTTATTGTAGACGGAGATGAATACCTGACTAGAACTCAAAATGAAGCCATGTCTTTGTTGGCGTGAATCATGGAGACCTCCAAAACACTTGGAAACTTAATTAGTTCAGGGCAGCAGGAAATTAAGACAGGCAAATTCTGTTCTGACTTTGTTCATCAACTTGTGAATAATGACAGCCAATTCACTGCTCCAAGATACGCAGTCCTTCAAAATGGCTGCCCATGGCGTCTGCTACCAGATGGGGTGACTCGCCCAAAATCAACGGAGTTTGTAATTGGTTGATGGAGCATTAGAGGTTCGATTGGACTTCGAATATTGTCACAGAGAGCTCCATAGAATCTGTGGGTAGTGGTGCACCCTGTAGACCATCTCAGTTGGTTTGTTGAGACACAGAATTGACTTGGTGTTCTATTATCTTCTTGTATGGGTGTCAGAAGCTAGATTGTTCCAAACTGACTGTCCAAGCTGTCCTCAACCTTAATGAGGCCATGATTAATCACCAGTGAGCCCTGCTATGGAATTACTGTCAGATTAATGTGTGTTTTATAGCTTACCAATCGCTCGTGGTTGATAAAATGTCGAAAACAATCTCTAGTTATGGTTTTTCGTTGGCGATGTTGGAAACATCCATTGATATGAGGATTATGAAGGTCCAATAGCCAGTACAAACAGTGTATTTAAGGTCCTTGGAGATGAATAAAATCATTGTTTAGACTTTTCTTAGCGACTATCTCGGAATGTCCCTACTATGGAGATCCATAATTCCTGTTCAAGATAAGAAATACTTTATGGGTTTGAGAGATTGTCTGTTCGAGAGCCTGCTGTGACCAGCAGACATTGATTGTTTGGAAATATACATCATCTTGCCACTGATAACCACAACAAAAAGGAAAAGACATTTGTTTCCAAAATGCATGAGATATACTTGGGTCATTGCGCTTGGAGCTGATATTTACTCTCTTTTTTTGTTGATGAAAGAAACTTGTGCAACATAGTACCTGTTTATGCTGGTGTGATCAGCAATGGATATAGAGTATGTGGATGTATTCTGGGTGTACAGAAGGAGGGTGTATCATGCCCATAGCAAGTATGATGTATTAGTGGGGTGTATAGTGAGTGAGTAGGGTTTTACGCTGATTTTAGCAATATTCCAGCAATATCATGGCAGGGGACACCAGAAATGGGCTTCACACATTGTACCCATGTGGGGTATCGAACCTGGGTCTTGAGCGCAACACAGGCAAAACAAGAATTGGACATATGTTATATTTGGAATTCCACATCTCAGTAAAGTACAGATCACTGACTTGCTCAGAGAGTGTCGGTTCGAGTTTGAAATTGTCATGTCACATCTTATATATGTTGCATTGACCACTTTCTAAAAAGCATTGTGTATTCATAGCCAGAAATTTGCTTCACATATTATACCAAGGGAAGAACTGTTCCTTGCTTCTGGCACGACAAGTGAATGTGTTAGATATTGTGATAAAGAATAATGTTGAAGATGTTGAATGGGGGATATGAAAATGTTGAATGGAGGATGTGAAGATGTTGAATGGGGGATGTGAAGCTATTGAATGGAGGATGTGGAGATGTTGAATGGGGGATGTGGAGCTGTTGAATGGAGGATGTGAAGCTGTTGAATGCAGGATGTGAAGCTGTTGAATGGAGGATGTGGAGCTGTTGAATGGAGGATGTGAAGCTGTTGAATGGAGGATGTGAAGATGTTGAATGGAGGATGTGAAGATGTTGAATGCAGGATGTGGAGATGTTGAATGGAGGATGTGGAGCTGTTGAATGGAGGATGTTGAATGGAGGATGTGAATCTGTTGAATGGAGGATGTGAAGATGTTGAATGGAGGATGTGAATGTGTTGTGTGTCAGAGGTAGGCAAATGGTGTAGTGTATGAGAGGTGTTCAGATTCTTCTGTACAGTGTTTTAACAGAGATATTTGCTGCTGCACTGGCTTATATAACCAACAAATTTACATGACATGATGGAAAAAATATTCTTTCAAATGTGAATTGTACCAAAATAATAAGGACAGAAGAAACACAGCCACTAGCTCTTATCATTTATAATTACAGGACTGGCTTTTCAGTGTAAGATCAAGGAGGTTTCGGGTTGTGTGTCTAAATCTTGCAATTTCGATAAGACACGGACAGTTTTTATCAGACTGATGATTGAATTTCACAGCTCAACTAATTGCAAGTTTATAAGACTGTCAAAACATGTCTAAAAGAGCCATGTTTGTTCTATTTGGTAACTTGAAGCTTGGTCCCTCTGAGAGAAGCAGTCAAGAATTTGATATTTCTGTGGAGAATGTAGGGAGGCTACACTGATTCATGAAATCACCCTGCCCATAGTTTCTCAACTTCTCTGGCAGCAAGAACAGACACGAGTTCAGTCAGTGGTATGTTGGATTGACTGAGCTTCTGTTTATTCATCCTACCAAGTAGAATAAGATGTACTGTGTAACCCTACAATAGCAATGTTGGAAGTTACAATAAGAACAGAAAAATGTGAACATGGAACGGATTTGAATTTGGCGTCTGCTCACATGGTAGCCTTTCTATGTATGGGGGAGATCATTTATATGTCCTACCAAGTAGAATAAGATGTACTGTGTAACCCTACAATAGGAATGTTGGAAGTTACAATATGAACAGCCTAATTACAGTCAATATGAACATGGATGGAGTTTATAGTTGGCGTCTGCTCCCATGGCAGCCTCTCTTTGTATGGGAAGACAATTTATTCATGCTACCAAATAGAATAAGAAGATGTACTGTATAACCAATAGGAATGTTGGAAGTTACAATATGAACAGCATAATTACAGCAAATATGAACATTGATGGAGTTTGAAGTTGGTGTCTGCTCCTGGTAGCATCTCTATGTATGGGGAGATCATCTGCAAGTTTCATTATAACTTTGTTAGATATACAGACTTGGCTGGAGAAATTGTTGGTAATGATGCGATACCTTCCCACTTTCTGGTTATACCTCCCTCGTGGTTAAAATCCTGTTTTAAGCACGGTAGCTTAGAAAGGGCTTTGAAGATCTGGTTCAGAGAGAAAGAGTTCTTACCTAGTGAACCCAAGAGGTTTAGCTCAGGTTTTCCACAGAAACATGATGGCAAGAAATATTTTGATTAACACACCTTGGTATTTAGCCGTAGAGTCCTTGTGGGTAAGTGGGTATGGTTTTGTGCTGTTTTTAGCAATATTCCAGCAATGTGATGGCAAAGGGACACCAGAAATGGATTTTACAGATCTTACCTATATTGGGAATTGAACCCTGGATGTCAGCTTGAGAAAAAATGCTATAATCATACCAAGGCCACCCCACCATCTAACCAAAGAACAGTACAACATTTTATGTAAATTCAAGACTATAACCTCAAGTTTGGTGATGGATCATATTTTGAGAAGGATAATTTTATTTCTTAGTGTAATAAAATCATGTATTTTGGGACCATGTGATTGATTCTGCCTGATCGAAAAGATTTCATATTCATTACATGGATCATGTTATTCCTACACTGCTTGTGTTGTATACTGGGTTCCTGAGAGACATGTAGATCTACAGGTTCCGAGCACTCTTTGAGATGCGTCTTATTGGCTACGTATCCCCATTTCAATCCCACCTTTCACTTTCTGTAAACCTTAGATTCACGTCTGCCCAAGTGGCTCCTTGGTTCCAACCAAACACCAAGTTTTCAACATGTGTCCATGTCGATGTGTCAAAGACAACAATAGTACCCCATCACCTGCCATTACTTTGTTTATACAAATCCCCACACTCCCATAATGCACTATTTGCTGGTTGTGTACCTTGTTTACTTTTTTAACGTGATACTTCTCTACATGGAGTGACCTTATCCCAGTCTGTCACAAGTGTCACACGTAACAGCTGAAATGGCAGTGGTGTTTTCTCAGCTTTTGTGTCTTATTCTGGCAATGAAAAAAACACTGTTACAACCCTTTGCAAAACCTTTCTCTCAAGGATGAAGATGAAAAAGATTGTACATAGAACAAAAAACTATAAGGTCCCCAAAATGTTTGAAAATGTACTCTTGATTTATGTATTTGTTTGAAAAAAGATTAACATCACGTGTGATATTAGGCACAAAAGTTTTAAGAAAAATGTTCTTGATTTATGAATATGTTTTAGAAATGGTTAGCATCACGTGTGATAATAGGCACAAAAGTTTTGGAAATGTGGTCTTGATTTATGAATTTCTTTGAAAAAATATTAGCATCACATATGACAATGGGCACAAGATGTTTTGAAATATACTTTTGATTTATGTGATGATAAAGAAAAATATTTTCTTGATCATGACTTTTTATATATATTTCGATATATTGTCACTGTTTCTACATGGAACGTTTGCGCAATAAAATATCTTGTATCCATTGTGTAAGTCTTTGTGTGTGTACATTGAGTGTTCATATGGACTCATTTTTGTTCCAGATATTCGAAGGCAATGATAACACCTACCATGCTGTCCTACAGAACGTTCAGCCGCCTATTATAGCAAAGCGTGTGAGGTTTATCCCCTACAGTCAGCATCCTCGGACAGTGTGTATGAGAGTGGAGCTCTACGGATGCACTTGGGATGGTAAGGTTTCCATACAACATTTTCCTAGTAACAGGAGACAAAGAACAAAGCTGAGTGAGTGAGTGACTTTAGTTTTATGCCGCACTCAGCAATATTCCTGCTATATGGCTGTCTGTAAATAATTGAGTCTGTACCGGACAATCTAGTTATCAACAGCATGAGCATTGATCTACGCAATTACACAGAAGGAATTATTCTATGAATGCATGCAAATTTATAAATTTTTCAGCCGATTCTTACAGTTTAAAAAAAATATGTATGTGGAGGTCCTGTTTCTGTTGTTGACAGGTCTGGAGATTGTACGGCTTCTTCTGTTAAACAAACATGTCATCTGTCAAAAGCTGGATTTGGAAATAGTTTCCTGTCTCCCAGTGTCTTTACAAATCTCGCCTACTCCCTGTATGTCACTCATTTGAGAATTTTGATAATGGATATCATATCATCTTTATTCTATGCCCTGCTGAGGGATAAAAAGGTTTCTTCTATCATCGGAGTACTTCAAGAACTCCCTTTCTGTTATTTGTGAAGCTTAGATGACATCAAACGGAATATCTGATGTCTGGGTTCAATGACATCAGCATCCATGACATTAATGTTCAGAGGTATAAATCTAGTATACTGCCAGACAAAGGCTACTGATGTAGATTTATTTCTCAAGGTTAATACATCAGTTTTAATGTCCACTTTAATCATAGAAGACCAAACACTGTGAAAAACTGTTTAAGAATTGTTCTTCAGTAGCCCATGCTTGTATACGAGGCAACAATCCTGATTGTGTGATATCAGGTTTGCTTACTTTGCATATTATCACATCTCATTTGCATGGATTGGTGCTCATGATGTCAACCACTGGTAAGGGTAGGTGGGGTATCCTAGTGGTTAAAGCATTCGCTCATCACGCCAAAAATCTGGGTCCAAATCCCCACAAGGTTACATTGTGTGAAGCCCATTTCTGGTGTCCCCCACCATGAAATTACTTGAATATTGCTTGCTAAACGCGTGAAATCATACTCACTCACTCATTCAGCCACTGTTTTGTGTATTTTGCATAACTGTAATGTGCTGAGTGTGGCATAAAACCAAACCAAACCAACAACCGCGACCATATGTATGATGAAACTTCGGGGGCACAGATATTGTGTAACATTGTATCAACCGCATCTTTTGTTACAACTTCCTCAAATAAGACGTTCAACGAACCTGGCTTTAATTCCCTGTGAATGTTACAAAGCATATCAAGGAAGTTTGTGAGACATGACAGAAGCGCCATTTTCTTGAACTGCGTAACCAGATTCTGGGTCTGTCAAAGAGACCGATGCTATCTACACAAGGCCTAGTTTCAACAGAAATTCTTTGCAAATGTTTTACACCTATGTTTCTGTAAACAGAAAGCCCAGGTGTTTTTCATTGACTGAGTGTTTGTTGTTCAACCTCATGTAAAGCTTGAAGAAGTAAATAATATGAAGCACCAGAACCTTTAAACTGTATGTTAGAGTTGATTAAAAGCTATTATACACCAGGCTAAACAACACAAAGACGTATTCCATAGTTACAGATACATAACGTGGGCAGTAAATGTCAGATAACATTGATAACAGATAACAAGATGGCCACAAGATGGGCACGTCATAGACAGTGTGCTAACCCAGAGCGAATGAGTGAGCACTGTTTTCTGCCACTTTAGAAATATTCCAGCAATATCACAGTTGGGGATGCAAAATATCTGCTGCACTACATTGTACCCATGTGGGGAATCAAACCCAGGTCTTGTGCATGATGAGCAAATGCTTTGACCACTAGGCTACAGCTTCATCCTTGTTATTAAATGAATCCATCTCAAGTCTTGGATGATATAGCAAGTATAACTTTAATTAACATTGTTAAGTTTATATATTTTAAAAAGTTAACTTTATTTCTGGGACTTAATGTCAGCCTAGTTCTGTTTCTGTGGCAAGCAAGACTAGTGATTCCACTTGTTGGGTTCATGCTGTGAAACTGAAGGCCTGTTTTCATTGATAAAGATCGTCTTTTGGCTGGTATGGCTGGTATTTCAAGTCTTACTGGTAGCAAAATACTGGCAGAATGTTCATAAACACAGGAATCGAGGTTCACATGTTGAGAGAGAAATTCCCCAAACACTCTCCCCGGATATTCTGCACCACTTCAGTACGAACAACAAGGCTTTAGGATTGTTGAAGAATTCCTAAAAACCCACTGTCTCTATTACCATACTATATAGAAGCAAATGAGATTGAAATTATATTTTTAAAATTCCAATATTCATAACAAAGTTGAAATATTATATACAGGTAAATATATGTCTGAACTTATGTTGGAGTCATATGGAACAAGGTACTTGTTGTGAGATTTTCATGTGGAGAGGTCTTCGGGGTAGCCTAGTGGTTCAGGTACTTGCTCATCAGCTGTAGGTCCAGGTTCTAGTCCCATGTGATTGCAATATTTGAAGCCCATTTTGCAGTGTAATCTAGGTTGATATGGCTGAAATGTTGGTGAAAGCAAGGAAGGTGTTGAACCATGTGTTGGCTACAAGCCACCAGTGAGTTTACCTAACACTACAACAGACCCCCAAACACCAACTGGGCCATCAACCAAACTCTGTGTTTTGTGGGGATATAGTTTAGACATGACTGTCTGATCATGCCGAGATGGACTGGATGAGGATGTGTCAGTTTATCATATCATGACGGAATCAACACATCTCTGTGGACTTCCAGCCACCACTCACCTCTCAGACCACATTAATACATCCTATTTTCTCGCTGTTTGTTTTGTAACCCTGCAGCTGTCTGTTCATCCGCGGAGTATGTTCTTTTGGCGCCAGAGCGGACACACCCCACCCAATGCTTCATCTGTTGAATAGCTAATTTTGTATCATCTCAAATTCTAAGATGTAGCGTTTCTTTGCGGAGGATATTTTGACAGACAGTGGAGAAGACAGGGGTTCCAGTCTCGATGACTGTTTATATGAAATAGTTCTTCAGGTGGCCGATAGCTGCCCCACAGATGGCGCTAACAGATTCTACCTTGCAGGTGGTGGCCATCTTGTCTGGCTTGTCTGTGTGTCTTTTACACAGTAGTGACCAATATCTGTTTGGGGGTTAGTTTAGAAGTGAAATGTCAGGAAAGGGAGGAGTTTCATCTCAAGACAGGTGAAAAAGACCAGTGGGATGGGGGATCTAGTTTATGGTGCGGTCATGTCTTATGATGATGATGATGGTGGTGGTGGTGGTGATGATGATGATGATGATGATGATGATGATGATGATGATGGTGGTGGTGGTGGTGGTGGTGGTGGTGGTGATGATGATGATGATGATGATGATGATGATGATGATGATGATGATGATGATGATGATGAGTGAGTTGAGTTTTACACCGCACTCAGCAATATTCCAGCTATATGGCGGCGGTCTGTAAATAATCGAGTCTGGACCAGACAATCCAGTGATCAACATTACGAGCATCGATCTACGCAATTGGGAACCGATGACATGTGTCAACCAAGTCAGCGAAACTGACCCCCCGATCCCGTTAGTCGCCTCTTATGACAAGATAGTCGCTTTTAAGGCAAGCACATGGGTTGCTGAAGACCTATTCTACCCCGGATCTTCACGGGTCGGTGGTGATGATGATGATGATGATGATGATGATGATGATGATGATGATGATGATGATGATGATGATGGACAAGAACATGGGCCAGATAGAAGCTAATACTTACTTCGGTATTGCAAGAGATATTTATTGTTAAATGCAGCATTAAACAACAAACTATATAACAAGGAAATGCATTTGATAGATCCATTTTCTTTTTTGCATTCAAGAGTTTTCATATTTCTTAACTGCATATCAATGTGTATTTGTCTAAATTAAAAGTAATTACAGTTTAATTAAACTCTTCTTTTTATAACTTACTGAAGTGAAAATTACTTGTGTTCAAATACTTTGCAAATTTGATAGAAAAACTGCTTGGGTAACCATATCCTGTGCACAAAAACATTCATGGTAGATGAAGTGAAATTGAAGACATTCTTTTCCTGTCATTCTGTTGAAATTGTCTTGAATCCTATTACTATTTCTTCTCCTCCTCCTGGAAGTTCTGGTGTCACAAAAGTAGTGTTGGCTGCATCTGGAAGTGTTTCCATGTCAAACCGAAGTTTCTACACTGAGAAATTTAAGATTGTTGAAACTGGTATGAAACCTGCCTTTGGTGTATTTTTTGGTAATCGTCCCAAGTCGTCCTGCATCTGTCAGCAAAGCCTTGACAGTAGAATGAGAATCGGTGAAATTTGAACGCTGGAAGGCTACGTCTGCTACACATCTGCACCATCGGTTTCAGTTTACCTGTTCCACATGCAGCTGCTGCAATCGGTGTGTTTAAAATAATACTGACAGAAGTATGTGCAACACATCACAATATGGAGACGTTCTGTTGGATCAGTGCCTCGCACAGGACATTACGCAGTTTCCAACGGTATCTTGACGACTTATTTTTGCCAAATTGCAATGAGCAAAACTTCAGACATTGCCATTAATTTCAACTCACATATGACCTCTAGCAAGAATTGTTTCCACCACGTGGAACTTCCCAGGTCATGTGGCTACTATTATGTAGAAATTGACATATTTTGGTGGGGGTCTGCGAGAAAAACATCTGTTCCGCGGCTAATTTCCACAAAAGGGTGAAAAATGCATGGATAAAGTTAAGGAAAGATGGAAAATAAACAGTGATTAACAAATTAGCAAAAAGTAGAAATCCTGCAAAAACAAGTCGTGGCACTATCCAGATTAAGTGGAGCAGAAAATGCTTGTATCAGGAGAGACCACACCAAGATGATTGTGCGTGAGGCACTCTGCATGTCTGTTGGAGATACTAGCATTATTTAAAGCAAATTTATGGTTGTGTATGAAGGTTTGCCGACTCGTGTGGGACAAAAACTGCCACCAGGGCTTTCTGACAGATCTGTTGTGAAGATTCCATCTGCTGGGAGAATTCTCACAACACAAGAAACTCATACAAATAATGAAATACACATTTGTTTACTGCTTTGGGTAGTTTCACGGATACATGGCCCAGTTTGTGATGACATAGGGACACTGCATCGATGTAGGAAGAGTGTTTTACCTCTTACAGTTACTTCCAACTGAAGACTGCAAAAGCAATCTTTGTTTCCGTGGTATAGCGGTCAGAGCTAGCGGCAGCATGGCATGGTCAGTTGTTCGGTCCTCGGGGACATTATTGATGTTGAAAGATGTTAGTGTTATCTGGGGTTTGACAAAAAGAGTATAAAACAAGGACTGGTTGGCTTGAGTCAGTATACAATGTCTGAGTAGGGTATCAGTGCTGCACACACATGTGCATGCATGTTGCATGTGTACAAAACACACACACATCTCTCTACACACACACACACACACTCTCTCTCTCTCTCTCTCTCTCTCTCTCTCTCTCTCTCTCACACACACACACACACACACACACACACACACACTTCAGCTTTCCTCATTAGCAACTGGGAGGGGTAGCATTGTGGGTAAAGCGTTCATGTCGGTTTGATTCCCCACATGGGTACTGTGTGTGATGTGCATTTCTGGTGTCTCCTGCGTGATATTGCTGGAATATTGCTGAAATATTGCTAAAAGAGGCGTAAAACCGAATTCACTCACTCACTCATTAGCAACTCTTTTTTAATATGCTGCCATAGAGCTGGAATATTGCTGAGTGCGGCGTAAAACCCAACTCACTCACTCACTCACTCTTTGAATAACATAAAATAACCATATCAGAACTATGGCAGACATTGGAATGAGTGAGTGCTACTGTAGATATTATGTTGTGGGGCTTGGGGAATATTCTTTTCTATAAACTGATGGATGATAACACGAAAACCTCCCCAACTGTTCAGTGGATACTGTCAGAAGAGTATGTTCCCCCTGTCCTTTCTTTCATTGACTGTAATAGTAAACAATTGCAATTTTAAATCCTGACGTGAGTAACGTTTTAAAGAGAGTCCCAAGTTGATATTGTTTTAATATTAATCATTTGCTTTCAGATGGTTTGGTGTCCTACTCGATGCCGCAAGGAGATCGACGGGGTTCAGAAGTTGATTTGTATGACTTTACCTACGATGGAATTATCAAGAATAAATACCTCAAGGATGGGCTCGGTCAGCTGACTGATGGAGATGAAGGTCACACTAACTTCAGATCGGACAAGAAGGGCCTCGGTGTTAAAGGATTTGAATGGGTCGGATGGAAAAATGACTCGGCTTCAATGAAACCGATCACCATTGTTTTCAAGTTTGAACATGTGCGGAACTTTTCCAAAATTATGATCCATTGCAACAACCTGTACAGCAAGGAAGTCCGGGTGTTCCGGAAAGCTATCGTCCATTTCAGTATAGGAGGAAAATATTACCCAGGGCCTCCGGTCAGATATAACTTTGTGCGTGATGACTATTTTGAAGACGCTCGTCAGGTGATGATTCGACTTGAAAACAAAGTGGCAAAGTACATCAAGATGGAGCTATATTTTGAAGCACGTTGGATCATGATAAGCGAAGTTAGCTTTGAGTCAGGTAAGCATTCTATGATTGTACATCAATTTGGAATAGTTTCACTTTTGAATTAAGAATGTATGTTGATTAAATTATGATTTCACTCATTTTGCATATTTTATGGATAAATATGAGTTAAAAATTTATGCAGTTGGAATCACTGGACTAAGACTTACAATCAAAATGCTGACTTTAAAACAAGGATGCCAAGTTTCACGATTTTCTTGAATCGAGGAGGACTGTGAGTGTGTTGAATCAAATATGAACATGGAAAAACATTGACTCAGACACCAAGCAGTAACTGCTCAGATAAGAAGCAAGTACTAATGGGAAGGTTTGTTTTGTTTTCAGAAATAGTCACGGGTAACTTCACCCCAGAGACTGCTCCGCCCACCACTCTTGCTCCGTCTACTATATCAACCACTCTCCAGAATAATCAAAATGGGCGAGATATGGTTTTAGCATCGACAATGAAGGCTCCAACACTCCCAAAGTGGAATATGGAGATCGTGAGTAGTTCTTCCTCTGTATAAGTCATGATTCTACAGATACAGAAGACTGTAGATAAGCATGCAGAAATGGTCAAAGGGAGGCAACTCCTACAGTCGCCTTTTATTCAAGTTTTACATGATGTTTACTGTTCTTTCTCAGTTCAAGACTGGCAGCCTCAGATGTTATCATATTTTCTAAATATGTATGAATATTATAGACCTAAGGGGGACAACTCCATAGAGTTGGAATATTGCCGTCTGTGGCTTTAAGAACAGACAAAAACATCATAGTTGTATTAATTTATTATTTTTGTGTTTTGTTCAATAATTTTCATGTGAACTCTGTTTCCTTTCCAGGCCCAGCATCGCAGAGCACAGATACTATTACTAAAAAGGGAGAAACTGCAGAATTCGATGATGGATATATCGGTGTTATCATTGGTGCTCTCGCTGCACTGATTGTCATTCTTATCATAATCATCGCTATTTTCATCATTCGGCACAAACGTCGCAAGCACAACAATAACCGTCGCAACCTCAAACCAGTGGTGGATCGCCATGTCACAATAAACCTGAACGACTTGCGTGGATCCACAAACGGTAAAATTTCAAATGGTAATATGTACAACAGCGTGGCAACAGAAGAGGGTGAATCGGATCGAGAGACTTATAATGCCGCTGACAAACTGGGCAAGCCGGTCTACCTGGAACCCAAAGACACGATTCAGGGGAGAGAACTCCCTGAGCTTCCCGCGAGTCCTGAATCTGGTGGTTTGTAGCCAAATTTCGATCAAGCATGATAATTTGAAATTGTGGACTACGCTGACTTCTAACTCTTGTTAAATGTATTTCGCAATGACAGAAGTGTTTCTTATTGCACCGATTTCACCATGCACTTTGGTTGTGTGAAACGTAACGTAGACCGAGATGTTTTCACTGTACGAGGAGTGACAGTAGATTGTGATGTCATGTGACCTGTCTGAAGTGTTGTGTCGTGTTTTCAAATGTATTTCTCGCTTCATCTTGTGTCATTAAGCTGCTGCTTCTTTTGTGATTTGTACTTCAGCATGACAAAATCATTTTATAAATTTGCATAGTCATCTGAAGAATATTGAAACAGCTTCAAAATAGATGTATTTGACGACATTATCTCAAGAGATATTTGAATGTTTTGCCTTTCCAATCCTAATCACAATCATTGCAGGTGTAACCCTTTTATTTAATTTAATCTAGATTTTCCAAACTATTAGAATTTTGTGTGACTTGCATGATAAAACACATCCTCTATATCTCCAGAGCTTGCGTTTTGGTAAACCCACACTCACACCTGGATCCATTTCTATGGTTTTCTTGGATTCCAATTACCTGCCCTTGATTTCCATTAACCTTTTTGTTTGGCTACCTTGCTCAGTCCCATGAATCCATAAGAAACCAGCCTTAAATGTGGGCTCAGCAATGTCAACAATCCGGCGACCAGTCCCACTGATTAAGATTAAGTTTGCGAGCAATTCAAGATCGAAAATTTGACTGTTATACAGAAGAAAACCCTAAAATATATTGTTTATAGTCTTCATGTCCATTACAAGTGGCTTGGTTATCTTGACAACACGAGTTAGCTCCCTTACCTATTTCTTTATGTTGATGTGAAGCCCATTTCCCTACTATCTGGCACGGGGGGGTAGCCTAATGGTTTAAGTGTTTGCTCATCACGCTGAAGACCTGGGTTCCATACCCCACATGGGTACAATGCATGAAGCCCATTTCTGGTGTTCCCTGCCGTGATATTGCTGGAATATTGCTAAAAGCGGCATAAAACTAAACTCACCAACTCACTAACGCACTCACTCTTTATGTTGATTGGTAAAATGTTAAGGAATATCTAGGGTGGGTAATTTGTAATTGCAAGAACGACGGGAATCAATCCAGGTGTTGATGTAAGTTTACCAACATGCGAGCCCTGGCCACAAAGGGGATGCACTAGACACAGATCTAATTTTTCATCTTTTGTGATCACCCTAGATTTTTAGTTTCCCTCAGTTTGGCCACACAACACTTCACGCTGGTCAGCTAATATTTTCTCATGTCTAACATCGTGTTCATCATTTGCTACCTAGACAGTGCTGAATTTCCTGCTTTGTAGATGCCATTTCATTGGTTCTATCTTTCTCACCGTAGCTTTTGGTACCCAATGTTTGTCATGTGACCAGTCTGGCAAAAAAGAGACACTTCTGTCATGTGACCTATCAATTCTTTCCAAATCTGTATTATATCTCAGAAATCCTAGGCTACAAAGTCACAAATTCAGCTGCAAGTTAAACATTGTAGACTCAGTTGCTTGTAACAGTTAGGCTTGTTCAGTTTTGCCATTGGACTGTAACTTCATTCCTAGATTAATCAAATTCATTTCATCTTTTAAATGGGATTTCATCATGATATTAATGATGGCTAATGTATTATGGGACCTTACCTTACCTCATGTAGAGATTATTCTCTATTATTCTAAAAGTTCAGTAGCTGATTCATCTTGTGATAAGAGTACACTTTTTGAGTTTGTTATAAGGGGCTGATGTCATGCCCTTCCAATCACCTCCCCCGTAATAAAACTTAACACAGGTAACAAGAGTCCTTCTGCTTGGACAATATTATCTCAGGACAAAATTATACTTTATTACACTTTACAGGGAAGAGATCAAGAGTTTTAGCTTTCGCTAATCTTGTTAAAGACCTGGGTTCAATTCCCCACATGGGTGAAATGTGTGAAGCCCATTTCTGGTGTCCCCTGCTGTGATATTGCTGGAATATTGCTAAAATCAGAGTAAAACTAAACTCACTCACTCACTATTCACAAAGGTAGTTTGCAACATATATCCTTATCTAATTAAACACACAGAACTTGTCTATACTGTTTGATGTCCAATAAAATTAGTCTCTGAACACTGCCCCCAAGTTAACCTATTAAAAAAACAATTGAGATCCATTCCCACTCCTGCCCTGTGTAACAAACGTTTCATTAGTATCCTAAAGTACATAATAACCTTGACCTTACAGTAGTTAATAACAACAGCCATTATTATTATTTATCATTTTAATTATGATATGCATCAGTTTTTGATGTCTGCTAAATATGTGGCTTGTTCTGTGATACTAATTTGCCATCTTATGTACATGTTCTAAAGCATATTTGTGTTTGTATAATTATGTAAGAACACGTAGAAGCAGGAGCTTCAACAACATCACTTAATCATAGGTTATTTCATGTCACTGTATCCCATTTGCATAAATATATGCTCATGATGTCGACCACTGGATTGTCCGTCCAGATTTGATTATTTACAGACCACGGTCATATAGCTGGAATATTGCTGTGGGTGGTGTTAAACATGAAACAAACCAATGAACTGATTTTATGTACTGTCCAAAACTAAAATAACTCCCTTCTGACTAGACTTTTCAAACCCAATTTTTAGATATCATTTCCATGAAATGTTAAAACTGTGTTTTGTACTCAGATTTGGGATATATCCAAATTAAATCTCAATCCCTATGTTATAACTGTATATAACCCACAGAAGGCGGCGCCTAAACCTAAACTAGAACACAGGAATGGTCAATTGTTGTTCAATCTTACAATGGCATAATTACATATTTATTTCTATGTCTTGGGAACCGGTAGTAAGATCAGTTGATCATGAGACCAGACCATTGTATTACAGATTCTAGAGACTATGCGGTGCCAGACATCACCAAGTCTGCGCTGGTCGTCAATCTGCCGCCACGACCTCCACGACCTCCGATGTTACTTCCTGCCATGAACGGCAGTCTGGACAAACCTCCCAACTACGATGCACTGTATGCTGCTGCAGATATCGTCAATGTCCACGGGCCCAACATTCCAAGTTTACAAGGAGTCAGTGGAAACAACGTCTACGCAGTACCAAATGCTGACCTTCTCTTAAGCATTGACTACTCTGTGATGGAATTCCCCCGAGAAAATCTCCGCTTTGTGGAGGTGCTAGGGGAAGGGCAGTTTGGTGAGGTAAATGAAAAAATTTGTTCAATGGATGGAGTGAAAATTAAAGCTAACTAGTCACAAAAATACTTAATACTGTTGATACTTCTAGAGATTCAAAGTAAAATAAGTTCCAAGTACCCTGTGTGTGTCACCAGGGCTCATTCCGCTGAACATCAGTTGTAAGGTATGACTTTTTAAAGTTAAAGCCCTATGACCTCATTGAGGAACACAGCCTTGTTGACTAGACTAACACTTTGCCTCTGAAAATAATTTTCACAGTAACAAATAATCTTATTTTAATTGAAAAGGAGCCCCAGTGAAATGGGAAATTCAGCCTGAACCTGAGGAAATTTACACTTGCTTCATTTAGGGGTAGCCTAGAGGTTCAAGCGTTTGCTTTTCACGCAGAAGACTCGGGTTCGATTCCCCACATGGGTACAAAGTGTGAAGCCCATTTCTGGTGTCCCCTGCCCTGATATTGCTGCATTGCTCAAAGCAGCGTAAAACTCAACTCACTCACTTACTCATTTAGGGCTTTACTATTGAATGGAGTGCTAGGCAGTAGGGAAAATAGTGAGGTTCAGGGACTGTGAGACTAATATTTGACCATAGACATTTTTATTGGGCAGACCAACCTTCAAGGCTGTGGGTATTAGTGTGGATATAAGTGTGAATTAGTGCTCATACTGTGTGTTTCATTTCCTATAGGCATCCATGTTAAAGTGGACTGTTTCTGATGGAGCCAATTCTCAATATTTCACTCACTCTCAAAGTAATAAGTACAGAAATTGAAGAATTATTTGTAAAAAGTTGACATTACCATTTGAGAATTGAGCAAAACTGTTGTAAGAATTCAAAGAAACTTAACACTGTTCTTGGCTATGGCTTCAGGTTCATTTATGTGAGGCTTTACGTATCAACGACATCCTTGGTGATGACTACACCATGAGCAGGAACAATCCCCGCTCCATGCTGGTGGCAGTGAAGATGCTCAGGCCGAACGCTGACGACAGAGCTAGGTGGGTATGACCAGTACACTGTAAAACATTGAGCAAAACAATTCTTTGTTTTGTTGTGTTGAGTAAAATAGATATGATATGTTTCATACTTTTTGCATCATTTGACTTAAAACCTACCCAGTAATGTGTTAACAAATGAAGTTTCCTTTTGAAATTGATTAACAAAACGGTCAATATTTTGTGATTTTTCTCTAGTGTTATCTCCCTTGTATCCATGGCTACAAGATGGCAGCAAGTGACCATGTTGAGAAATATGTAGAAATTGGGATACTTCAAAATATATCCAAACAAAGATACCAGTTTTGCAATATGTTGCCCTACAACTGTTTTGCCCTCAACAACTGTATATAAACTTCACAACACGGTTTAAAAAAGATAATGGACGGATTGTATATAAATTCCCAAGAATTATAATGTTAAACTGTCAGTTAACATAAATGCTCAGTTAATCAAAGCAACAATTATTACAACAGCAGTAATTCATGAATTTGGTGAGTTTAGTCTGAAACCATGGTTATATTCAGCTCTATTGCAGTTGGTGTTTTTAGCAAACCATCCAAAAACCCAAGTCCAGTAAACTTCTGTCTAGTCTTTAACACTAAATTCTGCTGAAACTGATGCTAAAATCCAAGACCATATTTTGAGTCTCAGATGTCTGGCAAAGACAGTTACTGCAGCTACCGCAACCACATCCACAACATCTACAACTGCTTCCGTACCATCCCAACACGACCTTTCTGTTGCAGATCTGACTTCCACAAAGAGATTAAGATAATGTCCCAGCTGAAGGATCCCAACATCGTGCATGTACTGGGTGTGTGTACACGAGAAGAACCACTCTGTATGATTGTAGAATACATGAAATATGGCGACCTCAACCAATTCCTTATTGATCATGTTCCTGAAAGTCCAGTTGCCGAGGCAACCAATGCCAAGACACTCAGGTAAGTGTTTCTTAGGGAAGTAACGAGTCTGTGTTCCAGTCAGGATGAAATGTTGAGGTCTCCATTTCTTTTGTATCACCCAGTTTCAATCATTGCAATGAAGCAGCCCTGCTGCGGCCCAATGTATGTTTACTTTGTCTCCGGCACCAAAATTGGTTTTCACAACCACGTGCTGATGGCAGACGTGAGAGCACTGGCAAAACTCGATACAGTAAACTATGGTTGTAATGAACACAAAGGGATCACTAATTTTTTTTTTGGTACTTGCAGTTTGTTTTATGCTTTTCAACTTCAATATTCAACAAGTGGCAGAGACTCCCCTAAAATGTTTGATATATGCATGTTCATAATAAACTAGTTTCACTGTTCAGGCATGTAATGAATTGGTCTTATATAAGCTGAAATTGAGTAAATCCCTTTCTTTACTCACACACAAGAAAGTAAGAAGGAATGCAAGCATAGTCAAAACGAAATGTTAGCAGGGGCTGATACAGCTTTTTAAGAAAGAGGAAGGGGGTTTGCACCCCTGCACCTCCCCTCTGGATCCCCCTATGGTTAGCAATAGTTACTTGTTTGAGTATTATTGTTATGAGACATTAAACAGTATATCTCATGACTAAACAGTTCGATTATGTCACCAAACAAGGTGCTCAAGACTAGAACAGTGTTCCCTTGTGTTGTCTCTTCATTCTACAAAGGGGGCGGTGGGGTAGCCTAGTGGTTAAAGCGTTGGCTCGTCACGCCGAAGACCCGGGTTCGAATCCCCACATGGGTACATTGTGTGAAGCCCATTTCTGGTGTCCCCCGCCGTGATGTTGCTGGAATATTGCTAAAAGAGGCATAAAACCAAACTCACTCACTCACTCATTCTACAAAGCTTTAACCGAGTTTTCTGATATTTTTCAGTTATGGCTGCTTGATCTTCATTTCATCTCAAATCGCGTCTGGTATGAAGTACCTGGAGTCTCTGAACATGGTGCATCGAGACCTGGCAACCAGAAACTGCCTTGTTGGGACTAACTACACAATAAAAATCTCTGACTTTGGCATGAGCAGATCTCTGTACAGTGCGGACTATTACAGGATTGAGGGCAGGGCTGTTCTGCCCATACGCTGGATGGCTTGGGAAAGCATCTTGTTGGTAAGGCACATAGCTGTATGTCTCGGTATAAGACATCTTATTGTGCACTGGGATAGAACATACCAGAAACTCTTAGAAATAGAAATTCTTACTGATGGGGAAAAACATCAAAATATTGGCAGTTTCTATTCAAGGGTAAATTTGATCCATGCCTTTTAAACAGGCAGTGCTAAGGCCTCATATCCAGGCTTTTTAGACTTTGCAATATCAATACTCACTCACTCCAAAAACTGATCTTTGTGATTAGACTTGGACACTATGACATACGGTAGTTATTCACTTACTTAATCTGGTCATGATAGAGAAATGTTCTATCTTAAGCTGGTAAGATCATGAAAATGTCCTATTGCCAAATAAAATCACTATTCGTTTCACTTAATTTTCATGGACATTGATTGTCATCCAAGATGTCAATTATGTTCATGATAAAGAATATTCCAACTTAAGAAAGAAAAACGTTCTATCTTACTGGCAAACAAGGATAAGTTGGACCGGCACAGAGAACGCGTTTACAAGAAGTAGGCGGTACACGGCAATTAACAAACCCATTTGGTTTGTGAAAGGTAGAGCAGATGTAGGCTAGTGCATGTGCAGTGCATGACGATGAAATTGAGTCCGCGCATAGCTGCACACGCATTGCTCATAAGACTCACGTGGTCAGTGTAGCACTACACTTGATCGCGGACAACGTGGGGCCCTTCGCTCACAATGGCAAGCGCCAGTGGGCGGCACTCATACATGCTAAAAAGGGTCAATTGCCAGGTCAGTGCTCAACTTATCCTTGTTTGCCAGTAGGTTGATGAGATTATGAAAATGTCCTTTTGCTAAATATAATCTCTGTTTTTGTTTACATTATAACACTTCTGACTGTTGACACTGGATTAATTTCTATCACAGGGGAAGTTTACTTCAAAGAGCGATGTGTGGTCCTTTGCTGTGACGCTATGGGAAGTCCTTACGTTTGCCAAGGATCAACCATTCGATGTACTGACTGACGAGCAAGTTATTGAAAATGCTGGACATTACTATCGGAACGATAACCTGCAGGTGTATTTGCCACAACCTCCAAACTGTCCAAAAGAAATTTATGATCTAATGCGAGAGTGCTGGAACCGTCAGGAAAGCGAACGCCCATCCTTCCGGGAAATCCACATGTTCCTCCAGAGGAAAAACATGGGCTACAATCCAAAAGACGAAAAACTCAGCCAAATAACTGTACCAGTATGTTGATGTCCCAGAATTCCTGTGACAGGAAGTGTGTGGTCCGCGCGACGAGCTAGTCAGACAGAAACACATATCACATGACTTTGAGAGAGATCAAGTCCTGTTCTCGTTGCCATACTCCATGGTTGTGCACTTGCTTCCCTTCCCGAGCCAGAGAGCTCCAATCAAGGGAGGCAACAGCCTTTAGGGTGCTATAATTTTCAGAGTGTGAATAACTGTGTCGTTTGTGAAACCAAAGGTGTATAAGGTACACTGTGAACAAAGATTGCCATGATACAATGTATAGTATCCATGGTTACGGAGAACTCAGTGTGGCTATTTTTTGACAATAGTGAAATATGTGTAGCAACGTTAGAGACAGTAGCCCTGGAACTAAGTCACAAGATGAATGCAGGGGTAGACTCATTATTTTGTGTTTGAAGGGCGACCTGAGAAGAGAATACCAATGAGCAATGGTTGTTACAGTGTGATGGTTGACACACACCACGGGTCTAACTGAGACCTGCGATTTCACAAAATGATTACACTGCTCAAAAGTGACAAAATACTATGGACACGATTCCATGACCTTTTAATTCATGTGTTTGCTAAGACACAAGATATATGTCCCATTCTTGGAAGACTTGTATTTTCATTTCAAGATTATGTTGTTAGAGCAGTGTGTTAGATTATCTGCTACAAGATCCTTGAGGATTTCTGCGAGTCCCAGATGGATGGCGTGGAGGCAGGGAATCACATCTCAAGGTCGTCTGGTGTCTACACGGAATCCCAAAGACAATTCAAGCCATGATATAGTATATAAAATAAATGTGCGGGACACTTTATCCCTCTTACAGCATGTTAGAGGAGAGTGTACAGAATTTTGTACTTATTTTTGTTTAAACTATATGTGAAATCATGTCAAGAGAAAAGTGTTATATCAATGCTTTAGTCAGATAGACTGAACTATATTAGTCTGTTACTCACTCATACCATCTTCCAGATACTTCTCAGTTTGGTTTTCACTCAAAATTTAAATATTTATAGACAAATATTTTATGCCTTTTTCTGAAATAACATTAGGGTAATGAAAAAGATATTTAAATCAATATAATAGCTCAATGCCTGTGATTAAACGAAATGTTTCATGTTGATATACCTGTAGATACTGGATATCATTCCGCAAGTTTGACGAACCATTTTTGCCACTTATATCCCGTACTGTAGGTCACACTATTTATTTTAATTGTAAATCTTGACATGAAACAGAAATACCACTTCAACCCTGATGTTTTCATTCTGACGGACAAGATAACAACTAGTCTGTGAATATTTAATACTTAACTTGACTTGTCAGTTTCTGTATTTACGTTTTAAGCTAATACTGTACATGACCTCGGTATCATTATGATATGACAATATGCTAAAGAGCTGTATGATATTTTATAATGTGTATATATGGCTTTCTGTTATTGGTCATGCCTCCTCATGTATGTGGAGTTTTGGTAGTGCTTGTTTGTAACAGGGAGGAGGAACAACAGTGATATTATAAATCTTGCTACAGAAATAATTCCATTTTTCTCAGATTTTCCAAAGATGGCGGTAGACATTGTAGAATTGTGTTTTTGCTTAGAATGATAGATCTATCTTGTTAGCAAGAGAATGAATAAGTTATTTAGGCAACATTTTATGATGAAAGGTGAAATATCAATCTTTGTGTGATGATTTCATGTAAGTCTACAAACTGAAGCAAGTGTCCGTCATTAAGGAACAGAGAGTCTTGCTGATGGTAAGATAATAGAGTAATTACTTATGTCGATATACAGCGCAAGACATTTCGGCCAATCTGAAAACTCCATGGGGTGGAGAGTTAAGATAATTTAAGCTTTAAAGCAACTATTTATTATATTTGGTTGGGCTGCACATTTTATTTTCTTAGATATGATTTTGTTGAAGACAGGTTTGGAAGGGTGGAATAAGATCCTTAGTCATTTGACAAATTGTTAAGTAAACAATTTTAACAGATACCAGATTTTCATTTATTAGGTGTCAAAATGTTTGACCATTAAAATTGTTTTGCTCATTCTCAGAATATTTGTGTGTTTCTTTTTCATATTTTAAATTGGTGAGCCAGCGAATCTGAAAGTAAGCTATAGAAATGTGTACGGCCTTGAAAACAAGCAGGTTATCAAATCGGACACTTAAGGAACTTTCTCAGTGCATGACGTCAGGAACCACTCAAGATATCTTTGAACTCTTCTATATATATATATATATATATGCTTGGAGCTTTAATTACTATTTTATTCTTGTATTCCTTTTCATTTGTTGTGTGTTTGGAAATGGCAAATAAACACTTTAGCACATTAATATAACCATTGTGCCAAAATCATATGCTTGACAATGATCATTACTCAACCTGGATGCTTTGCCAAGATTGACAGACACTCACTTTCGTTTTGTATGTACTGTTACAGCATTCAATCCAAATTTTGTCATCATCTTTTTGTAGTTTTGTATCCGTGTCTTGTGTGTCTAAATTGTCAGCTATATTCTCTCTCAACCAAATAAGAACAAAATTGAACCAGTTCAATATTTTATTTGAATTGAGAGGAAACTAGTTAAAGATCGAAAATTATCATCATTCATTAATTTATGTTCATAGTAATTCAAGTGGAATTGATTTTAGTCATTGTTTATGTAGTCAGTGTTATTCTTAAAAAGATTATGTATATATGTACTACTCAAAATAAGTTAAGAATACTAGTTATGTGACAAAATAGTGTTCTTAAACTTGTTTTGAACAGTATATGGAGTATGTAGTAAATATCCGAGAACTTGAAATAGAATTATTAGAACAACACACTGAAGAAGACATATTACATTGTTTATTGGGCAGAGGTGTTTTCTGCTGAATATTCCTGTGTTCCTGTTACTGTGATCAGTACACTGATTAGAGGGAATTGAAATGGCCGCATTAGATGTCATATGTACATATGTGTTAAAGGGACTCTCCACCCGGGATTCTTCTGGGGGGCTGTTATCATTTCCTGGGATGTGTTATCTACAGCACGAGCTGAAACCAAGCACTGCTGATACGTTTTGTAAATGCAGCTCCCCCTTCTCTCATGGGACAACTCATTGAGCTGCAGTATGTGAATAGAGCCAGCTGTGTTGACAATATACTACTCAAACTGTTAAGGATCACTATCCTTTCATATAACTATAGGTAATATGTCATGGCAGATTAACTATAAACATGTGAATTGGGTGATCCTTAACTTGTTTTGAGTGTTATACATAGACCTAGGGTAGCTACAATATACTACTCAAACTGTTAAGGATCACTATCCTTTCATATAAGTATAGGTAATATGTCATGGCAGATTAACTATAGACATGTGAATTGGGTGATCCTTAACTTGTTTTGAGTGTTATACATAGACCTAGGGTAGCTACAATATACTACTCAAACTGTTAAGGATCACTATCCTTTCATATAGGTATAGGTAATATGTCATGGCAGATTAACTATAGACATGTGAATTGGGTGATCCTTAACTTGTTTTGAGTGGTATACATAGACCTAGGGTAGCTACAATATACTACTCAAACTGTTAAGGATCACTATCCTTTCATATAAGTATAGGTAATATGTCATAGCAGATTAACTATAGATGTGTGAATTGGGTGATCCTTAAATTGTGTTGAGTAGTGTACATAGACCTAGGGTAGGCCGGACATCTTTATTAGGATATAGTATCAGGAGGAGAAGGCACTAGGGACATTTCAGTTGTGAGTTGTATGGAAAGTAGTACATAACAGGGTTCATTTGTTCGAGTTAATTATAAGTCATTGGTCACGTGACTTCATGCAGCCAATAGAGTGTTTTATGGCTAACGTTATGCTCTGTGTAAAAGATTGCACTGAATGAGATGCCTGCCACATACGCTAGTGGAATTAGGCAGAACACCAAAACTGTGTTTAACATTCATTGGTTGTGATGCTCTTAATTAAGGTCTTCATCCTGGTACTCTGTTCGCTTCAGAGATGTACTGCCATCTGACCACTCATCAGTATGCTGACGCAATCATCTGTTGAGTTCTCTTCAGCTACTGGTGCTTGGCATTTGTGTTCTTCATTTGGCTTTCAATAAGCTGTCACTCCATATGCCTAGCATCTCATCGATTTGCCATTCAGAATATATTTTAAGACATTTCTTGCCTGCTTGCAGTTTTACTTTTCACCTTTTTTTAATTATGTAACTGCAGTCAAATTAAGGGTGTTACCTCAAACATAATGTTTATCAAACTGCTTCAAAACATTTTTCTATTATGAAATATACTGCTAAAATAAAGTTAAGCATCACACAATTCTTCTATATCAAATATAGTAATATGAAAGCATTGTGTGGTCCTTAACATCTTTTGAGTAGAGTGTTTTATTTTACATATAATTTCTGTTTCTGTCTCGTTATTCTGTTTAAAAACAAAACAAAGGTCATGGAAAGACAGAAGTGTTTTCAAACTGAACATCTTTGGAGCAAACAGACACAGGTTTCGTCAGACTTACACAAATTAGGCATAATATCAATGTCTTACCATATATTTTTCTATATGGATAAATACATCTGTACAAATTATACTACAATTTTGACCCTTTTTCAAATCCATAGAAAAAGGGTGCATTACCTCCCCATGGTGTCTATTGTGTACAGGTATTCTGTAAATCCTTGAATAGTGTTTGCTATTTGAAGATTTACGGTAGTCGGTGTTGTCCTGTTTTAGAGCATTCACCTACATGTAGTCATGACCATAAGTAGTTCACAACTGTTACAGATAGTGCGCAGTCCATGGTAAATGGTATTACCTTTTGCAAGCATAATTGGACATTATCTCCATCAAATTGACGACATTTTCATGTGTTTTGATATTGTGCAAATGTCTATCTCCCCCTGGATCAGCTCAACATGGCCCTATCTTCAGTTTCAACTAACTGTTGTTGACCTAGGTGGTGGAATTATTTCTTACAAGAATCCTATATTTTGACCTGAGAAATGTTAGTACTTTGTTTGACGGGTATTACTGTCACATGCTTCTCATTGTTTAGATGCAGCTTAGCAACAACTTGACTACGGTATTTTGTCTCTTAAAAAAAGTCCAAAAGCTGCACAACATATTGTACAGAAGTATAGATGAGGGAGAGGTCAGTGTTCAGATACTTGTTCAATTTCAAGATGATGTTCCTAGCCTTGTTGACATTCTGTGGTTTGTCTGAGCCAGACTAACAGGTTCCACTCAAGGTCATTTCAAGGTCAAGTATATGGTAACCAGTTTAAAGACGCAGAATATTGTCCCAAGAAATTTGTGGTTTGTGTGAGCCAGACTAAAACTCCTTATTAGGCTGAAGGAGTCGAGCATGTATTGACCTGCTGAATAATAGTCCTCGGTTTATTGACAGTTGTGGTTTGTCTGAACCAGACTAAATCCATGGTTCAACTCTCGGCTGAAAGGGGTACAAACTCTGCTTCCTCACTCACTGATTGCTCTGGAGAGTATGTTGTACAGTATATATGTTTGTAGAAAGGACTAACCAGTGTGATATTTTGTTATGGCACTGTAGGCTGTGGTTGTCTTCTGTGGGTGGAGATACAACCGATACAAGGTAGACAACTCTTATCATTACAACGATGACAACAACATCCCCGATTCATAATGCTCATTATAGATAACATTATGGTATACCTTGACCTACCTGATCGAATTGTTGGTGTATATTCTATAAAGTAGTACTGTAAGTATGATCAGTTCATCTCTGTGTAAAGTTTCGTATTTGCACTTTGTTAGCTCTCGCAACACATCTCCCCTGAATGTACTGTGTTACTACATACCATGTAGTACAGAATATTGAACTACGATCTTTTTCACGTTTCATTTTGTCTTCTCATAAATGTATATTGATGCAAATCAAAGTTGCTGTTCACAAGTGATTGATTTTTACAATATTTAAATGTTAACCGAACTACGAGTATATGTTGTTTTCTGAAACAAGACTTCCACACATTTTTCAATATTAATGTTCGATAATGGTTTTACTGATATCCGACTGAATTCTGTTCCTGATGATCCCAGGATCAATCTCTCTTGAATCTCACCAGTATTAGTTTACTTGACCAATTTTGTTGCATTACTATACCCAATCTGAATCTTCATTTGTAGCCTGGACAACTCTGTTGATACTTAATTTATTTCTTGATTGTATCTTTATATTTCTGAGTGTTCGTCTCACAGATGATATACAGTGGTATTGAATAAATACCTATACAATATGGCCGACTTGACAAGAACTCGGACCTTGCTTTTCTATTTACGTGATGATACAGCTGCGGAAGTTTTCTTTTAAATGATGTCCTCGGAATCTATTGTATGGCTGAGGCGCCTTTCCATTTTGAATTCACTGTTTGATATATTGTGTCTCTCCTGCCATCACAAACTAGAGATAATTACCGTTGTCAGATTTCTTGTCAAGTGGGTAATCCTGTACATGCCCATCCGGTATACTTAGCTGCATGTGTTGTTGTAGAGGAAGGGCCTTCTACATAGGCACAGAGGATGTAACTTTTAATGTATGTTTATTTGCTGAAACATGAAAGAGACGCGCTTCATTCTTTATCTGTAAATAAAAGCGCATTGTCAAAATACTATTGTGAGTTTGGGTTTTTGTTAAAATCATCGTCACAGATTTTACCAAAATTTAGAGGATGAAAGAATGCAGCCAATATTGCTTCAACGATTTTGGCAGGAGAGTGATCCTAAAGATTGGAAGCTCTCTAAAGTGTAATCAGTGATACTGAGCACTATTTCATCAAGCAAACTTCTACAGGATTAAGGGCCGGTGGGGTAGCCTAGTGGTTAAAGCGTTCGCTTGTCACGCCGAAGACTCAGGTTTTATTCCTCACATGGGTACAATGTGTGAAGCCCATTTCTGGTGTCCCCTGCCATGATATTGCTGGAATATTGCTAAAAGTGGCGAAAAACCATACTCACTCACTCACTCTACAGGATTCATTACGGCTGCTGAACATCATTCAAAGTCCAGTGAGCTCTGCAGGTTGAATCAGTGTTGCTGAACTTCATTCTTGGGTAGCATAAAGGTTAAAGCATTCACAGAAGATCCAAGTTCGATTCCCAACATGGTACAATGTGTGAGGCCCATTTCTGGTGTCCCCTGCCATGATATTGCTGGAATATTACTAAAAGTAGCGTAAAAACTAAACTCACTCACTCACTCACTGGTATCAAATTAATATGTGGTGCTGAACATGTGTACATAATCATTTCCACACCTTGAGAAAACAAAATTCAAACCCTGAAGATATCCAGTTAAACATCACAAGATGTTTGATAATAGTGTATTTAAGAATTGAACATCAGTTTGGATGAGTTCAAGTGAGAAGATTTAAAGCTCTGGTTAAATTGTGTGAACTTTCCAGCTTGACGGCATGAAAGAAACTCAGTAAACTTAAAGGTCACATGCAACGTAAAACACAACTTTGCAGATTCTGATACCTTTCGGTATGGACTTACCGAAACAAAGCGTCAAAAATACAAATTCAACTTATAAAGTTGAAAAATAACGCGATGAAAAAAAACGCGCGAAATCGGAGTTCAAACGTTTCACTAATTTTCCCCAGACTTTTCTGGGGAATACGGGTTTCAACAGCTGGGCTGCGCTCATAGCACGTGCGCAGTGAAATACGTTCGCGCAACTTGGAAGCGGGCTGTCTGGTGAATACTCGGTGAAGGCTTTGGTGTGAGCCATTTTATAATGTTTTGTTGATATCTCACAGGCGCGAGCTTTTTATATGTTATGACAGTAAATAAACTGTTTATATAATTTCATTTGTCTATTTCACCACACGTTCTTCTTACCGAGTCACTTTCTCAGTTAGATACTTAAAAGCAATGTCATTATTTAGCGTTGACACAATTTCTAACTGTGATATAGATTATCGCTGTCACAGACAAAACTCAATGTCTTGTTTTATTGACACCTGTGTGTCGGCCTGCCTGTCTGCTAATGACAATATTCATTACACCGCTGCTATCACTGACCACAAGCGATTTGAACTTAACACCAATCAGGCTATACACCATAAACAAAACGCATTGATTTATGGCCCGAGTTTGGTCTCTGTCACATTATGTAATTACACAGACAGGCAGGTGTGATACTTGAACACATGACATGTTATGATGTCTGTTGATTGCAAAATGTTATACACAAAAAAATGAGCAACATCACTGATTACACTTTAGAGAGCTTCCAAACTTTAGGATCACTCTCCTGCCAAAGCGTTGAAGCAACCCAACATCTCTATATATACACACACAATGAGCTGTGGAGGCCGCATCTGCTAATGAACCAGCCGTTACACTTGAGTGCACACCCACCCGCCCTGACTGGGTTCGGTATCCCGGCTGCTTCGTTTCGAGGGAGGTAAACCCAAGTACAAAATATTGCACTTTTGATCTGCGATTATACGCTTATAATTTTGTTTATTTGTTTTTTTCATAATCAGCAATGCATATTATATGTCATGAAGAAGTGATAATTGTGTTTTAATTATGTTTGATTTTTTTGGTTGCATGTGACCTTTAACAATTAGTCCCATGGATACAGTTTGAATTTAATCATATACATGTACAACCGAACATTAGTTAATGCCACTAAATTTATAAGATTACACTACCTTATACTGAATTAAGCAAAACAAACGTTTACAGTCATAAAGTAACAAAACGGGTATCCCCAAACATGACTTTACCAACAGAAAATCAGAAACTTTGATTCATATAAATATTATGTTATTTTTATAACGACATGATATTCGTCCACTTGTTATCATAGGAAATCCATTTGAAGTCCCCGCCTTGATATAGTGGAATACATGTATTGCTAAAAGCGGCATAAAACTAAACACTCACTCATAGCAAGTCCACTGACAAACCCATACCACCAACAGGAGGCACAAGTACAAGAAGGATGGAGTAAAAGTCAAGAGGAAGCTCATTGTGACACCTGGTGGTTGGAAACAGACTGGGCGGTGTTGTTTGAAATGTCAACCAAAGATTGGTCTTTGATCTTGCATTTACGTCTAGTTCCGGTCCTGTTGTGGACGTCGTACCATCTCACTGCAGAAAGGAGGAAAATGCCTGGAGAAACAGTACAGTACAGGGATGTTAAATGACCGTAAAACATCTGTTTTGACATGTTGTGCAGAGGGTAGAACACGGTCACAAACGATCTCGTCCGGTAACTACACCATTTCAATTGCTTCTAACATTGACGCATGGTCTTCTCCCATGAGTTGTGATGCTACTCCATACTCCATAGCCCCAGTCAGATAGGAAATTCAGCCGGAAGCTGAGGAAATCTAAACTTGCTAATGGAGCATCATTAATAAATTTACTTACAGGCACATAGCAAGCCATTATAGGTATAGGTATAAGCCCGATAGGTTGCACAGATTTTTATTTAGATAGTATTGAGGGTTGGCCCAACTTTCAAAGCAAAAATCATGTGTAAGCCCGGGCTCTTTTTATAATGGTAGCTACGCTCCTGGGCCCCGTTCCTCAAAGCGATCGAAGAGCTAAGGTGATCGTAACTCCCATACTTTAACATAGACTTACGACTGTCGTAGCGCTACAATCGCTTTGAGGAACAGGAACCTGACCTAAACTCTATTAGACTAAAACTTAGTCCCTGAATATATATCTTGACAGTAACAAATAAACCATTTAAATTGAAAAGGAGCCCCAGTGAGATGGGAACCTGACGAAATCTAGACTTGCTTCATTTAGAGCTTTAGCATTGCAGGGACGGTTGGGGAGTAGATAAAAGAATGTGGTTCTGGGACTATGAGACAGACTCGCTGAAACGTTCTCCTATCCTTGCCCGATATTATCATAATTGTCTGGACTTAACGGAGAACAGTATACTGGCACATGCCTGTCTATTAAGTGAGTTAATAAGTGGTTTCACGCCGCACTCAGCAATACTCCAGCTATATGGCTGCGGTCTGTAAATAATCGAGTCTGAACCAGGCAATCCAGTGATCAACATCACGAGCATCGATCTACGCAATTGGGATACGATGACATGTGTCGACCAAGTCAGCGACTCTGACCACCCGATCCCGTTACGACAAGCATGGGTTGCTGAATACCAATTCTAACCTGCATTATCAAGGGTCTATTGAACGTCAGATGTTGTCTGTCTACGCCAAGCTAGGTGTGCTGGCGGTGAAAGAGAAGCCAAATTGGGTTGGTTGGGTCGGGTATGCGTTTTGACGGTCAAGAGTGTTGCCCGTCTATAGTCAAGGCCTCCAAAGAGATGATATCGTGTTCCGATGAACGTTTAATTGTCTGGGACGGAGTATTGCGCCATTCCCGTTTGCGGCATATCCACAGCAGAGAGCCGTTATTCATGGTTTTACAAAAGCGCTTTTATGACCATCTAACAGCTAAACGATCATCATGTGCTGTTCATATTCAAAATCCACGCTTGAGTGTATCATACTTCCAACAAACACGCAAACATCCAAACTGTATATCGATGAGGATATATTCGTGAATACTATATTGAAAGATAATTCATACATTAATTTTTATTCAACTTTATAGGACGCACCGCAGGTATTTTCCTCCATGACATCTGCAAGACAGAGTGCGTTCTGAACATGATACATGAATATTTTTTAATTTGTGTCCAGGTTTTTGCGAAATATAATAAACTAACAAGTCGAATGCTAACTCATCATTGCATATGCAGTGAAACACTTTAAAAATGTTGCCGGAATGAAAACCAGTTTCCAAGATTTAATAATCTAGGGGTTTTTTTGTTCAACGCCGTACTCGGCAAACCATCGAATAACCGAGTTCTGGACCAGACAATCAAGTGATTGACGTTATGAACATCAGCCATCATACATCAAATAAGTCATGCAGCGATCCTGATAAACCGTTATTGTTTGCTTTGATATGACAGGTTGGCAGAACACCAAATTCTAGCTTCCTGTCACCCCTGAAATCAAATATGTGTCTCCACACATACCTTGAATAGCGTAGCAGCATCGTAACCAAATGTATCCATGTCAGTTTAAAGAAGAAGTAACTACTGTCATGATTGAGGATATGTACTTTCCTTCCGAACAGATGCGGCGCTAAACCAACTGTTTCAAGCCATTTATATTATATTTTCAAAATCCCAGTGTTAGAAAGTAAATGCAAACATTAGTATGCAAGAGTGAATCAGAGACACCGCTACAGTAGCTAAATATCCGGAAATAGATACCAATTTGTAAGTAAAGTCGCCAGTTGTTTTGTTATGCTGTATGTGTCGACTATACACACAACCATGCAGGAGACTGTATAAGGGAGTAGAGTATCCCTGATACAACCAAGGTACATTCCGTCGGCTAGGACACTGTGATATTAGCGGTGTATCTTATCTGTCTCGTAGTCCCCGAACCACGTTTTTTCCCTACTCCCCAACCCTCCCTGTAATGGTAAAGCTCTAAATGAAGCAAGTCTAGATTTCCTCCGGTTCTCCCATCTCACTGGGGCTCCTTTTCAATTTTAATGTTTGTAGTTGTTTTTTGTTTTTTTTGTTACTATCAAAATTATATATATTCTGAAGCTGATTTAACAGTATTCATGAAGTCAATGGGGCAGTGAAGCGAAGCATTTTGGGCACTAAGACTAAGTTTTGAATCTCTGGCCCAAAGAGGGACCCAGATTGCCACGTTCCTATAACAAAGTTTATATTATCGTATTTGATATATTCTACGGAAGATTATTTGGTCATAGGAATTCAGGATCTCCAAAACGTATGGCGTCGTCTTCGACATAACTATGTGACTTTACATGTCTGCCACCAATATTATAATCTGACCTATGAGGATACAATTATTCCGTGCACTTTATATTCTCCTAATGCTGATTGGTCCTTTATGATGACGTCACAGTCATTCCTTGTTCAGAAAAAAAGACGATATGACGTGATCCATTCCACTGCTGCTGCTTCTATTTTTCACAACTGATCACATTATGTTATCCATAGGCCGTCCTCGATGTTCGTTCCATGTAGGATTGTTGGTTGGTTGTTTAATGCCGCACTCAGCAATATTCCAGCTATATGGCGGCGGTCTGTAAATAACAAAATCGAGTCTGGATCAGACAATCCAGTGATCAACAGCATCAGCATCGATCTACGCTATTGGGATACGATCACATGTGTCAACCAAGTCAGCGAACCTGACGACCTGATCCGGCTCTTACGACAAGCATGGGTTGCTGAAGACCACGTCTAACCCGAATTGTCAAGGGTCCTGTATGACTGAACGGGAACAGGTCAAGGGCCAAAGGACAAAAGGGCCAAATTGAAAAAGTCAAATAATAAAATAGAAAGAAGAAAATAGTAGGATTAGAAGAAATTAATTATATGTCGTTGCAGTAGTTCTAATCCTAAACAACCGCCTCCGTGGTGTAGTGGTTAGAGCGTCCGCCCGGAGAGCGGAAGGTCGCGGGTTCGATCCCCGACCGCGTCATACCAAAAGACGTTAAAATATGGTACTTGTTGGTCCCTGCCTGGCGCTCGGCTTTAATGGGTACAACAAGGACTGGTCGGCTCGGAGTCAGTATAATGTGTCTGAGTGGGGTATTCATGCTTCACTGCGGCATGGTATCTCAGTGGGCTAGCACTATAAAACCAGCTTAAGTCTCGGCTAGTACAAGCAGCCACACATACACATACACATGCATGTACGTCGTCATATGAGCGAAATATTCTCAAGCACGACCCTAAACCCAATTTCACGTCACCTCTAATCCTAAACATCCCAGAGTGTCTCAGTTTTGTCTATTTAAAACTTCTCAGAGTGGTTAAGTGTTTTTATAATATTCTTAAGGGTGAAATACTGTAAATATTGCTGAAAATAAAAATGGTATTTTCACTGAGTAGAATAACATGTTATTTCACTGAGTAGAATATCACTTTTGCCTGGAACTACTTTCTGCTCAAGGGCTAGACTGTAGTTGGGTTGCGTAATAAAATGCAGACTTACTCGATGTCTCGATCATTTATAAACAATGATCAAAACATAATAAATAGAATATTTTCTTTATGTTGTCAAATAACATGTATATTTCATCTCGTGGTCTGACAAAGTTGATATGTTATTTGACAACATTAACAAAATATCCTCTTATATTTTATGAGTATAGTCAACCATACAACTGTTTATTTAATGATTACATGAGGTTTTAACAGAGTCACTGGTGACAATCACACTAGTCAGTAATCTAAACAAGATTAACGTTTTAATTAGTTGTGAATGGTCTCATGACTCAGAATGCTATATAAGACGAACAGTTCAACCACAATTCAAATTGGTAACAATGCCTGTAAAGTGTGTTGCTTGTAACAAGACAGCAGTTTTGACTGACAAAGATACGATCACCATGTTCTGTAACACGCTGCCAGTATGGAACGGTTTTATCATTGAAATATTTAACATTGATAACTATTTTCGTTATCCGGATTAAGTGTTTTGAAAACGCAGAATTAATATCTTCAATGAACCTAAAAGTAAAATAAAAGATTTTATGAACGCCAATAATAGTATTTTACTGCCCTTTATTCAATAAGAGAAACTGCGATGCTCTCCCTTCCCTAAGCTGGTTCCTGGCTCCCTTTGCGCACACCACCTTGCGATTTCGAGACGGGGCCCAGCTTATCCCTTCCCGGAAGTGTATATCACGACTCCGTGTAGGGTCTTATTGCTTGTGTTAGGCTCAAATTGCAGTGCTGTGAGTTTGTTAAACTCTCCTCGTAAACAGAAAGAACATGTTGAGTTTGAGCAACGACTAGAAGACGTTTTCAATGCTTAATGCTGTATCAACACGGGTACTTTAACTGACAGCTTCTTTTTGTATCGTGGACTTTTAGGATATGTCTTTTAGAACACTTTTTCAATCAGAATGACGATGATAGTTAATGACTTGATTGTTAACAGTCTAATTGTTTGTCGACTGATTCCTCAGACTCAGTCAGAGACCAATGTAGACATGGTCTCTGATCTTATGTACTTTTGGCTTGTAGTAATATATCATGAGACAGTGTGATGTCCTATAGTTGTCAGAGGAATACAAGGGGAAATGTCCGCCCGTAACCCCCGTTGTTAAGCATTCTATGCCTAAGATTAAGATTAAGAATAGATTTTTTTTTTTGTAGCCTACCCAAACCCTAACCTAAACTAAACTAACACAATGCTAAATCCAAACTAGAAATCAAAGCCAAACCCTTAGAAATAATCATAATAAATAAAATACATTTCAAGCTGGTTACGGACAGAACTCTTACCAAATACAAATTATGTAAGTAAAGTTCTAGAGGGCTCAATTCTAAATTCAGTCACATCATAGCTCATATGTTATTATATGGTCTCTGATCACATTAAATAAAAGCCTAAACTTCTGAATTTGTTTTAAAATATATAGAGAGCTAGTAGTGGACAATAATCCATGTATTACAACAGACACTGTCTGGTATTGTTCTTTTATCAATAAAAAATGTTTGGATTTATCTGGAATTTCAAAAGTGTATTTGGCAGACAAATTGGAAAACAGGGTTATCATATTTCTAAGTACAATTGTCCTTGTTACAATTTTATAACACTATAGTGATGAGTAGGCATGTCTTCATTAGGATTCATGACGTTATTTATATCTCATCAAACAGATTTACCTTGCTATACCATCATGACAGTATTATTATTAAGTTGTCAGTAGAATTAGTCATATTATTCAGATTAATATCTTTATCTTTTGTCTATGTAATATATACTACTATGAAGAATTTTAGGGAACGCTTGATTCATTCATTGTGTTATATTTAAACGGTCTGTAAATAATCCAGTGTGGACCAGACAATCCAATAATCACCAGCGTGAGGACAGATTTAGTCAATTGGCATACAATGATATGTCAACCATGTCAGTGAGCCTGACCACCCGGTCCCGTTCAGGGCTCGATTTAGTGCTTTGTTACTTGCACGGTGCTACCCAATAATATAAAGTGCAACCTAGTTATTTGTCTAACTTTGTTTATTTGTCAGTTTTTGAGAAATAAATCAACAATAAATCTAACATTAAAAGCATAATTGGTTGGTTATCTGGAGCAATAATAATTAGATTCTGATTAAGCGTCGCGAGCAATCACTTGGTGTTTGGAGACTGTGCGCAATAGAAGATCACTTATTATTATTATTAATTATGTCAGCTCATTTTTCTTCTAAACTTTGAATAATTCAATAGCATCTTTCTGTCATTATATATTGCAATAAAAGCAGTGCAATTGGCTGGTGCAACTAGGTTTTTATCTTAGGTTACACCTGGTACAAGTAGGTTAACATCTCTTAAATAAGCCCTGGCGTTAGTCTCTTCTTATGGCAAACATGGGTTGCTGAAGACCAATTCTATCCTGGATCTTCATGGGTATATGAATCAGGTGGCCCTAAGCTTCTTTTGAGTAGTGTATGTTGTGATGTATTTTACTCTGTTGGTTTCAGCGGTGGGGGTAGCCTAGTGGTTAAAGCGTTCGCTCATCACGCTGAAGACCCATTTGTGTGAAGCCCATTTCTGGTGTCCCCCACCGTGGGAATATTGCTAAAAGCGGTGTAAAATCATACTCGTCACGCCGAAGACCCAGGTTCGATTCCCCACATGGGTACAGTGTGTGAAGCCCATTTCTGGTGTCTCCTGCCCTGGAATATTGCTAAAAGTGGCGTAAAACCCAACTCACTCACTCAATCACTCTTGTTTGTTTCAGCTTCTAGATGGGACCTAAAAGGAAACGCTTTGATTCTTATAATACTCTCACACATCAGCTAGATCCCAGTTCAAAGGATAAGGTGGACAAACTATTTGATAAAAAATTCAGATATTCTACTCTCAGACACAAAACCGTCACCCCAAGACTGAATTGTCAAGATAGTAAACAGACACAGGGGAAGCAGGTCGGAGAGGGAAGGAGGTTAGCCGTCTGCAATGACGGATCGAAGACAGAAAGCCAGGAAGTCAGTGAAGCATCAGATAATGAAGATCTCTGCTGGAATATAAAGGATCTCCTTTGCCTGAAGGAAGATCTCAATGCCCTCAAGGATGAGCTGAGCGACAAGGATGTTCTGGAATGGCACAAGCACACCTGTTTCACCAACCTAGCAGGTGGAGTTGTACAAGAGATCAAACAGGTCTTCCATGCAGAGCTGTGTACGCAGGCATGGGGCAAGTTCTTCGAGATTGTGTCGACCTTCACTCTTGTCCCACTGAGAGCAGACACATTCAACTCTGTCCATTTGTGTGAGGCACCCGGCGCCTTCATTGCTGCTCTTAACCACTTCCTCATGTCTCAAGGTATTCTAGGAAATGTGACCTTTTGATAGTCAGACTCAGGGCTCGATTTAGTGCTTTGTTACTTGCACTATTGCAACCCAATATTACAAAGTGCAATGTAGTTATTTGTCTAACTTGCACCAGGTGTAAGTCACATTTTGAGTGGGTAAACTTCTGAATGAAACATCTAAATAATTGCATCTACATATTGCAATAAAAGCAGTGCAACTGGAATTGGCTGGTGCAGCCAGGTTTTTATCTTAAGTTGCACCTGGTGCAATTAGGTTAACATCTCTTAAATCGAGCCCTGAGACTTACTTCTTGGGTTGTGTACTTTTGGGGAATCACACAGGGATTCAGGGTTAGAATGGATCTGGGGGCAGTGGGGGTAGTGGTTAAAGTGTTCTCTCATCATGCCGAAGATCCAGGTTCGAGTCCCCACATGGATACAATGTGTGAAGCCCATTTCTGGTGGCTGTTAGACAGTTCATTTTCAGTTGTTTGTGTGTAAGTGGGGTTTAATTTCACATTCAAGATTATTGCACTTACACAGGAAGGTGCATGCACATGTGCATGTGTGTGTCTGTGTGTCTGTGTGTTTCACTCAGATGCAGTGTATTGACTCTAAGCTATCAGTCTTTCTTTGATCTCCTTTATGGCAAGGGGTGTCCAGGGCAACAAGAAGTAAATGTACCATCTTTCAGCAACTTTAGATATGATGGAGGGGAGGTGGGCTAGCCTAGTGGTTAAAGCATTAACTCGCCATGCCAAACACCCGGTGTAACAGGCCAAACTTTCACCCTGGACAAACTGTCCCCAGGGAAACTTTAGCCTAGGCAAAACTTCCCCCCCTTAGGCTTAATCTTCCCCAGGTAAAATTTGTCATAGGCCAAACTTTCCCCACCCTTGAACCCCACGCATCCCAAGGAGGGATAGGTCTGCCGACATGCCAACCGGCGAAGGCGACCTCAAAAGCACCTAACACAACAACAACAACACCCTTGAATCAACTTTAAAGGCTACTTGTTTCAAACCCTTGTTCTTATATTAAAAGAGGGAGATTCTGGCCAAGCTAGGCTATTTCTTCCCAAACCTTGTTTTCATGTTTATGTTCGTCTTGAAGAAGTCGGAAACAAGACATAGCTATTCACGTGAACACATTGATAAGATATTCATGTTGATGTCAAGTTCCATTAACAATTTACAGGTCATCTTCATCTTCATATATAACATGTACATGGTTCACATTTTGTTTCAAAATCCTTATATAATGTGAGATTTTCCACCTTATCCATTCAAAATGTTATTCCCTCTCTCATGGCTTTAAATATGGCATCCACCTCGGCGACATCAACTTAACAGTTGGAAGCAGACGTAAACATCAACACAACAACAACAACAACAACCCAACACAATATCTATATCAAATACTGTATCATCTGTATTCCACTATATTGCCTTATTCTATTCGACCCGTGTAGGTCCGGGCTAGAATATTGATCTTCAGTAACCCATGCTTGTCATAAGAGGCGACTAACGGGATCGGGTTGTCAGGCTCGCTGACTTGGTTGACACATGTCACCGTATCCCAATTGCGTAGATCGATGCTCGTAATGTTGATCACAGGATTGTTTGGTCCAGACTCGATTATTTACAGACCGAGCCATATAGCTGGAGTATTGCTGAGTGTGGTGTTAAACAACAAGCAAACAAACCAAGTTGTGTTGAAGGTTCATTGATTTATTTGATGAAAACAATCTTCCAAAATAGATACAGTCGAGCACCGTTGTTTCGATATTCATGGGACCGAGAAAAAATATCAAGTTATCCGAACTTCGAGACATCCAACCAGGGCATATCATCACATATCACTATGAAAGAAAACAAAACGCTTGTCAGTATGTTTTGATTCAAAACTATAATCCGCAATCAGTAGTGTTTAGTCATAACAGGGAGTACTTCCTTATTAAATCCTTCTTAATTAATCCTAATTAAATAACAAACAAGTGACACCTTCAACTCAATTAGCCCTAATTAGTTTACACTACCGCATCCCTTTGATTCATGCCAAACCGTGTGTAAACAACCTCAGTTCAGAGGGATATTTGCCCATGAGAGGTAGGTGAATATTGAGTTTCTTTGCAAATATCGAGTTAAAAGGGTAATTCTGCTTGTTGGGAACATGAAATTATGTCAAGATATCGAGATATCCGAAAAATCGAGACATCCGTATCGAGTTAAAAGAGCTTGAATAATGATAAATTATGAAGTATTTTGCCGGGATGTTATATCGAGACAACCGAGATATCAAGTATCAGAGTTCGACACATCGGTGCTCGACTGTAGTTGTGTTGCATCTTCATTAATGAATTTGATGAAAAATAAAAAATTGAGAAATAGATTGCAGCGTAAAACTCAACTCACTCACTATTCTATATTCAAAAGACAAGGTTTGATAAGGGGTATGCTTGGCCCATGGATATCTGAATCATATTTCATTCACCAAAAGTGATTATGGATTAGTAAACAAGCTTATGTGAATAATGTTCCATTACATTTATGCATATATAAATACAACAAATATTAGATAGTAAACAGCATGATAAGAGAACAAGCAACCTGTGTATATTACATCTTATTTACCCATCAAATGTGCGATTGAATGTTTACATCTTATGGTGACATGATTTGGACAGGTGAAGAACTAATGCAATGTGTCTTCACAAAAATGGTTCTTGATATAAGAGCAAGGGTGGGGAAGAAGTGGCCTAGCTAGGCCAGAATCTTCCCCTTTTGATGTAAGAACAAAGGTGGGGAAGAAGTAGCCTAGGTAGGCCAGAATCATCCCCCCTTTGGTATAAAAACAAGGGTGGGGAAGAAGTAGCCTAGCTAGGCCAGAATCTCCCCACTTTTCATAGAAAACTGAACAAAATTTCCTAGTTTAAACGGGGGGGGTGGTGTGTGTTTGGGAAAGAGACTTTAGCCTAGCCCAAACTTTCCCCGGGGTAAGAATATCCTAGGACAAAACCTCCCCGGGGAAAGTTTGGCCTAGGCCAGATTCTCCCTGGGGAAGGTTAAGACCGGGGAAGAAATGGCCTCCTACCGGGTTCGATTCCCCACATGGTTACAATGTGTGAAGCCAATTTCTGTTGTACCACCACTGTGATATTGCTGGATTATTGCTAAAAGCGGTGTAAAACCAAATTTACTCACTGATATGATGGATGGGGTTCCAACCTTTCACTCTCCAGGCATGTGCTCTATCTACTTGTTCACAGAGGCAGTCCTGAATTTAAGTAATTTCAAACTCATTTTTAAATTAAAGTTAGGACATGACTTTGTATATTTTCTGCAGCTTTCAGTGGAACCTGGTCATGGCTCGGTACAACATTGAGTCCCTACTATGAGGGGAACAGTCTAGTCCAGATGATCGATGATGACAGGTTCATCAGGCTGACCCTGGACAACTGGTACTTCGGGGAGGACGGAACCGGGAACATCATGGACTACGACAACCTCCAGGGCCTGAAGAATATAACACATCACATGGGGGATATCCAACTGGTGAGTAGCCACGGTGACAGGGTTTGTGAGTGTTGGTGCAGGCAGCTATACATGGACCTGTTCACGAATGAAGGTATTGATGTCAGTTATCAAAAATGACGGTCAGTGGTTCGAATCCCAGGAAGTTTGGAAATACTCTGCTGCATCAGGACTGATTTTCAGTACCTTCTAATTTTTGCCCTAAGATTCGATACAGTTATGGAGCATACTGATTGTGTATCATCTTGTCCTGGTTGGTTCATTCAGAGATGCCAACCTCGCTACGAATTTTAGCCTCAAACTAAGACAATACGATTGCACTAGAATTCTACTAATTTGAAGAAAATTAATTAAAATTTGGATATATAGTCTAAAACATATATTTTCATCGATTAAATACATTTTCACCTAAAAGAGACGACAAGAAGAAACGAAGAAATGTAATGCTGATAATTTGGAAATCTGCTGTTTGAGGTATGTGAAATCAAAGCTTCACTCTTGATTAGTGTCATATTATCTTTCTCAGAATTCATCATGATTTTAAGTATTTAGTTGACTACTAATTTTATGGTCTAACTACTAATTGTGATCCTTGAAACTCCTATTGGCAACACTTTGGGGTTGGCATCTCTGGTTCATTCCATCAACCACTGGTCTGCTGGTATTTGTTACAGATCACAGTGATAATTCCTCGTTAAACTGGTGTTGGAGTGTCCTGTTACAGTTATTTTTGTATTGCAGGTGACGGCAGACGGCAGTATCGACTGTCAGAACACTCCAGCCGAACAGGAGGTTGTGGTGTCCCATCTGCACTACTGTGAAGTTCTGACAGCTCTTCAGATCTTATCACCAGGGGGAGCTTTTGTCCTGAAACTCTTCACAATGTTTGAGTCTTCCACCGTGTGCCTTATGTATCTTCTTTGTTCACAGTTCGAACAGGTAATTCTAATTCATGTTCTCACTGGGGCAGTGGGGGTAGCCTTGTGGATAAAGTGTTCGCTCATTATGCTGAAAACCCAGGTTCGATTCCCCACATGGGTACAATGTGTGAAAGCCATTTCTGGCATCCCCCACTTGAATATTGCTGGAATCTTTCTGAAAGCCATTTCTGGCATCCCCCACTTGAATATTGCTGGAATCTTTCTAAAAGCAGCGTAAAACTAAACTTACTCCCTCACTCATGTTATCACTGTTGTACTGACGTCATATTTGTATATGACATCATCCTGTCACTAACACTGAAAGAAAAGTTGTACATCGTTACAAACTTTAAAGTTTCTCACCTCTGCCTTAAGTAGGAGTCGTGCCAGTTTCCAAAGGCATATTACTACAGGTGGCCCCGCTGTTAGATGTGTAGAGTGCCATCCCATGACAGAATCCTACAGGTGTGGGTTTGAATCCAGTGTTCACCAATACACTGAGGAAGATATGGTATAACTATATTATACCCCACTCTGAGCATTCTTTATTTACAACTTTTTCACCAAAATGTTTTCATGTAGCATTGCTGACGAAAGTGACTGAAACACTCATAAAATATTCACTAAGGCCTTTCTTTGAGACAATAATGGTTGCCATTTGCTACATCAACCAATGCCCTGAGGTGGGAGTGACTGTGGCTTGATGAAGAACCAGATTCCATTTCCCACATGAGTACAATGTGTGAAGCCCATTTCTGGTGTCTTCTGCTGGGATGCTGCTGGAATATTGCTAAAAAAAACCATGCTCACTCACTCACTCACTGATTTAAGTAGTCTGCTCTATTGTTAATGGAAGGAAAGACATGGAGCATTATCAGCTTACACCTATGAGTTAAAAAGGACAGGGTTATCAGCCTCTACACCGACTGATAATGTAAAGAAAAATATGGCAATGATTGAGGTGGAATATACCATGACATTGGTCAAAATAACATTAAAATCAGGGAATATACTTCCATTGGATACCTCAAAACCATCACAACAGCTTATCAGTTTAAGTCTTTGATACACATTTAGAAATTTCGGAGAATCAGGAATACATGTATTGTAGCTTATCAAACACAAGCTACACTTGGTTAAAAACTAGAGGGTACCTAATCCAGGGCTGCATCTAGGCATGTCATTACTTCCACAAATTGAAATTTCTTGCAAAGAAAGCTGGTGCTCTTTGTTGACGTAGTGCAAGATATAATTGAAACAAAAATAACAATTTGAACAACGCTTTAGTAATAACCATGTCAATGATATACTGTGACTTGTATCTTGAGCGAAAGCAATATTCAGCGCTAATCGTTGTATTCCTGAGATATTTATGATCAAAGACAAACATTCTGATGGTTTTTGGTTTTATAAATTCATCAGTGAGCATGGTCATGTGACTGTCTATTCCTGGTGTCCGCGGATTGTGATGTCATAAGTTTGGTAAAAATCCTAAAACATGTTGAGCCAGGTTCAGATAGGTGTTGGCCCACTTTCTTAAATCAAAAAGGCTGAATGCATCCCTGTAATCAGCAGTTAAACCAAATTTCAAAACTTTGTAGATTTATTTCCTAATCGTACTGACTGTTCAGGTGAACGTGTTCAAGCCGCCTACCAGCAAGTCGGGTAACTCTGAGGTGTACACCGTCTGCCTGGGCTACAGGAAGCAGATGAAAGGTCATGCACTCGAGGCGCTGTGTCAGCATTTCTTCTGTGAGTATACTGGGAGGGATTAATGGCTACTGGTTCAGTACAGGATGCAGAGGATATCCATGCAAGTACCACTCGATGCAAAACAGTATGGAGATTGAAAGCTGTAAATTTGTTTTACCAATAATCCTGTTCTGTTAAGTAATCACCAGTCAGAGACGTAACGTGTACGCGAACGGCCTATCGTCTCTTGTACGCGAGACGAGTGCGCTCCGCGGTACTAACTGAAGCGCTTGACCCTAATTAATTCAATCACCGTGAACCAACTCGATTGGTTGCGAACACGGTGCGGGATGTTTAAAGCGTCTCGTAAAATCCCCAAGCATGGTGGTTACTTGACAGTCGTGAATAAGCAGGTTTTTCGACCTCGGATTTCACGCTTTCGTCATAATACTATAAATGTTTTAGACAGTGTATGTTAGGTTTTGTTTGACCCATCTTTAAGAGGCAGTAGGGTAGCTTAGCGTTTAAAGCATTTCATTTCCCACATTGGTAGAGTGTTTGAATTTCTGGTGTCCTCTGCTTTAAATGTGGCATAAAGCACAACCCAACTTACTTGCTATCTTTGGTTGTTTTTTATTGAAATACAGATAAATTCATAGTCGTTTTGTAGTTTAGTGTGGAATTTTATCACTTAGGTTATAACTGACTCCCACAACACACACACACACTCGTTGACTTCATTAATGCATGACATAAATTGCATACAGTATTGCCCATGATGTCAAACACTGGATTGTCTGGTCCATATGCATTTATTTACAGACCACCACCATATAACTTTGTAAGTGGAATATTACCACACACACGCACACAACTCCACACTCCTCTATCTCCCTGGGTTGCAAATTTAACATATTGAGGATATTTTCAGCTTCAACAGCCACACAAGAAATCCCAATATTTGAGAAAGCAGATATACCTCCATCATTTCTGCAAGAACACATTGAATGTTGCCGATTCTTCACAAAGCATCAGTCAGACACGATCCGCAGCAACATTCACCTGTACGGGGACTTCACGCCGGACCAGAGGACGAAGATGCAGGCCATGAGGGACTACTGCACGGAGGTGTTCGTCAACACCTACCACGTGAACACCATCCCCGGCTACATGAAGATCACACACCAGTCACACAAGGTGGGTGCAAACAGTCTAAAACATTCTTTCCTCAGGTGTTTGACACCATGAATGTTTGTGTTCGTTCTGTATGATTGGTTGTTGTTTAACTCCAGCAGTATTTGGCTTTGTGGCGGCGGTCGGTAAATAATCGAGTCTGGATCAGACAATCCGGTCATAAGCAGCATGAACATCAATCTACGCAATTGGGATATGATGACATGTGTCAAACAAGTCAGCGAGTCTGACCACTCGATCCCGTTAGTAGCCTCTTACAAGCATGGGTTACTGAACACCAATTCTAACCTGGATCTTCACGGGTCTATGGTGGAGTGATAGTGTTGAGGGAGCTGGCTGATTGTCATACACCCACTTAGTATATCAATGCTGATGCATGATCCATGATCTTTCGACAGTTTCCCTTTTTGACTCATCAAGATCCAGGGTCTTCAAGGCAGTGGGGTAGCCTAGTGGTTAAAGCATTTGCTCGTCATGCCAAAGACCTGGGTTTGATTCCCCACATTAGTACAATGTTTGAAGTCCCCCATCATGATATTGCAGGAATATTGTTAAAAGCGGCATAAAAGTAAACTCACTCACTCACTCACTCACTCACTCACTCACTCACTCACTCACTCAGGACTTCTGACATCATTGATGCATTCCTATTTAAACTTTGACGAAAGGTTTATTTCTGCTTTTAGAAGGTTGAAACAGACTATTTGAAGTCGCCTTTATCTATACTAAAGGTATCCTACTTTCTCGTATGTTTTGTTTCAGAATTATGCATCCAAGTTTGAAATCATCTCTCCGTCGATCCGGGAAACAGGGCGGTGGATATGACAAGCCTGTATCCCAGCGTATACACTCAGGGTCGTTCAAGTGTAGGGTGGAACAGAGTCAGTTGCCATGGAAACAGAGGGTGCAGCTGATGGAGAAGCTAGATGTAAAGGATGACCACATGTCGCTGGAGGTGAGACGACATCTTATTTTTGTGTGTGTGTGTGCGTGTGTGTCAGCATTCAAAATAATTGCCGGACCAGAGGCCCAACGCCGGTTGTTATTGTATCAGGCCGGCAGTTCCAAAGATATGCAGGCCCTAGTGGCCTTCAGTAAATTATCTGTCATTTTTTTTTTTTTTTCAACTGGAATCTTTCTCATATTTCTTTCTTTATTAACGTTCGAGAATCATCCACGATCCATCATAATATGATAACTTGCAGTATCACTTCCTGGTATTTCAGCGCTTGTGCATAGGAATGTCAACACCAGTCTTTGACAAATACAAACTGCTCTGTGTGCCATAGGCTTCGCTAATTGATTCTGTAGAAACATTGTGAAACTGTGTACAGTATAGTCTATTTTGTTTTCATTGGTTTGACTTTAACAAAATGGGCCTGCAGATTTCATTCTGGGCCTGTAGATTTTAAAGCCTGCAGGCAGCAGCAAGCCCTGATGGTCAACTGGCAAATTAAAGTATTGCAAATACTGGCATGCGTGCATGCATGCGTGGAAGAATTCATAAGTCAGGTTGGGATACCTCGTTTTGGAACATTAATGTCTGAGTAAATTGAAAAACCCTGTAGTCCTCATTGTGAAGATCCGGGTTAGATCTGGTCTTCAGCAGCCCTGGCTTGTTGTAAGAGGTGGCTAACAGGATTGGGTGGTCAAGCTCGCTAACTTGATTGATGCATGTTATCACATCGTAAATTGTCTAGATCGATGTTCGTGATGTCAATCCCTTGATTGTCTCGTCCAGACTCGATTATTTACAGACGGCTGTCATAAAGCTGGAATATTGCCGAGTGCAGAGTAAAACATCAGACAATCAAACCTCACAGTGTATGGAGGACTGTGAAATTATACACTTCACAAGACAAGCTTGAACTCAGCATATTAATGTGATATACGTTATTTTTTTCTTTTACAGTGTACAGACCCCCTACATCCATCCGAGATTAACCACTGGACAGCCGGTAAAGGGAGGCCACTCTCACGTGTGAAAAGCTCACGGTTTTGTGATGGCTACTTCACCAAAGAGATGAACACAGTCTTAGACCATGCACAGGTTAGCTACTATCAGATGAACACAGTCTTAGACCATGCACAGGTTAGCTACTATCAGATGAACACAGTCTTAGACCATGCACAGGTTAGCTACCATCAGATGAACACTGTCTTAGACCATGCACAGGTTAGCTACCATCAGATGAACACAGTCTTAGACCATGCACAGGTTAGCTACCATCAGATGAACACAGTCTTAGACCATGCACAGGTTAGCTACTATCAGATGAACACAGTCTTAGACCATGCACAGGTTAGCTACCATCAGATGAACACAGTCTTAGACCATGCACAGGTTAGCTACTATCAGATGAACACTGTCTTAGACCATGCACAGGTTAGCTACTATCAGATGAACACAGTCTTAGACCATGCACAGGTTAGCTACTATCAGATGAACACAGTCTTAGACCATGCACAGGTTAGCTACTATCAGATGAACACAGTCTTAGACCATGCACAGGTTAGCTACCATCAGATGAACACTGTCTTAGACCATGCACAGGTTAGCTACCATCAGATGAACACTGTCTTAGACCATGCACAGGTTAGCTACCATCAGATGAACACTGTCTTAGACCATGCACAGGTTAGCTACCATCAGATGAACACTGTATTAGACCATGCACAGGTTAGCTACCATCAGATGAACACTGTCTTAGACCATGCACGGGTTAGCTACCATCAGATGAACACTGTCTTAGACCATGGACATGTTAGCTACCATTAGATGAACACAGTCTTAGACCATGCACAGGTTAGCTACTATCAGATGAACACAGTCTTAGACCATGCACAGGTTAGCTACTATCAGATGAACACAGTCTTAGACCATGCACAGGCTTGCTACCATCAGATGAACACAGTCTTTGACCATGCACATGTTAGCTACCATCAGATGAACACAGTCTTAGACCATGCACAGGTTAGCTACCATCAGATGAACACAGTCTTAGACCATGCACAGGTTAGCTACTATCAGATGAACACAGTCTTAGACCATGCAGGTTAGCTACTATCAGATGAACACAGTCTTATACCATGCACAGGTTAGCTACTATCAGATGAACACTGTCTTAGACCATGCACAGGCTTGCTACCATCAAATGAACACAGTCTTTGACCATGCACATGTTAGCTACCATCAGATGAACACAGTCTTAGACCATGCACAGGTTTACCATCAGATGAACACAGTCTTAGACCATGCGGGTTAGCTACCATCAGATGAACACAGTCTTAGACCATGCACAGGTTAGCTACTATTAGATGAACACTGTCTTAGACCATGCACAGGTTAGCTACTATCAGATGAACACAGTCTTAGACCATGCACAGGTTAGCTACCATCAGATGAACACTGTCTTAGACCATGCACAGGTAAGCTACCATCAGATGAACACTGCCTTTTGACCATGCACAGGTTAGCTACCATCAGATGAACACAGTCTTAGACCATGCGCAGGTTAGCTACCATCAGATGAACACTGTCTTAGACCATGCACAGGTTAGCTACCATCAGGTTAGACCTACACTGGTTATACCAGATGAACACAGTCTTAGACCATACACAGGTTAGCTACCATCAGATGAACACAGTCTTAGACCATACACTGGTTAGCTACCATCAGATGAACACAGTCTTTGACCATACACAGGTTAGCTACCATCAGATGAACACAGTCTTTGACCATGTACAGGTTAGCTACCATCAGATGAACACTGTCTTAGACCATGCACAGGTTAGCTACTATCAGATGAACACAGTCTTAGACCATGCACAGGTTAGCTACCATCAGATGAACACAGTCTTAGACCATGCACAGGTTAGCTACTATCAGATGAACACAGTCTTAGACCATGCACAGGTTAGCTACCATCAGATGAACACTGTCTTAGACCATGCATGGATTAGCCATTGTCAAATTAACAGTCGTAACAGATTAACTACGAACAGATCAACAGTCTGAGATTATGGCTCCAGGAGGAAGCCTAGTGGTTAAAGTGTTCAGCTCATTCTGCTGAAGACCCAGGTTCGATTCCTCACATGGGTGCAATGTGTGAAGCCCACTTCTGGTGAAGCCAACTGTGAGAAACAGATTAAAACCAAACTCACTCCTTCACAGACCATGGACATGTTAGTTGATAATCAGATGAACAATCTTTAACAATGCACAAATACAGGTACACCACTCTCAGATGATATGTTGATTACTGGAAAAGGATACTGTTAATCTGGACCTGGGCCTCCTTTCACAAAGCGATCGTAGCGCTATGACAGTCGTAAGTCTATGTTAAAGTATGGGAGTTACGATCATCTTAGCGCTACGATCGCTTTGAGGAACGAGGCCCTGGGCCTCTTTTCACAAAGCACTAAGGTAATCGTAAGTCACTAAGGGCCAAGAGACTCAGATTTGTACATGTGACCAGGGCCCCGTTCCTCAAAGCGATCATAGCGCTACGACTGTCGTAAGTCCATGTTAAAGTATGGGAGATACGATCGACTTAGGGTTACAATCGCTTTGAGGAACGAGGCCCTGGGCCTCTTTTCACAAAGCACTAAGGTAATCGTAAGTCACTAAGGTAACCTTAGTGCAATGTTAAAGAATGGGAGTTAGGGTTAACCTTAGTAAAGGTTGCTTCGTGAAAAGAGCCCCAGGTTGCACTGTTTGTTTCAGTTAACTACAGATAGAGACCCAGGGCTTTGCTACAAGGAGGTGGCACATGTCATCTCAGAGCTGCTATCTCAGTCAGCCGGTGCCAACAGTCAACAGGTGGCACTGATGGTTGCAGATGACGACTTGCATCTCTACCTTGAAGAACACCTTCCCTACAGGTGTAGCACTTTGGACAACATCGGTGACATGCACATCTCTGACAGCGGCAACACTGTTGTATTGAGTGTCTGTGACGTCACCCTTGAGACTGGTAGAGAGGAACTAGCTGTACGCAGGAAATTCTTGTCAAGACTGATCCGAGTTCTCAAGGTGATCATTTAATATAATTTTTATTTTATGTCATTTTTTTATGTAGTTTTTGCAGTGAAATTTGTTTATAGGTCAGAGTGGAACTCCAATATGTTGTTTGTTTGTTGTTCAATGCCACAGACCTGTGAAGGTCCGGGTTAGAATATTGATCTTCAGTAACCAATGCTTGTCGTAAAAGGCGACTAACGGGACCGGGTGGTCAGGCTTGGTTGACACATGTCATCGGTTCCAAAGATTGATGCTCATGCTGTTGATCACTGGATTGTCTGGTCCAGACTCGATTATTACAGACGCCACCATATAGCTGGAATATTGCTGAATGCGCGTAAAACTCACTCACTCACTCAATGCCACACTCGTCAGTATTCCAATATACTAACAGAAATTACTGTGTTTACAAGTAATGCCATGTTAGGCCTGTTTTGTATAAGAAGAATGATTTCTTGTTTTATTCCCCAGGTTATACCTGAGGGGGGCCACCTTGTGCTACACCTCCACACCTCCCTGACGTTCTTCACCTCCAGCCTACTCTACATCCTAGCACGCTTGTTCTCCCAGGTAGGCAAGGGTCTGACCACCAAGTTTGAGACTGTTATTTGTTTAACGGCACACTCGGCAATATTTCAGCTGAATGGCAATGCTCTGTAAATAGTCCAGTGAGCATTGATGTTGCAATTGGGATACAATGAGTGAGTTTAGTTTTACGCCACACTCAGCAATATTCCAGCTATATGGTGGCAGTCTATAAATAATTGGATCTGGACCAGACAATCCAGTGATCAACAGCATGATCATCATTCTACGCAATTGGGATACAATGACCTGTGTCAACCAACTCAGCGAGCCTGACCACCTGGTCCTGTTAGTCGCCTCTTACGAGAAGCATGGGTTATGGAAGACCAGTTCAAACCCGGATCTTCACACGGGTTCAGCTATGTGATGGCTGTGCGTAATTAATCAAGTCTGAACCAGGCCATCCAGTGATTGACGTCATAATCATCAATCTATGTAATACAGATAAGATGGCATGTAATAACCAAGTTAGCAAGCCTTTGTGATATTTATTTGAAGGCAATGTCATTAGTAGGCTAGAATTTGCTTATGTGAATGCAATACTGTGAAACCTTGTTGACTTGAATTCTTTCACATTGAAATCTATTAGAACTTTGGGTCCCTGTATAATGTGTAGCCTTATAATGCCCTTAAACTGGTCAAAGATAATGGATAACTTGGTTTATAGCTAAAATGGATAGAATTATCATTAAAATGCCCACATGTTATCAGAAATGAGCGGGCCACTGTAACTTGATAATGCCCACGAACATGACAACAGGCCATTATCACGCCCATTCTTGTCATAAGGATGTCATAAGGAATTCAGCTCTTGATGTGCAATCACCAATGACATCATGTCTCCTTCGTCGGACAGTTAATGAAAGACCTCCGCAGATGCTACCATGGGGCTTCTGCAAATGATAATGCCCAGAAAAATAGCGTTACCCTTATAGTATATAGAGTTTTGAGGTCCACAAGGTTTCATAGTATCATGTTATTTCTTGTATGTATGTGAGGCAGGATATGATCTCCTTCTTGCAAACACCTTGTGTCATTTCAATTTGATAATGATTTGTAAACATGCTCATGATATATTCGGAATCATACATTAGACTCACAGATTTCACCGGATTGTGGAAAAGTGTTTGTCACTTTTGTTTAAATTGATTTTGTTTGGATTGTTGTAAAGAGGAAGGTGCATGATTACAGCACAAACACACTCATGTTCCAGGTGTCAAAGTGTCCACAGTTGCCAGGTGTATGGTTACAGCAGGTGTTGTACTTTGAGGGGTTCACTGACCTGCATCCAAGCGTGTTGACGTACTTGGAGTCTGTTGATTCCCAGTGGTCGGCTCAGACCAGACCGGACATGGAGGTGTTGGAGGTTCTTCCGAAAAAATTCATTGTAAATGGTAAGGATGAAGGACCACATCTTTGTATAAATTCTACATTTGTTACATGCAGACCTTTAAATTTGTTATGATGATATGATAGGAGATAGATGAGGATGACTTTGGCAAGGTATGCATGAGTAAACAGACTAAACAAGACAGTTGTGTGGATGACAAAGAGCGCGGTGTGGATGGCGCAGACGGACCGGATATCTAGTTTAGCTATTTATGGCCCTCCACCATGGAAAAGCTTTGGAAACGGAGACAGCAGGCAGGAAGGTTTGGGTTGCCGCTGTAAAAGCAGAAGTCAAGTATCCCTAGTTTGAGCAGTGCTGCTGCTTAGTCCCATCAGCACCATGACGCCCACCACACCTATTTTATTGAGAAAAAGAATTATGGTACAGTGTATGCACAAGTGTGTCTGTACAATCAGGACTTAATATAAGTCATATCGTTACCAACCTCAGCCCTCAGTATTGCGCTATGAAAGGGAAGGGTGTGTGGGAAATTATTTGAGCAGAGGCAATATGGAGACGAAACTGGACAGGAGAGCGTGAAGGAGAGAAAGGAAGCAGACGTGACGTATGCCTGCGGATCTGACGTCCCCCCGGAAGTGACGTAGCTGCTATTATGGAATACAGAAAGAATACACTGCCTCGTGCATTGTTACACTGGATGTTTACTATAAGCAAAAGCAAGTGCTAGAGTTTAAAGTTATGCCAAGGAATTGTAAATGCTGCCTATGAACCCATTTAGCTAATAATGCTAAATGTCATAACGCTGCTATTGTGTTATGCGGAAATAATACACCGCCTCATGCATTGCTCCGCTGGATGGATACTATGAGTGAAGACAAGTGCTAGAATTTAAAGATATGCGAGGAATTGTAAATGCTGCCCATAAACCAATTTAACGAAATAATGCTAAATGTCAATATTTACAGTTGACTGAAGATAACTGTGGCCTTTTAAAGATGGATACTTTAAAGACAAAGGTTGTACTGATCATGTTCAGGTTCAAACCATGCAATTTCGAGTCAATGTTTAAAATGTGTTTGAAAATGTTTTGGAAACATCTCCATTCAAAACGCAGAGTGCTTTAACCTTTGAGGATAGCAATTTGTTCTTCACATGGGGTGTCCCCTGCCATGATATTGCTCTCACTCACTGTTCTTGACATGAAAATAACTGAATGTTTATTCCAGTTGTGAATTGAGGTGTTCAGTGCATGTAGGTTTTAGTAGTATAAGGCACTGCAAGTTATGTCCCTTGGGTGTGCCAGAATCCTATGATCAAGGGTTTGAATTCCAGATTTCTGTTGATTCCTGGTTCTTCAGCACCATGCTAATGGGTTTCAATACTATCACCAATGTGGTATGACCTCGATCAGAATATTATTGGTGGCCCAGTAGGCAGCAGTTCTCATCACCTAGAAGAAACGTATGATCATGGTTTGAATCCCTGATAATGTTTCTAGGTTTGTCAGCACTAAACGAGTCCTTGCTGTATAACAGTACAAGAATCTGTACAAAAATGTCACACTTGAATTAGAGAAGTTATCCATTAGGTTTGTCATTATTGTACTTCCCAACTTCTAAGACGCCACTCAAAGAAGTCAATGCTATGGGTCTCATCAAAGTGGTAATCTTCTAAGACCTACATCACTTCAGGTTTTCCTTCCATATCAAGCTGACATGCTGTAATATTACTGATGATCTTACCTCACTCTTCCCACATTCAAGGGGCAGTAGGGTAGCCTAGTGGTTAAAGCGTTCACTCGTCATGATAACACCAAAGACCCAGGTTCGATTCCGCACATGAGTACAATGTGTGAAACCCATTTCTGGTGTCCCCTGCCATGATATTGTGCAATATTACTAAAAGCAGCATAAAGCTCAATTCACTCACTCACTCCCACATTCAGCGACCAAACACTTTCCTGAGCCCTTTTTTCACCCCTCATTCTCACGTTGATGGACAGTCTCTCTGTTTCAGATTTTGTGTTTACCAGGTTCATGTTAAGTGTGAACAGAAGTTTAATCGGCAACTTTGTGGATGCTGTGATCGATGCAGAGAGGGCACGTCTGTCAGATGGTGACTCAGAACCAAACACATCCACCCCAGAGAGCTGACATGAAAAGGACACATCCACCCTGCAGACCCCACAAGATTCAACTACTTCATCCAGTAACACATGAACCAAACATATCCACCCCAGAGAGCTGACATGAAAAGGACACATCCTTCCTGCAGACCCCACAAGATTCAACTACTTCATCCAGTCAAATAGACATGACCCAAGTACATACACCCTATGCAGTAAATGAGACCCAAACACCCTATGCAGTAAATGAGAACCAAACACATCCAACAAGTAGTATTTGAATGTTTGGAAGAATAATTTTGTGCAATTTGTAACCACAGATGATATTTCGTTTGCATTTCACTTGTGTCTGTACAGTTTGTATAGTTCCTCTTTATATTTTGGTGATTGGCAGCTGAGAACGATTTCAAGTAAAATATTAGCTGATTGTGCCGATGACAGAATTCTCCTTAAACATGTCATAAACACATGCAAAGGCTAGTCAAATGTTTCACTGAAAGAACGTGGAAATGTTCAGAATATCTCAAAATGGGACATGGCATCGTGCATCATTTTTGTCACTGATGCATCAGATTTGGAAATGGCCTCCACTTGTCTAAGATAAAAACTTTTGAAAGATCTACTGAGGCCTTGAATATTGTAGCCTTGATCAAACAACTGAGCAAGAGTGGTATGACGCTCTTTGAAATCTTTAAAGGAGCATGTTCAATTGTAGCTCAAAAGTTGTGAACTGAAAACACCCAAAGCTGGGCTGTTGGAATATTGCTCGACATAAAGGACAGTTGACTAATGGAAAGTTGAAGTCATTCCTCTGTCATACAGCCTTGTGGAGATATTTTTGTCACTCTGAATCTATATTCATACACACTTTCATTTATGTTGGTGTACTGTTGTACATATGATTGCCTGTAAACTGACTCTCTCTACTTTCTTTATATCCCTTGACCTGAATGGTGTTTCATTGTTTTGTTTACTAAGGAATACTGTAAAAGCAGTAAAGCTCTTTCCTTAATTATAAGAAAAATATTATTATTCAGTTTATATATGTCACGAGTATCTGTTCTTGAATCCCTACCAAATATTGATGGTTCCAGGTGTTACCGAAATGATAACCATATCCTGCCCCACTGATGGTACCCATCACAAACACATGCACAGACAAGTCAATTCACATGAAACTAAAAGACTAAAACATGTCAGTCAAAGGAGACGTGAAGCATCATTTTTATCACTGATTCGTCAAATTTGGAAATGGCCTTCACATGTCTGCCATTAAACTTTCTGAAAGCTTTGTCTCCAGGCACATGGTCATGCATGCTTTGTTTCATTCATTAACTCACTCACTGAAATGTATTCTATCTGGTTTATTCCCTGAATGCTGACCTACAACAGAAAGTGGTTTTAAACCCAACTCCCTCACTCACTCTCATTAAAGGCACACTATCACATCACACTTCTCTAAAAATCAATTTTGTATTTCTCTCATCAGTACTAATTATCAGCCCCCCAGCGAAGCTACCATATAATTTATTCCGAAAAAAATTAAGATTACAATCTGAAATTAAAAAGGTCGAAGAAATTAATGCAACGTTGCATTAAATTGACTCTCCTCTACCGAACAAACTTTATTTCAAACGAACTCCATAGAGTTATGTCCCATGGAATACTCTTTACAAATATCCTATAACGGAACTTGTGATTGAGGCCAGTTCCTCAAACACAGACAACACCACATGCCACAGTTTTCGATGTACGGAGCAATCATTTACATTCCATATATGGCAATTGTTGTCTGTTTGGAAGCTGTTCACCTCAAAATTTCAATAATTGATTTCAGGCAAGTCGTAAGGGATAATAAGACTTACATGGTATCAATAGGAAGCTAAAGTGAGAGCATATCCCCAATATATATATTATAGACCAAAATATTGTCAAAAAAGCATGACATTGTGGCTTTATGTTATTCATTCATCCATTCCTGTCCTCACTTCACGATTCACAAGTTCCAACATCAAGATTCCTTTATGAGTCATGAGTTAAAATCAGTCTTTTGGGGTTCTAGATTCATAAGTTAAGAAGACTTTAGTGTGAAGTATTTATGATTGTCCTTATTCCGACATAAATAATGTTCCTATAATCTGTCGTCAATCTCTACCATCAGTCTGACACCTCTGGTTTCTGCCTAAATGAGCTGATGATTTATGTGAATAAATGTGAAACATGATGAAATATGAAAGTTATTGAAATAACATAGGTATTACATGAGTATTTTGTTTCTGTGAAGGAAAAATGACTCTTCAGTATTTTTGTTGCTAAACTTCAAGATTAGATTTGATTGATAGTCCATCTTTGTTCATCTTTGTTCATTGTTCATCATTGTCCATTTTCTATCATTGTACATCATTGTTCATCATTGTTTTCATTGTTTCTTTTTGTCGATATTGTTCTGTGTTCTTCATGGTTCGTCTCACTGTAGAATTATGCAGAGTTCTGTCCCTTAGGTATGCCAGGATGCTGTCTGTTTTTTTGGAGTCCCAGTTTGCCCTGATATTATTCCTGATTTGATTTCTCCAAAGTGGCCAACATATAAGGCTTGCATCACTTTGAGATACCCATCCAATCATTCAATTCTCACTCAAGCCCATGTTGGTGTATCTCCCTGTGCTCTGTTCCAAGGTTTCATATCCTTGACTGACAAAGTACCATGTGCTGTATTGCCAACCTGCCTTTTCTAAGCAACAAGTATACTTCTTTGTCTTGACGTACAAGATCCCTGGGGACATTCCTGTGCACATGGGTGGTTGGAGTTAATTAAACTTGGATGTCAAATAGAATGTGTACCTATGCTTGTTTACAAGGTTAGAGATGAATATGTTATTGATTTGTCACACTTTGCCAAAAGACGGATATACCATTAATTTCAACATTGAAATATAGGCTTCCACATACCAAGTATGTCAAGGAATACCTCTAGACTGGCATCACCATTCAGTGTAACAATAGCATGTTTACTCACTGATCACTTTGAGTACACATGCTTCTTGCTATGCTAAATTCTTTTTAGGGACTGGTCATTTAATATTGTGTGGAGGCAAAGGTTTTTGTATGGAGACCAAGATTCAGTTATAGCTGCAAAACCAGGTGATCTTATGACAGAGTGACCCAAATTATATTTTCTTAAAAGCAACCTTCAACAATATAATTTGTGTCATGGGCAATTTTGTTCCACCATATGAAGCGTAATTACTTTTTTCTAACATTTCTGGGGCAATTTTAATGAAAATATCACAGGCCAGTTCAGAATAACAAACGGTCAATCCCTCGGTTCACTGTCATTTCCAGGAATGATCAGATGATGAATGACTCATGCCTCAATATTGAAACATAATATAAATTATCGTATCATTTTGTACCATTGTGTATGTACCACTTAGATGGTATATATTTTTCACAATATTTCACATTTTTTATACAGGTGAGCTACAGTGCCTTTGTTCTTATGAACCATCAATTTAACTTGTTCCTCCATAATCAGCAATTTTACCGACTGTGATGGAATAAAATCTTTTGTCTTTGTCATTGCTTTTGGTTCTGTAAAACCATTGATAACTCATGTGATCATGCGACAAGATAACATCCAGAGAAACTCCCGGAGGGGCTGAACTCTTTGTATCCATGGGACAAAGTATCACCTAGGGAGACGGAAGGGTCTAAGGTCTTTGTACCCGTGTGGAAAATAGAACTAAACACCCAACAAGACCAGAAGGGTCTAAGGTCTTTGTACCCGTGTGGAAAATAGAACACCCAACAAGACCAGAAGGGTCTAAGGTCTTTGTACCCTGTGTGGAAAATAGAACACCCAACAAGACCAGAAGGGTCTAAGGTCTTTGTACCCATGTGGAAAATAGAACACCCAACAAGACCAGAAGGGTCTAAGGTCTTTGTACCGGTGTGGAAATAGAACACCCAGGGAGACCAGAAAGGGTCTAAGGTCTTTGTACCCATACAGAAAATGGAACACAAGGGTGAGCAAAAGGGTTTAAGGTCCTTGTACTTGTATGGAAACAGAACACCACGGCAGACCAGAAAGGCCCTGTCTGTAAAATTGTGGGAAATTAGACATCACCAATAGGCAATACTTGGAAGTATTCCGGCTGTATGACCTGCAACCTGTAAATGATTGAGTCTGGACCAGACAATCCATTGATTGAGATCATGAACATCAATTTAGACAATGGGGATGATGATATGTCTGTTAGTCTGACCACACAAACCCATTAGTGGCATTGTACAACAGTCATGGGATGCAAGTGAGAGACAAGTATTAGCTCCTTAAAACCAATTTTAACCAGATCTACATTTATGGATAACAACTTCTTTTATTTTGTAATAGTGACATTTCAGTACAGATTCTTGTACCATAGTCCATTGTACTTCTAACATGCCACTCAAAGAAGTTACATGAGAATAGAATGTTGCACTGCCTATAACCAAGATCAAACTTATTCTGTACAACAATAGGGAAGTGTTTTTGTTTCCTACATAAAAACAACACTCTTTCATCTGAAACCTGTTGAATCTTTTTATAGACTTACATCTAATTACAACAGGTTGACAGCCTTCTGTCTACAGGTCTCCATTGTGGGAGTCTATTTATGTCCCCATCAGCTGACTACCGTCTGTGGACGTTCCCACTGCCAACAGCTGAAGTTCTATTTGTATCAGTAATTAACTTATCCAGCCTGACTGCCAATGTAGTCTCAGTTTAGAATAAAAAAATATTAAAATAGTTATTTTCATGTTCGGCAGGTAGAACGCCGCCCTGAATAGACCTTTGATGAAAGACTTCGGTTCAGTTGCAGCTGTTGTTTCTCATTGTCCAGAGTTTTATGTGCCTTCTTTGAAATTTAAATTTACTATGCCACTAAAAAAGATAAGGATTTTCCATTCATTGATATTACATTGGTCATGCTATTCTTCACTATAGCTGCCATGACAGATTATATACTTGCCACATAAAGAAACTGTGCATTGTCAAAATATTATCCCAGTTGATAAGTACGGTAACAATGTCAAAGGTACATATAAACTTTAATGGAGGGATCATGAGACCATAACAAATCGGGAGAATTTAAATTGAAAAGTCAATCACAATGACGTCACGTGTCCACAAGCGGGACAGGGGTCAAACGACCATGTCACAAGCTCAATAACTGGTATGTCCACCATCAGCATTGAGAACAGCAGTGCATCGACAACGCATAGAGCCTATCAAACGTGCAAGGAAGGCTTGTGGGATGTCACGCCAGATTCTCTCAAGTTCTGTTGCAAGGTCAAGGACGTTATCTGGCGGATGAGGAAGATGGTGTAGACGTCGATCCATCTCGTCCCAAACATGTTCTATCGGGGAGAGATCCGGTGAATTTGCAGCCCAAGGCAGTAAGTCAACGTTGTGGTGTTGCAAGAAATCCATAGCAACCCTTGCCGTATGAGGGCGGGCATTGTCCTGTTGGAATGTTAACCCAGGGCCATGACGTTGCAGAAAAGGAATTGCCACAGGTCGAAGAATCTGATCCCTGTAGCCCACACCAGTTAAGTTGCCCTGAACAATCACCAAAGGAGTTCTTTGGCGCGCTGTTATTCCACTCCAAATCATCACGGAACCACCACCAAAGCGATTCCTCTCCAAGACACAGGCCTGTGCATAACGTTCTCCCACGCGTCTATAGGCACATTGACGTCCATCACTATGGGAAATGTTAAACCTGGACTCATCTGTAAAAACAACATTTCTCCACCAAAACAAGGGTCTGTGGACATGATTTCAGCACCACATTCGGCGAGCTTGTCGATGACGTTGTGTCAGGATTGGCCATATGGCGGGACGTTGTGGTCTGATCCCGTGATGACGTAAACGTTGTCAACTGTGTTGGGGTGGATACGGCAAAGTCCTGGGATGGTTCGGGCAGTCATCACTGCAGTCTGAAACCTGTGGCGAAGATGGGTCACCCTTATCCATCTGTCATGTCTTGGCGTTGTTACGCGTGGACGTCTAGAACGTGGCCGATCGATGACGTCATTTGTGTTCTGGTAGCATCTCACCAGTGCAGAAATGGTGTTCTGGTGGCAGTGGAAATGTGCAGCCACTTGTCGTTGAGACATTCCCCCACGGACCATCCCAATGGCCTCATGACGTTGTGCAGACGTGAGCCTTGGCATGCTATGCGTTTCAATAGCCGTTTAATTTTTTTAATGATTGCAAGGACAGGGGTTGAGCTTTCCAAAGTGACAGTATTGTGTGGCATTCATTTGCTCTGTTTCTCTTTCCCGGAATGCACGTGCAACAAAGTATTGCACATATCAAGGACGAACCCACTGATGTCACGGAACGTGGCACGTGCATGCATGTTGGATACATGTCACTAAACTCTGAGTTTAAATCCTTATGTGTCTACACAGGTTTGATAAATTTAGATTTTAAATTTTTGTATGCACAGTTTCTTTATGTGCCTAGTATATATTGAAATGTGTAGTAGCAGTGATATGAACAATTTCTGGTGGTCCCTGACTTGTTTTGAGTAGCATAGTTATGAGTTTGTTTTATTAAGTGGAAGAGTAGCCCAATGTTTATATCTTGCAAACGAAAAACATTCATTTCCTCCAGTACGCTGAAATATTCTGCTGTATAGAAGAGATATAACTACTGTTTCATTCTTAACATCAACACACTTTCTCGGTAAAGTAGAGATACTAGTGGGGCGGTGGGGTAGCCTAGTGGTTAAAGCGTTCGCTATTCGCGCGAAGACCCGGAATCCCCACATGGGTACAATGTGAAGCCCATGGGTACAATGCTCTTATGTGAAGCCCACATTCAGTTGAGATATAGATTTTGGTTTGTTATAGAACATCAGCATAGAACACCAGTCTGATGTTGCTGGAATATTGCTCATGCGATAAAGTTTGTTATAGCAGCATAGAAACCAAAGATTTTGGTCAACATCAGTCTGAGATATAGATTTGGGTTTGTTATAGAACATCAGCATAGAACACCTTATGTGGTTTGTTATATAGATACCTGTGTTGGTATAGAACATCAGCATAGAACACCAGTCTGAGATATAGATTTTGGTTTGTTATAGAACATCAGCATAGAACACCAGTCTGAGATATAGATTTGGGTTTGTTATAGAACATCAGCATAGAACACCAGTCTGAGATATAGATTTTGGTTTGTTATAGAACATCAGCATAGAACACCAGTCTGAGATATAGATTTTGGTTTGTTATAGAACATCAGCATAGAACACCAGTCTGAGATATAGATTTTGGTTTGTTATAGAACATCAGCATAGAACACCAGTCTGAGATATAGATTTGGGTTTGTTATAGAACATCAGCATAGAACACCAGTCTGAGATATAGATTTGGGTTTGTTATAGAACATCAGCATAGAACACCAGTGAGATATATTTTGGTTTGTTAACATCAGCATAGAACACCAGTCTGCGATATAGATTTTGGTTTGTTATAGAACATCAGATATAGATCTTTAGATTTTTGTTATAGAACATCAGCATAGAACACCAGTCTGCGATATGATTGTAGAACATCAGTATAGAACACCAGTCTGCGATATAGATTTGGGTTTGTTATAGAACATCAGATGCCAGTGTGACATAGAAAGAACTACAGTCCGTCTTTGAGACAAAATGATACCGATGGATTGCAATCTAACACAAAAACAAATAGACATAAAAGAATCAAACCAACGCGGACTGCAATAAAAACAACAAACCAACTCTAGAAAAAAATTGCATAATTTGAGTCACAAAAATAAAAATGTTGTTTAAGAAACTGTCATCATTTATCTGTGTCTTCCCAGTTTGTTACAAGGGCGCATTGGCAACTAAAGGAGCAGCGCGATAAAGTGAGATGCACAGGCAATAATGACCCTCCCATTACACTTCTCATTGACTGTACATGAGACACCAGTGTGATATAGAACATGCACATTTAAATCTGTCTGTCCTCCACTGGTTTGTTTCGGTGGGCTTGTGTCTGCTTCGGATTTGTATGAGACTGGAAGTTCTGTTTATGTCACAAACTCCTCTACAGGAGGGCACATCAGAGCCTGCTGTTAGGAGCTGGACACAGAAGACAACAGAACAACCCCGAATCTGTAGTGAAGGATTGGCCATTCCTTCCTTTGTTGTTTAACGCTGGACTCAGCAATATTCCAGCTATATGGTGGAGGTGTGTAAATAATTTGAGTCTGGACCAGACAATCCAGTGTTCAACATCATAAGAATAGATAAGCATTGGGATACGATGACATGTGTCAACCAAGTCAGCGAGTCTGACCACCCAATCCCGTTAATCAACTCTTATGACAAGCCTGGGTTGCTGAAGATCAGTTCTCAAGATATTCATGGGAATTCCATGTATTGATGGATGGGGTTGAGGATGATAAAAATTCAGTGTCAAGGTGAAAGTCATCCAAATTATGAGAGTGAGTTGAGTTTTATGCCGCATATATCAGCAATATATGGCGACAGTCTGTAAATAATCATGTCTGGACCAGACAATCTAGTGATCAACAGCATGAGCATCGATCTGCTGCAATTGGGAACCGATGACATGTGTCAACCAAGTCAGCGAGCCTGACCACCTGATCCCGTTAGTCAGCCTCTTACAACAAGCATGGGTTACTGAAGATCAATATTCTAACCCGGACCTTCACGGGTCTCCAAATTATGAGAAGTGTAATGGGAGGGTCATTATTGCCTGTACACTAGTGATACCACCTCAATAGAAAACAGCTCTAGATATACTCTATTACTTTTGTCAGTCAAATATGTCAAATAGTACAAACTGTAATCTGCTATAATTAGCCACCATTGTGACCAGCTGATCCAATTACTGTTCACTATGGCGACAGTTGGTGAAGTTAGGGCATGAATAATTATATATTGATGTTCATGACTTTGGAACAACAAAATTGTGCTGCAATTTGTCATGCTTCATGTTTGGTTCACCTGGAATGAGAGTGTATGTGAGCTTGTAGTTACAGTTACAGTTTTCATTTTGAGAGAAAGAGTTGGGTTTTACGTCACTTTTAGCAATATTCCAGGAACATAGTTACATAACAGTGAGGGACACCATCAATGGTACCCATCTCAGGACTTGAACTCGGGTCTTCGGCATGGAGAACAAACACTTCAAGTGTTTCAAGAGGTTTGAATGTGATTTTTTACCAACATGGCAGCCATTTTGTAAAACCCGAAATATGTAACATATATGTATACACTATGAGAATAGGTGGTCAGGAAGAGTTGCTTCCCTTTGGCATAGCAAAATCTTGAGATTCTAGGTTCAAATGTCAGGTAAATAGATGGCTATATTCTTGGTATTTTAAGAAGCCTACCATGTGGGTTACTTGATAAATGTTTGTTAATAAGTCATCAGTATTAATGAAGAAGGTCTCAGCAGCCCATTCTTGTTGTAAGAGGCAACTAACAGGATCGGGTGGCTCACTGACTTGGTTGACACTATCATCGTATCCCAATTGTGTAGATCAATGCTCATGATGCTGATCACTAGATTGTCTGGTCCAGATCGATTATTTACAGACCGCCATCATATAGCTGGAATATTGCTGAGTGCGGCATTTAACAACAAAAAAACAAACAAATTAATGCAGAAGCTATAAGGATATCATAAACTGAGTAAATGTTTTGTTAAATGCCTGTCTTTGTTGACATTAGTTGTGATGAAAATAGTACTGTTTCCAATGTCACCTGGATATACCCAGGTGAGCTACTGTACTGAGTCACTTTCTTGCCATATACTCACTCATGTTTACATGTAGAATTGCTACATCGTATACAATCAATATGTATTTCAGTGCAGGATACCAGCTGCGTAGAAACCTCTGTTATTATTTTTTTTATCAAATTCATAATTACCATTATGATTATGATAATATAATTTGGCAAATATTCCCGAAATATTCATAAGCCAGGACATCTTATCTTTCTTTCTTTACAAAGAGAGTTTAATATAAACGCCTTTCCTATCAACATAACACTAAATATTATCTATGCACATAAACATACATTGTGCTCTGTATTTGCAGGGTTTTTTCATACAGACTTGTCAGCAATGTGAATTAGCACAATACATTTATTATAAGTGTTTCTGTGCTCTGCAATTGTTGGATCCCAGCTGTGGTGTATATCGTGATATATATTCTGACATATATTGACTAATCAGGGTATATTGCTGGAGGGGCGCTATAGGTTCTTCATAGGGAATATTGATGTCAGATAAGCCAACAGTTTGGCCTTGTTTTCAGTGGGTATTATTCAAACATTGTATTTCTTGTTAAAAGCAATATGTGTACTGCAAAAACACAATATTATACTGACAAAATTTAACAATTTTAATTACAATATGATCTCTTTAAAAAGTAGAGGTGTACGATACCGAAGTTTCACGATACGATATGATACGTATTGCGATATCATGGAACGATACTATTCGATACGATGCATATCACGATATGCTATCATTAGTTATTTTCTTTAAAAAAGTGTATTTTGATAACAAGAAACAGTGTAAATTTTGACATAACTGTCAATTTCTGGTGAAAATTCACAATGTTAAGGTCAACGATATATATCACGATACGGAAAAAAGTATCGATATATTTATTCTCAGAATAAGTATCACGATTATCGATACTACGGTATATATCGTCACAGCTCTATCAAAAAGATATTGAAAAATCTGATTTGAAAAGAATGAAATTTATAATAGGTATGTGATTTTTAAGAAATATTTTGATATTGTTCATTTAGTCTGAATTTTGAATATGCAAGGCTATAAAGTTGGAATGAATAAGAGAATGTCTTGTGAAATTATTCCATTCTGCATTGCAGAGAGGTGAACACAGCTTTCAACATTTTGATTTTGTCAGATATTCTGCAAATATTGTATTGTACAGAAATTAAATGTTTTCTGGTTGAATTCTTTATCACAGGAAAACTCACTTCTTCAAAATGACATCTTAACCTTGATGCAATTTTATTTTTGTAAATAAGTATGTCTTACAGACCCTGGAACAAGTAATGTAAGAACTTTTTTTTCTGTACATTTCAGAGACGAGAGGCTAGCCTTGTATACCCTCTAATTTGAATTTTGCACAGTCAGGGGAATAGTATATTTGGCATAGTTGTGTGTCTCACTTGGTTTAACTTCAATTAATCTTCTCCCATTTTTCAACATAGGATATTGACATTTATCACCCGCTTGTCAATGATTGGCAGGTCAGTGTTGCAGCGCCCTCTGGCCATTGGTTGTTTACAAATGCTCTTCAGTGCAAGCAGGGTCATGTGACTAATTAGTGATAGATTAATGGCTTGTCAGGGCTCTAGGTGGTGGACTGGGGCTATCTGTTTATGTACTCACATCAGAAATATTTGCATAATCTTGTTTTCAACATGCATGGAATTTAGATGAGTGGGATGTTGTTTGCTTGGTTTAAAATGTTAAGTTTGTGCAAACTTTTGAAAAGGAACCCTTTTCAGATGGACTCCGGTCTTTGTGTGTTTAGGCCAGACCAATGGCTATACTTGGTTCCCAATCAGCCATTCAGTTTTAGCTGTTTAACAGGTAAAAGGAAATAATTGTATTTATTTCTTGTTCTCCACAAATATAATGCTATACAGAGAATCACACCTAAAGGGGTGGTGGGGTAGCCTAGTGGTTAAAGCGTTCGCTCGTCATGCCAAAGACCCAAGTTCAATTCCCACATGGGTACAATGCGTGAAGCCCATTTCTGGTGTCCCCCGCCGTGATATTGCAGGAATATTGCTAAAAGCCGCGTAAAACTATACTCATTCACTCACCAAAGGATCTTCTGATATCAAACATATCTCCACAACTTTCTAACAGTTTAAAATTCTGGTGCTTGTTAGAAGTTATAAACATTTAATGACGAGTATTGCTATAACTGACATGAAAGACATGAGGATGGGGTTTTATTTATCATCCAAGGTCATTTTATCAGTTTCAGTTTGTGAACAGTAATAAGCATTGTCTTAAATAAAAAAGTTAACCAACTAACCAGGTTTAGTAGCATAAAGATTACTGCTGTCGTGTGTGTAGGTTTTGGAAGTTGAATTGAGATTTTGACAGCTTGCTTCCACAGATTTCAACTGACTGATAGTATTTCCCCACTAAAAATGAATCCCAAAATGGTGTCTCTTTACAATAATATTTGACTTTTATTTTTGATTTTCTGTTACTTTGGGAACATTGCTTGAGATGCTTAAAGTGACTATTTTGATGTTTTGAAATAATAGATGCTCCCTTGAAAGTTTGTTTTACTACAAACAAGTGAAGCATGAAGTTCAGAGTTGACAGACATCAACATTCAAGTTTATAAAAGTGTATTACACAGCAGAGACCCACCTGTCATAACCTAAATATGAGTACGTGTTTTGGAGAAACCTTGGCTTTGAACTTTATCAATGAATCCTTCCACTGTGTACAGGGCTATTGTACACACAAAAGTAATAGAGAAGGAAAAAGATCAGTACGAACGTTATAAAAATTATAAATCCCTCATGCTTTAAGGTATTTTAGGCATAAATATCTGTTTAAAAAGTCATTAGACATGGCTGAGTTTAAGTATAGGGTTATATGTGTGCTTACCTAGTATGTTTTGCACTTAGGCAAACAGTAGTATTTGGACAAGTATGATTACACAGTGCCCATTCATGAACAGACAGGTATTAAAGACTGTTTGTGTATTCCTCAGGGAGTATTTGTAATTTGTGGTGAAAATCTCTAAATCATACACCTGTTAATTGAAATATAGGGCTTTTTTATGCTATTTGTTAATTTCAATTTCAATTTCATGTCCTTTTCTAAAATACACTTTGCAATATTTTGTGATGCACATTTCTGATTTTTAGTACAACTGATGGATAGTGTTGTAAACACGTGCCATGGGTTTAGTCCGCCATCTGTCCATTTGGTTGTAGGGGCGGTGTGGTAGCCCAGTGGTTGCAGCGTTCACTCGTCCCGGGTTCGATTCCCCACATGAGTACAATGTGTGAAGCCCATTTCTGGTGTCCCCCGCTGTGACGTTGCAGGAATATTGCTAAAAGCGGCATAAAACCATACTCACTCACTCGCCTTCTCACTCCATCAGGTTGTCCATCCTTCAGCTCCACTGTCTCCCCAAGCACACCTCTGCTTGTCGTGATATTCTTCTACTTTTTACATCTCTCAGCTATGTATGTGTATGACATTCATACATCATTCATAAGTTTTATTTCATACTATTATTTCACTACCTGTGTCTTTTCTCTCATTTTATGCACTTTGATCATGCACCTTGTGGATGGATACAGCGCTTTATAAATACTCATTATTAATTAATTTAATTAATTAATGACAAATTGCCTGTTCTTAATCTGGTGTTGTGATATTTTCTGACAGTAAATAATGTTATAATGATGAAATATGAATTCATTGAAATTCCTTTTAACTTTTAAAGTGGACTTGTGTAGATTTGGTCTAAGTGGTATATGGCTGAAATAATGCCAAGGCAACATAAAGGTTTAACTCACTCACTCACTCACTCACTCTCCTCTCAACTAGAACCTATGAAACTGAAACTTTGCTTGGCGTCTAAGAGATTTCCAAACTGATTGCAAGTCTGTTTCATGTGGGATATAGATAAATATTTTACAAGCTGTGTACTTTTGACCTTTCTTACTCCATGTTTCTATGTTTTACTGTATTTTAGAAACTGCTGATCTGCAAAACCTGTTGACATGAACATTTGTATGGTTGATACTATCTATTGTGTCTTAAAAATTGAAACAATTTAAATCTGACTTCAAACATTGCCACCATTTGGCTTCAGGTGATCTACAGGTATTGTGACTTTATCTTCATTTCACAGGAGTCGTTTTGAATTATGATATAAAGTTTGATACATTATTCTTCCATTGACAGTTCTACATCAGTAATATGTGGTGTTATCACCCTGTCAGTTCATACAAGGACTAGCATTTTAACATAGTACATTGTGGTTGAAACAATGATTGAATGTAACATCGTGGCACATGACAGTGTCATAGTTGTCTAGTGGCATCAGTCCACTGGCTAATGCCCAGGGATATATCATCATATATCATCATAGTGTATATATTTGAATATATAATCAAAGATGTACCTGAGTGTCAGTGAGTAGCCTGAAGTCATTAGATATCATGCTGAAATGTATGTATTGAATAATAAAAAATATATAAATTATGTTCATCTCTTGCATCGTCCCACTTAGGCATCATATACTATAATCATCAGCAGTGTTATATCAGGATGACATGAAATAGTAATGTCTCGATGAGATACGTATCATGATAAACTGGTCATACAATACATGTTGTTATATGCATATCTAATTACATGAAAACGTTGTAAACTTAGAAATTTGAAAGCTGTCTGTATCACATGTTCATGGTGGTTAAGTAGTGATCTTGAAAAGCTGATTTAAATTGATGCTATAATTTACTGACAGATACACTGAGGTTTGGGATGTCAACAAGTTGTAATTTAGACTGTGAACCACATTCATAGGATCCTGGGGTACTCAAGGGATGTAACTCTGCACACTGACTCGTAGGGACATAGATAGACTAACAACTAGTCTCTGACAGAAATGACTGCATAATATAAAAATTAAAAAATATAATGAAAAGGATCCCTGAGACTTTCTTCATTTTTGGAAAACTGTAGAAATCTAGACTTGCCACCCAGTCTAGACTTGCATGGGCTTTCTTGGATATGTTTGTTTCATGTCAGTATGACAGACTAGCACATAGATGACTGGGCCCAGTCCTGGCAAGTTTTTTGTACCCATTAATGTGTCCTGGCAAGTATATTAGAACATGGTAAGATAGGTAGATTCAGACACTCTTTGAAGTGTAACTGCTACAGTGAGTGAGTGAGTGAGTTAATATTTAACGTCACATCGGCAATATCTCCGCCATATCGTGACGAAAACAATTTATACAATAAAAAGTGAAAGATTTTGAAGATCAAAACCTGTCGATGATGGACAGTAAATATACTAGAGAATCACAGACATGAATATAAAACTAGCGAGCAAAGCTAAAACATTCTGATTAAAGAAGACAATTCAGTATAAAACACAGGCTATAGATCGCCAACAACTGAAGGTAGATCACCATACTAGGAACCATGGGGACTTACATTACTTTTGCTACCTGCATGGATCCTACCTGGATTACTGCTACAACAAACTAAACCTACCCAGTTTCTATATACTGTAGCAATGATTGAGAAACCAGTCATTGCTAAGATAAGGGAAGAGTGTAACAAATATAGAAACTTGGTCAAAGGTCAGTTGAAGTATATTTAAATATAAAAAAATTAATCAATATTATTTAAAAAAAAGCATCTCAAACAACAGAAGCAATTTTGTGTCACTTACAAGGTTATGAAAAGCTACAAACAAACATTTGAAGAGGTTAAACCAATAATGCGTTCCCAGTACACACTAGCATTAACACCACCTCCCCGTACTGTGGGACCAATCTCAAATAATGCTGAATCTAATATCCTGTGTAAGTTTTAAGATTATGTTTTCATATTTTTTTTCTTTTTGATGGACATGTTTATAAGAAACTCAAAAACTGTATAAGTCATATAAGAACTGACTTTAATGTATTTTTTGCTTTTCTGGAGGAAAAAATGTGCACACTGTGTAAATACGAGACAAGAACAGAAGACAGAACTGTGCAAAGAGGGCACACTGGCTTTCATGTTTATAGTTCCATAAACTTAAAAACACTGAAGTCAATGTTTAGAAATAAATATTAAAAATGTTACCTTCATGGAATAATTATTTAATCATTAATTAAAAATGTAGCTTACCATTCGAAATCAGGGACATTGTTCAATGAGTAAAGCAACACTAGCCCCGCTATTTTCTTTACAGTTAATTGGGACGTTGTTCTCTGCGTGTGTGCAGCTTTTTCACAAAAGTAAAATTTCTGGCTAGGTTAGTGAATCAAATGCAATGCACTGTATTACTTGAAATGTATATATTCCAATGTGGATTAGTTGCCATTGCTCCAGCAAGGGAAATTACCATATGCCCACGGCTTGAGGATTTACTTTTTAAAAAACTTACGAAGTGTGTTTTTACCTTTTACTAACTTGTGAAACATCTGCAGGCTTAAGTTTTTAGTTTTAACTAACTTGTGCAGCAAGTAACCAATTGAAGTCAATATAAGATTGTACACCCTTTCATTACCTGAGTAGACCGCCTCCGTGGTGTAGTGGTTAGGGCGTCCGCCCGGAGAACGGAAGGTCGCGGGTTCGATACCCGACCGCGTCATACCAAAAGACGTTAAAATATGGTATTTGTTGGTCCCTGCCTGGTGCTCGGCATTAATGGGTACAACAAGGACTGGTCGGCTCAGAGTCAGTATAATGTGTCTGAGTGGGGTATTCATGCTTCACTGTGGTATGGTATCTCAGTGGGCAAGCACTTTAAAACCAGCTTCAGTCTGGGCTAGTACAAGCAGCCACACATACACATACACATGCATGGGCGTCGTCATATGAGCGAAATATTCTCAAGCACGACGTAAAACCCAATTTCACCTCACCTTATCTCATTACCTGGGTACGGTTGTACATCCCCTAGAGCTATAACTATCGTAAGTCTTTGTTATGGTGTGAGAGTTACGATGACATCAGCTTTAAGATCACTTTGTACATGGCAGCCTACAGAATTGGTAGGAAAACTGTGGGTTACACCTGTAATCTGTGGTTTCAGGGTAATATGCCCTTCTGCCTTTGCTTCTTTGGCTGACCACTCCTCTGGTCTAGGGACAATGTTACTCATAGCACATTTTCACAGACAAGTTTATTTTGTCATTCAAGTCTATTTATTTGGATATATTACACAAACGATCTTCAGATGCTTCCCTGTCTTGCCTGACTTCTTATCTCCATTTCTTATCATATCATTCACAAACAATATCTCAAGTTCACATTGAAGTTTTTTTAGCTCCTGGTTATACATTACTATACTTGAGGGGCAGGTCACAGATTTGCAAAAACTTGTGAACATTTTTAACTTGTGAAAAATCAATATTAGATATATATTAAAATGCTGTTTATTCAAGTAAACTAAAAAAGCCTTGGTCTTACAATTCATATGTAAAAACATTCAAGGAGGTCTTACAATTTAAACATGGCCTGTCTTACAATTCAAATGTTAAAGATCTCACTTTAAAGTAGGTCCTGTTACAAGGTTACTACAGGGCATCAAGATACCAGCATCACCATAGACACATGTGGCAGTAGGTTTATGTAAGCTCCATGGAGGTTGTTCAAGATTGAGGACGTGGTACACTTGGATTATCTCGGTAAGGAGTATATTAGATAATGTAAGTGTAGTTAGTTCCTGGTTGGAAACATCGTTAAGTGTCATGTGTCAACACGGCACAGGTGAGTACAGGTATCTCAGTGATACAACAGGTGTAATTCCGGAGTTGTTGTAAACTGACCAGTGGGGTAGAGGCTTGTCCTATCTCTCTGTCAACCTCATCAGCCTAATGAACTTTGCATCTACCTGTTTGTGTTGATGGTCTGGAGTTGGCAGATACACATCAGGATGTAGATGGTTGGAGAGGTAGGGTAGGAAGGATACAGTTGTAAAGTTGGTAGGAAACTGCCAGGTGAGTGAATGATGGAGTGACTGAGTTTGGGTTTTACGCCGCTTTTAGCAATGTTAGAGCAATATCTTGGCGGGGACACCAGAAATGGGCTTAACATATTGTACCCATGTGGGTAATCGAACCCAGGTCTTCGGTGTGATGACTAACGCTTTAACCACTAGGCTACCCCACCGTCCCGCGTGAGTGATGGAGGGAGTGATGGTTGGTTGGTTTATTGTTCAATGCCGCACTCAGCAATATTCCAGCTATATGGTGGCGGTCTGTAAATAATCGAGTCTGGACCAGACAATCCAGTGATCAACATTATGAGCATTGCAATTGGGATACAATGACATGCATGAACCAAGTCCGCGAGCCTGACCACCTGATCCCATTAGTCACCTCTTACGACAAGCATGGGTTACTGAAGACCAATTCTGACCCTGACATTCACAGGTGAAGACAAGCATGGTTTGCTGAAGAACAATTCTGACACTGACATTCACAGGTGAAGACAAGCATGGTTTGCTGAAGACCAATTCTGACCCTGACATTCACAGGTGAAGACAAACATGGTTTGCTGAAGATCTTCATTCACAGGTGAAGGTGAAGACAAGCATGGTTTGCTGAAGAACAATTCTAATTCACAGGTGAAGACAAGCATGGTTTGCTGATCTTCCACGGGTAGAAAATGACTGCATGAAGGAGGGAAGAAGGATGGGTGTGAAGGGAAAGAAGTGAGGAAGGATGAGCATGTAGAGCTGAATGGCAGTTTCTGAAACATGAATGAGTGAAGAAAAGAATGAGAGGAATGAGGTTGGGTATTCCTTTTCAAATTGTACATTTATTGATGCCCACAAACCCCAAAACCAAAATGCTTGGCACCTCTCACCGATCCGCTCTGGTTTAAGGAGGGAAGAGCAAGTCTAGAGCTGAATGGCAGCAATATTCCAGCAATATCGCACTAGGGGAAACATATGTGGGGAAGCCCCCCTTGTTTTGCAGGAAGTCATTCGGATGAACAGATCCACAGCAACCCAAATGCCAGGCATCTCATGGGAAGATGTGTAATTCAGTGAAGAGAAAGGAGGAATGAGAGGTTATAAGTCAGGTGTATCTAGGGTATTAGGCCCTTTTCAAATGGTAAACATCCCAAACCAACATTTATTGATGCCATCAACTAAAACCCCAATACCAAAGTTAAACACAACTGCACCTCTCACCCCGATCTGGGTTAGAATCTCCAGCAACCTGTATTGTCCTAAAAAAGGCAGCTAGCGGAGTTGGGTGGCCCAACTTGCTGTCTTGGTTGACACACGTGTAGATTCTGTTGATCACTGGATTGTCTGGTCCAGACTAGATTATTTACAGACTACTGCCTTATAGCTGGAATATTGCTGAGTGCAGCGTTAAACAACAACCAACCAACCAACCATTCAAGTGACAGCCATTAGCATGAATGCCGTAGGACTAGTGCTTGATCAGTGTCAAGGACAAATCTAACCACATACACACCAACATTTATTGAACACATCCATTTTTTAACTGAGCTATTAGCATGAATACCGTTAGACTTTAGTGTTTGATCAGAGTCAGGGATAAATAGGTCCAAAAAGCACGTTTATTGAACACATCCATTTTTTGTCTGAATATTTAGCCAGGTGTAGATGAACTTTGATGTGTCTAATGGAGGTATTATAACATAAGTCCACTCAGTACACTCTCTAGTGAGGAGCAGCTGGCTGTTGGGGCAGACACTGTGAGAACTTTTTTATATCCATTTAAATGTCATGCAACTAACATAATGGAAGCCGGAGCTGCTCCAGATGATCAAGGCTGTTTGTCCCTTGAAGTACTTGAGCACCTTGCTGAAAGTACATAGCTAATACATTAACAACACAGACAAACAGATGCTTTAGTTAGGGGAATAAGTACAGGCAGGTACTGTATGTTTGTCAGTATATACTCTGAGCTGTACCTTGTCAATGTTGTTAGTCAACTGACAGGAATTCTGGTTGCTGCACCACTTTTAATATTACAGTACCTGAGTAGGTGAATGAATGTTGTTTTATGCTTCATTAGCATACAAGGGGTGGTGGGGTAGCCTGGTGGTTAAAGCGTTCACTCGTCACATTGAAGACCAGGGTTCTATTCCCCACATGGGTACAATGTGTGAAGCCCATTTCTGGTGTTCCCTGCCGTGATATTGCTGGAATATTGCTAAAGGCGGTGTAACACCAAAGTCACTCACTCACTCATTAGCATACAAGCTTAATTCACTCACTCTCAGACCTCTCAGACATGTGCTCCATAGTCAGGTTAAGAATTATATTGAATTCTACATACAGACTTTCAGATATATTATATTGGTCAAGATTGGTTTAGATCAATCTATGTCAGTCTAAACCTGTCTTCATCAGTCTAAATAGGTCCATGTCTGTTTCAGTCAACATCAGACTAGGTCAGTCTATGTCTGTTTCAGTCAACATCAGACTAGGTCAGTCTATGTCTGTTTCAGTCAACATCAGACTAGATCAGTCTATGTCTGTTCAGTCAACATCAGACTTAGGTCAGTCTACGTCTGTTTCAGTCAACATCAGACTAGGTCAGTCTATGTCTGTTTCAGTCAACATCAGACTAGATCAGTCTATGTCTGTTTCAGTCAACATCAGACTAGGTCAGTCTACGTCTGTTTCAGTCAACATCAGACTAGGTCAGTCTATGTCTGTTTCAGTCAACATCAGACTAGGTCAGTCTACGTCTGTTTCAGTCAACATCAGACTAGATCAGACTAGGCTCGTCTGTTTCAGTCAACATCAGACTAGATCAGTCTATGTCTGTTTCAGTCAACATCAGACTAGGTCAGTCTATGTCTGTTTCAGTCAACATCACACTAGGTCAGTCTATGTCTGTATCAGTCAACATCAGACTAGATCAACTCAACATCAGTCTATGTTTGTATCAGTCAACATCAGACTAGGTCAGTCTATGTCTGTTTCAGTCAGCATCACTAGGTCAGTCTATGTCTGTTTCAGTCAACATCAGACTAGGTCAGTCTATGTCTGTATCAGTCAACATCAGACTAGGTCAGTCTATGTCTGTTTCAGTCAACATCAGACTAGGTCAGTCTATGTCTGTTTCAGTCAACATCAGACTAGGTCAGTCTATGTCTGTTTCAGTCAACATCAGACTAGGTCAGTCTATGTCTGTTTCAGTCAACATCAGACTAGGTCAGTCTATGTCTGTTTCAGTCAACATCAGACTAGGTCAGTCTATGTCTGTATCAGTCAACATCAGACTAGGTCAGTCTATGTCTGTTTCAGTCAGCATCAGACTAGGTCAGTCTATGTCTGTTTCAGTCAACATCAGACTAGGTCAGTCTATGTCTGTTTCAGTCAACATCAGACTAGGTCAGTCTATGTCTGTTTCAGTCAACATCAGACTACATCAGTCTATGTCTGTTCAGTCAACATCAGACTTGGTCAGTCTATGTCTGTTTCAGTCAGCATCAGACTAGGTCAGTCTATGTCTGTTTCAGTCAACATCAGACTAGGTCAGTCTATGTCTGTTTCAGTCAACATCTGTTTTGAGTCAAGCATCAGGACTAGTCAGTCCAATTGTTTCAGTCAACTAGGTCAGTCTATGTCTGTTTCAGTCAACATCAGACTAGGTCAGTCTATGTCTGTTTCAGTCAACATCAGACTAGGTCAGTCTACGTCTGTTTCAGTCAGCATCAGACTAGATCAGTCTATGTCTGTTTCAGTCAACATCAGACTAGATCAGTCCACGTCTGTTTCAGTCAACGACAGACTAGGTCAGTCTACGTCTGTTTCAGTCAACATCAGACTAGGTCAGTCTACGTCTGTTTCAGTCAACATCAGACTAGCCTGTTTCAGTCTAGTCAGTCTATGTCTGTTTCAGTCAACATCAGACTACATCAGTCACGTCTGTTCAGTCAACATCAGACTAGGTCAGTCGTCTGTTTCAGTCAACATCAGACTAGATCAGTCTCGTCTGTTTCAGTCAACATCAGACTAGATCAGTCTACGTCTGTTTCAGTCAACATCAGACTAGATCAGTCTATGTCTGTTTCAGTCAACATCAGACTAGATCAGTCTATGTCTGTTTCAGTCAACATCAGACTAGGTCAGTCTATGTCTGTTTCAGTCAACATCAGACTAGGTCAGTCTATGTCTGTTTCAGTCAGCATCAGACTAGGTCAGTCTATGTCTGTTTCAGTCAACATCAGACTAGGTCAGTCTATGTCTGTTTCAGTCAACATCAGACTAGGTCAGTCAGTCTATGTCTGTTTCAGTCAACATCAGACTAGGTCAGTCTATGTCTGTTTCAGTCAACATCAGACTAGGTCAGTCTATGTCTGTTTCAGTCAGCATCAGACTAGATCAGTCTATGTCTGTTTCAGTCAACATCAGACTAGATCAGTCCACGTCTGTTTCAGTCAACGACAGACTAGGTCAGTCAGACTAGATCGTCTGTTTCAGTCAACATCAGACTAGGTCAGTCTATGTCTGTTTCAGTCAACATCAGACTAGGTCAGTCCACGTCTGTTTCAGTCAACATCAGACTACATCAGTCTACGTCTGTTCAGTCAACATCAGACTAGGTCAGTCTACATCTGTTTCAGTCAACATCAGACTAGATCAGTCTATGTCTGTTTCAGTCAGCATCACACTAGATCAGTCTATGTCTGTTTCAGTCAACATCAGACTAGATCAGTCTATGTCTGTTTCAGTCAACATCAGACTAGGTCAGTCTACGTCTGTTTCAGTCAACATCAGACTAGGTCAGTCCACGTCTGTTTCAGTCAACATCAGACTAGGTCAGTCTATGTCTGTTCAGTCAACATCAGACTTGGTCAGTCTATGTCTGTTTCAGTCAGCATCAGACTAGGTCAGTCTATGTCTGTTTCAGTCAACATCAGACTAGGTCAGTCTATGTCTGTTTCAGTCAACATCACACTAGATCAGTCTATGTCTGTTTCAGTCAACATCATACTAGATCAGTCCACGTCTGTTTCAGTCAACGACAGACTAGGTCAGTCTACGTCTGTTTCAGTCAACATCAGACTAGGTCAGTCTATGTCTGTTTCAGTCAACATCAGACTAGGTCAGTCCACGTCTGTTTCAGTCAACATCAGACTACATCAGTCTACGTCTGTTCAGTCAACATCAGACTAGATCAGTCTATGTCTGTTTCAGTCAACATCACACTAGATCAGTCTATGTCTGTTTCAGTCAACATCAGACTAGATCAGTCCACGTCTGTTTCAGTCAACGACAGACTAGGTCAGTCTACGTCTGTTTCAGTCAACATCAGACTAGGTCAGTCCACGTCTGTTTCAGTCAACATCAGACTACATCAGTCTACGTCTGTTCAGTCAACATCAGACTAGATCAGTCTATGTCTGTTTCAGTCAACATCAGACTAGATCAGTCTACGTCTGTTCAGTCAACATCAGACTAGGTCAGTCCAGGTCAGACTAGGTCAATCTAAATCAGTAAATCTCACCTGTAGACCTTCAACTGTAGCCTCTCAACATGCTTTAACCACACCTGTGACATCATACTTTATGGTTGATTGTTCCCCTGGGATTTTCAATTACTTCAATTACTGTACACTTTTTGTGTGTGTGTGAAACTCAAGTAAATTAATTCAAAGATTTCTGAAACCATGTGTTGCCACTCAGGTTTACAACCACATGGAACAATTGAAGTATTTGTCATATATCTGTAACCTCAGCTACAGCATGACTGAATGATCTGAAATTAACCAATGCAAATTTTCCAATATTTTGAGGATCTTTAAAAGGTTAGAAAATATTTACCTTATATAAGTTGTGTGTTAGGTCAAAGAAAATAGTATTTATGGATATTTGTCCTCAGAAAACCTAAAGGCAGGAGGGAAAAAAAGATAAAAATACAAAATCACCAGTCAAAGTAATATTCCTTTTAAATACTAAAAGTATTTTACTTTGGTCAATTTATGATGTGTATATGGGTCTAAAAACAATCTAAACAAAAATTCTTGTAAGTTTACATTTTTGGCCAATAAAAACATTAGGATTATATTTTCTTAGCTGGGAAAATTCTTCTTTTTTTTTCAGATTCTTGTAAAACTACGACTGGAGGATCCATAAAACAAGAAATAAAATTGGTCTGGCCTTACTTTTGAAATGGAAAATGACCTTTAATGATGCATACCTAGAGTCTTTTTAAACAAATTGCATCTCAGTTAAAGTTTGATTAACATAAGATTTCTTAAACATGTTTTTTTTTTGTAAAGTTATGTTTCAACATTTAATTTTTCTTTCTTAAATTTTCAAACATGTATTATTTGTGTTGCATTATTTTGTCTCCTGTATTTTGGTTAGAATCACAAAATAAATTGTTCTGGCCTGAATATATATCACAAAGAATAAGCAGTGTATTTCACAATGTATATGTAAGTTATTGTTTGTGATAGTTATTTAACCCTTATCATACCCAGATGTAACTTCAATTTTGGGTCTTTAAAAAAAAAATCATAATTTCTTTGACAAGCTTTGTGATATAGTCAGAGCATGGTGGTTTGACTGATTGTAAATGCAACCAGTTTATCTTCTTGAAAATATTTTTGAAAATTGTGAGAAATCTGAGATTTTGATCTGAAAAGAAAATAGATTTAAAGAAGCATTACTTTTCTATGTTGATAAAGCTTCATAAAACCATGTGTTTTTGTTATAATCCATTCATTCCATAAAACCACGTAAAAAGAAAACACAGTTTAAAGTAGGTCCAGCCATTCTCTGATCTCTGCAGGAGTCTCCCAGCATGCCTGTGTCGGGTGATAAATTTTG